>NW_006408530.1:14402149-14426432 GCF_000296735.1 Chrysochloris asiatica
TACCAACTCGATGGCACCTAACAACAAATAGGCTAAAAATAAAATTAGTAAAAAGAACAAGAAAATACTAGACATATGAAAGCTGAAGTGTTTAGTTTGACATATAAGAAAGGTAGAACTTTAAGACAAAGAATACTATAAAGAATAAAGAGGTACATTTTATTATCATAAATGGTCAATAAACCAAGACATCGTAACTATTTAATATGCATATGCAACTGATTGTAGAACTTTAAATACAGAAACAAAAAGTGATGGAAGTAAAAGGAAAAATGTATATGTTAGAGTTGGGGATTTAAACACTCCATTTTTTGTATTTAATAGAACAAATAGAAAAAAAATCACAAAGGTTTAGAAGACTAAAAGCACTGTAAACCAATTTTCTGTTATATACTTTTATAGACTACTCTACCCAACAACAGCATAATATACATATTTTTAAGTGCACATAGAACATTCACTAAAAATGCCCATATGTTGCCCAACAAAGCAAGTTTCTGTATCTTTAAGCATATTTTAATCTCATAGGAAATATTCTTTGGCCAAAGCTCAGTTAAATTAAATCTGTATAATAAAATTATCCAGATAATTCTCAAATATTGGAAAATTCAAGACCACTCTTAAAAACTCCTTGAAAAAGTCAATATCAACAATAGTTTACTTACTGACATTTTCACTTGTTGCTGTTAGGTGCCATTGACTTGCTTCCAACTTACAGATATTCAGTGAACAACAGAATGAATCACTGACCACTTTTGCTACATTCTCACAATCATTGTTAAGTTTTAGTCCATTGTTGCTGTCACTATGTCAATCCAACCCATTGGGGTCTTCCTCTTTATCGCTGACCCTCCACTTATCCAAATATGATAACCTTTTCCAGAAACTGGTCCCTCTTGACAAGTCCAAAGCGTGACACAAAATCTAACCATGCTCACCTCTAAGGAGCACAAAATAAAGAATGTATGATTCAACTAAATAAATAACTTAGAAGAAACGAATGCTGGAAAAGAAGTCTAAAATGAATGATTCAAGAATCTTTTTGATGGAGATTCTTAGAAGCAGCTAGCAAAACTGTGTGAAGTAAAGCCAAAATAAGCAGAATAAAAGACATAGTACTGATGCTGCGGGCAAATCCACTAGGCTGCAATGTTGGTTTGAACTACAAGGTAGGTGGTTCAAACTCGCCAGCCGCTCCTGGGAAACCCTAAACAGAGTCGCTATGGGTCGAAACTAACTTGACAGTACTTATCACCACCACCACCAATTAATTATATTAATTATATTTAATAATTAATAAAATATAAAAAGGACAGGGTGAAAAAAAGTGAAAGCAAAATTTATTCTTTAAAAATTAAATCGGTAAAAGTGATCACTCTTTAGGTAGGATAATGAAGAAAAATAGCAGACAAGAACAATTACCAATGTTGGTGTATTGGTAAGTGCCATCAAGTCAGCTCTGACACACAACGATGCTGTATAAGGCTTCAGAAGAGTGGCTGGAGAGTTTGAACTGCCGATCTTGCATTTTAACCAACATTTTGGTCCAGTGTTTATCCTTCAGTGCTGCACGAGGACTCCTAAATCCTTGCAGGAGGAGAAAGCCTCGTCTTTTTCTCATGAGCAGCTGGTAGATTCGAATTGCTGGCCTTGTACTTACTAACCCAACTGTTATGCTACCAAAGCTCCTTATGCTGTTGTTGTTATGTGCTGTTGAGCTACTTCTGACTCATATTGACCCTTTATAAGGTTCCTAAAGAGTGGCTGGTAGGTTTGAACCATCTACCTTATGATTCAAACCATCCTTGCAGTTCAGTGCATTATTCTGCAGTGCCACTCCAGGACTC
Source organism: Chrysochloris asiatica (assembly GCF_000296735.1). Lineage (NCBI taxonomy): Eukaryota > Metazoa > Chordata > Mammalia > Afrosoricida > Chrysochloridae > Chrysochloris > Chrysochloris asiatica. The sequence continues at coordinate 14,403,997 of NW_006408530.1, forward strand.
CATATAGCATGAACCGAATAGAGGTATATAGTCATAAATGATACTAATCATCCCTGCCACAGCCCTCTCTACTCAGCTGGCTTCAATAATTCATTGTGATGGCCACACAGAACGCAGACACCATACTCACAATTATGGAGTATATAAACCAAGTTAACAGTTTACAATTCAGGGTCACAAATGCTCAGGACACAATTTTTCTAGTCAGGAAACCTCCCCACCCTCAGCTGTGCCCACAGGTAGGATTCTCTTTGATCTTTGGCCCCATGGCCTAGCCTGTGCTGACGCAATGTTGCAAAGCTGTTTCAGGACAGCTGATAAATGCTCAAACGACACTGCACTCTGCTTTAAGCCTTAGCCCAAAGGCACTCAGCTCTCGCTCCATGGTTCAGCAAACCTTGTTGTTGTTGTTAAGTGCCGTCGAGTCGGTTCCGACCCATAGCGACCCTGTACAGGGTTTCCGAGGTTATTCAGCAAACCTAGCACCCCAATTAAGTACATGGAGGTACCCTCGTCCTCAAACAAGCCTTATGATACTCAACTTTACTTGCTCCCTGGGCCACTACTTTGCCTCATCATCTGGCTCTTGGCTCTGCTGCTGCTGGTGTTCTGTCACTGTGAATTATATTAAGAGCTGAAGATGTACAACTGAAGAAGTAAGCGTGTGAGCAGTTTCATGCAAAGGCACATCTTGTATGGGTACTGCCTTAAACTACACATTAATCTGAACCAGTCTAGCTCTTGTGCTGTTTATGACTGGGAACGTTTTGCTTTTCCTGTGAGAAATAGTCGTGTGGCCTACGATATTGAACTTTATTCTCATCTTTGGTTCTGTCACTGCTCTGATGTCACAGCTTTCTGTCCTTAGGTCCAGAGCTTCAGTGCATTGGGATCTTGGAGTTCAAAGAACACTCTCCACTCCTGGCAATTCAGTTTTGATGGTGTGAAATCCCCATTCTTGTTTCTGAGACAGCTCATTTTACACACATTAGAGTTCTAACTTTTTACAATCATAATTAATCCTGGTAACACTCACTCACAACTGATGCATAAAAATCCATCAGCATCTCCCCCCCACCTTCTCTTACTGAGATCCATCAGGAAAAAGTCCTTTGGTGGAAAAATTCTCTTAAAGGTACAAAGTAGCAGTAGCAACTCAAGAAATGATTTTAAATGACTAGCCTTATAGGAAATAATAAAATTGAATTTGTGAAAAAAAGCATGAAACAATTCTATTTCATGACTTCATTGATGAATTCTCAAACATTTAATACCAATCCTACATGTTTTCATTTTTTTTGCAAAAATAGAATATGTATGTGGGTGCTTTTCAGCTCCTTTTGTAAAGACAACAGTGACCTTACACCCAAATTAGACAAAGACACTACAAAAAGAGAAAATTAACCAGTATGATGCAGTCAAATCCAGCAATATATCAGAAAGATAAATCACTATCAATTGAAATTTATCCCAGCAATTCAAAGCAATGCAATGTAACTTAATGTTTTAGCCAACTATGGAGGAAAAAACACAATAAAGATAATTTCAATAGTTTCAGAAGAAATATTTGATAAAATTCAGTCCTTATTTATAAAAGGAATCCTGGTATAGCAGTATATATAGGATAAGCATGGAACAGCTAACTGTTATGTCAGCAGTTCAAACCCAGCTGTCACTCCTCTGAAACTCTATATAGGGTTGCTGTGAGTAGGGATAGAATCAAAGGCACTTAATAACAAGAACAGCCTGCAGTAAAGGAACCCAAATAAATGTAGATATCTGTCTTTTATGAATTGAAAAGCATTGATTTTTAAAACCTCTCTATAGCTATACCATTGATCTATTTTTTTTTAAAACTGCAGTTTGAATCATTTTTAATCTAAGAATTATTGAACACATTTCCCTTAAGTTCAGAACAAAGCAAGGATGTCCACTTTCACCACTTCTATTTAAAATTGTACTGGAAGTTCTAGGTCAGAAGTCAGCAAACTAGCCTGCTTGCCAACCATGTGTTTTTGTAAATAAATTTGTATTGGAGCATAGCCATACCAGTTTGCTTATGTATTGTCCAAGGCTGTTTTTGTGCTTCAGTAATAGAGCTGAGGAATTTTAAAACATGCACACACACACACAAACATGTAAATTGTTGCTTTAAAATATTTATTGCTTGGCCCTTTCAAAACAAGTTAACCAATCCCTGTACAAAGTTGTGCTTGTTATTATTAAGTGCTGGTTCCACTCATGGAGTCCCTGTATAAAGGGTCCGAGGGGTGTTTGAACCTACAACCTTGTACTTAGTAGCCCAGTACTTATCCTACAGTGCCATACCAGGACTATCTATACTAAGTGGTACAATGCAAAATATAACAGAGAAAGCAATAAGAGAGACAGGGAGATTTTAAAAAGGGTGAAAAAGAAAAAGTTTTCCATTTGAAGAAAACGGATTTTATACAAAGAAAATCCTGGCTAAAACAAAAGCTACTAAATATAGTAAGTGAATGTCAAAGAATACACAGTCTAGTGTTAAAAATGAAAATTTTTTAATGTATTAGATAAAACATTTGAAAATACACATTTTAAGAAACAGCATTTATGATAGCATTGAAAGACATGTTAAGCTTAGGGTTACATTAACAAAAGATTTATAACACCTGTAGAATAAAAGTAAGTAGCTAATGCTAAGAGAAATAAACTAAAATCTAGGAAATGAAGATATGTATGTAACATAATCGTGGATTAGAATGCTGTATTGTTAAAAGGGATAATATTTTCCAAGTTATCTATATATTTTATGCTATTTCACTAAAAACACCAGGATTCTGTTATAGAAATTCTCAACTTGATTTTAAGTTCTAAATGCAAATAATTTAACATAAACAAAATTATTTTGAAAAAGAAACGCAAACTTGAAGTACTTACAAAAGATTGTTTTATGCTTACAATAATGAATGAGTATAGTATTGACCTAAAAATCAATTGCATATAATACAGAATCCAGAAATAGACCCTTTAGACAGGGAGAGTTACATCCTGCTTGGAGTCTAAGTTACAGATAGAAACTCAACAGAAATTACATTACCTGTGAGACACAATTGAATATCTATTTGGCAAAGGTGAGTGTATGTTAATGTTTGCCACATTTGATACATATAGCACTATGCTAGGAATTTGTAGCATTCCTCATCACTTAATATATTTGAGTTTGCTAGAACTCTTGAGAGACGTTGAGCCTGTAGCTTGATTAAATGCCACAAATGAACAGTAATGCTTCTAGGATGAAGGAGAAGGGATAACATTTTTGTTGGATTTGCCCAACCAACAATTCAGGGAATTCACAAAAAACTCTATTGGTATTATTATGAAAATTTAGATAGAGCATGCACATTGAAGTTCTGTGATGTTTATGTATAAATGAAGTGAGATATCATTAGAACTATTTTTGAAATGTGAATCTAATGTAAATACAGAAGGTGTAATGAATGAAATTTTAAGAATAATTCTGATTTCATTAGTAAGGATAATTCATTTAATACATGAACAAATGTAATTTAAACAATGTGATTATCTTGGGAATAACCAGAGAAGAAAAATACTTTAAATACAAGGGAAAAATAATGCAAATGGGGACTGATGATTCATCAGAAGCAATAGAAGCCAGAAGATAAAAGCTATTCTAAATTGAGAAAAAAAAAAAATTAAATCCAGAATTCTATATTCAGTGAACATATCTTACCAAAGACTCATCGTTTCAAGCTTTAACATTTGAATTTACTCTTTTCTACTTCTGTTACTGAAGAATAAAATAGCAACCATGAATAAATGCTATGATTATCCAGAATAGACAAAACTCCTAAATAAATAAAATAAATAAGTAGGTAAGTAATTAGGTAAGTAAATATGTATATATTTATATGTTGTTGTTGTTGTTGTTATGTGCCGTGGAGTCGGTTCCGACTCATAGTGACCCTGTACAGGGTTTCCGAGGCTCAAAATCTTTACAGGAGCAGAAAGCCTCTTCTTTCTCCCGTGGAACAGCTGGTAGTTTTGAACTGTTGACCTTGTGGTTCTCAGCCCAATTCGTAACCACTATGCTACCAGAGCTCCTTATATACTTATATATAAATATATAAATATATATATATATATATATATCTTGCTGTTGATAAGTGCCATCAAGTCAATTCATACTCAAAGCAAACTTGTCTGAGGTTTCTGAGACTATTAGTCTTCACAGGAGCAGGAAATCTCATCTTTCTCCCACTTAGTGGCTGGTAGACTTGAACCACAGATCTTTTGATTAAAAGTCCAGTGCTTATCCTACAATGCTCCCATATATACATATAGGTTGTTGCTGTTGTTGTTAGTGCCTTCTCATAGTGAATTTGACTCATAGCCATCTTGCATAAATATGGGAGTGCTTCAAAAATCCCATTGAAAAATTCCATTATAGTTTAATTTCATTCTTTCAAAAAGTATATATATATACTTTTGTATATATGGAGTCCTTGGTGTGGTACTGTATAGCAGCACTGGATCCTAAGGTCTGTTTGAATCAAGAAGTTGGCGATTCAAGTTCACCAGCCACTCCTTGGAAAATGGCACTAAGCAGCAACTATATATATATAGAGAGAGAGAATTTGTTGCTGTTGTTGTTGTTAGGTGCCATCGAGTCAGTTAAGACTCATAGTGACCCTATGCACAACAGAGCAAAACACTGGTCTTGGGCCATCCTCACAATTGTTGCCACGCTTGAGCCCATTGATGCTGCCACTTTGCCAATCCATCTCACTGAGAGGTTTTCCTCTTTTTCTCTGACCCTCCATATATATATATGATGTCATTAAGTGCCATCGAGTCAGTTCCAACCCATAGTGACCCTGTATAGGGTTTCTGAGGAGTGCCTGGTGAGCTGCAACTGCCAACAACTGACCTTGCAGTCCAGCACATTAACCCACAGTGATATATAGATAGATAGATAGATAGATAGATAGATAGATAGATAGATAGTTAGATAGATAGATAGATATAGCTATAGATATATATTCCTGATGTAATATTATAGGATAAACACTAGACTGTGAACCACAAAGTCTGTTGTTCAAACCCATCAGCTGCTCCTTGGAAACCCTATACAGGTAGATATGAGTCGGAGCCAACTGGATAGCACTTACGACAGCAACATATACATATATGTATATAGATAGATAGATAGATAGATAGATAGATAGATAGATAGATAGATAGATATGTGTATGTATGTATTTAATCTAGACTGGATCAAACAATAATTCTCTAAAACTGTAAAATCAATGCATAACATACATGACTACTTCTAAAAAAATGGATAGAAATAAAATGTATCCTTGGTAAGAAGAAACAGATATATTAGATTTTCAAGGCATGAATATTAAACATTTGATTCAATAAACTAACTCTGAATGCTTTGAACCCTATCATGAAGCATTCTAAGTGCTTCTCATCTACATCTGCCAAAGAGAAAAATATAACAGCTATACTTACACTGGCTTTACATTCCATTTGGCAGTATCATTTTTTTGTTATTGTCAAATTAATAAACTGGCATTCTACTTAATGTATCATTACCTTATGATCTTAGTTAACACGAGTTCGCCTCATTGAACATTATTATAGTTTGGATCCTGAATGACCAAATTTCTGAAATTTTAAGATTTCTTTGAAAAATTGTTTCACATCCATGGAAAATGAAGATGAGAAAGATGAAGAAAACCTACCTTAGAGATTTCAGTCTTTTATTTTAAATATTGTTGTTGTTGTTGTTGAATGTCATGGAGTCAGTTCCAACTCATAGCAACCCTGTAAAGGTTTACAAGGAGTGACTGACCTTACAGTTCACACCAACTTTGCAGTCCAGCACATTAACCCACAGCACCACATCAGGCCTCCATTTTAAGTATAATTTGTTGTTTTTGTTGTTAGGTGCCATTGAGTCAGTACTGACTCATAGTGATCCTATGCACTGCCACTTCCCCGCCCTCACTACCATCAAGTCAGTTCTGATTCATGGTGATCTTATAGAATACAATAGAACTGCTATTAGGATTTCTGAGACTGTAAATCTTTACAGGAGCAGACAGCCTCATCTTTCTCCTGTGGAGCGGCTAGTGAATTTGAACCCCCTGACCTTGTGGTTCACAGCCAATGCTTCACCCACTGTGGCACCAAGGCTCTTTTATGACTTATCTCAGAACTCCTACAATTTTGAGAAAGGAAATTATATGTACCAATGCAGTTCTTAGATAGATAAACATGTTGTTGTTGTCAAGTGCTGTCAATTCATTTCTGACTCATAGCTATCCTGTATATATATGGTGTCTGAAGATTGACTGGTGAGTTTGAACCACCTACCTTGTAGTTCAAATCAATCTTGCGGTCCAGTGCTTATCCTATAGCACCACATCAGAGAAAATTCATAAAATTACCACATGCATGAAAAGGAAGTCTAGACAAGTACAGATTTTCAGAGAATCGAATCAGATACTCCATTTACAAACAGCAAAAAAAAAAAAAAAAAATGTTAAAAACCAAACAAACAACTCCTTTGAGTTTGTATGAATAGTACCTCCCCAAAATAAATTCTTGTCTTTTGGTAACATAGAGTTCATAACAATGCAGTAAAAAGAATCTAACAGCTGTAAGAATACTTTAGAGTTTGGTGACCTTTCAAAATGAAAGTTCTCTAAGATATTGTCACTTTGGTAGAATACCAACATTATAGTTCTTTTATGAAACATCACAATCAGAGAGATTAATTTTAGAAGTATAGGATCACCGCAATGTTTCCACTGAAGTGAGCTATTTTGCTGAACTCCAAAAATGTGTCAAGAGTAACAAATTGGTCTGACATGTCCAGTCAAGGTTCTGTTTTCAGCAGAAACCATGGATTGCAGGACACTGTTATATTTTAATTTCATTTTTCAGTTACAAAAAGGAGTCTTTGTTTGAAATCAGGATGAACACCTGTGGAATCCTTAAACATTTACAGACTTGTCTTTAAAAACTCTTTGGTATAGTTAAGATGTAATCTATCAAACTGCTATAAATAAGATCGACATAGCCTTAGGTGTCAATTCTTCCCACAGCCGATACAAAAACATAAGAGTAAGAACTTCTTTACTGATTTTTATGTAGCTTAAATATAACACTGCCAAGAAGGGCAGTGGGAGCCAGTGTAATACTAGAGATACGGTATTCTTGATTTTCTGAATACAGTACTAAAGTTTAGAAATTATAATACCAGAATTCTTCCAAAGCTAAAATTTTCAGAAGAAATAAAATTCAAATGACTTCATACTCAAAACCTTGAATCTTTGGAAACAGATAATGGGCATGCTTATATAATAACAGCATAATTAATGTTACTCAATTTTACATGTAAAAATGTTGAAATAGCAAATGTTACATTATATATATTTTTTACATTAAAAAACAAAACAACTTTGGGTCTCATCTTGAAAAATCCTTGTAATTGAAAACATTAATAAGAATTACTAAAGAGATTTGAGCCTAAGCATTGAATTTTTTTAGATATTTTTATATAATCTGAGGACATTCAAATGTTTATACCTCCCACCAACAACCTCGCTGTTCAAATTGAATGCGAAGAGTTAATCTAAATATCAAAATAAGCATTTAGTAAACATTAAGTAAGATGTGAAAAGAACTACATTAGCTACAGTAGGGTGTAATAAGATATGGTTCTAACCCTAAAGATATTTAAAATCTAGTAAAAATAATTAGAAGCAAATAATTGGATGGTAATTAAAATTCAATAGATTTGAAAGGGAAAGTAATTTCTGTTGAATAGTTCTAGAAAATAACCTTGTCAGAAGTGAAGCTAAGATCTGATGATGGCATATGTTTGACACAGATAGAGGAGGTGAAGGAGATAAGTTCTTAATAGCAACATTGCTGTGAAGCTGGGAGAAACCATGAAACAGAAAGTAACCAATTTTAGCTGAAGGATATATTAGAAGTGTAGATAAATTAATATGCAGATATTTTGGTTTCAAAGTTCAGAAGTACTGGAATTGCAATGGCATTTTGTGTAGAAATGTGAGACTTTATAGATAGAAAGAATATATAGGTATTCAATTAATTTGTTGAAAGAAAGCACAAGTTGAGTGATTATGACTCTAAATTTATTACTAGTTTTAGCATTAAGGTTACATGTAGATATAAACAGATAAAACAAAAGTAAGTATCTTTGGAAAGAGGTCTTCCTTTCATTTAAATAAAATAAAGAGCCAAGGTGCAATAGTAAAAGAAAATTCTATTGCTTTTTTGGTAGTTACACATGCAAGACCAGTAACAAGTTAGTAATGGAATTGCTTTCTTGCAGAAAGCATAATTAATTACACTACCTCCTTCACGTGTTGGTGGTGTGTTCCATGAAATTGGTTTCGGACTCACAGCAACCCTGTACAGGGTTTCTGAGGAGTAATTGGTGGGTTTGAATCACAAACATTGTGGGTAGCAGTATAGTGATTATCCTATTGCTCTTGCTATTAAGTGCCATCGAGTTGGTTTCACTCATAGCGAACCTGTATAGGGTTTTAAAGGAGTGGCTGGTGAATTTGAACCACCAACCATGGGGTTCAAATCGACCTTGTGGTTGAGTGTTTATCCCATCTCACCACACCAGGACTCAGATGATTCTATTGTGCTTCAATTTGTTGTTGTAAAGTGCCATTGTGTCAGTTCTAACTCAGAGCAACCCTCTATAGGGTTTCCAAGTAGTGGCTGATGGATTTGAACTGCCAAATTTGCATTTAGCAATCCAGTGCTTATGCTATGGCGACACCTCAGGAGTCCAGAGCTACCACTAGTGCATTTCATATCCAACTGTTCATCACATGATCTTTCTCTATGAAAAAGACCTTGTCTGTTCTTTCTCTCTTTTCTCTGTCATTTTGGAGGACAGACTTTAATGTTCTGGGTCACCTTGTGGGAAAGCATTCATTGATCCCTCTCAGGGGCTATCAATTACCTCCGTATCTGCGTCTGTCTATGTACTCCTTTTGTTGTGCGCATACAACTCAGTCCATCTTGTATGTTTATGATCATGCTTGACTCAGTCTCTATTCATCTCTCTCCCAGGCAGTTTATGCTCACTATTTAACCTATTAGATTAATTAAGTACTTTTCAGTATCGTCATGCTTACATTAGAGGGGAAATTTATAAAACAGACTTTCCCCAAAAAATGAAAAAAGAATCCAAAGTATTTCTGACCTTTTGATGCTGTTTCTTCTGTATTTAGGGACAATCACTAAAGAGACTGTTATTCTAAGTTTGTGAATTCTAGATTGAGTCTTTTTTTCCAGACAATTTCATTTTAGCTATCGATATTTCATATACGTAGATATATGCATATATAATCTCAATGATTGCTCTCTTTCTAAATACATATTCTTAGTTGATAGGAGTGTCTGAAAAACACCTTGCATCTGCCAACTTGCCTTCCCAAACAGGTTGCATAGAAACAATGAATTAATCAAAACAACCCTTACTCCTCCTTCAACTATATATACTGTTAAATTATTTATTTAACTGGTACTTAATGATCCTTAATAGTTATAAACTAGCAATGGGTAGAACACATGTGAAACAAATCATAAATAACATTAAAGTAATTTGAAAGAAGGGAAATTTCCAGAATGTTTCTACTTAAATAGATACTTGAGCATATTTCTTTATTTACATTTGCTTCAACAGGAAACCCACAACTGAACTTCAAAGAGCTTTTTTTGTTGTTGAGCCTACATGCTGTTGAGTTGGTTCTGACTCGTAATGACCCCATATAAGGTTTCCAAAGAGCAGCTGGTGGGTTTGAACTGTGACCAGTGCTTTTCCTACAGGGTCACACCATGACCCCTGAAATCATGTGCAACATTTTCAATGTGTCTATTTTCTCAGAAAAATTTTCTTGCTTTTTTAAAAATTGGATACTCAAAATTATCTTAAACGTGAAAAATATTCTGTTATAGTCATCTTCATGTTTTACACGGTTAGATAAATGTTTGATAATAGGAATTATAATAGTTTACATATTGTTTTTGTTGTTAAGTCCGAATGAGTTGGTACCAACTCATAGTGACCCTCTATAAGGAATATAGAAAATGTAGATTGATTATCTTGGAGGTTTTAAAAATAACTCTAAAGAGTAGATCCATCACTCAATTGTCAGTTTGTCATACTGTGTTGGTTTGTGTGTTGCTGTGATGCTGTCACCTATGCCACCTATTTTTTAAATACTAGCAGAGTCATTCATGGTGATCAAGTTACAGTGGAGATTCAAGACTAAGAAATATTAGGAAGAATAATGAACTACAATGCTGTCTGTGATACCTAATATCTATATGCCTACTAGGGGCCCCGGAGTCTTGGTGTGGCACTGTAGGATAAACACTGGACAACTACAAGATAGGTGGTTCAAGTCTACCATGGACTCCTCAGAAATTATTCAGGGGGACTATGAGTTGGTACCAATTTGACAGCACTTAACAAGGAGCCTCTTGATACCACTGTTATTCAATAGCCATTATTATCCAACCACTAAAACCAGTGATGATGAAATTAAAGAATAGGACACTATAGAATCAGCACTGGGCTTAGAACCACAAGATCAGCTGTGCAAACCCACCAGTTGCTCTTTGAAAACCCTACATACAGTTGCTCTGAGTTGGAACCATCTTGACAGCGCTTAACAACAATGACCAACTTCTTCAATCTGAAATTGATCAAGCATGCAGGCAAGATGCATTGCTAATTACTGCCGACTGAAATATGAAAGTTGGAAAAAAAGAGGAAGGATCTATGGCCTTTGACCCTGGAGATTGCATGATATAATTTTAGTAAAACCAATGACTTATTCCCACCACTCGTCTGTCAGTTTGTTGTATTGCTTGTGTATTGCTATAATTCTGGAAGCTATGCCATGGGTGTTTTAAATATCAGCAGGGTCACCCATGGTGGAGAGGTTTCAGATGAGCTTCCAGACAAAGACAGATTAGGAAGGAGAGACACACTATTTCTGAGAATTTAGTCCCTGAAAACCTAGTGAATAGCAGTGAAACATTGTCAGATATAGTGCTGAAAAATGAGCCCTTCATGGTGGAAGGCATTCAAAATGTGACTGGAGAAAAGTTGCCTCCTCAAAGTAGTTACAGTTGACCATGATGATGTGAATGGATTAAAGCCCTCAGGACTTGCTGATGGGGCACAACTCAAAATGCAGTGAAGCAGCTGTAAATATCCACTAATAATTGGAAAATGAAAAGTACAAAGCATGAGTCTAGGAAAATTGAAATTTAAAATAATGAAATGGAATGTATAAACATCAATATACTCGGCATTTGTGAGGAGAAATAGACTGGTATTGGCCATTTTAAATCTGACAACCACATGGTTTACTATGCCAGGAATGACAAATTGAAGAGAAATAACATCATAAAAAAGAACATAGCAAGATCTGTCATGAGGTACAACACTGTCTGGGATAGGATAATATCCATGCACCTACGGGGACGACCAGTTAATACCACTATTATTCACATTTATGCACAAACCACTAAAGCCAGTGAGGACAAAACTGTTGAATTATTCCAACTTCTTTAGTCTGAAATCGATCAAACATGCAATCAAGATGTATTGATATTACTGATGATTGGGATGCAAACTTTGGAAACAAAGAGGAAGGATCAGTAGTTGGAAATTTTGGCTTTGGTGATAGAAATAATGCTAGAGAACACATGATAGAATTCTGCAAGACCAATGATTTGTTAATTTCAAATACCTTTTTTAAACAGCATACAAGACAACTATATACATGGACCTCACCCAATGGAATATACAGGAATCAAATTGACTACATTTTGTGGAAAGAGGTGGTGGTCAGTCAAAACAAGGTCAGGGTCACACTTTGGAACAGACTATCAATTGCTCATATGTAAATTATAAGACTGAAACAAGAAAATGAAAACAAATACAGGAGAGCCAAAATATGACCTTGAATATTCTCCACTTCAATTTAGAGATCATCTGAAAAACAGATTTGATGTGTTAGACACTAAAGACTGAAGACCAGAAGAGTTGTGGGAAAACCATAGAGAAAGAAAGCAAAAGATAATTAATAAGACAAGATAGAAGGGAAAGATTAAAATGGATGTCATTTGAGATGATAAAGCAAATGGGAGAAGTGAGGAGGTACAAGAGCTGAACAGAAAATTTCAAGAAGACAGAGTCAAATATTATAATGAAACATGCAAAAACTTAGAGTTAGAACAGTAAATGGGAAAAACACGCTCAGCATTTCTCAAGATGATAGAACTGAAGAAAAACTTCAAGTTGCAACTTTTGTTATTGAAGGGTTTTCTGGGTAAATTATGGAATGATGCAGAAATCATCAAAAGAAGATGGAAAGAATACAAAAAGACACTGTACCATAAGGAAATGGTTGGCATTCAACCATTTTAAGGGAAGCATATGATCAAGAGCCAATGATCCTGAAAGAAGTCCAAGGTGCATTGAAGGCACCAGGAATTGATGGAAGACAAATTGAAATCTTTCAAAAAAGTGTGGTGGCACTGGAGGCACTCACTCGTCTATGTCAAGGAATTTGGAAAACAATTACCAGGCCAACTGATTGGAAGAGATCTGTATTTGTGCCCATTCCAAAAAGGTGACCTGATGGAATGCAGAAATCATTGGAAAATAGCATTGCTATCCCATGCGAGTACAGCTTTAGTAAAGGCAATACTGAAATGGCTGCATGCATACATTGACAGGGAACTTTCAGAGGTTCAAGACGGATTCAGAAGAGGATGTGGAATGAGGGATATCATTGCTAACGTCAGATGGATCTTGGCCGAAAGCAGAGAATAAATACCAGAAGGATGTTTTCCTGTGCTTTACTGACTTATGCAAAGGCTTTCAATTGTGTGGATCATGCCAAAATATGGACAACATTGCCAAGTATGAGTATTCCAGAACACTTAATTGTGCTCATGAGGAATCTCTACACAGACCAAGAGATAGTTGTTCAAACAGAACTTGGGAACACCGAATGGTTTAAAATTAGCAACGGTGTGTGCCAGGATTGTTTTCTTTCACCATTCTTATTCAATCTGTATGCTGAATAAATAATATGAAGAATATTGAATGTACCAGAAGAACAAACAAATCTGTCTCAGAAGATTTGTACAGTCAGAATGTTCCTAGAAGCCAGGAATGGTGAGACTTCATCGCTTGATCTTTGGACATGTTGCCATGAGGGACCAGTACCTGGAGAATGACATGATGCTTTGTAAAGCAAAGGATCAGCCAAAAAAGAGGAAGACTCCCAACAAGATGCATTGACACAGTGACCAACACAATAGGCTCAACCATAACAACGATTGTGAAAATGACTCAGGACTGAGCAGTGTTTTGTTCTGTTGTGCATGGGGACTGACACAAGGGCAGCTAGCAATAACATGAAGCAGATTTAATTTTTTTTTCCTTTTGATGATGAAATTTAATTTACATATCAAGTCTCTTGTATAAGCAGGTTATAACACAGAAGATAATTAATACAGAGCATGGGAACACTGAATGTTTTAAAATTGGGAAAGGTGTGCGACAGGGTTGTATACTTTCACCATTCTTGTTCAATATGTATGCTGAGCAAATAATACGAGAAGCTGGGTTCTATGAAGGAAAATGTGGCATCAGGATTGGAGGAAGACTTATTAACAACCTGAGATATGCAGATGATACAACCTTGCTTGCTGAAAGTGAAGAGGACTTAAAATATTTACTGATGAAGATCAAAGAGCACAGCCTTACATATGGATTACAACTCAATGTAAAGAAAACAAAAATACTCACCACTGGACCAATAAACAGCATTCTTATCAATAGAGAAGAGATTGAGGTTGTGAAGGACTACATTCTTTTTGGATCAACTATCAACACTCGCGGAAGCAGCAGTCAAGAGATCAGATGAAGTATTGCATTGGGCAAATCTGCTGCACGGAACTTTTTAAAGTATTGAAGAGCAGAGATGTCATCTTGAGGACTAAGGTGCGCCTGACCCAAGCCATGGTATTTTCAATAACCTCATATGGATGAGAAAGCTGGACAGTTAATAAGGAAGATCGTAGAAGAATTGATGCCTTTGAGTTGTGGTGTTGGAGGAGAATACTGAAAGTGCCATGGACTGACAAAAGAACCAATAGATCTGTTTTGGAAGAAGTGCAACCAGAGTGCTCCTTGGAGGCCAAGATGGCTATGCTTCGTCTCTCATACTTTGGACACATTGTCCAGAGAGAACAGTCGCTGGAGAAGGATGTCATGCTGGGTAAGGTGGAGGGTCAGAGAAAAAAAAGAGGAAGACCCCCCAACGAGATGGATCAGCCAGGTGACATCATTGATGGTGTCAAGTGTGGCAGCGATAGTGAGGTTGGCCCAGGATCGGACATTGTTTCGTTCTGCTGTGCATGGGGTCGCTATGAGTCAGTTCTGACTTGATGGCACCTGACAACAATAACCATATTCAAATATGAAATTTGTTTCATCAAAGGCTATTCAGGAGCCTTTCTTTTTCCATCTGCTTTCCTATCCATCCAACTACAATTCATCCTTGAGCGCCTTGTCCAATCAACTTCTTCCACCATGTTTCCAAGTCTTCAGAGCATTGAAGAACTTAGGAAAAGGGAAACTGATTCAGAAGACTTCATATCTTGAGTGGGCCTCAGGAAGTTAGTATTGTCATGCTTCATGGTAGAAGCCAGAAAGATAGAGAAGTGGAAAAATAGTTGTCAGAAAAAACTTTGTACTTGAAATATGAAGGCAGAGAAACAAGAAAAGGAGTGGACCTGTAATAAAGCTAGTAACGTAAAGATGAAGACAGTGGGGCACCTGGTAGCAAAGACCTTGGCTCATGGAGGAAAGACCTTGGCTCTGTATCTTAAGCATAGGGTTAAAAGTCCAGAAGAGTCTATTCCCAGTAGCTCACGGTGACTTTCCTTCAGTCTCTTAAGTAAAATTTCTGAAAAAGTGAGACAATAAATTTTCCTATGAACATTTTGTAGTCTCCTCACATATTTTTAACTTGTCCTCCCTGAACAAATGAAGACCATCAAAGGAAATCAAGGTCAAAAACCATTGAACCCAATTTTCTAGAAAAATTTAAAGCCTCTTTACTCATCAGTGCTTCTTTTCCACAGTACAAATTCAGACTCAGTTGCATCTCTTGCCCAGCAAAACTATCTTAATGATTTTCTTACTGGAACCTGAAATACCCCATGAGTTTGGAAGCATGGGTCTTTTTCATCTTCCCACTGGGTTACAGTTCCGAGAGTTTCTGATATATTTCATTTACTTGTATTGTTTAACTTACTAAGTTGAGTTCCAGAAGTGCCATGTCATCTAATGGAAAATAAAAGACCTGAGTCCCCAGATCATTGGTTTGGAAACACTGACTCTGGACTATGAAATGCTCAATACACATGTTCTCAAAAATAAAGCTATTTGCCTGACCAGAAAAGATGTTGGTCACTGCTGCTTATTCTGGAGATATTAAGCTTACTAATTACTCTATTTCTCCAATCATTTATTACTATACAAATCTATGGTTCTTTCATTATTACCAAACAATCCAGGTCAATATTTATCCCTGTTATGGACCATTTAACGTCTCTGTCTTTTCATATTTGACTAAAGTCAGACACTACATCTATCTGGGCATGTTCTAGAACAGTTTCCACAAATCTGTACATATTCTCCATCACTCAGGCAATAATATAGTTGTACATAAATGCTATTATTACCTAAGAGAACATCAAAGCACTGCAAGGTAGTTCACCAAAGTATCTCAACACTCCCTTCCATTTTAGTCTGAGGACTCAAGGCAATGGAAGTAAAGACAGGGTGAAGACAGGTAGAGGAATAGGCCCAATTTTTGGTAACTTCAATGACTGGTAAGGTCATAGAGAACAGGCTTCAAAACAAAATTTCAAACCTGGGCAAGATTTATTCTTGAAATTTCCATTTCTGTACCTATATATTAATCATTAAGATTACTTACTTGTTTCTTATCTGCTGGTCTTCTGTAACTCTGATCTCAAACTGGCTTCTGGGTGACCCAAACATTATAGTCTATGGCATACAGCATGGATAAGGAAACAGTACTAGCATCAGTCTACTTAGAGAATGTACTCTCAGTCTTAATCCTGTGACAGATAATGTAGAATAGTGTGCTCTTCCTAAAATGCCAAAATTTTGATTTGCTTTATTCCTAAGATATCCTAACTGACGCCTTTTCACCTTCTTGTCCCTATTTATAAAAAGGAATGGACTTCTGCTGTAGAAACTGAATTTTAAAAGACTTTGCCATATATTATAACAACTAATTCAGGCAGAATGAAAACTTGTATTCTTAGATCAATTAACAGAGGGAAGGCAGAATCTCCCAGTCAGAGAATGAGTGCTTCTTCCATTCAATGATGGCTGAAGGGCATGTATAAAAGAATGGACCTAAATGATCCCCTAAATTATTATTTCATCCTGGTAGGTGGGGAACCTTTGATAATTTTTTTTTAACATAGCTAAGCCTCAATTTCCTCATCTATAAAAAAGGGATACTGATAATATATTTCTTATGTAATTATTAGGCTAATTCAATGAGATAATGCCTATAAAATTCCTAGCACAATGTTTGGAGATTAGCAAGAAATTAATAAATAGAAACAATTATTTTTTTTGCAACATATTTTCTATCCCATGTCAATATCAGTCTGATCATAGTCATTCTTATTTCAATAGTGTAAAAAATTATTTTTATTCATATGAACAGCTTACCGCTTATGTCTAATGATGTGTAGCACAATAGCTGTTATACATATCATTAAATATGTGTCTGATTAACTTTGTTGTAATTATAATTGCAACAGAAAATTTCCATTCATGCATACACAGTCTTCAAAGATTGTTGCTCATCAAACATGGTTGACTGCTATTAACCTGAAAAATTATGAGGAACAGTGATCACAAAGAATATAAATCATAGTTCTGAGAACAGCATGGCACAAAGACAAGAATTCAAGCTTGGAATCAGGGTACCAAGGACTAACCTTCCACTCTATCACCACAATTTACTCAACCGTCTTCTGAGAGTTTTCCTATATGTAAAACACATATGGTGATTGATGTATACCACATGAGATTTGTGAGGTTTAGAGAGCTTATATACAAGGTAACCAACACGGATTCTGAGATAAAATGAGAAATACACAGTCTTAACTCTTATTATTTTTATTATTTGGACTTCAACTTGGTAAGGACTTCCAGAAGCCCATAGTATTAACCTCCTCTTTTTTACAGGCAATGTATTATTACCTCAAACTGCAAAGTTGGTGGATAAGACCCACCAGTGACTCCTCAGAAACCCTGTATAGTTGGTACCAACTCGACAGTGCTTAAGAGCAACAAATATGTGTGTGTGTGTGTGTATCGTTGTTGTTGTTGTTAGGGACAGTCAAGTCAGTTCTGATACATAATGATTCTATATAGGGTTTCTGAGGAATAACTGGTGGGTTAGAACTGCCAACCTAGTGGATAGCAGTCCAGTGCTTATCCTATAGTGGTACATCAAGACTCTCTATATTAATAGAAGTGGAGTATGAGATACTAGCATGGCTTTTTGAAAGTCATGCAGCTTTTAAGTGAAGGAGATAAAAGCTGAGCCAGGAGTGATGTCTCACCTCTTCCTCTCTTTCCTTCTTTCACTCAACTCATGCCCTAAACTGGCAAAACAAGCCACAGCACACATTTTTCTGATATGGTCAGTGGCATCATGTGCTTTCCCATAGAAAGGAAGCATATTTGAGTTAGGAGGAAAAGGAACTTCCATGTAGGAAAAGAAATCAAAGAACAGAGGACAGCTGACAAATTCTTTGAGGTAAGTGTGACAAAAAGCTCCACCAAAACATTCTGTAGATTGAAGAAACTTGAGGAAATTAAAATATGTCAGTTTACACTGAGTTCACATTCCTTCTCCAGGAAGGAAATTGGGTCACCTTTTGCTCATCAGAACCTGTTTTCATGGCCTTGAATTCCAGTTTCCCAAACGGACCTTAGCTTTCCTTTGGTAACTATCCCTCAATATGATTTTGTTGTTTAACCCTCCTTCAGCTAATACTGAGTCAGGTCAGGACAGACTGAGTAGGGCTGAACTGCCTGGGATAATGGCTGTACATTCTTTATGAAAGTAGTTGCTCATCATAAGACCACATATCTTATTTTTAGTATGGTAGTCATTTCTCGAATAGGTGACTACATTCTTATAAGGTATAGTATTGACTTGTAATCCGTAATGCATAGCCCCATGAAGGTTTAAGGAGGATGGCAGATCTGACTACTCTATACCTATTGGCTGGAGAAAGACAAGGCTTTCTGCTCCCGCAAAGATTTAATACCTCGGAAACCCTATACAGGATCACAGTAAGTCAGAATCGACTCGACAGCACTTAACAACAACAACAACAGTATCTATTTTCCTGATTTACATCTTGATCTAGTCTTCTCTCTGAAGCTCTTGGGAAAGTGTATCTTGATGTTTTGTACAAGGACATAGAACTTAACTAAGAAAGTGAGTTGCTTAGAGGTAACTATAAAGATAGAGTAAGAGATCAAAGACTGAATATACACAAAGTTCATTTAAATCAAGGAACATCTTAGCAACTACTGAGAACCCATGGGGGTAAGCACTATGATTTCTAAGATTGGTAGATGACAATATTTGTGGTATAAATAAGTGTGTGCTTACTGACATCTCACTGTGATGCAACAAGTGTGTTTAGGAACAGTGCTGTTTGGAAAAGGAAAACATAGGCAATACATTTTGTGCTTCATTAAAAAGGAAGAGAGAATATGAATGTATGAAAAACAATGAAAAAAAAAATGTTAGTTTTCCTTTCTTGTCCACCAATTAAAAATTGACTCCTGACTAAAAGATCTATATCAATATTTCTGATTATTTTTTTAAAACTTTGAAAGTTTAAAATGAGGAGCGAGGATGATATCGCACCATCCTGAACATTTTATTTCTTATAACTATAATTTGAAAACTTATGAGAAAAAAATTAATTAAAATGAAAATATAATACTCATGGAGTATTAGGGATTATCTTTTGTATTAGACATATAATTCATTTTAACAGTAACTGAAACTACTGTTGATACATGAGAAAAACCTTAAGGAAAGAAGCAAAATTGGAAATTTGACATGGCACTTTTAAAAATGAACTCAGAACAGTAGCTAAGCCATTTGATGTAAATATATTTCTGGTTATCAAAACATCTTATTACAGTTTTTTTTTCTGATTATGGACTTATCGTTTGGAAAACTGAAAACACTGTTGTTTGGAGGAGTTGTTTTTCAACAGCTTGAGTTAATTGTCTAAGATTCTTAGGTAAGATCCTGGCTAAAGCCAATCCCATGAGACCACTCATGATGCTCAATATTTTCCTATAAGATAAATAAATGTATTTTATGATAGCTAAACACCCTGTTTGTCAAAAATATTCCTCATAGGGAAAGTAATTAACTTCACTCATTGAAGTGTCAGAAAAGGGAAAAATAGGCTTTTATTTGGCAGGACAAAAGCTCTTAAATATCATTCTAAAAGCCATATAATCTATATTACTAGGAATTCAGTATGTTGTGTATATATATATATAGCTTATTTATATAAATAACAGCACCTACAATACTATTGAAGGAGCTCTGATAGTATAGTGGTTATAAGTTGGGCTGCTAACATCAAGGTCAGTTCAAAACTACCAGATAGGTGAGATTATCTGCTACTATGAAGATTTACAGCCTCGGAAACCCTATCTAGAGTCCTTATGTATCAGAACTGTCTCCATGGCACACTACTACCACCACCATAACCATCATAGTACTATTGAAGTTACAATTATTCTGAGAACGGAATACTGTGAAAATATTACTGAGAGCCAATATTTTTTGTTTATAAGAAATATTGAATGCCACAGGCCTACCTGGAGCATAAACTACTGGGGCTGTTTTTGAAACATGATTCCTATTTCTTCTTCTGTACATAAATGGTTACAGTCTGCATCAGTACATGTAATGAGCTGTTACAAATTCATCGATATAACTGAATTGAGAATCTTATAGATGGGCAGCAGTAAATTCAGTTTACTTTGCACCATGAGAATGGCCACACTGTCAATGGAGTATTGATGTACTATGTCGCGTTAATTAGCTTTGATTCTCTAGATAACTCAAGAGAAAGAATCCAGATTTAATTGTCAGATAATAATGCTACAAAGCATAATCATCCCATAATCTAGATTTCACAGCCCTAGTATACTTCTGTAGGATAAGTACTGGGCTGTTAACTGCAAAATTCAAACCCACAAGCTGCTCCTCAAAAACTATACAGGATTGTTATGAGTCAGACCAATTTGACTGCACTTACCAACAACAATAATCTAGATTTCAGAAATCTAGAATCATGCTTCTGGAATTCTGTTCCCAATAATTTATTTATGAACACTCTGGTAGTGTAGTGGTTACGAATCGGGCTGCGAACTGCAAGGTCAGCAGTCCAAAACTACCAACTGTTCTGTGGAAGAAAGATGAGGCTTTCTGCTCCCATAAAGATTTACAGCCTCGGAAACCCTGTACAGGATTGCTATGAGTCGGAACTGACTCCACAGCACATAACCACCACCACTGATACACAACAATCCTACAAGGAGATTTTTATCACTTCTAATTCTTAAACAGGGAATCTTTCTAGAGTCAGAACAATTGTTATTTTAGTGGTGGCTGTTCTTTCTATCATATTGGTGGTGTTGTTAAGTACCGTGGAGTCGGTTCCGACTCATAGTGACCCTACATAGGGTTACCAAGGCTGTAAATCTTTACTAGAGCAGACCGCCTCATCTTTCTTCTGCAGAACCACTGGTAGTTTCGAACTGCCAACCTTGAGGTTAGCAGCCTGATTCATAACCACTACGCTACCAGAGCTCCTGTATCTATCTGTATCTCTATCTATATCTCTATATATCATATAATACTTGGTAAATATTTATTTAGGCACTGTGGATTTCTGTTAGTGACTTCTCTTGTCCCCACTTTCAGTATTCTTTTTAAAACAAGTAAATGATCATTTATATAGACATACCACACGCACACATATGTGTGTGTGTGTGCTGTTGTTATGTGCAATGGAGGTGGTCCTACTCATAGTGACTCTGTATAAGTTTCTGAGGCTGTAAATCTTTATTAGGAGCAGAAAGCCTCATCTTTCTCCTGTGGAGCCCCTGGTGGGCTTGAACATTCAAACTTATGATTCACAGTCCACTCCTTATCTTCTATAGCCACTGCACTCTCATATTTATTTAGGACTATACATATACTACTTCATTTTATCCTCACAACATGAGGTAGTAATAGACTGTGTTCATTTCACACTTGGGGAGTGTGTCTCAGAAAAAGATTAAGTCACTTGCCAAACATTGAATTCGAAGCAGTGTAATAAACAGAGTAAGGGGAATAACTGATTGAGCTAAATTAGCAGAAATGATTTGCATAAGAAAAGGCTCTGGGGAACACTGACAGGATTGTTACTTAGTTCTTAATAATTCCTCAGAGTATTCTTAATTTTAAAGGTAATACATACCCAACTTCTTTCTTTATGTTCAGTAAAGATAAAGTAACAAGTCTTCATATTTTAATGTCATACTTATTGAGCATCTGCTATGTATTAGGAATTAACATTGTTTTTGTTGTTTTTAAGAGCCATGGAGTTGGTTGCAACCCATAGCAACTCTGTATAGGGTTTCCAAGGAGCAGCTGGTGAGCTTGAACCATAGACAGCTTTGCAGTCTGGCGCATTAACCCACAGCACCACACCAGGACTCCAGGCACTAACATAGCAGTGAACAAAGCAAACATCATCCAGAAAGGATCCTGTGAAAAGATAAGGAAACAAATAAGCAACTGATACATTGGGAACTATTTTTTTTAGAAGCATACATACTGTTAAGGAAATGTAAAATAAATCAACCAATGGGTAGTGACACTATCTTTTATAAAATTACTTTTTGATTAACTAGACACATTTGGACTCATAGATTACTGGGGTGAGAGGTAACACAGAGATAGAGACTCTAACCTATCTAGGGAAAACCTCTGAATGTATTCATATTGTTGTTGTAACAAATTCTCTCAAACTAAGTGGTTTAAAAAAACATATATTTATTATCTGACTGACTGGAGGTTTGAAGTCCAAAATGGGGCATAAAGAATCAAATTCAAGGTGTTAACAGAGCTACAAGATGGTGGATTGGGTAGAAGTGCAGTGAGGAGCTCCGTCAGCAA
>NW_006408530.1:14428982-14436265 GCF_000296735.1 Chrysochloris asiatica
TGACTACATAAAGGCTTTCGATTGTGTGGGTCATGGCAAGCTATAGACAACATTGCAAAGTATGAGTATTCCGGAACACTTAATTGTGCTCATGAGGAATCTGTAACTGGACCAAGAAGCAGTTGTTCTAATAGAACATGGGAACACTGAATGGTTTAAAATGAATAAAAGGTATGCAACAAGGTTGTATTCTTTCACCATACTTATTCAACCTATATGCTGAACAAATCATCCAAGAAGCTGGGTTCTATGAATAAAAATGTGGCATCAGGATTAGGGGAAGATTCATTAGGAACCTGTGATATGCAGATGATACAACATTTCTTGATAAAAGTGAAGAGGATTTAAAACATATAGTGATGAAGATCAAAGAGCACAGCCTTCGGTATGGATTACATCTCAATGTAAAGAAAACAAAAATGCTCACCACTGAACCAATAGACAACATTTTTATCAACAGAGAAATGATTGAAGTTGTCAAGGACTTCATTCTTCTTGGATCAGCTATCAACACTCAGGGAAGCAACAGTGAAGATTCAAATGACATTTTGCATTAGGCAACACTGCTACACAAGACCTTTTTAAAGTGTTGAAGAGCAAAGATGTCAGCTTGAGGACTGATGCAAGCCATGGTATTTTCAATAATCTCATATGCATGTGAAAGCTGGACAATGAATAAGGAAGACCACAGAAGAATTGATGTTTTTGAGTTATGGGGAGAATATTGAATGTGCTATGGGCTGCCAAAAGAACCAAAAATCCGTTTTGGAAGAAGTGCAGTCAAACTTTGTCTCTCATACTTTGGACATATTGTCAGGAGGGACCAGTCACTGGAGATGGATATCATGTTTGGTAAGGTGGAGGGTCAGATAAAAAGAGGAAGACCCCCAACGAGATGTATTTGTCAAGTGGCAGCATCGATGGGCTCAAATGTGGCAACAGTAGTGAGGTTGGCCCAGGATCGGGCAGTGTTTTGTTCTACTGTGCACTAGGTTGCTATAGGTCGGTACCACTTAATGGCACCTAACAATAACAACATTAACAGAGTTGTGTTCCTTCTAGATGCTCAAGGGGAGATTCTTTTTTTGACTTTTCTGATTTCTAGAGGCTACCCACATTTCAATTTGATTCTCAGCCAGTGTAATTCATGTGCAGCTGTCTGTCTCGTCCACCAATTTCCACATCACAGCTTGAATGTTGCTATGATGCTGAGTAGGTTTCAGTAGAGCTTCCAGAGAAGGATGGGCTAGGAAGAAAGTACTGGTAATTACTTCTGAAAATGAATTGATGAAAAGCCTTATGGATATAACAGGCTGCCAACTAGTCAAGGGGATGGTACAGGACTAGGAAGAGTTCCCTTCCATTGTGTATATGATCACCAAGAATCGAGGACCAACTTAAGGACAGCTAACACAAAGATCTTTAACTTAATTATATCTGCAGATTCTCCATATTAGGCAACATACTCACAGGTTCTGGGCATTAGGATGTGGACGTATTTAGGGGAGAGGACTTTATGCTGCCTACAGCCAAACATCAGCCTAATAATTTAAAATATTTGAAATTAATGGCTAATTCCAAATAGTATTGAAGGAAATGCAATTTAGGCTTAGTTGTTGTAAGGAAACATATCGGTTCTTTTTTAAGTCTAAGCATAAAGCACAGATCATCACTGCATGTTTAACATTTAAGATTTACTTAATGTTGAGAAGAATTCCATTAAATCTAAGTGCCTTTAAATATTTCTGAGGAGCAATTTAAGATAACTGTAAATTGAAACCACTCTTCTTTTGGAATTAAGTTTTGAAAAATGGTGGATTGCCTGAAGATAGGACAGTAATTACTAAAGAATGGATTTAAAAAGAGTGCCTATGATAATTCAGGTTTGGCCCCATAGTAAGAGTGAACTGAAGAGTAGAAACTCTAAGGTACTGACCAAGAAAGAATAAAGCTGATTAAGTTCTTATATGGATTTTTCAAATTTAAAGTTAATATTGTGCCATCCAGTCGGTTCCTTCTCATAGCAACCCTGTATAGGGTTTCAGAAGAGTGACTGGTGGTTTTGAACCACCACATTGCAGTTCAATTGACCTTGCCATCTAGTGCTTATCCTACAGCACCACACAAGGGCTCTGTTATAATGTATATTATGCTATATATACTTAAGGGTCAAGAATAATATTCTAGTTCTTTTGATTGTTGGTGTCATTGTTGTTAAGTGCCAGCAAGTCAGTTCAGACCCATAGCAACCCTATATAAGGCTTCCGAGGAGCAGCTGGTGAGCTTAAACCACTGACCTTGCAGTTTAAAATGACTTTGCAGTCCAGCGCACAGACCCATAGCACCACACCAGGATTTATTCATTGGTGTAAAAGAGATATTTTTAGAACAGTCTTGAAAATTATCAATAACTTCAACCACTAAAGCTAACGTTAAAACAAACTTATATTTAAATATAACTTTTTAAAACTCATTGGCTTTAATGAATTGAAATTTGGAGAAAAATTGAGATTTGGACGTTTATCATAGCACTTGATTTCTTGGTAATAGTTATTTTTTAAACTATTTCATTTCACAGACATCAATTATTATATAAGAACATAGGCATAAATCACTGTGTTGATTAATTATTTTGAAACCTGGAATCACCTTGAATTAATCAGCCAAGTTGCTTTAGCATATGATGTACAGCATTAATTTTATTATGCTATATTATGACAACTATGGAGAAACCAGCTGGTTTGCAAATGGACCACCTATCACATTGATAAATATAAACTGCCCAATGTAAAGGAATTTTGATTTAAAGCAATATGCAGATATTGATGTTTAATTAAAAAAATAGCTTGATCATATTAAATATAAGTAGTTGATTTTTTAAAAATTGAAAGGATTAGAAGCTTAAAATAATTAAAGGCAAACCAGTGTAATGGACTGGGTTTTTAATAACTCCCTTTTGATTTTTCAAAATAAAAAATAAAGACTTTTTAAAAATATCAATATAATTGCTTTAAAGTTGTCAAGTAAAGCTTGCCTTCGTACCTCTTCAAGTAAAAACTTGCTGTGAACTTACAGGGAAGCCAGACCACAGAGTCAGTATCTCTCTATATAGCCATTGTCAGAGGATACTGGTGATAGAAAGCAAGTGATTTAAAGGTAACCAAAACCAAGGTAGTTGCCATCAAGTCAACTCCAAGTCAAACATGCCATGTGCGTGAAAATAGACCTGTGCTCTATAAAGTTTTTAATGATAATGATTTTGCAGATGTTAATTGTCATGCATTTCTTCAGAGGAGCCCCTGTGTAGACTGGAACCTCTAATCATTCAATTAGCAGATGAGATCATTTACAGTTTGTATACCTATGGACAATTAAAAGTAACTGAGACAAAACTTGGATCCTTCATTGACTTAAACTATGAATTTGGGTAACTTGAGAAATTTAAATATAAGCAAGAATAAAAGAGATTGCCAATATTGTGGTTCAAACTGAACTTGTAGTCCAGTGCATTATTATACAATGCCTCCAAATATGAGGTTCTTTTACATCTGATATTGTTGTTGTTAGGTAGAGTTGTGTTATTTCTGACTAATAGCAACAGAATGGGATACTGAGTGATCCCTCACCATCCACATAATTGTTTCTATGTGTGTAACTCATAATTATCCTATTGTTGCAACTCTGTGTCAATCCATCTCAGTAAGGGTCTTCCTCTGTTTCTCTGACCCTGCATTTTACCAGGAGTCCTGGTGTGGCACTGTGGGCTAATGTATCAGACTGAAAAGTCATTTGAACTGTAAGGTTGGTGGTTCGAGCTCATCAGGAAACCCTATAGAGGGAGCAGGACAAGCAGACTAAAAAGGAGATAGGCCAAAAATTATATCCTGAGTTATGTCACAACAACCATCAGTGGAATCTTGAAATTTCTCAGGAAGAAGAGTAAAAAGGGAACCCCATCTCCTGATCACATTTACCGGGAGGCAATCAGAAAGCATAAAAGAAACCCCAAAATACACACCATCTAAGTATTAAGGCCACAGATAACTTCTGAATATGCTCAAAAAACAGAAGGAGATAATCATATCAGCATATGTCCAGAACAAGATAAAATGACTGAGGCAAATGAGCTGGAAGTAGACCTACACTCCCAATACTGGAAGATTGGCAGGCTTTGGAAATGCCTGAGAAGGAATTCAGAAAAATGATTATAAAACGTATCAAAACACTTTATAATGGAGTTGAAAAATATAAGGAAGAAGCCAGGAAAGTGCTGTAGGAACAATCATATAAAATAGATACAGCATTGGAAACAATTCAAAACCTACAGAAAGAGGATCAAACTATTAATAATACAGCATCAGAAATGGACAATACACTGAAAGGGCAAAGGAGCAGAATTGAAGAGATAGAAGACAGAACTAGTGAGCTAGAAAATAAATCTGTTAACACTACTAAGATAGAAGAGCAAATACAAAAAAGGATTTAAAAAAATCTGAAGAAGACCTAAGATTCATGTTGGAGAACATGAAGAGGAATAACTTAAGAATGATCAGAATTCCGGAAAAGGAACAATCACACAGAGGAAACAGTTGAAGAGCTTCAAGAGGAAAAATTTTCTAACATTCTAAAAAGCGACCAGATAAGCTTTCAAGAAGCTCAATGAACCCCAGGAAGGACAGACCCTAAAAGAAAATCACCAAGACATAAAATAATCAAGCTCTCCAAAATCAAAGATAAGGACACAATCCTGAATGTAGCTAGGGAAAAGAGAAGTGAAACATACAAAAGCAAGCAAATCAGATTAAGCTGGAATTTCTCAACAGGAACCATGAAGGCAAGAAAGCAATGGGGAGACATATATAAAACCCTGAAAGAAAAAAAACTGCCAACCAAGAATCTTCTACTCAGAAAAGTTGTCAATCAAATACTATGGTGTAATCAAAAACATTCCAGGTTAAACAGAAGCTAATTGATTTTGCCAAAGCCAACCATGCTATGAAAAACATTCTAAAGGGAGTTCTGTGGACAGAGAACCAACAAGAACAGACAACAACCAGAGAATGATGCACATGAACTCAACTAACAAATGGAAGAGTCAACAGAATAAAATTATAAGAACAGAGCATCTGGGAAGTCAGTCTATGATCAAAACAATTACAATGTGAAAGAAGGTAAACACAAAGGAACAGAGATCCAGGTGGTGAGAAGTTCAGGTAGATTACAGGATAAAATTGTTGTTGTTGTTTTTAAGTGCCATGGGGTCGGTTCCGATTCATAGTGACCCTGCACAGGGTTTCTGAGGCTGTAAATCTTTACGGGAGCAGAATGCCTCATCTTTCTCCTGTGGAACCGCTGGTAGTTTCGAACTGCTGACCTTGCGGTTCACAGCCCAATTTGTAACCACTACACTACCAGAGCTCCTTCAGGATAAAATAGACTGTCTTAAATGGAGGAAATAGTTAATGGAATATAAGGTAACCACAAGAGTGGGGTTGGGGCAGAGGGTTTAGTTTGGGTGTTGGGGAGGGCAATACAAGAAGGGAGAGGAGGCAGAAGAACAAGATAGATAATGGAACACTGAGACAGGTTTGCATGGCCTAAGTGGGACAAAGGTAAATAGTGAAGTATGCTTAACCTTGGAACAACATGGCTCTGTGATACAGGGATTTAGGCATAGTTTAAAGAGGAGAAATAATACTAAAATGCTTGACTGTCTTATGCATATTGGTTTCCCTTACATTTGTTGTTGTGTTGTTGTTGTTAAGTGCCGTTGAGTCGGGTCCGACCCATAGCGACCCTGTACAGGGTTTCAGAGGGTGTAAATCTTTACGGGAGTAGAAAGCCTTATCTTTCTCCCGCGGAGCAGCTGGTAGTTTCGAACCGCTGACGTTAAGGTTCGCAGCCCGATTCGTAACCACTACGCTACCAGAGCTCCTTGCATACTATTATAAAATAGACACTTGAGTGAGATAGAAAGGAATGTTGGGAAACATAATTACAGAAAACTTGTAAGCTCATCTTCAGCCTATAACTGATTGGAATACCTAAAAGCGGTTCTAGAACTTGCCCAGTGAAATAACCCTCTTGCAAAGCCTTTGCAGAGTATAGGACCTTAAGTGGAATCTTGAGTCCCATCCAGAACCTTATGAGATGGGACATTACCACTAACAAGGACAAGCAGACCAGCCTGGAATAGCTAGTGACAGAAGATACATCTTCAAACAAAGATCATCAGGAAAAAGCCAAAACAAAAATGGCAGTATGACTGGCTACTAAAAGAATAAGCAAGCTCTTCACCAGGAAGGCATCAAGGCCAGCAATCAAGTTCCTTCAGGACAAACTCCCCTCTAAGACTAAACTCAAAGGGAATACACAAACAGCCATGTAAGTTTGCTGACAACCACATTGGTCTACTGGTGAGTGGAAGAGGGGAAAAGGCAGCAATGAAGAAATGGGCTGAGTTCAAACATAGTCCATTGACTCCTGTTGACCTGAAGATGAGAGAGAGAAGAGAAAGTGCTGGTTGGTTCAAAGTGTGGCAAGACCTGAGCCCACGGACAAGAACATAGAGAGCTAGAGCTGAGAGTGAAGCATGCCGCTTATATGAAGTGAGGGGAGATGCACAAGAACACCCAAACTTGCAAACAGTACCCATGTGACTTGGCCTCGATGGTTTGATAAGCAGAATTCAACTAGAGGAAGACTTTAAAAAAAAATTGATAAAACAAACAAGGGTAAATTGCTAGAATTTAATGAACATGACCTATACTCATGGAGGTAGTAACTCTAAATACCAACAGAGAGGGAAGGAGTCTTCACATCAAGTATCCATGCTATCCTCTCTGTACACAGGGTAGATAGGGACAGGCAACTTAGACATTGGCTACATTAAATGAGGGCGCGATAAAGGCACAAAAACCTTGGCTTACAAGGTTTCAAGAGGGAGTTTAGTTTAAGACTATGGAGGGAAAAAAAGAGTCCCCACTGAATAGTTTGCATCTTGTCTAGATGAGTCTGTTGAAAAGAGATGGGGATAAGATTCGTATGATTCAATAGTGAATAATTGTTATCATTACTAATTGCTATTGTCACAATTATAAAGGTGGATGTTTTGTAACAAAAACAGGGGAATGGTTAATCTTACAGTCTAGAAGCAGAGGACCCTAGGACCATCAAGGCAGAAGAGCACAAGCAGAATGTGGGACCTTATCCAGACCTGGGGACATTTAGAGAGGGAGCAGCTGTGCAATCTAGATTCATGGGAAGAGAGGGACTAAGAGCCC
>NW_006408530.1:14436565-14442782 GCF_000296735.1 Chrysochloris asiatica
TGTGTTCAACCATTTTAGGAGGTAGCATATGACCAAGAACCAGTGAATATAAAGGATAAGTCCAAATTTCACTGATGACTTTGGAAACAAACAAGGTTCCAGAAACTGACAGAATGCAAAATGAAATCTTTCAACAAACTAGTGTAGCATTGGACCCCCTCATTCATTTATGCCAAGAAGTTTGGAAGACAGCTATATGGCCACTTGATTGGAAGAGATACATATTTGTACCCATGCTAAAGAAAGCTGACCCAGCAAAATATGAAAACTATCCAACAATATAAGTAATACCGCATGCAAGTAAAATTTTGCTGAAGATAATTAAAAAAATGATTGTAACAGTACATCTACAGGGAGCTGCCAGAAATTCAAGCCAAATTCAAAAGAGGAGGTAGAACTAGAGGTCTCATTGTTGATATCAGGTGGGTTTTGACTAAAAGCAGAGAATGACAGAAAGAAGTTTACTTGTGCTTTATTGACTATGCAAAGACATTTGACTGTGAGGATTGTAAGAAACTATGATAACATTGTAAAGAATGGGAATTCTAGAATGCTTAAATGTGCTTATTAGGAATTTGCACATATACTAAGAGTTCTTAGAACAAGGAGCTATTGAATGGTTGAAAATCAAGAAATGTGTGCCTGGATTGTATATTTTCACCATTCTTATTAAATCTGTATGTTGAGCAAATAATCCACATAACTGAATTATATGAAAATGTGGCATCAGGATTGGAGGGAGCTTATTAATATGCAGTATGCAGATGACACATCTTTGCTGTTAGAAGGAAGAGGACTCAAAATACTTACTGATAAAGATAACAAACCGAACTGAGGTACAGTTACACTGTACCTCAAAATAAAGAAAATGAAAACCCTCACAACAGGAGGATAAATAACATCATGATAAATGGAAAAAAAAATTGAAATTGTCAAATACTTCATTTTTTTACATCCACAATCAATGCTCATGGAAGTGGCAGTCAAGAAATCGAAGGACATATTCCACTTAGGTAAAACTGTTTTACAAAAAACTCTTTAAAATATTAATGAGCCAAGATATTTCTTTGAGGACTAAGGTGTTCCTGATCCAAGTCATGCTGTCTTCATGTGCAAGTGAAGGCTTGCTTTGAGTCAAAACTGATTTGAGGACTCTGGCAGCATAGTTAGTTATGAACTGAGCTTCTAACTGCAAGGTCATCAGTTCGAATCTACCAACTGCTCTGCAGGAGAAAGATGAGGTTTGTCTGCTCCCATGCAATTTACAGCATCAGAAACCCTATACAGGGTCACTATGAGTCAGAATCCCCTCCATGGCATATAACCACCACCATCATCAACATAGGCATATGAAAGCTAGACAATGAATAAGGATGATCAAAGAAGAATCAATGCATTTGATTCTTGGATTGGCAAAGCACATTGAAAGTACCATGGACTACCAGAAGAGCAAAATTGTCTTGAAAGAAATACATTTAGAACGTTCCTTAGAAGTGCGATTGTTAGATTTCATCTCTTGGACTTTGGACGTGCTGTCAGGAGAAACCAGCCCCTGGGGAAGAACATCATGTTTGGTGAAGTGGAGGGACAGTGAAAAAGAGGAAGATCCCCAATGAGATGGATTAACACAATGGCAGCAACAATGAGCTCAGACATAACAATTTTGAGGATGTGTTTGGTTCTGTTGTGCATAGAATAAGTACGAGTTGGAACCAATTCAACAGCACCTAACAACAATGACATTCAGGTTAATAAATTGCAAACAAAATTCTAAGTTTAATTACAGTAAGAATTATTACATCATCACTATAAAGAAAATGTTGGAGCAGAAAGAGTGTTTCGGCTAGAAGGAAACTAAAAGAAGGTAATCCCGTTTTACAGGTGAAGCAGTCCTATTCGTTTTCTCCCAAATGAGTGTCCTCTGCTTGCATGCAGTGCTGAAGTTTTTATTTCTCTGTCACCTACATAGTTTTCCAAAACACACAAGGAAAGATCGAGTGAGGAGGAATTGCCAACATGGTTCTGTTCTGTGTTAGTAAACCATCACTAATGCATAGGCAGAACTGAGACCATTATATGTAACACATATTTGTAATCCTATCACATTTGTAGATTAATTCCACTGTGCCATAGAGCTGATTGAATTAAGAAATGGGTAAATTTGTATTTTCCTACCACTGGCTTGTGTCAAAAACTAAAACATAGTAACTCTAGCTCAGCAACAAAAGTAGATATGCCTTCCTATGGTTCAATATTTTATCTCTATTTAGAGAGAAAGAGATTTTGGAGTAACTCCAGGCTTGAGTCCTGATGGGTGCTGTAGGATAAGCAGTGGACTGCTAACTCTAAAGTTGATGCTTCAAACGCATCAGCTGCTCCACAGGAGACAGATGAGGCTTTCTGTTCCCATAAGGATTTACATGAAAACCTCGGGTGGATATGAGTCAGAATCAACTGGATGGCAGTGTGTTTGATATAGATTTTGAATCAGATTTCTGTGTGTGTTATGGTTGGCTGCACTACTGAGAAAATAAAAACAAAAAGCCAAACCTGTCCTGGAGTTTATTGTGATTCATAGTCACTCCCATGTGTTTCCGAGTAGATTTGTACTCCATAGGGTTTTTATGGCTATAACCTTTCAAAAGTAGATTGGCAGAAGAAAGAAGAGCAAAAAAAGAGTAATCTGATAACAATTTGATTAACTTAACCTACACCTATGGATGCAGTAGCTCAAAAAAGGCAAAAATTCTTTGCAGCAAGTATGATTCCCACTCGCTCCATACACAGTGTAGACAAGGATGGGCAAGTTGGACATTGGTTACTCAAAGTGGCGGGGGGGAGGGAGTGGCTACAAAGGCAAGAAGTGATGGCTTACAAGTTTTCAAGAGGGAGCCTAGAGCTAGAGGGTGCAGAGGAAGGTAAAATCTCCACTGAGCAGTATCCAATCTGTCTAGGAGGAGCTGATGAAAGGAGATGGGGATAGGTCTCTTGTGATACAATAGCGAATAATTGTTATCAGGACTGATTTGGAGGGTTGGAAATGTAAAGGTAGACATTTTGTAGCAAGGAGGGGAGTGATTAACTTTGCAGTCTAGGAACGGAGATCCCTCAGACTATCAACGAGAAGAGCGGAGAGTGGGGCCCTACTCAGAGAAGCAGTGATGTCAGAGATGGAGGCAGAGAAGATGATGTGGAGAGATAGAGCTGTTGGGGACTTTAGATCCAGAGAGGGCGAGAGGCTGTGTGCTGATGACTGAGGGGGCAGGCTTGTAAGGTATACCTTTTGTTGGTTGATGATGCATGGATGGGATTGTAACCATGGCAATGAAATGATATACAATAGGATGAATGTAAAACGAATGTTCTCCCATGTAAACTATCACATAATTCACAAAAAGTAGATTGGCAGACCTTTCTTCAAAATTACCTCTGGGTCAGTTCAAACTGTCAATTTTTTGGTTAGTAGCCATCTCTTAGCTCTTTGCACCACCTAAAGAGTGTACTATTATGCTGTTTGAAAGATTATTCCAGCTCCACATCTCCATAGAATGTTTCCACCCTTTTCACCTTCATACCTGCCACTTCTTCTATGTCCTAGTCACCACAATCCAGCTAGATTAAAGCATATGCAGAAAACTTTTCAGGTTATATCTAATTACTGTCCAGACTTCAAAGAAGACTTCCATAGAAATTAAAATGATGAATCTATCAATTTAAAGACTAAAAGTGTCTTTGAAAATAACCATGGAAATAGATGTCATATGAAGACCAATGATATTGAAGACTTTTATAAGCTTCCACACCCTTATCTTAGAAGACAATTTAATCATATTTGACCAAGGGGATGAATTAAATGATTTTTTAGTGTAATTTATAACTATACTCCTTTAATATTCTCTCACAAGGATCTTATTCATTTTAACAACTAGGGATAAATTAAGAAAATATACAGAATAAACTTATATTGTATATGATATAAACTTAATTAACCAACAAAAATTCTCAATTAAAAATTAGTTATTTTAACTAATGGTTTCTTTCTTAATTAATATGGCAAAGCTGTCTTGTTTAATGCACTTACATTTGTTCTTCTATTCCCAAGGCCGATTGTTTTTAATCTCCCTTTTATCTTGCCAAATTTTATTAATGAGTATATTTAAATACAAAAAACATTAAGTTGGAAAAAACATTAATGTGCACACTAGCTATCTACAATCACTTAGCACAGCTTTGCTTTCTTGATATTCTTGATATATAAAACTTGTTCTATTATTAACTCACAGACTTTTTTTCAAGGTTAGCATTATTTCTTTTACTAACAGTCTTTTTAGGTTGGTAAAAGGTTTTCATTCATAAAATTGTTAAAGTATGTGTGTAATAATGCTGTTATTTTTGAGGTGGATATTGTAGGTTGGGTCCTCTGGGAAGTAGACTCTGAATTGAATATTTTTAGAAATTGTTAGTGCAAGATGGGTAACAGGGAAGGTTATACACACACACACATACACAGTTGCTGTTAAGTGCCTTTGAGCTGACTCTGACTCGTAGCAACCCTGTATAGGGTTGCTTTAAATCTTTGTAGGAGCTGAAAGTCTTATCTTTCTCCTGAGGAGCATATGGCAGGCTTGAAGCATCAAACTTGGGGTTCACAATCTAGTTCTTCTTATCCTATGGAACCACAGCCTTTATATATGTATATAATATTGTTGTTAAGTGCCGTTGAGTTGGTTCTAGCCCATAATGAGCCTGTATAGGGTTTCTGAGGAGCAGCCAGTGAGCTTGAATCACCGATCTGGCAGTTCAACAGTTCACATATATATGTGGAATCCTGGTGTGGCGCTGTGGGTTAATTGCTAGATTGCAAAGTCGGTTTGAACAGCAAGGTTGGCGTTTCAAGCTCACGGGCTGCTCCTTAAAAATCCTATACAGGGCCACTGTGGGTTGGAACTGACTCGACAGCACTTAACAATAATATATATATATGTGTGTGTGTGTGTGTTTAATTCTTTCTTGTTTATTTTTTTCTAGTTGCCTAAATAACTTGCATTTAGATTGATAGTATGTCCAAATAACTTCCCTGTTATTGCGTCAATCCCTTCTCATAGGACCCTATAGGAGAGAGTTGAACAGCTACTGAGGCTTTCTGAGAGTACAAGTCTTTACAGGAGCAGTAAGTTTCATCTTTGTCCCAGAGTGATTGGTGAGTTTGAACCCCTTACCCCACCAGGATTCCTTTTATTAAACACTAGACCTTTAAAATGAAAAGATTACGTGTTCAATTACCAACAGGGAAACATTAGAGATGGATTTAGATAGAATTTTATCTGTATAATAAATGAAAACTAACCACTGCCATCAAATGCATTCTAACTCAGAGACCCCATATAGGATTTTCAAATCTTTACAGAAGCAAAAAATTTCACCTTTCTCACGCAGGGTCACTATCATTTGGAACCAACTCGATGGCACACCATCACCACACCACCATCATAATGAGAGCAATATCTGCGGAAGGGAAGGAAAGGAAGTGGGATTGATAGAATGATACGTTGGGCTGCAATGGCATCTATAGAGACTTGTCCTGAGTTGGAGAAAGGGGGTTTGATTTTCACACTTTTTTTAAGTGATTAAATCATTAGATTAAGACTGACACTATGAAGGTTTCTGATGTTGGAGAAACATCTGTTTTCAAGCAATGGTAGTTTCTAAAGAGGACTCACAGCTCAGGGCTGACAGCCTACAGCATAGAGGAAAAGTGGATCTTTGTAAAAGAAAATATTAAAGACTAAACTTCAAACAACATATCCATAAATAAGTTATATGTATATTTTATTTAGAAATTCTGGAGGCACTATAGGATAAGCATTGCTACCTGAAATGTTGGCTGTTCAAACCCACCAGCTGCTCCTTGGAAACCCTACACACGGTCGCTCTGGGTCAGAATCGACTCGATGGCTCTTAGCAACAACATACTTTTTATTTATATATGAAGGCGACTCAAATATTAGCCACACTTTTAGAAAAGATAAATACATCATTTCCCCACAAAATCTCCTTGCTTTTCAATACATTTTGTCCTTCTGTCAACAAGCTTTCATATTCCCTTATTTAAAAATGTTTTAGGCTGAGCTGCAAGCCACAAATGCATTGCTATCTTCACTTCTTCTTCAGAGGTAAATCTTCATCCTTGAAGGGCTGCTTTCAGGGGACCAAATAA
>NW_006408530.1:14443252-14447741 GCF_000296735.1 Chrysochloris asiatica
AACAACAACAAGTGTTCCAATACTGGCCTTTGAAAATCCCAGAAAACTGTAGGCATAAATTTCCAGCTGATGGTTTACTGTTGAACTTTTTCTTGGTTGGCGACTGAGGATGTTTCCATTCTATGCTCTGCCATTTACTATCAGTAAACCCACTGAGTCCTGATCTTGCTCCATTGTAAGTCCTGATTGGTCCCTTGAAAGTAGCCCTTCCAGGATGAAGATTCACCTCTGATGAAGAAGTAAAGACAGTGGTGAGTTTGTGGCTCGTAGCTCAGTCTGAAATATTTTTTCAATAAGGAAATATGAAAACTTGTTGACAAATGGACAAAATGTATTGAAAAGTAAGAAGAGTATGCCAAAAATTGATATATTTCAGTAAGGTAAATTCTACATTCAGAGTGTGGATAGTTTTTGATTTGTGTGTGTATTTTTATGTGAGGAGTGGCTGGTGAGTTTGAACCTCCAACCTTGCAGCTCAAACTGACCTTGAAGTCCAGAGCATTAACCCACCTGTTTATATATATGGATTCCTGGTGTGGCACTGTAGGATAAGCATTGGACTGTGAACCACAAGGACTATTGTTTTTGTTAAATACCATCAAGTCCATTCCATATTTAAAATTTATAAAAGTGTAGTTCTTCATTCTGTATATTATTCAGTTTCAGTTTGTTTTGCTGAGAAATTGTCTATTTCATTTCTTATTTATGCTATTTGCATCTTTTCCTTTCCCTTTGTTAGATTTGCCAATGGTTTGTCAATTTAAGTGACTCAACTTCAAGTTTTGTTGATTCTTTCTCTTGTTTTCCTGCTTTTGACATTTATTTCTACTATAATTTATCTTATTTCTTTTCTTCTGTTGACTATAGGTTTATTTTACTATTCTTTTTCTAATTGTTGGAGATGTTGAATTAAGGTGTTGATTTTAGTTCTTATATGGTATGTGAATTTATTGCTATGAATTGCATTCTGAACACTGTTTTTTTTAATGTGTTGCAAAGGTTTAGTATGTTGTGTTTTCATTATTATTTTATTCAAGGAAGGATTTTATTTCTTCCATTACCCATTAGGTTTTAAGCAAAGTATCATTTAATTTCTGTAATTTTATTTTTGCCATGATCTTTCTAATTTTAAGGCATTGTGATCTGAGACTATGCTTTGTAAAATCTTGATTTTTTTTTTTTTTTCATTTCTTAAGGCTGTCTTGCGTAACATATTGTCTATTTTGAAGAGTATTCCATGTGCACTGGAAATAATATATATTGTGGTGTTGTTGGGTAAGTGTCCCAAAAATGAAGGATTCTATAAGCAAAACATTGAATGATGAAGAAAGCACCAAAAGAAAATGTAAGGAATAAACAGAATTACTGAACTACAAGAATGAATTAATGGATGCTCAATCATTTCAAGAAGTAACATATGATCAAAAACTGATGGCACTGAAGGAAGATGCCCAAGCTGTACTGAAAGCATTGGCAAAAAACAAGCCTCCAGGAATTGATGGAATACACATTGAAATGTTTCAACAAGCTGATGCATTGCTGGAGGCATGGACTCATCTATGCCAAGAAATCTGGAAGACTCTTAGAAGAGATCCATATTTAAAAAAGGTGATCCAATGGAATGCAAAAATCACTGAATAATATCATTAATTAATTATGAGGATGGCATAAGTCCAGTGTTTCATTCCGTTATGCCTAGGGTTGCAATGAGTCAGAATTGATTGACTAAAGGTCACCTTACCAAAACAAGGTATCTTTGCATTTTTTCTTTTTCTTTTTTTCTTTTGATGAGATGGTTTAATAATTTTCTTTGAAGTTACCTTGCAATGTATTAATTCCTTCCCAAGTTTACAACATTATTTTTCATTTTTCCTGATTAAAATAAGTAATTCTATGATCTCACCACATGATGTTGCTGTTCTTAAGAGCCCTGGAGCTGGTTACAATTCATAGTGACCCTGTAAAATGTTTCTGAGACTTTAAATCATTGTGGTAGCAGAAAGTCTCATCTTTCTCCTTCCAATATATGCTGTTCATTATCAATTTTTGTTGCAAATACCTAGGGAAATTCCAAGTACTTGTTATTAGTTTTTGTTATAAAAATTTAAAAAATAAATTTATTAAATGTTTTTCCTCATCTATTGTAATAATTTTATAATGGCTTAAGGTGGAAGTTTACATTAATTCATTTTTTAAAGTAAAACATTTTTTCATTACTTAGTAAATCCTTCTGAACCATGATAGATATTTCATAGCTCAATTCACCATTTAAAAAAATTTTTGCAAATATACATATGTTTAGTTAAAGTGTAATTTCCCTTTCTTATCTTTCTACTATCTAGTTCTAGTACCAGTAGTTTTCTAGTGTCATAAAATGAATTGGGAGTGTTTTTGCTCATATTTTTTTTCATACTCTGGAAAAATTTTCCTAAGAAATAAATGATTTACAAATTAAAGTACTTTTCTGTAATGAGGTTTTAGACTAGTAATTCAATATTCTCCATAGTTATGTATCTTCTGAGGTTTTCAAGGTGAGTAAAATTTTTATAATTTATATCTTTTTAAAAGAGATATACATTTTAATCTAATTTTTCAATACATTATTCATGGTATGTTAAGTCTATCTTAATTGACCTTTACACCTAAATCCATACTGCTGCATGTTTTGAACTTTTGCTTTCTTTCTTAACCACCCATGTTTGTGAATCAGTCTTTTATTTGTTTGTTTTTTTAAGAATTCTTGTTTATTTCTATTTCCCAATTTACTGCTTTTGTCATTGCACACTCTCTTTTACTTCTTTTGGATTCCTCATCTCTTTTTCCTAGGTTTTTTTTTTTTTTATTATTATTATTTTAATGTAAATTTTAGCTCATTAAATTTAAAACAAATTAAATATGACTTTTTAAAAATTCATTTTTAAAAACTCATTTAAGCTTACTTTTTAAAAATTCATTTAAGCTTACAAAAGTCCCTATTAAGTTCTTTGATAGGTATAACCCAAAAATTTTTATACATAGAATTTCACTGTTTTCAGTTCTAAATATTTAACTATTTCCATTATGATTCATCCTTTGACTAAAGAAATATTTACAAATTGGAATTAAGTTTCTGAATGTATTGAGACATCAAAGACTATTTTTGTTTTTATTTCTAAAGTACTTCGGTAAGAGAATTTAGTATGATTATGAATTTGGGTTCGGTTCAGCTTGCTTAATAGATAGTATGTAGTCATTTTTAAATACATTTTAAGCGCATTTGGAAAAAAGTGTGTTTTCTAGAAGTTGTGGGTTCATATAAATGCACATCTATTAGATCACATCTTTATTATGCTATTCATGTGCTTTGAATTCTTTCCACTTCAGGGCAATTAAAGTGATATTATTTTTATCATATATAAGAATAAACTGTAGTTTAAAGCAATGGACCACAAGGTCAATTTGAACCACAAGGTCAGCAGTTCAAATTCACCAGCTGCTCCTTGGAGATCCTATACAGGGTCGCTCTGAGTCAGAACTGTATGTTGCTATTAAGGCTCAGGTCTGTATTCATGGGTTTATTCAGATCTCTGTGATCAGTAGGTGGCTAAAGACATGTTCTCTCAGTAATATACTTGGCTTAGTTTTGTTAGGATATCTGAACAAAAAGAAAAGAATACTACAATAAATCGTTGTGAGATGATCAGCTAGCTTAAAGAGTTGATCTCTTCCTGAGCCTTTTAAATAAGGCTATTGAAACTAATGAAGATGATTTTACAAAATAAATTGTAACTGGGTAAGTCTTGGATTTTTCAATATGAGTTAGACAGCAAAGTCCAATCAAAATGACAGTTTTTGAAAAGATCTGCTAGACCAGATAAATTCAAAGAAGAGAGATTTGCTTAGAAGGTCACGTAACTATTTTCTGTGATTCCTGAAGAGTAGTAGAGATAGATTTTCTCAAAGGACATAGGATTTCATCAGAACTTATTCTGAAGAAGTTTTAAGAAAATGAATCTGTGCATTGGTGAAAACAGACCCCAAAAGTTTCCCCAAAGATTTTTGTTTTCTATGACAACAGTGCATCTGCTCAGAATTTCAAGGATATCGAAGGTTATCCTGGTACTTAAAATACCCATGGCATAGCTTCCAGAATCACAGCAACTCACAAGACACCACAATATGACAGACTGACAGATGAGTGGTGGTGTATCAAGAGGAAATGGTTGATGTTCAACCATTTCAAAAGGTAACATATGATCAAGAGCCAATGATACTGAAGGAAGAAGTCCAAGATGCATTGAAGGAATTGGCAAAGAACAAGGCACCAGGAATTGATGGAATAAAAATTGAAATCTTCAAGAAAGTGAGGTGGCACAGGAGGCACTCACTCATGCATGCCAAGAAAATTGGAAGATAACTATCTGGCTAACTGATTGAAGAGATCATATTTGTGCCCATTCCAAAGAGATGTGAGCCAACGGATTGCATAAATCATCTGAAAATATCATTG
>NW_006408530.1:14449156-14450119 GCF_000296735.1 Chrysochloris asiatica
GGAACCGACTCCACAGTACTTAACAACAACATGATGCAGCCCTGATCTTGTCTTTTCAGACTTCTTTTTGTTTGCCAAACTCAAAGATTGAAAAGGAACACATTTTTAGTCCCTCAAGGTTGCCAGAACTGTGGGTTTGATGTGGTGTAAATCAAAGAGGTCTTTGAGGAAGGATTCTCACACACTCACTGCCATTGAGCTAACTCTGACTCACAATAATCCTATGGAGGTTTTCCGAGGCTGTAAATCTTTACAAGAGTAGAAAGTCTTATCTTTCTCCTGGAAAACAGCTGGTAGGCTTGAACTGACAACCTTTCAGATAGCCGTCTAGTGCTATCCTATAATGCACTAGTTGGGAAGGGTTAGAGAGATGAAAATATCACTTTTTCAGAAGTATATAGACTTAGATGAAGGGCTTATCAAGAAACAATATCTTCATAGTATTTATATATATATTTTAAAGTTTTCTATGATTTTGTAGCAAAACTTTCTGACTTACTTTTTGTATTGATGCAAATATTTAAAGTTTGTATAATTGCTTGAATTTCTGAGAGGCATATATTTAATGTCTAGGGTGGTACATTGAAAGGTTACAAAAATTGAACTTGTAATTCTACAAGTGTTTCTTTGTATATTTATTTTTTCCACCTATGTTTTTATTTTAACATTTTTAAACTGAATATACTATTCTCATTTTATAAAATTCACAATTTTAAGTGTATAATTTATGCATTTTAGAATAGTCACAGGGTTGTGCAACAACCTTCATCACTATCTAATTTCAGAACATTTTCATTACTCTAAAAAGAAACCTCATAGCTATTAACTGTCACCTCTCCACTCAACCCCCGAACTTAAGTCCCTGGCAGCCACTAATCTGCTTTTGTTTCTAAAGATTTGATTCTTCTGGACATTTCATACACACACAATTGTACAATATGGAGGCTTTTATGTGGTTTCTTG
>NW_006408530.1:14452644-14454342 GCF_000296735.1 Chrysochloris asiatica
TAAAAATATATAATATTGCCACATTCACAGCTTTTTACTGTGATCTCTACAAACTTTGGGAAGAGACAATTATCTCAACTTCAGTAGCCTGAGTTCAAAGAGAATTGTATAAATTACTCCCTTTCACAGAAATCCTAAGTACAAAGTAACTGCATTTGTGAGACCACAAAAGCAGAAAGCAAATTAAAGTCAAGCTGCCCTACCCCTATAGACCTCACCACAATCAGTCACCAGCCAGAATTCACAAACCCCTACATAAAAGCACCTGCGTAAATAAGCAGAAAATAATGAACTTAAGTGAAGGGCAGTTTTAACTTGATAATCTACATTTCCTGCAGCAATTAGCCAGGTTGGACTTTATGCCACATAGCTTCCAAGCCATTTAATGAATACTTTAGAAAAGTAAATAAGTAGATGTTAGTAATACTTTTTATGAAAATAATAGTACATTGTGTAGAATAGAAGATTGATAATCAGTTAGCAGAAATAATAAGGTAGTGCAAGCATTGATGATTAATAGAAACTTATGTTACTAAGAAAATGTAATCAGCAGTCTGATAAGTAGAAATGATTTGTGTAAGGTTTGACTTAATCTTTTAGTGGAAACAAGAAGAAACAATTTATCACATACTGGGAAAGGAGATGAAAGTCAGTTTAAACATCACAGAAATATTTTTGTCAAAGTTGTCTAATGACCAGGTACAAGAATGTTGTGATTAACTGTGTAATAATTCAAGAAAAGATCAAAGTGTCAATTCATTATGTACTGTGTAGTTTTAAGTATTAAAATAAAGACTTGCTGAGCCAGGCCAGAAGCAGAACAACGGAACAACAGGCAGAGAGAGAAAAAGAGCCTTTCAATTGCTTTCATTTTCCCCGACTCCGTGTCTCCTCGCACGTCTTACGTCCCCCACAGAGAGCTGGACTCCTGCACCATTTCTATCTCTGTTCCTTCATGTTTACCTCCTCTTACATTGTAAATTGTTTTGATCATAGACTGATCTCTCAGATTCTCTGAGTTTGTTCTTATAGTTTTATTCTGTTCCCGACTCTTCCTTCTGTTGATTTAGTTCTTGGAGGTGCTGTCATGTATGTCATTCTCTGGTTATTGTCTGTTCTTGTTGGTTATCAGTCCACGGAACTGCCTTTAGGATGTTTTGTAGTGCAGGGTTGCTTTGGAAAAATCCCTTAGCTTCTGTTTATCCTGGAATGATTTGATTACACCATCATATTTGATTGATAGCTCTGCTGAATAAAGGATTCTTGGTTGACAGTTTTTTTCTTTCAGGTTTTTATATATGTCTCCCCATTGTCTTCTTGCTTGCATAGTTTTCTGCTGAGAGATCCGAGCTTTATCTAACTTGCTTGCCTTTGTATTTAAATTTTCTCTTTTCCCTAGCAGCTTTCAGGATTCTCTCCTTATCTTTGATTTTGGAGAGCTTGATTATGTTTTGTCTCAGTGATTTTCTTTTGGGGTCTATTCTTCCTAAGGTTCGTTGAACTTCTTGAATGTTTATCTTTTAACTTTTCAGTATGTTATAGAAACTTTCTTCCAGCAGTTCTTCAACTATTTCTCTCTGTGGACTTGTTTGATTCTTCTTGTTTTGGAATGCCAATAATTCTTAAGCTATTCCTCTTCATGTGGTCCAACATGAATCTTAGACCTTCTTTAGAGTTTTTTATCCTTTTTTCTGTTTG
>NW_006408530.1:14455701-14460576 GCF_000296735.1 Chrysochloris asiatica
TCAAAAGTACGTGGTTTCTTATTTTTGCTATGATTTCCACTAGCTATAAGCCTTCAAACTTTTTAAATATTCCTACCTATTGGTTCAGAGTTTTGGAGCTCTGCCCTGAACTCACTTCACCTGGTATTCTGTGGTATTGCTGACTTCTTGTATATTTTGAGGCTGCATTGTTAGGTAATACATTTTAAGGTTTTTCATATCTTTCAGTAATAGTCCATTTTTCTAAAACTGATTTCTTTAGAATACCAGGAGAAGCAGGTTCAGTGGAAACCATGCAAGCAAGAAGGCAATGGGGAGACATCTATAACACTGATTTCTTTAATCTTAAAGTCATTTCATAATTATTGAATTACTAACTACATTGACTTTCTGTTATTTAATATTTGGCATCACTATCTTGCTCTATCTCTTTATTTTCAATACTTCTGATTTCTTTTTAAATGTGTATGAAAGAGATAGTGTTTATTCATGTTATATCTGTATTTACCAGCCTCTTTTTAGTT
This sequence comes from Chrysochloris asiatica, assembly GCF_000296735.1. Taxonomy (NCBI): domain Eukaryota; kingdom Metazoa; phylum Chordata; class Mammalia; order Afrosoricida; family Chrysochloridae; genus Chrysochloris; species Chrysochloris asiatica. The sequence continues at coordinate 14,456,205 of NW_006408530.1, forward strand.
GTGTCTAGCTCCATTCAATGAAACAAAGGATCTTGAATGTATAGCTAATTTATTTTAAATTCCTGGGAATGGGAAGTAAGTGTTTGTTTCTTTAAGCCACTGAGACTTTGGAGTTTATATGTTACCACAGTGTAACAATCTATGTTTACTCATTTTATAGTCATATTATAACTGGATTTCTAATGGCATTGTTTTTAGTCTATAAACTGGCCTTCAATTAATTGCCTGAATTTGATAACATTTTCTGAAATTCCTGATATATTTGGTTTTACTTTCTTCATAGTGTTGTTAGGAGTGCCCTGTCTCTAGAGAATAAGCACAGATCTGTGTCAATAGTTGAAACCCACCAACTGCTCTGTGGGAGAAAGATGAGGCTTTCTGCTCTTGCAAAGATTTACAGTCTAGGAAAAACTATACAACATCACTGTGAGTCAGAACCCATTTGATAGCACCTAACAACAACAACAACAAAAAAAAAATATTATTGTTAGCTTTCCTTTTATACATTTTCCTTGACTAATCTTTTTGTTGTTGCCAAGAATTTCTAGAAGTGGAATTTCTGGTTTCAAAATCAGAACATATTGAATTTTAATCACTAATTCACACTTTAAAATTGTTCTAACAATTTACAATACAGAAAATGCTATTTCTTTGGATATCATAATTCATGTTTGCCAAAATAAACTTACTGCCATTGAGTAATTTCTGATTTGTAATAACTCTGTAGCATACAGTAAAACTGCTCCTTAGTTACCAAGAATGATAATCTTTATGGGAACAGGCAACCTCATTTTTATACCACAGAACAGCTGGTGGGTTCAAACCACTGACCTTGCAGTTTGCAGCCCAAATACCACCAGGACTCCATAATTGGTAAAAATATTTCAGTTTTCAACTTTTAATCCTGTGAAGTTTATTTTCAGATTTACCAATTTTGATTTTTAGTAATAGTCATTTTTAATTCATTACATTTTTACATTTTTAATTTTAGTCATTATACTTGCTATTAGAGTCCTCTTTAAAAAAAAAAAAACCTATAGAATTTCATAGAATATCAGAAACAAATTTCTAACGGTCTTAGACTTTTTCTTCTGTTTCATCATAAAAAATTAGTGTTCGGAATGTCTATTTACCAGAGTTCTCAATTCATTGATGCCATCAGAGTGAAAATAACTTTTACCAGATATACTCAGACTAGCTCACAGTCTTTATTTTGATACAATTTTCTTTTAAAGCCTGAATTACAATCTTTGTGTTTGTAATGGACTCCAACCATTTGGTTTAATCTATCTAACTCCTATGTCTATAGGCCTTGATCTTTATGCTACCAGGGGCTCTTCCACCTTTGGCTGTTTGAGCAGACACACCTAACTGTATGCATAGACAAGTACATACCCAATCCTGGCTGGTGAGGGAGAGGCATTTTGGTAGTTATAATAAGAAGCATTTCACAAACCATATGTGATAGTCTATTTAGGATTGATGGAGGAAAAAAATAAAAACACTACTTAGAAACAATTATCCATAAATCGAAAGTCAACAAAATCTTTTTCCTAATGTTAAAATACATAGTTCTTTGAAAAGGAAGACAAGTTGAAGTAAGAAAAGGAGATAGTTTCATATTAATCATTCTTTTCATATACTTCAAATTTGTATTTTATGCCTTTCTCTTCTTGGACATCAGAAAGAACACCTGTGTATTCTGGGAGAAGTTTGTACTCCTCCAAATCAATTTCAGGAAAATGTGTCACTTTCAAATTCCTGCATGATCCTTGTCACAGTCTAACGTGACCTGGCAGGTTCATGGAATCTTTGTACACAGAACTGCCTCCTACTATCCAAACTATGTTTACTTTATTCCCTAATTCTGGCTGCTCCACAAGTTTTAAGGCATCATCCAGACTTTTGGCAAGTAAATGAATTCCTTGAGTTCTCTACTGAGAACCAAGTTATTTCTATTTTTCAAAGGTCTATTCTTCTCAGGAATGGAGAACCAGGTTTTCCTACCCATAATCACCAAATTCTGTTTACCTTCCACTGAAGAAGTCGTGATAGTGGTAATTCTTCGGAAATATTAGAATTCATTCCTTAGCGGGGACCAGGGTAGGTCTCTGTTCTTGCCGACACCCATGTTCTGGGACATAGTGATGATGCAGTTCAGCAGAGGAACCAAGAAAGCAACAGTGAACATCTCTGGACTCGCGCCCGTTGCCCGGATTACTCGGGAAGCTTGACACTCCGCCCCTCTTGGTCCCATAAGTGCAGACCTTCCTTGAATAATTTTTATACTTTTCTGCCTCCTATCATGTTGGTGTGGCACTGAAAATTAATGTGCTGGACTGCAAAGTTGATTTGAATCTCAAGGTTGGTGGTTCAAGCTCACCAGCCACTTCACAGAAACTCTATACAGGATTGCTGTAGGTCAGAACCGACTCCACGGCACGCAACAACATTGGGTTGATAATAGTGTTATTCCTCCCTTTCCTAGTTCTACTGGTTGAAAGTTATTCATTCGATTTTTATTATTTGTTGTTGATAAGTGCTGTTGAGTTGGTTCCTACTCATAGCGACCCTGTATAGGGTTTCTGAGGAACAGCCGATCTTGTGGTTTGAAGTCCAGTGCTGATGTTGTAGTGCCACACCAGTGACCTTAAAATTTACACATGTCAGATGCCTCAATAATGTCTAAATTTAATTAGTTTACCTCCTTTTAGTCTAAAAATATTCATAGGATCTCAGAAGTCTTTACTAAGATCATTACTAAATTGTGCTTGTCTATAATTATTGTTCTAATTTTCATAACTGCCCTTTAAATTAATTATTTTGATTTTAAAAACCAGTTAGATAATTTATCTATTTTTTTTCTTTCATTTCTTCTTGCATATTATTTAGTCTTCCTTGGTTTAATTAATTTTTTAATCAAATAACATCCATTAATTGATCTTTCAAACAGAATTTATATTGATGAATGGTAAATCATCTCAATTCCTGTCTTTAAAATACCTTTCTTTTGCTTTACTATTTCAAACTGCATCACTGAAATTTTAGAATTTTAGTCAGTTGTTTTTTTTCTAAGCTTTAAAAAAATATCAATCCATTTTTTCCATTATTGCCTGACAGTTTTCCTGAGGAATAAATTGTTATGAGATCTTAATTCCTTTGTAAGTAATGAGTCTTTTCTTTTTAAAACTTTCTCTTCTATAAAGCATTTATCTGTGTTGAGTTTTAGTTTAGTACCCACCCCCCCAATACCATGCATTTTTATCATAACATATTTTGGATTATATTTATTTATTGGATTTATGACTCATGCTTATTTAATTTAATGATCATGCCTTCACCAATTTGGGGAATTATTCAGTAATTATTACGTTGAATTTTGTGTATCCCTGATTAACTGTATTCTCTTCTGTTGGAACTCCTATTCATTTCAGTCTCCATAATTCTAAACTTTGTATTGCCATCATTCTATTCTGTTTCATAGATATTATAGTTATCTAACTTCTAGTTTACCTATTATTTCTTGATCCCAGCTTTATTTAATGCTAAATTGTTTCAATAAGATTTTAATATCATTACCATATATCTGGAATCCATGTGTAGCACTGTAGGATAAGCACTGGACTGTTAACCAAAAGGTCGATGGTTCAAACCCACCAGTCACCCTCAAAAAACATATAGAGGGTCACTATGAGTCAGAACTGACTCAACAACATGTAACAGCAAAAACCATATTACTAACTTAAGTTTATTTGATTTCCCTTTTAAACCCTCTTCTATTTATTCATTGTCTTTTTGTTAATCTTGTTATTGGTAAGTGTCGTTGGATCTGTTCTGACTCATGATGTTGTTGTTAGGTGCCATCCAGTTGGTTCTGACTCATAGTGATCTCCAATGATATGGACTGACACAGTGGAAGAAGGAATGGACTTAAACCCAACAACAATTATGGTTATGACTCAGAACAAAATATTGCCTGGTCCTGAGGCATCCTCACAATTGTTATATGTAAGCCCAATGTTGCTGCCATTGTGTCAATCCATCTCATTGGGGGAATCTTCTTTTTTCCACGGATCCTTCGCTTTACTAAGCAGGATATTCTCATGATAACATGACTGAAGTGTGAGCAATGAAGTATCACTATTCTGGTTCTAAGAAGAATTCTGGTTGCATTTCTTCCAACACATGTTTGTTCGCTCTTCTGGAAGTCCATGGTAGTTTTAATATCCTTCTCTACCACCATAATTCAAATGCGTCAATTCTTCTAAGATTTTCCTTTGTTGTTGTTGTTAAGTGCCGTCGAGTCGGTTCCGACCCATAGCGACCCTGTACAGGGTTTCTGAGGGTGTAAATCTTTACAGGAGTAGAAAGC
>NW_006408530.1:14462366-14463927 GCF_000296735.1 Chrysochloris asiatica
CAATGCTGTCTGTGATAAGATAATATCCATTCGCCTACAGGGAAGCCCAGTTAATACCACTATTATTCAAATTTATGCACCAACCACTAAAACCAGTGAGGATGAAATTGAAGAATTCTACTAACCTCTTCAATCTGAAATACGTCAAATATGCAATCAAGATGTATTGATCATTACTGGTGATTGGAATGCAAAGGTTGGAGCAAAGAGAAAGGATCAGTAGTTGGAAAATATGACTTTGGTAATAGAAATGATGCTGGAGAACATACAATAGAATTCTGCAAAACCAATGATTTGTTCATTCCAAATACCTTCTTTAGACAGCATAAAAGATGACTATACACATGGACCTCACCAGAATGAATACATAGAAATCAAATTGACTACATCTGCAGAAAGATGATAGAAAATCTCCATACCATCAGTGAAAACAAGGCCAGGGGCAGATTGTGGAACAGACCATTAATTACTCATATGCAAATTCAAGCTGAAGCTGAAGAAAATGAAAACAAGTCCACGAGAGCCAAAATATGACCTTGAATATACCCTACCTGAATTTAGACATCATCTGAAGAAGAGATTTAATACCTTAAACACTAAAGACCAAAGACCAGAGGAGTTGTGGGATGACATCAAGAACATCATACATGAAGAAAGCAAAAAGTTGTTGAGAAGACAAGAAAGAACAAAAAGGTCAAAATGGATGTCAGAAGAGAAACTGAAACTTGCTCTCCAGCGTAGAGATGCTAAAGCAAATGGAAGAAATGAGGAGGTCCAAGAGCTGAACAGAAAATTTCAAAGCTTAGCTCAAGAAGATAAAGCCAAATATTACAACAAAATGTGCAAAGATCTAGAATCAGAAAACCCAAAAGGAAGAACACGCTCAGCATTTCTCAAGCTGGGGAAACTGAAGAAAAAAATTAAGCCTCGACTTTCATTACTGAAAGAGTCTTTGGACAAATTATTAATTGATGCAGAAAGCATCAAGAGAAGATGGAAGGACTACACAGATTCACTGTACCAAAAGGAAATGGTTAATGATCAACCGTTTCAAGAGGCAGCATATGATCAAGAGCCAATGATACTGAAGGAAAAAGTCCAAGGTGCATTGAAAGACTTGGCAAGAACAAGGCACCAGGAATTGATGGAATTGAAATATTTTAAGAAAGTGAGGCAGCACAAGAGGCACTCACTCATCTCTGTCAAGAAATCTGGAAGACAACTCTCTGGCTGACTAATTGAAAGAGATTCATATTTGTGCCCATTCCAAAGAAAGGTGACCCAACAGAATGCAGAAATTGTCAGACAATCTCTTTAATATCCCATGTCAGTAAAGTTTTACTAAAGGTAATACAGAAATGGCTACAATCATACACTGACAGGGAACTTCCAGAGGTTCAAACCAGATTCAGAAGAGGCCATGGAATGAGGGATATCATTGCTAATGTCTGATGGATTTTGGCTGGAAGCAGAGAATATAAGAAAGATGTTTACCTGTGCTTTATTGACTACATAAAGGCTTTTGATTGTGTGGATCATGACAAGCTATGGACAACATTGC
>NW_006408530.1:14464027-14471098 GCF_000296735.1 Chrysochloris asiatica
GTGGAACGACTGGTAGTTTCAAACCGCTGACCTTAAGGTTCACAGCCCGATTCGTAACCTCTGCGCTACCCCTGGTCAATTTTCACATGACTATGAGAGAATTGAAAATACCATTACTTGGGTCAGGCACACATTAATCCTCAAACTGATCTCTTTGCTCTTGAATCATTTAAGGATGGCTTTGCCTAATGCAATATGTCATTTGATTTCATGGTTGTTTCCATTAGTGTTGATTGTGGAGCCAAGCAAAATGAAGTATTTGACAACATCAATCTTTTCTCCATATAGCATGATGTTATTGATAAATCCAGTTGTCAGGATTTTTGTTTTCTTTACATTGAGATGTAATCCATATTGAAATCTGTGGTCTCTGATCTTCATTAGTTAGTATTTTAAGTACTCTTTGATTCCAGAACGCAAGGTTATATTATCTGCATTTTGTAGTTTGATGTTAAGTGCTGTTGAGTCAGTTTGAACCTATAGCATCTCTGTATAGGGTTTTGGAGGAGCAGCTGGTGTGCTTGAACTGCCACCCTTGTGGTTCAAACCAACTTTGCTGTCCAGTGCATTAAATCCACATTGCCACACCAGAACTCCTCATCATCTGCATACCACAAGCTATTAATGAGTCATCCTCCAATCCTGATGACACAGTCTTCTTCAGCCAATCCAGTTTCTCAGGCAATTTAATCAGCATACAACTTGAATAAGTATGATGTAAAGATACAACCCTGGTGAACATATAGAAATACATTTATCTGTATTGGCTTTTGGATTAGCATTCCTTTCCCCATACCATGCATTTTTCCATAGTATATTTTGGTTTATGTTTATATTAATTTATTGGATTTATGATTAATGTTTATTTAATTTAAGGATCATGACTTTTACAAATTTTGGAAAAACGTCAGACATTTTTTTAGGTCCAACTCATAGTGATCCTGCATTGTACATCTTTATGGTAGCAAAAAAAATCCTCATCTTTCTTTTGCCTAGTGGCTGGTGGGCTCAAACCACTGACTTGTGGTTCTCAGTCCAGTGCTTATACTACAAAGCCACCATGCTTCCCTCTTTGTTAATCTGATTCTAGTATTTCCTTTTTGTCTTTAGTCATTTTTAAAGTACTTACTTTATGAGCACATTAGATTGATTTATTTCTCCATTTTTGATTACTCATTCTCCTCTTTGTTGTATTTCTTATTTTTCTCCCATGATGGGAATTTTTAGGGGTTTCTTTTACTTCCTCCTCCCTAGCTTCCCTATCCTCACCCCCTCAATCTATATTCTGTGAGGTCTGGGTTGCAGAGGCAATTCTTCAAGATGAAATGTAGTTTATATCTGCCAGTGTCATCAGAGGTTTAATTGTTAAGTCTCAATTTATATGAAAATTTCCTGGGGATTTTTGTACCATTGTTGTTGTTAGGAATACTCAAGTCACTAAGATTCTTAGCAACCCTATGCACAACAGAAGGAAACACTGCTGAGTCCTATCCTCATAATTGTGGTTGTGTTTGAACCCATTGTTGTTGCCACTGTATCAATTCATCTTGTTGAAGGGCTTCACTTCTTTTCTTGACCCTCCACTTTAACAAGCATGATGTCCTACTCTAAGGACTAATCCTTCCTGGCAACTTGTCTAAATAATGAGGGATGAAGTCTTGCCATCTTTAATTTCAGGAAGCCTTACAACTGTACTTCTTTGGTACTTTCAATATTTGCCAACAAGTTTGTTAGTGTGTATCTTTTCTTTTTCAGTCATCCTTATTCATTCTCCAACTTTCACACGCATATGAAATGCTTGAAAATGCTATGTCTTGGGCCAGGAACACCTTAGTCTTCAAAATGATATCTTTGTGTTTTTTAACATTTTAAAGAGATCTTCTGAAGTAGATTTGCCTAATGCAATACATTGTTTGATTTCTTGACTGCTACTTTCATGAGTCCTGGTGTGCCACTCTAGGATAAATGCTGGATCAGCAAATTGCTTTAAACTACAGATGGTGATTCAAACTCACAAACTGCTCTTCAGAAACCCCATATGGGGTCGCTGTGAGTCGGAACCAACTTGATGGCACTTGACAACAACAACAATAGCTTCCACGTGTATTGATTGTGGATACAAATAAACTATTCTTCATAATATTGTCCACTGTTGAAAGCCTTTGTGTAGTCCATAAAGCACATGTAAACATTTTTCTAATAATCAGTTTTTGCTGATATTCTCTACTTTCAGCCAAGCTCCAGTTAATGTCATTAGTGATATACCTCGTTCTATGTCCTTTTCAAAATATGGCTTTATAATTTCTGGAAATTCCTTGTCCACATATTGTTGAAACCATTTTTTAAATATCTCCAGTAAAATTTTACTTGCATATGATATTAATGATATTGTTCAATGATTTCTGCATTCCACTGGATCACCTATTTTTGGAATGGGCACAAATATGGATCTCTTCCAATCGGTTGTCCAGGTAACTGTCTTTCAAATTTTGGGGGCAGAGATGATTGAGTGCTTCCAGTACTTCATTGGTTTGTTGAAGCATTTCAATTTGTATTCCATCAATTCTTGAAGCCTTGTTTATCAACAGTAACTTTGGTTCAGCTTGGACGTCTTCTTTCAGGACTTTGGTATGGCACCTGTTGAAATGATAGAACATTGACTGTTTCTGTTGCAACTGTGTCTCTGTGTATTATTTCCATCTTCTTTTGATGATTTCTGTATTATTCTATATTTTGTATACATTGTTGTTGTTAAGGATCTCATCTTCTGGCATCATATCTGGCAATATTTTCATGCTATTCATAATATTTTCATCTTCTGGCCCAATATCTAACAATGTTCAGCTGCTATTCATAAACTTTTTAGTGGCTAAACATTTAGAACTAGTCTACCTCTCCTTTCTAGTCATCTTATTTTGGAAGATCAGCTGAAACCTGTTCACCATCAGTAACTCTGCTGGTATTTCAAAGGCTGGTGGTAGAGCGTCCAGAGTAACCGCAAAAGGCAAGCCACCACAGTATGACTAAATGGCAGCCAATTGATGGGTTTTACACATAGAATTCTTCAATATTGTAAATCAAGGCTTGAATTTTTCTTCAGTTCTTTCTATTTGTGGGTTACAAACACTGACCCTGTGGTGTGCAGTCAGTGTTTATTCTTCACAGCCACTATTGTTGTTAAGTGCCTTGGATTCAGTTCTGAATCAGAGCGACCCTGAATAGGATTTCCAAGGAGCTGATGGGTTTGACCTTGCAGTTCAATGCATTATTCTGCAGTGCTGCACCAGAACTCCACACATCCACTGTTGTGTTGTTAAGTGCTATCAAGTCAGTTCTGACTCATAGAGACCCTGCATAGGATTTTCAAGGAGAGGCTAGTGAGCTTGAACTGCAGACCTTTTGATTCAAACTGACCTTGTGGTGCAGTGAATTTTCCTGCAGTGCCACACCAGGACCCCACACAGCCACTGGTATAATGTAAATTAGACATTCTCACATGGAGACTATAATCTTGAGATTTCATTCTCTAAGAACTGTATCCAATATCATAGATTCCTCATGAGACACATACTTGCACACACATACACACAAACTCACAAAATAAATAATTGTATAATATTTAGGCTTAAAGGTATAAACTTATGAGCGCCAATATTTATTGAGACATAAGTTTTCTAAGGTTCACGTTTCATTCAGAGATTTCAGACCCAACTCTTTGTTTTTATAAGACCAAGCCAGGTCATCTGACCCTAGCACTCCTTCCTCCATATAGTGATGGTGGTAATGTGCCTTGCATTGGTTCTGATTCATAGCAACCCTGTAGAGGGCTTCTGAAACTGTGTACACAAGCAGAAATTCTCATCTTTCTACCATGAAGTGGCTGGTGGATTTGAACTGCTAACTTTGTGGTTAGTAACCCAACGCATAGCCCACTACACTACCGGGGCTCTTTTCCTTTACCTGTTGTTGTTGTTGTTGTGTGCCATGGAGTCGGTTCCGACTCATAGCAACCCTGTACAGGGTTTCGGAGGCTATAAATATTTATGGGGGCAGAAAGTCTCATCTTTTCTCCTACGGAACAGCTGTAGTTTCAAACTGCTGACCTTGCGGTAGCAGCACAATTCGTCGGAGTCCTGGTGTGGAGCTGTGGGTTAATGCGCCAGACTGCAAAGCCGTTTGAACTGCAAGGTCGGTGGTTCAAGCTCACCATCTACTCCTTGAAACCCTATACAGGGTCGCTCTGGGTCGGAATCGACTAGACAGCACTTGACAACAAACGTTACCAGAGCTTCTTTACCTAGTGAGTTTAATTTGAGATCTCATATTTCCCTGTGATTAAAGTGTTGCACTTCTGTAAATGAGCCAAATATGACTTCTGCATAATGGTTCTATATTAAATGCTTCAAAATATTTTGGATCCCATTAACGCAAAACATACCAAACTCAAGTTTTTTACATTTTCAATAACTTTAAAAATTGTTAAAATAAGTGCATTGTTAGCCATTTAAAACGTTTGCACTCTGCAAAACTATACCCATCATCTGCTAGTCAGTGATAAAATTAATCCCAGAGCTATAAGTGACAATAAGCAGCTGCTGACCTTTGGAACTCTCTTACACAGAGATTCCCTGCTAACTATTAGGCAACATTACCTAGACACATTAAACTCCCTCTGTGATCCTCTGTCTCCCAGGATTATGATTCCCCTCATGTTCTGGGCCATGCTGCCTTTCTGCTCACTGCAATTGCCTCTGAATTTTTTCGTACTCTAAAGAACTTTGCTCCCATGTAAACTGTCAAAATGTCACCCCAATAAAGTTCTTTGAGCACTGCTATGACCTTGAAGTCACATCTCTTTTCTCAGCCCTGAAACCTTTCAAATTCACCACAGCTTGACACATGGTCTTTTTCTGCCTCACTTTCAAAGTCTATTATGTTATTTTGTTTTTATATTTTGTTTTAATTGCTATATTTTATTTAGTATTTTTTTGTGTTTGAAATGAGGTGAAAAATCTTCAACTTTTTACTTCAACTGAGCATTTTGTGAGACTTCCACTCACTCATTTGATAGACGAGTTTTATTACTTTTAGTTTTTATGCAAGTTTAAATTTACATAAAATGTGTTTTTGTTTACAACAAAGACCAGTTAACACTTGTTAACACACAATAGATACCATTCAAATTAATCCACCAGTCACTAAAACCTGTGATAGTGAGATTGAAGAACTATATTAATTCTTCAGTCTGAAATTGATCAAACATACAATCAAGAGGCATTGGTAATTACTGGTTATTTAGAATGCAAAGTCTGGGAACAAAGAGAAAGGATCAGTAATTGGAAAATATGGCCTTGGTTATACAAATGATGGTGGACATTAAATGGCAAGATTTTGCAAGATCAACAACTTATTCATTGCAAATACCTCTTTTAAACAGGAAAAAGGGAATCCTGGTGTGGTGCTGTGGGTTAATGCACCAGACTGTAAAGCCATTTGAACTGCAAGGTCAGCGGTTCAAGCTCACCAGTTGCTCCTCAGAAACCCTATGCAGGGTCGCTATGGGTCAGCACAGACTCGACAGCACTTCCCAACAACAACAACAATACAAATGATGGTGGACATTAAATGGCAAGATTTTGCAAGACAGATGATTTATTCATTGCAAATACCTCTTTAAAACAGCAAAAAGGGCAACTATACACATGGACCTCACCAGATGGAATACTTGGGAATAAAATGGACTACATCTGTGGGAAAAGAAGGCAAAAAGCTCAATATCATCAGCCAAAGCAAGATCAGGCATTAACTGTGGAGCAGATCATCAAATGCATATTGTAAATTCAAGCTGAAGCTGAAGAAAATTAAAACAAGGACACATGAGCAAAGCTTGAACATAGCCTGCCTGGACTTAGAGACCATCTCAAAAACAGGTGTGATGCTTTAAACACTAATGACTGAAGACCAGAAAAGTTGTAGAATGACATCAAGAACATCATACAATAGGAAAACAAAAAGTCATTAAATAGGGATGAAAAAAAAAAGATTTCAGAATAGACCCAGACAACTGCTCTTAAGCACAGAGAAGTTAAAGCAACTGGAAGAAATAGGAAAGTCAAAAAGTTGAACAGGAAATTTGAAAGGGCAAGGGCAACTTGAGAAGACAAAGTTAAATATCATTAAATATGCAAACACCTGCAGTTAAAAATCCAAATGGGGAGAACACACTCAGCATTTCTCAAGCTGAAAGAAGTGAAGAAAATATTCAAGTCCTGACTAACAATTATTGAAGGATTGTATGAATTCGGAATAATGCAGGAACATCCAAAGAAGATGGAAGGAATACTCAAAGTCACTGTACCAAAGAGAAATTGTTCACATTCAACCATTTCAAGAAGTACTATATGATCAAAAACTAATGAAGGAAGAAATCCAAGCTGCACTGAAGTTATTGGCAAAAAGTAGACTCCAAACATTAATGGAATACAAGTTGAAATGTTTCAATGAACCAAGGAAGACAGGAGGCTGTCACTTATCTATGCCAAGAAATTTGGAAGACAGCTACCTGGCCAAAAAATTGTAAGGTATCTATATTTATGGCCATTCCAAATAGAGGTAACCCAACAGAATGTTACCACCACTCATCTGTCATTTGTCTACTGTGGTGGCTTATGAGTTGCTGTGATTCTGAAAGCTATGCCACCAGTGTTTTAAATACCAGCAGAGTCAGCAATGGTGGACAGGTTTCAGATGAGCTTCCAGATAAAAACAGACTAGGAAGAAAGAGTGATGAACTACTTCCAAACATTTAGTCACTGAAAACCTAATGAATAGCAGAGAAACACTATTAGATATAGTGCCAGAAAATGAACCCGTCAGGTTGGAAGGTACTCAAAATGTGACTGGAGAAGAGCTGCCTCCTCAAAGTAGAGTTGACCATGATGACGCAAATGTAGCAAAGCCTGTGCGAGAAAAGCCCGTGGGACATTCCATTTCTGATGGGGCAAAATTCAAAATGAAGAGAAACAGCTGTAAATATCCACTGAAAATCGGATCATGGAATGTACGAAGTAA
>NW_006408530.1:14473148-14499293 GCF_000296735.1 Chrysochloris asiatica
AAAACAAAAATCCTCACCACTGGACCAATAAACAACATTCTTATCAATGGAGAAAAGATTGAAGTTGTCAAGGACTTCATTCTTCTTGGCTCAACTATCAACACTCATGGAAGCAGCAGCCAAGAAATCAAATGATGAATTGCATTAGAAAAATCTACTGCACAAGATCTTTTTAAAGTGTTGAAGAGCAAAGATGTCAGCTTGAGGACTAAGGTGTGCCTGATCCAAGCCATAGCATTTTCAATAACCTCCTATGCATGTGAAAGCTGGACAGTGAATAAGGAAGACCATAGAATTGATACTTTTGAGTTATGGGGTTGGAGGAGAATATTGAAAAGTGCCATGGACTGCCAAAAGAACCAATAGATCTGTTTTGGAAGAAGTGCAGCCTGAGTGCTTCTTGGAGGCCAAGATAGCCAAACTTTGTCTCTCATACTTCATACATATTGTCAAGAGGGACCAGTCACTGTAGAAGGATATCATGTTCGGTAAGGTGGAGGTTCAGAGAAAAAGAGGAAGACCCCCAACAGGATGGATTGGCCAAGTGGCAGCATCGATGGACTCAAGCGTGGTAACAGTAGTGAGGTTGGCCCAGGATCGGTCAGTGTTTCATTCTGCTGTGCATGTGTTGATATGCCACCAACTCAATGGCACCTAACAACAACAACACAACAGAATGTGGAAATCATCAAACAACATCATTAATATCGCATACAAGTAAACTTTTGCTGAAGATGGCATAAAAATATTTGCAACAGTACATCAACATAGATCTGTCAGAAATTCATACTAGATTCATAAGAGTATGTACAATGAGGGATATCATTTCTGACATCGGATAGATCTTGGTTGAAAGCAGAGAATACCAGAAAGATGTTTACTTGTACTTTACTGACTATGAAAATGCTTTTGATGGTGTGGATAATGACAAACCATTGATAAACATTGCAAACAATGTGTATTACAGAACACTTAATTGGGCTCATGAGGAACCTGTGCATAGACCAAGAGACAGTTGTTAGAACTGAATGAGGGATATTAAATGATGTAAAATCAGGAAAGGAGTGTGACACAGAGTCACTATACTAAATTTATTCACCATATTTATTCAATCCGTATGCTGAGCAAATCATCTAAGAAGTTGTATTATATGAAGAAGAACATGTCATCAAGTTTGGAGAAAGATTCATTCACAACCTGTTATATGCAAATGATACAACCTTGCTTTCTGGAATCGAAGATTACTTGAAATACTAACTGATGAAAATCAAAGACCTTCCATGTGGATTGCATCTTATTGTAAAGAAAACAAAAAAATCTTCACAACTGGATTTATCAATAACACCATGCTAAATGTAGAAAAAATTTGAGTTGTTAAAGACTTCATTTTGCTTGGATCCACAATGAACACTCATGGAAATAGCAGTCAAGAAATCAAATGATGTAATGCATTAGACAAAACTGCTGCACAAGACCTCTTTAAAGTGTTAAAGAACAAACATATAAGTTTGAAGACTAAGGTGTGCCTGACCCAAGTCATGGTATTTTCAATAGTCTCATATGCATGTGAACAGTAGAAAATGAATAAGAAATAGCATAGAAGATTTGATACATTTGAATTATGTTGTTAGCAAAAAATATTAACAGTATCATGGACTGCCATAAAAAGTACAGCCAGACTGCTTCTTAGAGACCAGGATGGCAGGACATCATCTCTCATACTTAGTACATGTTCTCATAAGGGACCTGGAGAAGGACTTAATGCTTATTAGAATTGAAGGTTGGCAAAATGAAGGAAGATCCCAAGTGACTTGGATTACATGTAGGTGACAACAGTGAGATGAAATGTAACAACAATTGTGAGTATGGTGCAGGATCAGGTGGTGTTTCACTCTGTTGTATACATGGTAGTTATGAGGTAGTACCTAGCAACAACAATGTATTTGTATTTATTTTTTCTATTAATATTTTAAAGCATAACCATTTCTCATATTGAGAAATTTTCCATAACTATTTATCTTCTGTTTATAATGTAATCTCTTAGAATTGTAGGTATAAGTTACTATTATTATTGGCTATTATCATGATAATGTCCTAATTCATGTATGGATTAGGACATTATCATGATAATAGCCAAAAATAATTAGAAAATAAAATATGATATTTTCTTCAGATATATTTTCAGTGTTGAAATTATCGAGAATGTTTTTGTGGTTATTGATCAATGAAAAAAAAATTATTTGCCAAAATATTTGTATTCTTGTAAGTTGACAATATAATTGCATGAACAACATAATTTTGTTGTTCTACCTATATTACATTCATCTCCAGTATTCAACATTGGTTAGTATATTGAGTTCTTTTTTCTATTGCTAAATTAAGAAATAATCTAAGATACAGGTTTACTATATGTATTTTAAAGCAATGAATTCCTATTAAATGAATTAATTGTATAATGTGTAGATCCTAGTAGAAAATGAGAATGAACAGTAACTTAAAAAAAAAAAAACCTTAGGTATCAAAAAAAGAAGTCAGAAATGAAGAAAATAATTTAAAGTAGTGCTTAAATAAATTTATTTAGAGCAAGGGCTGATATAAAGACTTATGAAATTTTTTGGAATATGACTACTTCTTCTACTGTGTCTTTGGAGTACCTAACTAGCTACTAAGATTTATTGAACTCTTCCTATTACTCACCCCATATTAAGTGAATGCATGTGCATTGTCTCTTTTAAAGTAACCCATAATAACATTTTCATTATTAAGTAACCCATAATAACATTTTCATTATGTTTATTTTACTAGAGTTCTAATTGGCATGTCTAATTTATCCATTGAAAAAGTGGCAGTCTTAAGCCTATACAAAAGCAAGTGTGGTAACTCTAGAGCACTTCTATCCATTTTAATTCCACTGGCCATTGGAATGATAAGAAAATAATACTTGTATCTCACTTCTTCAGAGTTGTGAGGTGATGCTATAGGGTCAGCACTAGACTTTGAACCACCAAGTCAGCAGTCAAACCTACCAGCTGCTCCTTGTTGTTGTTGTAGGGTTCCATCGAGCCGCTCCTTAGAAACCCTATATTGGTACAACATGAGTCACAACCGACTTGATGGCACTTAACAACATTATACTTCTTGAAGTCCTGGTGTGGTGTTGTAGAATAAGAACTGGACTGCTAACCACAGGGTCAGTGGTTCAAGCCTACCAGCTGCTCCTCAGAAACTCTATACTTGGTTGCTATGAGTTGTAACTGACTGTATGGCATCTAACAACACAACAACAATATCTCACTTCTTTGTAACCTTAAATCATAATATAGAAGATCAAGACTGTGGTGACTATCTTCTTTTTTATATATGAGGAAACAGATTCCAGATGGTTATGTATTTTATGTAAGACTAAAAACCAAGTAACTTCTAGCCAAGTTTGGAGTGGAATCATGTTTATAGAGTATTAATCCTGGGATCTGTGGAATGTTTTTCACTCTTCTCATTTCCTTTCACATCTCCTCTTTTTGATATGAGAATATTTTAGTTACTGGGTTTCTGGGAGAGATCAAATCCTAAAAACGTTATAGAATATATTATTAATGGTATTTGCTAGTATATGTAGACACGTTGTTATATGCCGTTGAGTCAGTTCTGATTCATAGCTACCCTGTATAGGGTTTCCAAGGAGCAGCTGGCCAGTTTGAACTGCTGACCTTTTGGATAACAGTCCAGTGCTTATCCTATAGTGTCTCACCAGGACTCCATATAGACATATTTAATCCCACAAATTAGAAAAAAAAATAGTGTTTCAATTGTTACTAGGAATTTTTTTTAAAGTGAGGGTGGATTTTTCTTTTCTTTTTCTTCTTATTTTTAGGTGTGGCGCTGTAGGATAAGTATTATACTGCAAGGTCGATTTGACTGCAAGGTTAGCAGTTCAAATTCACCAGCTGCTCCTTGGAAACCCTTCCACAGGATCACTATGAGTCGTAATCAGCTTGAAGGCCTTAACAACAACAATAACACCTGTATTAAGATAGTAGTAGAGTACAAAATCTGTCAAATGTTATGAGGAATAAAGCAGGATTGGCCCAAAGATGATTGCCATGAGGTGGAGGTAAGATAAACCTCCACTATCTACCTCTCTTACCAATCAGACACCAGTTAAGCCTCCCACAGCACTCTCTACTTGTCTTCTGGCTTCTAGACTTTGTTGTAATGGCCACATAGTATATGTGGTTTATTAAGGAAGTAACAGAGCACAGCTTGAGAACAGGATCAAAAGACTGCAACTCAGGATAAGGAAGCATGCAGATTCAGTTGGAAACTCACCCAAAGTGGTCAGCACATCTGTCCCAGCTCTCTCAGTTCCTGATGGTTCTATAAGCAAGCAGGCCTTCTTTCAGCCCCCAAGGACAGGCTTCTCTGCATTCAGTCTCCATGCTGTCATGCTAATTGACTCAGCTCAGAGTCAGTGTAGCAGTTTTGTTTAGCAAATTTAGCTCCATTCCAAGCAGAAAGTTTCTGATATCACTACTTTTCTCCTATGGGACTCTCTCCAGGATCTATTCCTTCTGGGCCTATTGTCATTGGTTCTGCCACAGGGCCCCATCTGAGCTTTTCACTGTCTTCAGTCTTACAGTCCTTGACCCATGTTATAGCTCTTTTAGGGGGTTCCTTGCTTCCTCTCTCTTTGCTTCTCCTCTCTTATTTCTTCCTCTGTGAGGTTGCATATATATAAGCAATTGTTATTTTTAAGTGTTTTCAAGTTGGTTTAGACCCATAGCAACCTTGTATAGATAGGGTTTCCAAAGAGTGGCTGGTGAGCTTGAACCACTGATTTTGCAGTTCAAACTGATTTTATAGTCCAGTGTATTAACCCACAGTGCCACACCAGGACTCCCATGTATAAGCAAACAACCTTATCAGTTTCAAGGTATGGTCCTCCCACCAGGGTCATAAATTGACCAATGCCCTGTTGCTCTAGTAGCGTAGTGGTAATGAATCAGGCTTCTAACCTCACAGTCAGCAGTTCAAAACTACTAGCTGTTCCCAGGAGAAAGATGAGGCTTTCTGCTCCCGTAAAGATTTACAGCCTCAGAAACCCTGTACAGGGTCGCTATGAGTTGGAACCGACTCCAGGACATATAACAACCACCCTGTTGATAGATCATAGATACTTCACCTCCATAGTTAGAGACAATCGTTTGTTTGCAGAGTAGCTAAAGTCACTTCACTTCCTTTGTCTAGTGTATAGTCACTTATTTGCATAGTATGTTAACCAATTCCTGCAAGATGCATCCCAATTATAAGGCAGGCTGCATTACAAGGACAGACAAAAAGTATCAGCCACAACTCATTTATAATTTATCCAGGAAATGTCAACCAACATGGACAAAAGGAACAAACCCTCTGTAGTAGAAAACTAGAGCTTAGCACTTTGGCGGGGAAATCTTTTCATCGTTTTTTCCAAAGAATCAAGGCAAAAGGTTACATAAAGGAACTCATTTCACCATACAACCCGTTTTTCATTTGCCTGAACATGAGTGGACTTTTGAGACAATGTTTAAAGAAATTAGGGGCACAATTTCTGAGCTTCAAATAAAGCTTTAAAGAAGCAAACAAAAACACTTGTGTAAAAATTACTGTCTAGTTCTCACCCGTAATAAGTAGATACAGAGAGACTTTTTTTCTATGTCCTGTGTAGAAAGGTTGTAGCTTTCTATAATATGGACACTTTCTATTTACAATTCAGAATCTTTATCACTGTCCAACTGAGCTGCTATATGGACCAACCATCCCAAGGTGCCATCCATTTTTATTTTAAAATGATTGAAATACTGTAGTAAAGGATTCAGCCTTTTGAAGTCAGCAATATAGAAAACAAACCAATCTGTGTTGGAAGAAGTACAACCAGAATGTTCCCTGGAAGCCAGGATGGCCAGATTTCATCTCTCTTCATATGTGTTGTCAGGAAGGACCAGTCTCTGGAGAAGGATATCATGTTGGCAAAATGGAAAGTAGGAGAAAAAGAAGAAGACCCCCAACAAGATGGATTGATACAGTGGCAGTAGTGATTGGTTCAAAGTTAGCAATGATTGTGAGGTTGACACAGGACAGGGCAGTGATTTGTTCTAGTATGCATAGCATTGTTATGAATCAATATCGACTGTATGGCACCTAACAACAACAACAATAAAGAGAAATAATATAACAGCATATCTAGATGTGAGTGTTTTCTTTTTAATTAAAAGAAAGAGAGAGAGAGAGAGAAAGAAAGAAAGAAAAAGAAAGAAAAGAAGGAAGGAAGGAAGAAAGGAAGGAAGGAAGAAAGAAAGAAAGAGAAAGAAAGAAAGGAAGGGAAGCATTACATTTGTGCAAAATGTCAGCCTTCCAAGTTTAAAGATAATAGTTTTTTAATTCAGGTACAGCATATAAACCAAAGTGGAGATACCGTCCCTAGTACATTATGCCAATGTGTAGTAACTCTTAATATTGTTGTTGCTAAATGCCTTTGAGTTGCTTCTGACCCATAGCAACATTGTATAGGGTTTCTGAGGAGCAACTGGTGACTTTTCACCACCAACCTTGTGGTTTAAACCAACCTTGTGGCTGAATGCTTATTCTATAGCACCACACCAGGACTCCAGTAACTCTTAATGTTGTTGTTAAGTGCCCTCTAGTTGATTCCAACCCATAGTGACCATGTATAGGGTTTCCAAGGAGCAGCTGGTGAGCTTGAACCACTGACTTTACAGTTCAAATGACTTTGCAGTCCGACGCATTAGCCCACAGCAACATACCAGAACTCCTAGTAACTCTTAATAATCGCTGCCAATTCCAGCAAAGGAGAAAGCACTTGAAGTGCTTGTGTACATCCCTCCTTCACTGAGTCTGACAGGTAAGGTGACACTGTGATGATACATTATCCATGATCGAGTCACAAGGAACTGAACAAATTGAGCAACACCACCCTGAGTAGCCAAAAGAACATTCTTCAAGAAAACAATTAATTCATCAGGAGCCCTCAAAACCTCAGAACT
Source organism: Chrysochloris asiatica (assembly GCF_000296735.1). Taxonomy (NCBI): domain Eukaryota; kingdom Metazoa; phylum Chordata; class Mammalia; order Afrosoricida; family Chrysochloridae; genus Chrysochloris; species Chrysochloris asiatica. Next base: position 14,480,186 of record NW_006408530.1, read on the forward strand.
CTGTGGATTCAATGTTGGAATTTCAAACTTCACAAGTGGCTAATCAATATAAATTATGAAGGATTAGAGTAGTTTATTTTTTCCATAACTGCAGCTTCCCTCCCCCTTTTCTTTGTTTCTCACTTTTAAGGGCTCTAGACTAGCTTTATGAGATCATTTTAAAGAATATACTCAGTATATAATTTTAGACTAAAATCTGATATAATTTTGTCACTTATTTAAAAATTGTTGTTGTTGTTGTTATGTGCCATCGAGTCGGTTCCGACCCATAGTGACCCTGTATAGGGTGTCTGAGGGTGTAAATCTTTACGGGAGTAGAAAGCCTCATCTTTCTCCCGCGGAGCACCTGGTAGTTTCGAACCGCTGACCTTAAGGTTCGCAGCCCGATTCGTAACCACTACGCTACCAGAGCTCCTTTATTTAAAAATTAGAAACTGACAAATCTAATGGATTCAGATTTTGGTCTACTTACTTAAGAAACTGAAAGGCTAAGTTTTCCTAATATAATTAACTCATATTTTAACATTAAGGTTGGAATAAAATAAAATTAATCAGCTAAAGATTATTTTGTGATATGGTTTTATGCAAACTCGTAAAAAATGAGATCTATCATTTACAAATTAGAACTTTCATAAAGAGGTTTCACATGGTTAAATAGTAAATTTTTTAAAGTGACTACTTAAGTAGTAGAGTCCTGGTGTGGTACTGTAAGATAAACAATGGACCTCAAAGTGAATTTGAACTGCAAGCTGACAGATCAAACCCACGAGCCACTCCTTAGAAACCCTATACAGGGTCTCTATGAATTCATACCCACTCGACAGCACTTAACAACAACAACTCATGTATCAATTCCTGTGTTGGGTACTAAGGCTAGCAAATAGGTTCCTGCTTCACATGAATTCACTGGATAGTGGAAGTCACAAATAAACAGATTAATACTACACAACAAAGATGGTGACATGCCCGGTCAATAAGAGGAATCACCATTCTAACAGAGGTGAGACTAAATATGAAGGTAAGAATCAAGTTAGCCATGTGAACTGAAGGGAAAAAGCTCTCAGTCACAAGACAATCAACTATAAGAACAAAGGCATTCACAAGCACTAATGACAATTGTCTCATTTAATCAAAGTCATTCTACCCAACTCTCTTTTGAGCCCTGGTGTAGTGCTAGGACTGGACTGCTAGACACAGCTCAGCGGAACAAACTCACCAGTCAAGCTCTAAAACTGTATACAGGGTCACTATGATTAGGAACTGACTTTTGACATACAACAACAACACAACTCTCATTGAAAAGCTTAATCTGATATGAAAAGAGTCATTATTTCCTCTCACAAAGCAATTCAACCCAAATTGTTACTGACTTGATAATATAATTCTCTGTAACTGTACAGTTGCTACTGGTCTGTATAGTTGCTACATGTTGAGTTGCTTTATGGTAATTATATTCTTTGTGGGTTTCTTGATTTTGGTGTCATCTGCTATGCCAAGGGAAGAGTTTTATGTCCATCAACATTTCCTAGGTAACTTCAGTGTGTTAGAAGTCCTGGTGTAGCAAAATGGTCAAGTGCTCTACTGCTAACTGAAAGGTTAATGGTTTGAACCGACCCAGAGACATTTTGAAAGAAAGGCCTGGTGATCAGCCTCTGAAAATTCACAACTTGAAAACCCTATGAAACAGCACATAGAGTTTCAATGAGTTGGAATCAACTTGATTACAAATAGTTTGTTGAGATTTTTTTTTACAATGTTTGTTGTGCCTAATAAAATCTTTTCTTTTCATTTCTGTAAAGATCTGAATCTAGGAATTTCTCTATTAATTTTATTAATTAAATCTCAAATATGTGTTTCAAGGTGAGTCACCTTTATATTGAATTTTAGAATTGTCAAAAATTAAGAATGAAATTTCAGCCAGACAGATTGTCGTGAAGAAGTTGGAACCATATTTCCAGTGGAAGAACTTACTTCAGTGAAGTTTTAATGTCACAATGTCATTTTGCTTCATGACTACAGGTAAAGTAGTCTTGACCCCTGGTGTATATAGGAAAAAGGGCAATTTATTTTTCTTAGTTTTATAGACTTTTCTTTTTCTTTTGGTAACAATGCAATTAAGCAACTAGTTATCTTCAGTACAAAACCCAATTTCTTTCACCACTTTCAAAGTACCTAGCATAAGGTATCATTTTTAATTCACAGATTTGTGAGAAAAAATTAGAGGAAGTTGGTCAAACTTAAAGACTCCTGGAAATAAAACACAGAATATTCAATCAGTTTAAAAACTCGTAGATTCTAATGTTTCAAAATTTTCTTTATACAAGTACCAATGGTGTATTTGAGCTTTAAGAAATCAGATAAACATGGTAACTTCTAGGAAAATAAGTGCCAGCTTCTCTGTTTCTGTCAGTGTTCCTGAAATGGTTCTTTCAAGCATTGTGCAGATTATGAATTTTTGCTCGCCTAGAGGCTCTGGAACCCAGAAACTGTGACATAGAGTTGAAGTACAGTCATTCAAGGTTGGCAGAATTCCAAATGCAGTCTATATGATTTGGTCAGTGGCTTCAACAAATACTTTGGAAAATTTACCTACATATAAGCATTCTTGCTCTGACCTGCATAGTATTGAAAGTGAGTTCTTTATTTTTCCATACATTATTCACTTCCTAGTTTGTGGGAATAAAGGCCATTCATGGAATTCATTTGCTCCTTTCACTGCCAATTGAAATGTATGAATAATTGAGACACCCTGGACTGACTGTCGTTCATTGTAAATCCCTTTTGGTATAATTCCAGTCTATTGTTTAGAAAATGAAGTGGATTTGAACCACAATTCATAAATCCAATCTTATTTCCATTGCTCTAAATATATCAGCTTTATACATTCTTTCCAAAACATAATTGGACCCCAGAAATATGATTGTTGTTGTTGTCAGGTGCCATCGAGTCGGAACCGACTCATAGTGACCCCATGCACAGCAGAACGAAACAATGCTCGATCCTGGGCCAACCTCACTACCGCTGCCACCCCCGAGTCCATCAATGATGCCACCTGGCCGATCCATCTCGTTGGGGGTCTTCCTCTTTTTCTCTGACCCTCCACCCTACCCAGCATGACATCCTTCTCCAACGATTGTTTCCTCCGGACTACATGTCCAAAGTAGGAGAGACGAAGCTTAGCCATCCTGGCCTCCAAGGAGCACTCTGGCTGCACTTCTTCCAAAACAGATCTATTGGTTCTTTTGGCAGTCCAATGGCACCCTCAGTATTCTCCTCCAACACCACAACTCAAAGGCATCAATTCTTCTACGATCCTCTTTATTCACTGTCCAGCTTTCACATCCATATGAGGCTATTGAAAACACAATGGCCTGGGTCAGGCGCACCCTAGTCCTCAAGCTGACATCTCTGCTCTTCAATACTTTAAAAAGTTCCTGTGCAGCAGATTTGCCCAGTGCAATACGTCGTCTGATCTCTTGACTGCTACTTCCGCGAGTGTTGATAGTTGATCCAAGAAGAATGAAGTCCTTGACAACTTCAATCTTTTCTCCATTGATAAGAATGTTGTTTATTGATTAGAGTGTCAAAAAATATTCTACCCATATTATTAAGCTACCGTATTTTTCTCCATCCAGTCTTCTGACTTTTTGCTTGAAAATGAAAGTTCATGGTCAAATCCCTTGTGCTAAAAGATATCATAAGGAAAAATATAGTAAAAATCTTCTGAACTTGCCTTTATTTAACATACATTTGTTGAGGACTTCTTTGGCCTGGCACTGCTGGTTTCTTCCTAGTAACAATATAAATAGTAAGAGCTTTAATAGACATGTTAAAGGAACAAAGGGAGACTAGAGAAAGGACAAAATTGCCGTTAGAGGTCCAAATAACATGCTCTTGAGGTGATGCTAACTGAGATGGGTCTTAAAGGATTAATAGGTGTTACCAGGTGAAGGGTAATGAAAGGTACATTTTAGGGTATATACAAAGGTCAGCATAAGCAAAGATGTTAAGTTGTTAAGTGCCATCAAGTTGGTTCTGACTCAACAACACTGTATAGCGTTTCTGAGGAGCAGCTGGACTGGTAGGTTTGAACTACAGACTTTGCTGTTCAAACTGACCTGTTGTCCAGTGCATTATCCTACAGCAGCACCACAGAACTCCTGGTGCATATATGAGATATAATAGCAAATATAAAAATATATATGGAGTACTGGTGTGGGACTGTGGGTTAATGCACTGGACTGAAAGATTGGTTTGAACTACAAGGTCAGCAGTTCAAGCTCACTAGCCACTCCTAGGAAACCCTGTCAAGGTCACTATGAGTCAGAACCAACTTGATAGCATGTAACAACAGCAAATATATATATATATATACCATGTTGTAGTAGTAGTAAACAGCAACATGTATATACATGGGATAGAGTAGTAAAAAGCAGAAAGTGGAATGCACAGGTAGTTAGTGACTCTGGTATAGAGAATTAGCTAATGTCTTTTCTATCATAGTCTGTTAACTCCCATCAAACAATGCTTCTGCTATGCTGGTTCTAGGTAAGAGAAAGTGGGAGAAGATTCTGATAGGATGACATGATTAAGCTGTGGGTGTTAGCAGAATTCATTGTAATTGTAAAAGCTTGAAATTCTAGCATGTGTTTAAAATGAGCCATCTCAGAGCCAGGAGGAGGAATCTTATTATTGTCAGAGAAGGAGACAAGAGGGAATGTCTTTTAGACTCTGAGGTTCCTGTGCATTGAACCTTCTTGACCCAGGGGCAGAAAGCTGTGATACCTAAGGAATGTGAGAGCAGCAGCAGCATTGGAACCAAGAACCAGATCACAAGACAGAGCAGTGGACTTCCCAGCCAATGGAGCAAGTCAAGTTTAGTGACTTAAGTGGGGAAGTAGGTTTTCTGACCCAAAGAACTAGAGCCAAATGCCTTCAGGTTGAGGCTTATGGCATGTCCTATGAACATTTATCAGCAGCTGACTGAAACAACTGAATCTTGAATATTTCTGGCCCCAAAATTGAAATCTGTTAACTTCCCCCAATAAATACCATAACTGTGAGTATGGTATCTGAGTTTTGTGTGTCCATTGCAATGGATTATAGAGCCAAATTGAGTATAGAAGACTATGAGAAGAATGGCTGGTGCTTCATATTTTTGCAGTAGCCAAGTTATATTCTTGTATGATATGTATACCACCATGAATTCAATTGCATAAGGACTGTAGTAATCCAAATTTTCTGTTACTGTTGTTGTTATTGTTTTTAGAAGGGGAAGTTTACAGACAGATTTTTGTTTTACATTGATCACTTTGAACACTAGTAGAAGCGTCTTGCAATATATACTCATAGATATGATGAGTGAAGGAAAAGCAAGGAAGGAAGAATCTATTTAAGAAATTTGAGTTCATTTGTTAGGGTATGGTATTACCAGATGTGGAGAGTATATTGCAAGAGGTCTAAATAGTTCTTAGGTGATTGAAGAGTGATTCATCAAGATAAAATAGAGATGGGTGTATAGGGAGTAATATGAGCTCAGATTTAGACTGAGTTTGTGATGTTTATGGAAATTCAAATTTAGGAAATATTAGTTAAGAGGTAACCCCTAAAGCTATGAACGAACCTTTGTGGCAAAGGGGTTAAGCTAATTGAAAGGTAGATGGTTAGAGCCCACCAGCCATGCAGTGGGAGAAAGATGTGGCATTCTTCTTCTATAAAGACATATAACCTTGTAAACCTTATGGGACAGCTCTACTCTGTCTTACTGGTTCACAGAGATGGAATTGACTCTACAGGAATGTGTTTTTGTTTTTTGTTATTGTTTTTGTCTTTTGATTCCCAATGCCATTTGTTGTTGCTGTTCAGTGTCATCAAGTCAATTCCAAATGATAGTGACCCTCTGTACATCTTCCAAGGAGCAGTTGTGGGTTTGAACCATTGACCTTGTCATTAGCAGTTCAATGCTTATCCTACAGCACCATAAGAGGACTCCATTAGAATAGATGAAAATATCCAAGTAATTAGTCTTACTGTAAATTCTAGGGCCAAGAATGCTTTATGCTTTATTGGTTGATTTGTTGTTGTTAAGTGCCATTGAGTCAGTTCTAACTCATAATGAACCTGTATAGGGTTTCTGAGGAGCAGCTGGTGAGCTTCAACTGCTGACCTTGCAGTTCAAATGGCTTTGGTGTCTAGCTCATTAACCCACAGCACCACACCAAGACTCTTTCTTAGCTGAAGAGGATAACAAAAGTTCTTCTCATTATAGAATTATATTAAAATACTTTTAAGAGATTCTTTTTGTGATTTACAAGTATTTTACATATATTAGCTATTTCATAATAAAGGAATTAGAAAGAACTGGGTTTCAATCCTAAATCTGCCACTTATTAGTGTTGTGATGTTGGGAATATACTTTTTAAGTCTCTCTCCATTCCAACCTAATAGCTGCCTTCAGCAGTGGCTGCATAATGAAGGCTTTAGTTCCCTCTTGAAGGCAATCCCAGGTCGCACACAGGTTGGCCCTGGTTCTGGTGTTCCTTCCTATTGACCTCCAAGTCTGAGAGTAAGGGTAGGGCAGTTCCTGTTTTTGCTTTATTGTGAGATCCCTTAGGCACCCATGATAACTCTTTTTGCCTTTGTATTACTGGTGTTAATGATTCCTGCGTTCAAATTCCCTCTGTGTGAAATAAGTAGAAGTAACCTTTATTTCCCTGATGAATATGACTCTACACAACAACTTTTCCTCCCTTAAAAATGCTCATAAAAATACCAACTTCAGAAGAATATTTGGGGGATTATAATAGTAAGCTACAATAATAAAATAGTAAAAATAATTTTAAGAAGTCAAGGATAACCCAGCAATGTGAGGGAAGGATGACATGGTGGAAAACAAGGTTGGCGTGTCTGGTAGAAGTGTTTTCTTCTTCCTGAGTATCCTAACCATGCAAAGTAATGATCACTATTTTCAAATCTGATAGATATGAAACAAAAAGTTAATGCATGGAATTAAGACCCATATCTATTCTGATTCCAAAATTTACACTTGTTTTGTTTTTTGTTTGGTTTCCTGTATAACATGGTGACTCCTTTTGAAAAAAAATTCAGACATGAAATATCTACTAAACATGTTGAACAAAGTAGATTCTGTTTTCAGGGGTGGGATTTGTAATCAATGGGAAAAGGAAAAACATAATTTTCTTAAGCAACACTTACCTTTTCTTTGCATAAGTTGAAGACAAATGCTGGTCCTTCAAACTATACATGCATACACAAGTATATTTTAAATGTATGCATGTATATTAAAAATTAGGAAAGGTATATGACAGGGTTATATTCTTTCACCATACTTATTCAAACTCTATGCTGAGCAAATCATCCAAGAAGCTGGGTTATATAAAGAAAAACATGGTATCAGGATTGGAGGAAGACTCATTAACAACCTGTGTTATGCAGATGATGCAACTTTGCTTACTGAAAGTGAAGAGGACTTTAAATACTTACTGCTGAAGATCAAAGACCATAGCCTTTGGTATGGATTGCATCTCAATGTAAAGAAAACAAAAATCCTCACCACTGGACCAATAAACAACATTCTTATCAATGTAGAAAAGATTGAAGTTGTCAAGGACTTCATTTGTCTTGAATCAACCATCAACATCCATGGAAGTAGTAGCCAAAAAATCAAACAGTGTATTATGTTAGGCAACTCTGCTGCACGAGACATTTTTTAAGTGTTGAAGAGCAAAGATGTCAGCTTGAGGAATAAGGTGCACCTGACTCAAGCCATGGTGTTCTCAATAACCTCTTATGCATGCAAAAGTTGGACAGTTAATAAGGAAGATCATAGAAGAATTGATGCATTTGAGTTATGGTGTTGGAGGAGAATACTGAAAGTGTCACGGGCTGCCAAAAGGCCCAACAGATCTGTATTGGAAGAAGTGCAGCCAGAGTTCTCCTTTGAGGCCAGGATGGCCAGACTTCGTCTCTCATACTTTAGACATACTGTCAGGAGGGACCAGTCACTGGTGAGTGATGTCATGTTTGGTAAGTTGGAGGGTCAGAGATAAAGAGGAAGACCCTCAGCTAGACAGATTGGCAAAGTGACAGCATCAATGGGCTCAAGCATGGCAACAATTGTGAGGTTGGCCCAGGACCTGGCATTGTTTCGTTCTGTTGTGCATAGGGTCGCTATGAGTTGGTACCAACTCAATGGCACCTAACAACAACAGCACAGTTCAGAAGACAAGTAGATTTATATAGGCCTAGGATATTCTAATAAAGATCATTGATGGCAAAGTGACTAAGTGCTGGACTGCTAACCTAAAGATCAGTGGCTCCAACCTGCTGACTGCTCTGTGAGAGAAAGATGTGGCAGTTTGCCTCTGTAAAGATTTACAGCCTTGGAAACGCTATAGGGCAGCTCTACTCAGTACGCTAAGTATGCTATGGGTGATGGGTAAAATTCTAACCTCTCCTAGTTAGATCTATAAAAACCCTCTTAGTTCATCTCCAACCTCCAGCTATTCATATTTTTCAGCCCTTCACTAAGATGCTCAAGAATAAGTCAAAATTAGAAATGTTTTGTGGTTAATTACACATATTGTCCATGTAAATGTCACCTAAATACCATCGGATTTCCTTTTTACTGTAAGATGTTGCATCCACAGGGTCAGTTAATACATTTTCTACCATCAAAATAAGTTAGGTGATGAGGCTCATAAATTAGTTGTGGAAAAACACATATCTTTGAATTGAAGAGGAAAGGAATGACTTAAAATAAATATGCCAGATGTGCAAGTTAGACACTCTAGCAGGTGCAAATTCCCACCTCAATTTTTTAAGTTTGTAAACTTGAAAAGGACCCGGAGAAGAAGTTTCTGTAGGATAAAATTAAGGATCTTTTAATAATTCAAAGCCTCCTCTGTGATTTTGGCAGTTTCATAGGCAAAATAGTATCATTTATATAAGGGTAATAGAAAGGAAAATGATTTAATAACATGACAGGATACAAGAAGGAAATTTTTCGCAATAAGAAAGCCAAGAAAATACTATGAATTTTAAAACCTGTACATTAAAAAAAAAAAAAAAAAAACTGTCAAAATCCCCACACCTATAAAGGATGAGCTGGCATTCTGTTGACAGTAGTGGGGAAAAAAACCCCAAACTCGCTGCTTCAAATTGAACCTGACTCACAGTGAGCCTATATAGGATATGTTGTTGTTATTAAGTTCCACTGAGTTGGATCTGACTCAAAGTGACCTTATGTAGAGTTTCCGAGGAGCTATTGGTGGGTTTGAACCTTTGACTTTTCAGTTTGCAGTCTACTGCTTATCTACAGTGCCTTGCCAGGACTCCTGGATAGGTTATGTTCTTGTTGTTAAGTACTGTCAAGTCAGTTAGACTCGTATGATATGCAGGTTTTCCAAGAAGTGGCTAGTGGGTTTGAAGCACAAACTTTTCAACTAGCAATTCAGTGCTTATCCTATAGTGCCACATCAGGACCCCATAGTGAAGAAGAGAAAACACCTCAAGGATATGGACTAACACATGGTTGCAACAATGAACTCAAACTCAGTAACAATTTGGAGGGGTGGTATGGGATTGGATAGTGTTTCATTCTATTGTACATAGTAACGATGAATTCAAACTGACTCAATGGCACCTAACAACAACAGTGAAGATAGTCAAGTGTAGAACTCAAATCTCCCACATGTGAGATACTTGGGAGGTTTTCATACTCCTGTGGGAAGTAGCGATTTAATGTCAGGAAACCATAACCAGACACACTTAAATGACGAAACCAATATTTATAAAGTAAGTGAAAACAATCAAAAGAAATATGGACATCACTTCCAAGAATTTTGTTCATGATCATTTAATTGATTTTCACTTTGTCCCCCACTAAATGTTTTGATTTTGCTTACAGTTGTTACAGCTACACCACTCTTGATTGATCTCCTTAGATGGTACAGACTGAGTTTACTACACACATAGATTAGAAAAAAGACCACCCAGGAAAGCCATGAGAAAGCCATGAAAAGAATATAAATTCTAAAACGAGACCCAAAATACAGAACAAAACATTTCTGTCATAGAGGAAAATGTCTGAAAAAGTTGTTATAAATTTTGATGATTATAAAGTAATTCTTCTGCTTAATCTTCATTTAATATTTATATGATCAAATACTATTTGATCAGGTAAACTAATAGGTAACATTTATTGATGTGTACAGGATGCCCTGCACTGAGCTAAGCAGTTTGCATAGCTATCTCGTTTATTACTCAAAAGAACTCTACAAAAGATTCATGGTCATTACTCGTATTTTGTAGATGGAATCAGAGACTAAATTATAAAGTCACATGAAGCTATAGATCCAGAAGAGATGGGCCAAAGTGTGGGATTATGAACAAGACTTAACATATTGCCAGGGTTTTAAATTTTTTAGGAGCTTAATCATTTTAAAGGAATTCAAATGTTGATTTTCAATTACAGAATGAGTATTATCTTGCCACCAGGAAGTTGTCTCTTGAGCAAAGCTGCTTTAAACCATTGGTCCTTCATGAACAAATGTGGAGTCTTTTTTATCAATAAAGCAATAGAGACCCCAGGATTTATGCCAATCTCCAATTTATCTAAAATTCCTCCCACAATTTCAACATACTGTCAGTACTGACTGAGAATGAGTATGGCTATGAAAATACATAAAGTGTGGCTGTGCTATTAATCAAGTACAATCTTTAAAAGTATCATAAATTTCAGTGATCAATGCCAAGTCTCATTTTGAAGACTCGGGGACTAAACCCATGGATCAGCCTGACAGAGACAAATAAGAACCTAAATAGGGACGTGATGGTCTCTTAGGGATGGAAGCTACTTGTTCGATTTACAGAGATATCATTTGTGAAAGCAGCTGGATACTTTGGAATTCTGAATGATCCCTATCTATAGTTCCTTATGTTTATAAGTGGAATTATATGCCATTCCTTGCAGATTTTATTTATCTGGGCTTGTAACAAAATTATTAGCATTCAAGTAGTTATTATTCAAAGCATATGTTATTGCTGCCAGAGTTTCAAATGAATTAGAATTAAAAGCAACAAAGTAAAAAAAATATTACCATTTATTTCTTGTGAGTGGATAATCTTAGATTTAATGAGAATTTTATAATGATTTCTCAATTTTTTTTCTTATAATGTACTATTATTGAGAATGGAAAAAATTTTAGTTTTAATAAAATGAGCAAAATAGGTATTTATCTGTTTATTGTCATTATATTACTTGCAAGTATTCTCCTAGCTATACAATTATAAATTTTTAAAAATCTGTTTCTTAAAAAGTAACAATATAACCTGTGGTATAATAACTGAGGTGATTTCCTCGTTATGTTCAATGTTCCGGGGGGGTGTCAGTCTGTGTTTTTTTAGGAAAACAGAAGCTAACGTAAAAATCTATGATAATACACTCAATTAGAGGCATTCACAATGTGGGAAGCCAAGAGATTGAAAGATAGAAGGCTGTTGCTAACTTTCTTAGCCTGCACAAGGAAAGTGTTGGATCTCACAAGCTTACCTCAGAGTGACTTCACCAGGTAGTGGGGCGATGACTACCTTAGCCAGCTTCAATATACTGAGACTTCCTAAGTCTTGTCATCTCTCTCAACAGTCCATAAAACCTAACTCACTTCTTCATAAAGTTAACCCTGAAGTTCCTGCAAATGTCATATTTGTCATTTGTGTTTGGCTGCATCTGTTGCCAATGAATATGCATAGAGACACTGCCCAGTCCTGCACCATCCTAACAATTATTACATTTAAACCCATTGTTACTGCTCCTGTATAAATCCATCTCATTAGGTATCTTCCTGTTTTATCCTGACCCCCACTTTAGCAAGCATGATGGCCTTCTCCAGGGATTGGTCTCTCCTAACAATTTGTACAAAGTTCAGGAGATGAAGTCTCTCCATTATTGCATTTAAGAAGCAGTCCAGCCATACTTCTCCCATAACAAATTTGTTCATTATTCTGATTGACCATGACACTTTAATGTTTTTTCTTCGACACAATAATTCAAGTTCGTTGATTCTTCTATGGTGAACTTTATTCATTGTCCAACATTCACAAGCATATCATAACTTGGATCAGTTGTACCTTTGTCTTCCAAGACTCAAAGGCAGTTATTAGCAGTAAATTTGCCAAAAGCAATGCACCTTTTCATTTCTTGATTGCTGCTTCCAAGAACATTGATGTGGATCCCTTTACTTCCAGCAGGCAAGGTTGTGCCATCTGAATATCTAAGGTTGTGAATTGGAGTCTTTCTCCAATCGTGATGCCACATTCTTCTTCGTGTAATCACATTTCTCAGTTTATTTGTTCAGTGTACAGATTGAATAAGTATGGTGAAAGGATGCAACACTAACACATAACTATCCTGATTCTAAACCATTCAGTCCATCTTTGTTCTTTCTGAACTACTTCATTTTGGTCTATGTGCAGGTTCCTCATTAGCATGATTAAGTGTTTTGAAATACCTACTGCTTGCAATGTTAGCCATAGTTTGTGTTGTGATCCACATAGCCAAATGTTTTTGCTCTAATGGATATATAATATGACTTAAAAAAACAAACAAACCCCAAACCAAAACTTACTACATGAAGCAACTGAGTCCTGGAGGTTGTTATTGGGGTGCAACATAATATTTTGAATAATACCTATGTTGTTGGTGTCAAGTGCTATGGAGTTGATTCTGACTCATAGCTACCTTGTATATGGTTTCCAAGGAGCAGCTGGTGGGTTTATACCACCAACTTTGGGTTTAAATCAACCTTTTGATCCAATGCATTTTTTTTTTGCAGTACCACACCAGGACTCCAAATAATACCTATATGAAATATTGAATTATATTATAAATGCATTGCTTTAAGTGATAAAGTTCAAAAGTTTCCAAATAATTTAAAAGAAAAACACACTACAAAATGAAATTCATATTTAATGCAGCTTTAACAAAAGATAAGAGTATAGAACTGTATTAATATATTTTGAAATATATCAAGTTTTATTACATAGCATAAATAATTTCCATCAAATTTCATCACAATTTCAGAATATGGGTCAAGAAGATTTAGACACTCACCAGGGTGATACTATGCCTACATTATATTTGTTAAGTCTGAACTAGAAGGTAGGCAGATGCCTAGAACCAGTATCAGTAATTGCTGTTGTTGTTGTTAGTGCCATCAAGTCAGTTCCAACCCACAGCCACCCTGTATAGGGTTTCTGAGGAGTATGGAAAAGTAGAAGTCTTTCTTATTAATTTCATTAGAAGTATCCAATTGAGAGAATTGAGTATCTAATTCAGTTCTAAAATGACTGTAACTTTAAAAACTGATCATGTAGCAGGTAACTCAAAGTATTCATAATTTTTCTAAATCTCTGTATATAGTTAAGATTAATGCACTGATTTGTCTGGGAGAAGTATAGTTTAATGAAATAAACAAGAACCCTGGAGAGAGACCAAAGGTTTACATCTTAGTTCTATTAATTAATGAATTTTGTGATTAAGTTAAAATACTTCATTTTTAAATTTCAGTTTCAGCGTATAAAAAGTAGAATGAATTTATTGTGACAATCAATATGTCAAGACATTGATATTAGTTGTCAATTATGTGTAGTGTTTTTAATATTTATCTTTAATAATTTTATTCTGAAACCATATAAGGAACTGTGGATCAGAAAGTGACCTTTCAAAAATAAATCAAATACACACACATATATGTGTGTGTGTGTGTGTGTGTGTGTGTGTGTGTAGCATGAAGAAAGACTTTTTCTTTTTGTTTTTTCTTGTAAAGGGGATGGATTTAGCTAAACACTTCCACTACTGGAAATGTATTGAGTCTGATCCTAATTCCAGCCCATTGCTATATATATATTTGTTGTTGTTGTTGTTAAGTACCGTGGAGTTGGTTCTGACTCATAGTGACCCTGGCACAGGGTTTCTGAGGCTGCAAATCTTTATAGGAGCAGAAAGCCTCATCTTTCTCCCATGGAATAGCTGGTAGTTTCGAATTGCCAACCTTAAGGTTAACAGCCCAATTCGTAACCACTACACTACCAGAGCTTCTTATGTGTATATCTATATCTATCTATCTATCTATCTATCTATCTATCTATCTATCTATCTATTCTCAAGGAACAGAATATCCATGTCTTTAATCCTATATTATCATTCTCCATGATAAGTAAATACAAAGCTCTAAGTCTCCCAGCACCATGAAGATTACCTTAGGGATTGAGTTTGGACTGCAAAAATTTTATTCACTGTTGAAGTTTTATTTTCCTTTAGGATCTGAGCAATTAACTAGATGTATGTTAATTCATTGCACTGTGGTGACTTGTATGTCATCAGTCCATTCATTGTACTGTGTTGGCTTGAATGTTGATGTGATGCTGGCATATAAGATGCCACTGGTATTTTAAATGCCATCAGGGTTACCCATGGTGGACAGGTTTCAGAGGAGTTTCAGACTAGGATGAAGGAGAGGCTGACTACTTCTGAAAATTTAGCCACTGAAAACCTTATGATTAGCAGTGGAACACTGTCAGATATAGTGCCAGAAAATGAAAACAGTAGAACTACACTAGAATATTGCCAGATATAGTGACAGAAGATAAACCCCTCAGACTAAATGACACTCAAAATGCAAGTGGGAAAAAGCTGCTTCCTCAAAATAGAGTTGACCATGATGAAGCAATTGGAATAAGCTTTCAGGTCCTTCATTAGTTGATGGGGCATGACTCAAGATGATGAAAAACAGCTGTAAGCATCAAGTAACAATCAGAACAAGAAATATTCAAGGTATGGATCTATAAAAATTGGAAGTTGTGGAAATTGATGAAAATGAAACACATAAACATCAGTAATTCCAAACAGTGAGCTGAAATGGACTAGTATTGGCCATTTTGAATCAGACAATCATATGGTTTATTACACCAGGAATAAAAAATTGGAGAGAAATAGTCAGCAAAAAGAACATTTCAAGATCTATCCTAAAGTATAGTACAGTCTGTGACAGGGTAATAAGCCTACAAGGAAGACAAGTAAATTCCACTATTATTCAAATTTAAGCACCAACACTGAAGACAGGGATGATGAAATTGAAGAATTCTACCAATTCCTTCAGGTTGAAATGGATCAAACATGCAATCAAGATGCATTTATAATTACCACTGATTGGAATGCAAAAGTTGGAAACAAAAAGGAAGGATTGGTAGTTGGAAAATATGGCCTTGGTGAGAGGAACAATGTTTGATATAGCATTAAAGACTTTTGCAAGACCAATGACTTCTTCTTTGCAAATACCTTCTTTAAACAACATCAAAGATGACTAGACACATTGACCTCACGAGATGGAATACACATAATCAAATTGACTACATGTGTGGAAAGAAATAGTGGGAATGCTCCATATCATCAGCCAAAATAAGACCAGGAGTAAACTGTGGAACAGGCCATCAATTGCTCATATGCAAATTCGGGCTGAAGCTAAAAAAAAAAAAAAAATGAAAACAAGTCCATGAGAACCAAAATATACTCTTGAATAGAATATATTCCACCAGAATAAAGAGACCATCTCAAGCACAGATTAATGCATTAAACACTAGAAAATCTGTGGGATCATATCAAGAACATAAATGCTGTGGAATCACATCAAGAACATCATGGAGGAGGGAAGCAAAAGGTCATTAGAAAGAAAGGAAAGCCCAAAATGGATGTCAGAAGAGACTCTGAAATTTGCTCTCCAGTGTAGAAATGCTAAAGCTAATGGAAGAAATGAGGAAGGCAAAGAGCTGAATAAACATTTCAAAGGCAGCTTGAGAAGACAAAAACAAGTATTGCAATGAAATATGCAAAAAACCTGGAGTTATAAAACCATAAAGGAAGACCATGATCAGTATTTCTCAAACTGAAAGAAATGAAGGAATAATTCAAGACTTGACATGAAAAATTGGAGGAATCTATGGGCAAAATATTGAATGATACAGAAAGCATCAAAGTTGGCTTCACCAAGGAACACAGCCAAGAAGCCAATAAATATATGAGGAAATGCTCATGATCATTAGCTATTAGAGAGCTGTAAATCTAAACAATGATGAGATATCATTTCACACCTGCATTAATAGCAAACTTCACAAAAACAGACAACAACAAATGCTGGCAAGGGTGTGAAGAGACTGAGACCCTCCTACATTTTTGGTGAGACTGTAAAATGGTTCAACCACTCTGGAAAATGTTATAGCACTTCCTCAGAAAGTTGAAAATAGAAATACTTTATGACCCAGCAATTCCTCTACTTGATATAGATCCAGAAGAAAGATGAACCAGGACATGAGTATACATATGCACAACAATGTTCATCGCAGCACTATTCACAATAGCAAAAAGATGCAGACATCCTAATTTAGTTAGCCATTCTTCATTGGAGGTATGACTTTGGGAGGTATTCCCAGGCTTAATGGGATAGAGGTAAATAGTGATTTATACACAACTTTGGAATAACAGTGTTCTGTGAGTAGATGCATGGATGGAGACACACACTGAATAGGTAAAGGAGAGGGAAATCTTTATGTGTTTGTCTTGTGGATTTTGGTTTCCCCTGCCTACTATTGTAAAATAGAAATAAATAACAGGAATTATGATGGCAGAAATCTTGTAAGTCCATCTTCAGCCCATAATTGATTGGATTTTCTGAAAAGGTAAATAGAATTTGCCCAGGATAAAAGGCTTCTTGCAAAGCCTTTATAGAGTGTGGGCCTTAGTGGAATTCTAAGATCTACCCAGAAACTTTGGAGTTGAGACATCATTCCCATTTAAAAATGTATGCAGAAACACCCAGAATTTCTGGGAAAAGAGATGATTCTTACTGATAAATTAACCCACAGAAAAAGAGCAGACTGTGGCTGTTTGAATATCAAGCAGGAGCTTGTTTGAGGAATCAAGGAAAGAAAAGTCAGTCCATCAAGGAAAACTGCCTTCTAGGATTGAAATTCAAAGGGAATCGGTATGCAATATAGTATAGTATGCTTGCTGGTGCTCACTTGGGGCTGCTTGTGAGTGAAAGTGGGGGAAGTGCATCCATAAAGACACAGACTGAATTTGATCATATTCCATTGGTAGCAGTTGACCTTGAGATGAGAGAAAAAAGAGGAAGCAGTGGTTGGTCTGAAGTTTAGGGTGATATGTGAACTCCTGGGTCCCTGGGAGCCAGGGCTGAGAGTGAAATGGCCAGTGAAGTGCAGTGTAGTATGTCTGAACTTCCAAACTTGCAATTTGGAACAAACGGAGAAACAAAAAGATGTTTGATACTGTGAACAAGTGCAAATTGCTGCAGTTTGACAAACTAAACTTTTGCCTATGAATGCAGTGACTCAAAATTCAAACTGGAATAGAAGGATTCTTCATATGAAGGAGCAACCTTGTTTTCTGGGTTGATACAGATAGGCAATTTACACACTGGCTATCAAAATTGGGGACCTATAAAGGCATGGAGTAGCTGGCTTACAAGTCTTTATGAGTGTGCTTAGTTGCAGAATGATGAGGGTAAGATAGACTTCCCATGGAATAGTTTCCTTCTTTTCCAGATGGATCTGGTGAAAGGGGATGGGGATGGGGGACAATGGTGATAGGATTTTATGACTTAATTGTGAATAATTGTTAGCAGGATTAATTGTGATTGTCGCAACTGTAATTGAGGAAGATGAGTAAATAAAAGGTATAGTTAATCTTTCATTTCAGGGACAAATGATCCCAGGACCATCAAGAATGGATAGCCTGAGTGGAGCATGAGATACCTATCTAGAAAACTTGTAACAGCAGAAACTGGGACAGCAGATCTAGGGATCTCCTAGATGTGGGATCTAAGCCCATAGACTGAGAAATGCTGTGTGCCTGCAGGCTGAAGACTGATTGGCTGACTGTACCTCTGGATATTTAAATGAATTTTTTTTTTCTAAGTACATCAAATATTTTTTACTTTTTCATTTGTGAAATATATAATTGGGGATCCACAGAGAGGAAGTAAGATAGGTCAACTTGTTTCATGAGCAGTTATAATCATTGAGATAAAACAAAATGCATAATTTGCTGAATGTAAGCCTGGTGATTGATCTTTTTTGTAAACCTTAATCCAATTCACAATAAAAAGTTAAATCAAACAAAAAAAGAGCATAGGTAACTATGATACTATGTTCCCCTATTGAAATTACAAAATGAATAATAATAATAATACCTAGGATAGGAAAGGATATAGGTTAAATGATATTCCTTTAAAAGGAAAGAATTGAGTGAATGTAACTCGTACAAAATTTCTAGGAAAGGGAGGAAATTTGGCAATAGGCTATTAAAAGCCTTAAAATGGCATACATTTTGATCTAAGAGTTTCTTTTCTAAGATTTATGAAAAGGTAAACAATTGGAAGTATGCATATGTTCCATGTTCATTATAAAGAAAAATTAAAAAACAGAAATAGCCTCAATGTGTAATAATAAGGGATTGGCTAATAAAGCACTTTTTGATACAGTGAGATAATGTAACACCATGTAGTCACTAAAATTATGCTATCTATGAGCAAGGAAAGATATTCATATGTGAATGAGAAAAACAGAACATATAACCATATGCATATGATCTGTTTTTTTTTTTTTTTCTTCCTAAGAGGATGTGACCTAGTTAATAACTCTTAATGAATTTGCATTCTGTTCACAGTTGAATACACTAATGCTATCTATGGCATGCCATTAACTAACACAATACAGTGATTATTTGATCTAACATGTTCCCCTGTCCATTTTTCCAATTAATCCTTAAACTGAGGTCAAAAAAGACTTACCAATTATGTCATATCACCACTAATAATGTATAAGTAGAAATTTTCTTTCATTTGCTTTAAACAACTGAGTAGTATTGGTATAAACCAAATTCTGCTTAATAAAAATGTTTTCATGCACAACATGATCACAAATATTTCATTGGGTTTTGCCTATGCTATAACAACATTCTTATGAATGGAGAAAAGATTGAAGTTGTCAAGGACTTCATTCTTCTTGGATCAAC
>NW_006408530.1:14499393-14505552 GCF_000296735.1 Chrysochloris asiatica
TGTGTGTGTGATATGTATAATTATAACAGGAAAAAATTGGAAGAATAAATACACAAATTTAAACAGAAAAAAAGATGAAAAAGAAAATAGAACATATACCCTGTTTCAGTACCAAAAACAGTTCAATGTCCATCCATTTCAGAAGGCAATAGATGATCAGGAACCAATGGTACGTTAAGGAAGAAGTCCATGCTGATTGAAGGCACTGGCTAAAAACAAAACTCCAGGAACTGATAGAATATGGATTGAAATCTTTCAACAAACTGATACAGAACTGAGGGTTGATCTATGCCAAGAAATTTAGAAAACTGATTGGACCAAATTGGCCAACTGATTGGAAGAAATCCATATTTGTGCCCATCACAAAAAGAGGGGACCCAACAAAATGCAGAAATTATTAAAGAATATCATTAATATTACATTCAAGTAAAGTTTTTCTGAAGATGATTAAAAGATGGCTGTAACAGTACATCCATATAGAAGAGCCATAGATTCAAGCTGAATTAAGAAGAGGATGTGGACCTAGGGATATTATTGCTGACTCAGATGGATCTTGACTTAAAGCAGAGAATACCAGAAAGATGTTTACTTGTGCTTTATTGACTATGCAAAGACTTTTGACTGTGAATCATGGCAAGCTATAGATTACATTGCAAAGAATGGATATTGTAGGACACTTAATTGTGATCCTGAGGAACCTGTATATAAACCAAGAGGCAGTCATTAAACTAGAACAAGGAAATATGGAATGGTTTAAAATCCAGAAAATTGTGTGCTAATGGTATAGATTGACACAGTGGGAGCAAAAATGGGCTCAAGCATAACAATTGTGAGCATGGAGAAGGACCAGGCATTCTTTCATTCTGTTGTCCAAGTTTGATCCAACTAGACGGCACCTATCAGCAACAGCAATAATGGTTACATATCTAATTGTGATATTGAAGAGTCTCAGGAGACTAATGCTTTTAGAAATCCAAGTTTTATTTCTCCACAACATGTTAAATTTTAGAGCTCATAATTTTAAATTAAGTGTAAATGCAAATAATGTTTTAAGAATATGCTAACCTCTGTCATTTGATATGGTCATTGACCAAAGAGTTTGCTATATTTGTATACATGTATTCAAATACATTATGTCATTTTAAAAATGAAAATGTGTCTGTCTTTTCCAATATTCTTCAATAATAGAAAATTTCAATCACTCAAATCCCAATTCACAATCATTTCCTTCAAACAATCCTGTTAACTAAATTGTTTGCCAGAATTTTCTTTAAGTTTAACTTTAGATAGTGTCCAGAAGGTGTTGGTGTGTGGCCACAGCACAGGGCAGTAGCTGCAAGATGTTTTTTTCTGAATCTAACTAGAAAGTTATAGAGCATTAGAAACCCTTTTTATGGAATGCATGAAGCATAATAGGAAAACACACTCTAATTAGGGTCCTACATAAATGTTCAATGGGAACAAAGGACATCCATTAAGAGGTTATTATGTCTCTAATTGTGTTCCAAATTGGAAATGGCAAACTTGTTTTCTTCCTCACATAATAGTTCTCTAAATAAATTGTCTTCTTCTGCTCTCTGTTGCTCTCTTGAGGATTGGGTTATTTAGGGATAAAGAAAAACTTGCATTTGTGAAAAGCATGGATTATGAGCCAGCTCTTTGTCCAGAAACAGAAAATGGGAACAAATGCTGGGATTATAATGTGTTGAAAATCTGATGTTTTAGCAATTAGATTTGTTGTGATTTGATACTATGGAGCCTTTCATCAAATTTGTATTGTTTTATCTGACTATTAGATCGTTGGTTTAGCATATTGTAATGAACAATTTTGTTTCCTGAAAAACAAATAGAATATTTCATAACAGCCCTATCCATAACAGTACTACCTGATGGTGCTATGAAACAGTTAACAAACTTGACTGCTAACTGAAAGGTAGGAAGTGGAATTGACCCAGAATAAAGGCCAGCCAGTCTACTTCCAAAAATTCAGAAGACCCAGAGGATCTCATTACAAGAATAAAGAAATGTTCAGGATTGTCATGCAAAGCTCATTTTTTTTTATTGCAAGATAGTCATGGCAAGGTAGGCAAGTAAGATTGAAAGTCATTTATCTAGCCCTGGAAAATAACCATTAATGACTGCAATGTTAATTTAAATGCTGCCACCCAAATATTCAGATTTCAGACTTTGCATTTAACAATTGGTGTCAGAAAGGAAACTTGACCAACCCTACAACTCATAGCTCTGGTAACGATGTGATTAAGAGGTGGGTTGTTAACCTCAAGGCAGCGTTTTGAAACTATCAGCCATTCTGCAGGAGAAAGATGAGGCTTTCCGCTCCCATAAAGATTTACAGCCTCGGAAATCCTATGCAGGGTTGTTAAGAGTTGGAACTGACTCCACAGCACACCACCACCACCACCACCACAATTCAGAGGAAATTCCTTGTAGCCAGAATCCAGGGTTGATTGTGAGGAGCAGTATCTTAGTCGGCTCTCAGTCTTCAGAGAGCCATAGAGACATTTTTTCTTCTGTCTTTCCCCCAAAATGAACAGAAATCTACAGGTTTATATGCTATGGGTGTTGTCACGTTTAACTATAGTTTGTATGCTTTATGGTCAATAAGGAAGTATATTTTCTAATTTAGTGATTTGAATTATTTCCAGTCCAAGCATGACATACTTGTTATTTACTATATATGTTTCAAGGCCAAATTAGTTAATTAAAAATGATGGGAATTGTTTAGTGACATATTTATGATTTCTTTATATAGATTTGATTACTATATTTGCTATAACAGAGAGCAGATACACAGTCAAATTTACAGGATTTATTTTCAATTCAAGTTTAACAGCTGCTCCTCGAGAACCTTATGCAGGGTCACTATGGGTCAGGACTGACTTGACAGCACTTAACAACAAAAGCAATGCTTTGAAATAGAAAATCATCTGTAAAAATAATTTGCTTTATCTATTTTAAAGATAGAAAAAACTGTCTAATGACTTATAGTTAAAGAGTATTAGAGAAACATGTGTTCCTATTTTTAAGTTTAGAAATTTTTAACTTATAAAAAAATATTCCTATGAAATCATCAAAACAGTGTAACAACTACTAAAGACACATGCATAATAGCCAGGTAATATGAAAGCATTGCAAGAAATGAATATAACATCAGCCATTGAAAAACTGACAACACAGTTCTACTATACTCCCTAAGAAGCTGTCATGATTAGGAATTGACTCCACAGCTGATTGTTTAGTTTATACTTTGCATTATTTTGATGGCTCTTTGAAATAAAAATGTATCTTGGAGAGGATTTAAGAGAAAGACACTGTTTAGTATGGGTCCATTTTTATCATCAATCTATAAAGGGAATTCAAAAAAAATCATGGAAAAATTCCATTATCTTTTAGTTACAGATTCCCACAAATTTTGACCACCACTTATCTGTTAGTTTGTTGTACTTTGGTGACTTGTTTTATTGCTGTGATTCTGGAAACTTTGCCATGGGTATTTTAAATACCACCAGGATCACCCACAGTGGAGTGGTTTCAGTTGAGCTTCCAGAAGAAGACAAATTAGAAAGGAGAGACAGACTATTTCCAAATATTTAGTCACTGAAAATCTTATGAATAGCAGTGGAACACTGTCAGCACCAGATTATTGAATACTGAAACATAATGAAGAAAACCAGAATATTGTCAGATATAGTGCCGGAAGATGAGCCCTTCAGGTTGGAAGGCACTCAAAATGTGACTAGGGAAGAGCAGACTCCTTAAAGTAGAGTTGACCGTCATGACATGAATACAATAAAGTCTTTGGGACCTTTATTTTCTGATAGGGCACAACTCAAAATGAAGAGAAACAATTATAGCATCTATTAGTAATCAGAACATGAAATGTACAAAGCATGAATCTAGGAAAATTGGAAATTGTCAAAAATGAAATGGTAAATATAAACATCAACATCCTAGGCATTACTGAATTGAAATGGTATCTGACCGTCACAAGGTTTACTATGCCAGGAATGACAAATTGAAGAGAAATGGTGTCATATTCATCATCTAAAAGAACATATAAAGTTTAGTCATGAAGTACAATGCTCTCTGTGATGAGTTCCATATGCCAATCACTGCTATTCAAATTTATGCAACAACCACTAAAGCTAGTAATGATGAAATTGAAGAATTCTACCATAGCATAGTGGTTACGAATCAAGCTGCAAATCTTAAGGTCAGCAGTTCAAAACTACCAGCTGCTCCATGGGAGAAAGATGAAGATTTCTGCTCCCATAAAGATTTACAGCCTCGGAAACCCTGTGCAGGGTCGCTATGGGTTGGAACTGACTTAACAGCACTTAAAAACAACAACTTCTTCAGGCTGAACGTGATCAAACATGCAATCAAGACGTATTGATAATTACTGGCTATTGGAATGCAAACGTTGGAAACAAAGAGAAAGGATCAGTAGTTGGAAAATACGGCCCTGATTATTAAAAAAAAAAAAAAAAATGATACTGGAGATTGCATGGCAGAATTTTGCAAGACAAATGACTTTTTTTTTTTTTTTTATTGAAAATACCTTTTTTAAACAACATAAAAAATAACTATACACATGGACCTCACCAGAAGTAATACACAGAAATCAAATTGACTACATCTATGGAAAAAGACAGTGGGAAAGCTCCAGATCATCAGCCAAAACAAAGCCAGTGGCAGACTGTGCAACAGACCTCCAATTGCTCATATGCAAATTCAAGCTAAAGAAAATGAAAACAAGTCTATGTGAGCCAAAATATGACCTTGAATGTATCCTACCTGAATTTGAAATTAACTGAAGAACAGATTTGATACATGAGACACTAAAGACTGAAGACCAGAAGAATCATGGGATGACATCAAAAGCATCATAGAGCAATAAAGCAAAAGGTTATTGAGAAACAAGAAATGACGAAAAGATCTCCTGTGTAGAGATTCTAAAGCAAATGGAAGAAGTGAGGAGGTATAAAAGCTGAACAGAAAATTTCAAAGGTCAGCTTGAGAAGAAAAAGTCAAATAGTATAATGGAATGTGCAAAGATCTGGAGTTAGAAAACCAAAAGAGAAGAACACTATCGGCATTTCTCAAGCTGAGGGAACTGAAGTAAACATTCAAACCTCAACTTGCCATATTGAAAGATTCTATGGTCAAAATACTGAATGATGCAGAGAACACCAAAAGAATACAGAAGGTATACACAGAGTCAGTGTACCAAAAAGAAAAGGTCAATGTTCAACCATTTCAAGAAGTGTTATATGATCAAGAGCCAATGATGCTGAAGGAAGAAGTCCAAGGTGCAATGAAGTCATTGGCAAAGAACAAGGCACTTGGAATTAGTGGAATATAAATTGAAATCTTTCAACAATCTCATGCGACACTGGAGGCACACACTCATCTATGCCAAGAAATTTGGAAGACATCTTCCTAGTCAACTGACTGGAAGAGATCTGTATTTGTACCCATTCCAAAAAGAGATGACACAAAAGAATGTGGAAATCAACTGGCAATATCACTGGTATCCCAAGAGAGTGAAGTTTTATCAAAGATCGTGGAAAAGTGGCTGCAATGATACATTGACAGAGAACTTTCAGAGTTTCAAGTCAGATTCAGAAGAGAACATGAAATTGTTGACTATGCAAGGGCTTTCGTTTGTGTGGATCATGGAAAACTACGGGCAACATTGAGAAGTATAAGTATTACAGAACACTTAGTTGTGATCATTGTTGTTGTTAAGTGCCTTTGAGTAGGTTCCGACCCTGTACAGGGTTTCCGAGGGTGTAAATCCTTACAGGAATAGAAAGCCTCATCTTTCTTCCACGAAGTGCCTGGTAGTTTCGAACCGCTGACCTTAAAGTTCGCAGCCCGATTCGTAACCACTACTCTACCAGAGCTGTGATCATTAGGAACCTATATATAGACCAAAAGGCAGTTGTTCAAATAGAACATTGTTGTTGTTGTTGTCAGGTGCCATCGAGTTGGAACCGACTCATAGCGACACTATGCACAGCAGAACGAAACAATGTCCTATCCTGGGCCAACCTCACTACCACTGCCACACTTGAGTCCATCAATGATGCCACCTGGCCAATCCATCTCAATAGGGGTCTTCATTTTTTTCTC
>NW_006408530.1:14506062-14520504 GCF_000296735.1 Chrysochloris asiatica
CAACCTGCAATATGCAGATGATACAACCTTGCTTGCTGAAAGCAAAGAGGACTTGAAATACTTAGACCACAGTCTTCGGTATGGTATGCATCTGAATGTAAAGAAAACACAAATCTTCACCACTGGACCAATAAAGAACATAAATAGAGAAAGGATTAAAGCTTTCAAAGACTTCATTTTGCTCATATTACCCATCAACACTCAAGGAAGCAGCTGTCAAGAAATTAAAACATATATTGCATTTGGCAAACCTGCTGCACAAGATCTCTTTAAAATGTCGAAGAACAAAGATGTCACTTTGAGGACTAAAGTGTGCCTGACTCCAGCCATGGCATTTTCAATAACCTCATATACATGCAAATATTAGACAGTAAATAGGGAAGACTGTAGAAGAACTGATGCATTTCAGTTATGGTGTTGGAGGAGAATATTGAAAGTACCATGGACTGCCAAAACAAATAGATCTGTTGGAAAAAGTACAGCCAAAGTGCTTCTTGGAAATCACGATGGCCAGACTTCACCTCTCATACTTCAGACATATTATCAGGAGGAACCAGTTCTTGAAGAAGGATATAATGTTTGATAAAGTGGAGGGTTGGAGAGAAAGAAGAAGGTCCCTGATGAGGTGAATTGGCCAGTGGCAGCAGCAATGTGCACAGACTTAGCAACAATTATGATGTTGCAGGACCAGGCAATGTTTCTTTTTATTGTACATAGGGTTGTTATGAGTTGGTATTGACTTGATGGCATCTACTAATAACAACAACAAATTTTGAAGGCCCTTTATATATTGCTTTCTTCTATATAATATTTGAAAGTAAACATATTTCAGCTCCAGATATTATTCAGAATTCATCCTTAACAACATTTGTTACTGAAAAAAACATTTTTCTTTTATTTTTAAAGGACTTTCTTTTTGTAATTGCTTGTATTATCAATTTTATTGAATCATACTCTCTTTAGGTTTTATCAATGAAATATCATTTCAGTTGTAAAGTAACAAATTCAGGTTTTTGTTGTTGTTAGGTGCCATTGAGTCAGTACCAACTCATAGCAACCCTATGCACAACAAAATGAAACACTTCTGGTCCTGGGCCAACCTCACAATTGTTGCCATGCTTGATCCCATTTATGCTGTCACTTTGTCAATCCATCTCACTGAGGGTTTTTCTCTTTTTCTCTGACCCTCCACCCTACCAAACATGATATCCTTCTCCAGCAACTGGTCCCTCCTGACAATATGTCTGAAGTATGAGAGATGAAGTTTGGCCATCCTGCCCCCAAGGAACACTCTGGCTACACTTCTTCCAGAACAGATATGTCTGTTCTTTTGACAGCCCATGGAACTTTCAGTAATCTCCTACAATACCACAACTCAAAAGCATCAACTTTACAGTCTTCCATATTCACTGTCCAGCTTTCACATGCATATGAGGAAATTGAAGATACCATGGCTTGGGTCTGGTAATTGAAAATACCAAGGCTTGGTTTAGTCTTCAAGCTGACATCTTGGTATTCAACACTTTAAAAAGGTCTTGTGCAGCAGATTTGCCTAATGCAACACATCATATGATTTCTTAACTGTTGCTTCCATGAGTGTTGATGGTTGATCCTAGAAGAATGAAGTCCTTGACAATGTCAATATTTTCTCCATTAAGAAGACTGTTGTTTATTGGTCCATTGGTGAGTATTTTTGTTTTATTTACATTGAGATGCAATCGTACCAAAGGCTTTGTTTTTTGATCTTCATCAGTAAATATTTTAAGTCCTCTATACTTACAGCAAGCAAGGTTGTATCATCTGCCACATTTTTCTTCATATAACCCAGCTTCTTGGCTTGAATAAGTATGATAAAGAATGCAACCCTAGAGAGCTTCTGGTTTGGGCAGCAGCAGAGACAGCCAGGTAGGAAAGGCTCCATAGAGGAGAGATTAAAAACCCACAGAAGCTGCTCTCACAGAACAACACCAGAGCTAACATAAGGTCCAGGACATCAGTTTCCTGCACTTGCAAGTGAAAAAAAAAAAAGATGATATAAAGGAAAATACTGTGAGTTAGGAATCTCTAGAGATGGGACTCCCTCTGCAGCCACCCCGCCAGGGAGGAGTTCAGAGGGCTGGGCTAACAGCCAGATCAGCACAGAAAACCTGCCCTAAAAGTAATGCAGTGACATTTGCTAAAGGAGGTGCAGGGGATTCTACACAATTTTTCCTCCTATTCCCTGTCACACCTTCTTTGCTCAGCCTGGATGCCTTTAGGCAAGTGGGTACACACCCTACCCACCCACCCCCCAAAAAAAGTACAGTGATGACCCCACAGTTTTCCCACTGTACAGAGAGGAAGAGATTGGCGGCTACTTATGACGTCAGCCTTGGGTTGCAGTCCTAAAATTAACTTGTGCAGGACCCTTAATTATCCAAAAATAAAAAAAGCAGGCCCATCAGGCCTGACAGACAAACCATAGAGCAATCTAAAACCCAACATAAAAGGACACAACTATCTCAAAAATTACGCTGTGCACACTCAGATACCTAACTGACCTTCAGAGACAAAAATAGTGGACAATCTGTCTTCCATTAACTTCTCAATATCTATCTGCACACCTCCACAGTGGTAACTAGAGGAGGGGCCTGAGTGAGTGGACACTCCCACCCACTGCTGGAGGCTTATACGGCGCAGACACACTGCATGTGGAACAAGGCAACTGGTCAGTATGCCACAGTTTTATTTTTGTTTCAAAGTGGTGGATTTTGTCTCTTCTTTTATATAACTTCTGCTTTTGGTCCTTTTGACTACACATTTTTCTAGGAGGTGGGAGTTTTTTCTCCCTACATTACCTAAGAAGAGACAGCAATCGTGGCCATATAGCCAAGTTACAAGCATACCCCTTAATATTCCACCTTTGAGACAAGAGCCAATAGCACCTGCTAAGCATTACACGTGAAAAGGGAAGCCTATCTCTTGGTCATATCCACCAGGAGGCACCCAGTAAGCTTAATAAAACAACAACAAACACCCATTTAAGCATTAAAAAACCCATGTAACTATATGAAATGACAAACAAAAGATCTCATACACAATAAATGATCTCAAAAGATTTCCAAAACCAAAAAATAGTAACTGAGACAAATGCGCTGGAGACAGACAAAGGCCCCACAGAAGAAGAAGAGCAGGTTTTGGATTTGCCTGAGAAAGAATTCAGAAAAATGATATGGAAACAAACACAAATGCTCTGAAAAGGGGTGGAGGAAAACAAGGAAGAAGTCAGGAAAGTACCACAAGAGCAAATAAACAAGATTGATACAGCATTGTAAACAATTCAAAACCTGCAAAAAGAGGTCCAGATGATTAGTAATAAAATATCAGAAATGGACAATACAATGAAAAGGGAAAGGAACAGAATAGAAAAGATGGAAGCCAGAACTAGCAAGCTGAAAGACAAATCCCTTAATAGTGCCATGATAGTAGAGCAAGCTGAAAAAGGATTTAAATTTTTTTTTTTAAATAGTCTAAGATTCATGCTGGATAACATGAAGAGGAACAACTTAAGAATTATTGGCATTCCAGAACAGGAACAATCACACAAGCCCACAGAGGAGATAGTTAACGAGCTTCTGGAAGAAAATTTCCCTAACATCTTGAAAGATGAGAAGATAAAAATTCAAGAAGCCAAACGTATACCAGGAAGGATAGAACCCAAAAGAAAGTCACTAAGACATATAATAATCAAGCTCTCCAAAATCAAAGACAAGGAGAGAATCTTAAAAGCAGCCAGGGAGAAGAGAAATGTCACTTACAAAGGCAAGCAAATGAGCTTAAGCTCTGACTATTCAGAACAAACCATGCAGGCAAGAAGGCAATGGGGAGACATATATAAAACTTTAAAAGGAAAAAAAAAAAACCTGCCAACCAAAAATTGTCTATCTAGCAAAACAATCAATCAAATACAGTGGTGTAATCAAAACATTCCTGGATAAACAGAATCTAAGAGATTTTTTCAAAACCAATCTAGCATTTCAAAGCATTCTAAAGGGAGTTCTTTGGACTGAAACCATACAAGAATAGACAACAACCAGAGATTGATAGGCATGGCAAAAGCACCTGGAACTCAGTCGACAGATAGTGGAGTCCAGAACAGAACAAAACTACAACAACAAATTCAAAGGAGCCGGGAGGTCAACCAGAGATCAAAATAATGAATTGGAGTTGAATTGACAGTAATTGATTTTTCCCAATTTGATTTTATATTTTAATCTAAAGCCATTACTCAATCTTAGTAATTGCCTTACTCTTTGGAACATGTCTAAATAGACACTCCTTTCTAAATCCAGAATAAATATCTGCGTTTCTGAACGGTCTTTTTTTTTTTTTTGGTAAAACTCTCTAGAATGAATAATTCATAATTCATAAAGCAGAATTAACCATTAAAATTAATGAAGAGTTGTTGTTAAGTGCCACCGAGTTGGTTCCAACTAACAGTGACCCTATATAAGGTTTCCAAGGAGCAGCTGGTGAGTTTGAACCAGCAATCTCATAGTTCAAATCGACATTCCTGTGCTTTATTCCACAGAGCCACAAATTTATATTGAATTTGACATAAGAAAATGGAATGACCAGGTGGAAAAGTGAGGGCATTGTTAAGAAATATTATTTAAGCTCCCATGCGTTCACAATGCTCCCATACAGGTGACAATATATTACAAATGAAGTGTAATGTAGAAGAACTATCTAGTTAGCCACAGTTGTGAAGATGAAGTTTTTTCATGAAATCTCCTTTACCATGGTATAACAGAATACTTCATAATATCCAGTGAGTATGGAGCTCTGGTAGCGTAGTGGTTACGAATCGGGCTGCGAACCTTAAGGTCAGCGGTTCGAAACTACCAGCCGCTCCGCGGGAGAAAGATGAGGCTTTCTACTCCCGTAAAGATTTACACCCTCGGAAACCCTGTACAGGGTCGCTATGGGTCAGAACCGACTCGACGGCACTAACAACAACAACAACATATAATGACTAATGAAGATGAGACAATGCATTTTCATCTGAGATTTTTGATAATCTTAGTAACTGATTAAAACATAGATAGATAGATAGATAGATAGATAGATAGATAGATAGATAGATAGACAGATAATCTATACCTATATATATAGATTGATGATGGTGTGCCGTGGAGTGGGTTCTGACTCATAGCAGACCTGCATAGAGTTTCTGAGGCTATAAATCTTTACCGGAGCAGAAAGCCACATCTTTCTCCTGCGGAACCACTGGTAGTTTTGAACTGTGGTATATATATATATCTTTTGTAGACTAGTGTTTATGAGTCTAGCTAGGAACCTCAAGGTCAGCAATTGTGCCAAGTTCACTTTTAAAATGCACTGGATTGCAAGGTCAGTTTGAACTTCAAGGTCGGTGGCTCAAACCTACCAGCTGCTCCTCAGAGTCAGACTTAACAACAATTCTGTGTTAATTCAAATATAAATGAAACCATTTGCTTAACAGTTGGTATGGATTACTATTAGGAACCAGAGCACTATCTAAATTTTTAATAACAAATGATAAAATATAAATCAGTTAATAACTATTCTACTTGTTGCTGAATTAGCTAGTAAATGCTTCTTGAATTTCCCTACAGCTTTACCTAATTCAGATAGCCTAGTACATCTTCATGAATTTCTTCCTCTTTGTCCATGCGAATGTCTTGAGGCTAAATATTCATGAAGCAATTAGATATTGACTAGAGATCATATTTAAGTGATGTATATAAACACCATAATGCCTCAGAACAGGAACATCTTAATATATAACTATTGTGTCATGTATACTTGATACACATTTTTAATCTTCTTAAAAACTAGGCTCAATAAATAGATTTAGATTGGCTCAGAATGCACAATTTTAAATGAATAGATCAGATAACTATTTACTAAACTATATTCTTTACTAAAATATATACATATTATATTCAATATTTTAAATCATCCAGGCACACTCATGCAGAATGACTTTCTGATTTTATTCACACTGTATTAGTGTGATAAGAATGTGTGTTTCTGATAAAAATGAAACAAAACAAAACAAAAAACTCAGGGACCTCAAACCTTTTAATCACTGACCTTGACTATCAGCTGTTTTGCTATTCAGGAGTCACAAGTCCTGACAAACGTGGAGATTTTCTTGAAAGATCTATTCAGATATACATTGGAACAAAAGGAACTTTTGTCATGAATCTGCTATTTGTGTTCTGAAAATAGTTATCTGCACAAAAGGTTTTCTGATAGCAACCAGTGGTGATAAATCCAGATAAACTGAAAGCTATTAAACTTATTTTCTATTGATTGTTAAGGTGGTTTTCATCTATGTTTTATATAAAATGGAATTCTGC
This sequence comes from Chrysochloris asiatica, assembly GCF_000296735.1. Taxonomy (NCBI): domain Eukaryota; kingdom Metazoa; phylum Chordata; class Mammalia; order Afrosoricida; family Chrysochloridae; genus Chrysochloris; species Chrysochloris asiatica. Next base: position 14,512,449 of record NW_006408530.1, read on the forward strand.
CTAAAGATAATCCTTAATATAAATAATTCAGTGTATGAACAGGTGTGTTCATGAGTTTAAGTATGTGTGAGTGTGTTTGTGAGAGAGTGTATGTATTTGTGTGTAAGATAGTGGTAGAAATGAACAATGCTATACTTTCAAGAATGATTTATGGAGTAAATGTCAATATGCACCATGTTTTACTGGATAATATGAACAATCTGTGGGAGAGGGCACACAATGCACACAAAATCACATGTACTATTGTTTAGCCCCTAACACAATTAGACAACCGAAGCATAAGTTGGACAGAACCTCCCATTTTTGTGGATACATTCAATAGCTTCAGAGTCACATTTTAGTTCAGAGGAGAAAATTGTAAGTTTTCTTTTTAATCAAATCAACTAGATTTGAAAGACATCTGTGTGTAATCTAGTCTATAAGTTGTGCTGGAGAAAAAAAAGTCCAGCTTTCAAATAAATAACAAACTAATCAAGACTTGAAGAATCTCATACTAGTTTGCATTTTTATAAACTACACTGGGAAAAGATATATGTGTCTGTATAACTTATATAAAATTAATAGGATGGAAAATTACTGAGAGAAGAGAGTAAGCTGTACATTAGATAAGCAGCCAATTTTACTTAAAAGTATTCAACAACTGAATGACAACTGGGAAATTCAGCATTTATGATACTGAAATAACATCTTATTCAAAAGCTTCAATGTCCTGGTGTGGCACTGTGGGTTAATGTGCTGGACTGCAAGGTCGGTTTGAACTGCAAGGTCAGTAGTTCAAGTTCACTAGCTGCTCCTTGAAAATCCTATACAGGAACAGTGTGAGTTGTAACAGACTAGATGATACTTAACAACAATATAATACACAAAAACTTTTGAGTCATGGTGCAGTGCTATGGGTTAATGCACAAGACTGCAACATCAGTTTGAACTACGAGGTCGATGGTTCAAGCTCACCAGCTGCTCCTGAGAAACCTTATACAAGGTCACTTTGAGACAGAACTGACTCAATGGCATTTACCAACAACAACAAAAGCTTTAAATTTTAAAAGTGTATTTTTTACCACTTAAATGTAGTAAACAAACTCAACTCTATATTTTTATTTTGAGGTGAACTTTACTAAACACATCACATACTATGAAGTTGCAATGCTTTAATCTTTATTATTACTATTTTTCTTCCTTGGTTTATGAAATATATAAAATTTCCCTTTAATTTTCTCCAACACTAACTTCATTCAATGCTTAGGCAAACATAGTGCTATTTTAGAAAATTTGGTGTTCCTTGTTCCTTAATGGGTGTATTAATTTCATATTTCCATAAGACAATTAATTTTCATTAAGCTAAATTTCTATTGATTTCATGATTCCTATAAATGTGGTTTGTATATCTATATCCATAATGAAATTGCTATTGTATCCAAGTTTTGGGACAGAAAGTCATCAATACAGTTGTTTAGAAATGGATTGATATGTATATATGTTTTTAGGTAGATAGCCTAGCTCTGTGGAGTACAAGTCCCTCTATAAATAAATGATTTTGTTTCAAACTTTGCCTTTGACATTTAGTTATTAGCTAGGTGGTCATGAAAAGTCTCAGTTGCTTAGTTGTAAATTGGAGACAATTATTGCTGCTATTTCATAGCGAGGTTGTAAATAAATCTATATAAACATTCAACATACATCGCCTATTGTATTACTACAATTTTTAGTATTATTTTAGTGTCCATAGAGTATTTGTAAATTCCTTTACTGAGATCATTTGTAGAAAATGATAGTTCTCTATACCCAGGGTTTACAATAAGAAGCCCTTGTGGTGCTCTGGGTGAAGTACTGAGATGCTAAATACAAGACTTTAGGAAGTCTAGCTGAAGCCACTCCCAGGGAGAAAGATAAGCTGCCGTTCTTTAGCGTCACTATGAGTCACTGGATGGCAGTGGGTTTCTTGGTTTTAGGGCATACAGTGCTGAAACAAAGGTAGGGCAGCTTCAATAGATATTGCTGTTGCTGTTACTGGTTTCCATGGGATTGATTCCCATTCATGACAACACTATGTGTTACGGAGTACAGCGGCTTCCTAGGGTTTCCTTGGCTGTAATCTTGGCTCTGTGGATTAATGTGCTGCCCTACAAAGTTGGCTTGAACACAAAGTTAGCAGTTCAAGCTCACCAGCTGCTTCTGGGAAACCCTATACAGGGTTGCTATGGGTCAGAACTGACTCAACAGCACCTAACAACAACAATCTTTATGGAAGCTGTTAGGCAAGCCTCTCTTTCATGGAGCCTCCAAATAGATTTGAACTGGTAACTGCTGTGTTAGCACTCAATAGCAAACTCTTTGTGCTACTCATACTCATTTCAGTAAATACGACTAACTAGAAGAGAAAGAAAAAAAAAGGTGCTGTGGGGAGACATACATAGTAGTTAGTCACTGGTGGGCAGGAATTTTAGTATTTGGATGGGCAAATTCGCTACCTGAGAGTAACAAATTCTATGATTAAGGAAGAGTTAGCTCCTTGAGAGTGGTTCCTCCACTTTTTTTTTTTTTTTTTCTTTATGATTCTCATTTTTTCTTTATGATTCTTGGTTCCGCCCTCTGGGCTCTTGATTTTACCTTCTGTCTTTCCTTTTCCATTGCCTTCCTTAGATGTTTGACAACCTTTCTCAGCTGTTTCTTAATCTTCTGACGTCGGAAACCTAGTGATCGTTTTTTAATTTTAGCAATATTATTCTCTTTAGTTCAGTGTGATGGCACTTTGACATATACAATTTCCTCATAAATCATTGTGAGCTTCCTATGTGTTTGATTTGTGGCCAATCCATTTGTACAAAGCCAGTCCTGGTGTGATGGTGTGGGTTAATGCACTGAATTGCAAGGTCCAGATGAACTGCAAGATCAGCAATTCAAGCTCACCAACTGCTCTTCAGAAACCGTATACAGGATTGCTATGAGTTGGAATTGACTCTTGGAGAGCACAGTGGCTCCATACACAAAGCACTGGACTGCAAATCACAGTTCAAGCACACCAGCCACTCCACCAGAGAAAGATGAGGCTTTCTGCTCCCTTAATGATTTAAAGAGTCTCAGAAACCCTATATAGGGTCACTATGAGTGTAAATCTACTCAAAGACACTTAGCTATAAGAATAGCAACAACACTGATGACTGTTTTAAAGAGTTGTCTCTCCATTACTGCTACTTTGGAATTTGGCTCTTAAGTTTCACTGCTACTTTGTGAGCATCCTCATAAGTTTCAGAAGCAGTTTTGTCTGAGTTTGTTTGGCAATATGTTAATTGATTCAGATTATCTAACAGAGACTGATGGAGTGCTCTTTTTCCTCAGAACTTATTTTAATTTGATAGTTTTTATGGGCTGGGAAGACTGAAGATAGAAACTATTTTCAACCCAGAAAACTCTGTCTTTTCCATATTCCCTCAAAATGCTTCTTGAAACTGGCTAGTTCTTTACTTAGTACATATCTCTCTTCCATACCTATATGCAGCTAGAACCAAACAGTTAACATTTTAGCATTCTGAGGAGATCTCTTTATCCCAGACATAAATGCATTAGGTACATTTGCCATTTTCAAGTTCTGACAGATAACAGTTTACAATTTTTTTTTAAGCACGGATCACATTTTTCTAGCCTCCAACAGCAATTTGATGTATTTTTCTAGCATTTGCTAAGAGTTTGTTTACCGTTTTTCCAGCTACTGCTCACTGTTCACTGCCAATAACATTTATTTTAGATTTTTGTATGGCAGCACCTCAATTCTAGGAACCAATTATTTCTGCATCATTTAACTTTTGCCTTGTTAAAAAAAAAAAAAAAAATCACAAAACTTAGTGCCTTAGAACAACAATCATTTTTAATTAGCTAAAAATCCTGTCAGTTGTTAATATGGTCTAACCTCAGTGGAGCACGAGTCTGTAGTCACCCACTAGGTCAACTCGAAGTTGGCTGGTCTAGAATTGGACTCACATAGGACTGCTTATAAGGAGCTCTGGTAGCGTAGTGGTTACAAATCGGGCTGCAAACCTCAGGGTCAGCAGTTCGAAACTACCAGCTGTTCCGCAGGAGAAAGATGAGGTTTTCTGCTCCTGTAAAGATTTACAGCCTCAAGGTAACCTTGTACAGGGTCCGTTACCTTGTACAGGGTTGCTATGAGTCGGAAACGACTCCATGGCACATAACAACAACAGGACTACTCATTTTGGTTCCATGTGTTTCTTTCATATTTCAACAGGATAACCTGGGATTGTTTTTATGGGGATTGGTCCGGGTTTCAAGAAAATGAAGTGAAAGTGAGTAAGACTTTTGGTGGCCTAGGCTTGGAACTGGCATAACATTACTTCTGCACCATTCTGTTGGTTAAAGCAATTCATGGTAAGAGGCAAGGTTTAAGAGAAGGGAAAATGGGATCTTGCTCTTGATTGGAGGAGATGCAAAGTCACATTGTGAGAATATAGTCAATATAGGTTATGTTTCTTTTTGCATTATATCACATACTATATTAGCTCTCAGACTGTTGGTATGGTGCAGTAGGATCAGCACTAGATTGTGAACCACAAGATCGGCAATTCAAATCAACCAGCTGCTCCTCAAAAAACTTTTACAAGGTCACTATGGTTTGGAACCTACTCAACAGCACTTAATAACAACATATTATCTCTCACCAGCAGAGATTCTTATAGTAACTCTGTTCTCTAGAAACATTAGAAAATAGTATTTCTTCTCAAAAAATATGACTATGAGATCTTCAAAGCTCTTCTGCTTCCCTAAGAGTTTGGATTGACTCTGACAATGCAACTCACTGTCTCTTAAATATATGACTATCCCGACCCTAATTCTTGTCACTAGCCTACTGATCTAAATAGATTATCTGCCAATTTCACTTGTGGGTTTCTGTCTAGCTCTCCATAACTACTAACTGGGTGGTCCTGCTTAACTGGATGGACCCATCTCTGCACAACCCTAACTTGTAGATTTGTCTTTAAAATACCAGTTCTGCAGCTTTACCCATCTCGTATTCATCATTGGCACCAGTCAACCTGCCTTTGAAGCATCCTTCACCTACTTCAGTTTTTCAAGTCCCCTCTCAGTGGGGAACATGGTATAAGGTCCCCTTCTCTCATCATGCATATCTTTCTGATTAGAGCACTTTTCAGTGTTTGGGGGTAGGGCGGATTTTCTCATGATTTACAAATTTTCTAAATAATATGATGTGTAACATATATAGGAAGTGCTATAGCTATGCAGGATAAATACCAGAATGCTAACCACAAAGTCAGCAGTTTGAATCCACCAGTTACTCCACAGTAGAAACATAAGACTTTCTGCTCCCACAAAGATTTACAGCCTTGGAAAACCTGTGCATGGTCACTATGACTTGCATTTGACCCCAGGGTACTTCACAACAAGAACAACAAACAATATATGTATTTTCTTAGGACAGGTTTTCTAAAGAAGCAAAACCAGTGAAATATGTGTGTGTGTGTGTACATGTGTGTTGCTGTTGTTGTTATGTGCTGTGGAGTCAGTTCCAAGTCATAGAGACCATGTACAGGGTCCCCGAGCCTCTTCTTTCTCCCATGGAACAGCTGGTAGTTTCAAACTACTGACCTTGAGGTTCGCAGCCCGATTCATAACCACTATGCTACCAGAGCTCCATATATATAAATTTATCATCTTACAATTGTTGAGTCTCAGGTTCCAAGTGGAACAGAGAAAGAAAGAGTCCTTCCCACATGCCCATTATATTGGGAGAAGGTCAGACACCCCCAAAGAAGGCCAGACATCTCAATTAATTGACTACCCATAGTCAGTTATCATATCACTTATTATGCCTGCATTAGGTTTCATCACCACTGGAATAAGCACATCCTAACTGCTAAGCCTCTGGAAATCCTGGCCTAGTCAAGTTCACACAAAAGGTTAACTATTAAATATATATATATATATTGTTGTTAGTTGCTGACAAGTCAGTTCCAATTCACAATGATCTTGTGTAGAATTTCCAAGAAGCCTTATCAACTGTGGGGAAGCAGTCTAATTTTGATTATAGGAGTTCTTGCTTGGTGTCAAAAAATTATTCAACATAGAAGTTTCTTTCATTCATCACAGTCACTTGGATGGTACATGTTGTTGTTGTTAAGTGCCATTGAGTATGTTCTACTTAATAGTGACCCTAAATAGGGATTCTGAGGAGCTGCTGATGGGTTTGCACCACCAACCTTGCAGTTAGAAGTGCAGTGCTTATCTTATAGTGCTATGGTAATGTGTTGTCGAGTCAGTTCCAACTCAAAGCGACACTGTGTAAGGTTTCTGAGGCTGTAAATCATTATGGGAGTCTAAAGTTCATTTTCTCCCATATAGTGTCAAGGTGGTGGCGCTGGTGGTGTACCATGAAGTTGGTTCTGACTCATAGAGACCCTACATAACGTTTCTGAGGCTGTAAATCTTTATGGGAGCAGAAAGCCTCATCTTTCTCCCATGGAACAGCTGGTAGTTTCAAACTACTGACCTTGAAGTTAGCAGCCTGACTCCTAACCACTGTACTATCAGAGCTCCTTGTATGACATTAAATCCATAAAAGGTGATGGAGCCTCAAAAAGTAGAATCTACTTTTTTCTTGCATGACACATTACAGACAAATGAATAATTAATTGACTTACCTGCTGATCAGTTTTGTAGAAGAGAGAATCATGTGAATTCTGTAAAGTGATGGAAGATTTTTCAAAGATGAAAATCTGGTCCAGCAACCAATCAACAATTCTAGGAGTACAATTCTTTATAATACACACATATTGAGAAATTTGTTGTCAGTACCTGAGGGAAGTACCATCAACATCAGTATTGGGCAGAGTTAAAGAGCACTCTTTTAGAGAGGGTCAGTGTGGTGCTATTGGATAAGCACTGGATATCCAGCCAGGAGGTCAGCTGACCAAACCCATCAGCCGCTCCTCGAAAACCCAATACAGGAATCAACTCAACAGCACATAACAGCAATTTAACCAACATTATTCATACATGCTTGTATATGACTTTTACAATAGTCTCTAGTCTGTGGTTAGGGCAGCATTTACGATCACACAAGAATGTGTGCTTGTGAGGATAAGTAAAAAGTACATTGTTACTGTAGTTCCAATTCATATATACCCAGATTTATTCCAAACAAAACATGTTAAACATGTCTCTGAAATCTTGCAGACAAATTCTTTCAGTAACACACTTTTTCTTAATCTCATTGTTGTTGTTAAATGCTGTTGAGTCGGTCCCAATTCATATCAACTTTGTATAGGGGTTCTGAGGCACACATGATGAGCGTGAATCGCCAACCCTGCATTTCAAATAGGCATTGCAGTCCAGTGCATTAACCCACAGTGCTATATCAGGACTTACTCTCACTGTTGATGTTAGGTGCCATCGAGTCACTATCAACTCATAGTGAAGCGACCCTATGCACAACAGAACATAACACTGCCTGGTCCTGGGCCAACCTCACAATTGTTATTACGTTTGAGCCCATTGAGGCTGCCACAGTGCCATTACCCATCTCATTGGGGGCCTTCCTCTTTTGTTCCAGCCCTCCACTTTACCAAATATGATATTGTTTTCAAGTGACTGGTCCCTCCTGAAATACATCTGAAGTATGAAAGACGAAGTCTGGCCATCCTGGCCTCCAAGGAGTACTCTGGGTGTACTTCTTCCAACAGATCTGTTTGTTCTTTTAGCAGTCCATGGTACTTTCTATATTACCCTCCAACACCATAACTCGAAAACATCAATTCTTCTGTGGTCTTCCTTATTCACTGTCCAACTTTCACATGCATACGAAGTTATTGAAAATAACATGGCTTGGGTCAGGTGCACCTTAGTCCTCAAACTGACATCTTTGCTCTTGAATACTTTAAAGAGACCTTGTGCAACGGATTTGCTTAATGCAATACTCTCATTGTTATTGTTGTTGTGTGCTGTGGAGTTGGTTCTGACTCATAGCGACCCTGCACAGGGTTTCCGAGGCTGTAAATCTTTACAGGAGCAGAAAGCCTCATCTTTC
>NW_006408530.1:14521899-14522432 GCF_000296735.1 Chrysochloris asiatica
CTCCTCCGTTTTTGTTATAAAACCTCTACCTTTATAATTGTGACAGTCTCAGTTAGTCATGATAACAATTACTCACTACTGAATCATAAGAATCTTATCCCCATCTCTTTTCACCAGACCCATCTAGACAAGATCCATTATCTTTTAATTCAATATTTCCATGAACTTTTTGAAGTTCACTGTAGGATAAGCAATGGAACTACAAGGTTTAAACTCACCAGCCACTCCTCGGAAACCCTATACAGAGTTGCTATGAATTGGAACTGATTTAATATATATTAATCATACGTATGTATCTGTATATAGATATATATACAGATACATATATATGTATGTTGTTGTTGTTAAGTGCCGTCGAGTCGGTTCCGACCCATAGCGACCTTGTACAGGGTTTCCGAGGCTGTAAATCTTTACGGGAGCAGAACGCCTCATCTTTCTCCCACGGAGCGGCTGGTACATTCGAACTACTGGCCTTAAGGTTCGCAGCCCGATTCGTAACCACTATGCTACCAGAGCTCCTATACATATGTATA
>NW_006408530.1:14524007-14539758 GCF_000296735.1 Chrysochloris asiatica
TTTGGAAACCATACTCAGGGTTGCTATGAGTCAGAACTGACTTGATGGCACAAAACAACAACAACAACAATGTAAAATCAAATTTATACTTTTCTTATTGCCTGTGCTGCAATATTGCAAACTGGTATTTGTTTTGGAAGAGTTGTAACAGGATTGATGACCCACTGGGATAAATATGTGTGTTTAGAAATGGGTTATAGAATTGCTTGTCATAGTAATAAACCCACTTCATTTTGAGCTCCACTGGAAAAATCAGTGCCTAGAAAATGCAAAAAGAAAACATTTACTATGAGAATTTTTTTTTTTTTAAATGTCTAAGACATTACATATTTTTGTCACCAATACTGTACAGGAATGATCTTTTTGCATTTTTTTCTAGAAAAAGTTAGATATAAACATAAAATAAAGTTGCATCTCATTTAAAAGTGCATTCTCAATTCAACATTTTACAAGTATACAACTTCTTGACAGCAAATATAATGATCAGCAATAATCAATGTAATTTTTTCATCACTGTTAACTGCCCCCGTCCTTTTCCCCCTTCCTCTAACTCCTAGAAGCCACTTATAAAATAACCTTTGGTCTCTATACATTTTCCTTTTCTTGTGCTTCCATATGAATAAAGTAATACAATATTTGCCCTTTTGTGATGCACTTATTTTACTCAGCAAAATATCGTCACCATCCATACAGTAGAAAAGTTCATATTTCCTACTGGCTGAGTAGTTAGTAGACCACTGTGTGTGTTGTGAAGTGTCATTGACTCAGTTCCAACCCATTGTTTGTCGATACCACATTTTGTTTAGCCATTCATTTATTGGTAGCCATTTAGATTGTTTTCACCTTTTGACCATTTTGTATATTCTGAACAATAACAAAGCAAATGAAATTATAAATATATATGCATTTTATTGTCTATAATAAAAAATGCATTCTCATTATCTGTGTTCTCTCATCTTTTTGGTAACATTAAATAAAATATGTAAAAATTTTAAACCAAATATTGAAGAACAGTTCAACTTTAAAATGAAAGCTACTTCACCATAAAACTCCTTTAACTTCTTGAAATCTCCATCCTGCTTGGGTGTTAGTGCATAAAGACCTTTCTCCTTCTGCCCCCAATCTGAAGTTAAACAAAAAACGAAATGCTCTTTCCCAGCTGGACACTGAGGAGATGGCTAAGTATGAGAGAGACTCCAGAGATAAGTATCTTTTCCCACCTCAGCCCAGCCTGAAGATTGACACTTTCCTTTATCAGACCTCAAGGCAACATCAGGTCAATATTTTTATTTGTTCAAGAAGTTGATTTAATAAATAAATGGCCCCTCTTGGTCATAAATTAATTGAGCCATCAGAATAATTACAGTTTTCAATTTTAAACCAGAATGCTTGTAGTGTACAACAGATTTTGTTTTGATTAAAGGTGTTTAAAAGTCTGTTCTATCCTGGCCTTTGAGAGAACATGGGGTACACAGCAAGATTAAGTTGCCCACATGTAGGGGGTCTGAGGAGGCTACCCACCCTTATGGGGGAGGGGTAATCAGGAATTTGTGGAATATGCTAAAACATGAAGCTATGCTTCTGTCCAAGAAGAAACACATTATTAAGATGCAGTCAGAGCCTGAAGCAAGAGCAAGTCTGAAAATATTGCTCCTATGGCTCCAGTTCATATATGTATGGTTTTATTTAAGACAAAATGTGTTTATAACAGGTCTGTGATAGTGAATGGTTCTAGACAAGTTCTTTTAGTCATGCAATTATCTTAGTATAGTTAAGATGCCTTCTTTAGAAAGGTCTAATCAATAAAGTAGATTTCAGAGGGGATCTATTGGACCAGTTAAATTCAAGGCAGAAAGATCAGCTCAGAATGTTATGACAGCTGTTTTTTTGAGATACACAAGGGATAAACTTGATAGATTTCCTCATAACAAGAACAACAAAAATACCAGGACTTACTATGAAGTTTCAAGAAAACTAAAAACTGTATTGGTGAGAAACTAGCCAGAAAAGTCACACCAAGCAATGTTTTTTCCCATCATGGCAAAGCACCTGCTCATTCTTGTTGTTGTTAACTTCCATAAAGTTGGATCTGACTGACCTTGAGGTCAAGTGCTTATCCTCAGGCACCACACCAGGACTCCGGCTCATTCTTAAAGGGTAGTAAATACTACCCTATGAGAATTTCGTTAGGAAACCTTACCCCATCTACTCTACAGCCCTCATCTTGCCCATTCAAACATCTTTTTGTTCCCAAAACTCAAAGCAAAAAGATTTGAGTTCCTTGAGGATGCCAAAATTGCCATTACAGAAATGGAAACACAACCTTCAGACACATATAGAGCTAGATGGAGGATATGTCAAGAAACAGTAGCTTCACTTTTATATTTGTATTGAATAATAGTTTCTATGATTGTGTAACAATTCTTTTTTCACTTATCTTCGGATGTGCACTTAGATCTTATCCACTCATATCAGAAACAATTTTTGAATGGGAGCGATTATATTCAGACAGGAACACAGTAAAGTCATTTGAGAATCTTTCTCTCAGTTTGTCCAACTATACCTGACAATCAAATCTTTGATTTGACAGGGATCTGTTGAGGACCAATATCTAGAATGCATCATGTCATAAATATGATTGGGAAGAATCAATACATCATGTTTCCCTTATAAAAATGTAATACAGATTCTGATTCTAGTAAAGATCATGACAGTGCAGTAAAATGTGAAAGTAAGTTTATATCTCCTTATATTGATCTAAAAGGAGCCCTGGTAACCCATGGGGTTAAACAGTGGGCGGTTAACTGCAAGGGCAATGATTCAAGCTCGCCAGTCACTCTGCAGGAGAAAAATTAGGCTGTCTGCCCCTGCACAGATTTACAGTCACAGAAATCCTAAGGAGCAGCTTTACCCGGCCCTATAGGGTTGCTACTACGGAGCTCTGGTAGTGTAGTGTTACGAATTGGGCTGCGAACATTAAGGCTAGCAGTTTGAAACTATCAGCCGCTCCATGGGAGACAGATGAGGCTTTCTGCTCCCGTAAAGATTTACAGCTTCGGAAACCCTGTACAGTGTCACTATGGGTTGGAACCGATTCGACGGCACTTAACAACAACACAACATTGGGGTGCTATTAGAGTCAACTCTATGGCATTGGGTTTAAGTGAGAAATATGTATCTAAATTTTATAGTATGTAGTAAATATTACATTAAAGACAATATTAAGACTTATGTATATCTATTGTGAGCTCTATTCTTTTAAATTCATATACTAGCAAAGAAGAAAATTATTATAGCTTGAATAATTGTGATAATACTCTGCTCTTCTGTGGAAAACTAACTTCAATCCTCAGATTGGGTAACAGGTTGCAATTTGATTTATGTCCAGATAAGAATCTAAATGTACACACAGAATACAAGTTGTTTCTTTTACAAGAAGCAAGTCCTGTGTACTAGTTACCTATATTTGGATAAACTTTTTTTGTATCAGGATGAAGTATGTATCTTCTTAGTCATGTTTCTATAGTGGTTTCCTAAACTATCACTATAAGCAGTTTATGATATATGAAAACACCTGAAAATGATATTGTTCTCATTTATCATCTTTCAGCATATAAAAAATGTGTCTTTACTAATATGTTAGTGTTTAATAGAGTGCATACAAACAACAATATAGTTTCCATATTCTGAAAACAATTCCTTCAAATGAGGAAAAAACTTGTTCAAGTCCATTCATTGTTACTTTATGGTTCACTGAGTAACATTAATATTTATTTGTAATGTCTTTCCATAATAAAGCAAGTACAATGAATGGGCTTGAGTAAGCTCTAAGAAAAAAGGCTTGTTTTGTAAGCAAAATATATAACCACAGACAGTATCTATTTCTATTAATTTAAACTTTCAACAAAATTTTCAGTATTATTTATTAAAGATGGTTCATGTTAAGATATATATTTTCACAAAGAGTATATGCTATTTAGAGCTGTTTGATTTTATCATTAATATAATAAGCAAATTATTTATATACAAACCATGTGGAAGTCCATTAGAAAGGAAAAATAAAATCTGTCTACAATATCATTAAAAATAATATGTTGTTGTTAAGTGCTATTGAGTCAGTTTCAACTTATAGTGATTCTGCACAAGGTTTCAAAGGAGTGGCTTATGAGCTTGAACCACCAACCTTGTGGTTAGCAGTCCAGTGTTCATCCTACAGTACCACACCAGAATTAATAAATCTCTTATCAAGTGCTTAAATTCTGCATGTTTTTAGTCTTCTTCAAGGACATATAAAACTCAGTATAACATTTCTATGTTCACACACATGAATATTTTAAATTTTTCTTACTAGGAAGGGAACACATAAGAGATTTACAAATATGTGAGCCAGAAGAAACAAGGATTGTTGTTAGTCTTGATTATTGATTAGATCCCATGTTGAAATGTGGTTAGCATGGGTTTATATGTAATCATTTATGTGCACCAGTCACTTTACATGGGTTTGTCTTTTAGAACAAACCTGAGAACAACACTACCATAACAATGTGTTCAAATCTTGGTTTTGGTTGAGGTCCTAATATAATAAATGACATGTAAGATAAGCACTCAACCACAAGATTGGTTTTAGCTACTAGGTTGGCTGTTCAAACTCACCAGACGCTCTTTGGAAACCCTATACAGAGTCACTATGAGTTGGAACTGAATCAATGGCACTTAACAACAACAACAACCCACTATTCCAACAGAAAGTTCAGGCTACCTTTAAAAGACTACCCAAGAAAGTGGTAAAATTCAAGGTTAGCAGGTGATGTTCAACACTCACCTTAAATCTATAAAAATAAATGCTATGGATTCATTGAGGGTGGTTAGGCATTAAAGAGAGGAGTTCTTTGAAAATATTTATGTGTTATGACTTTCTACTTTTCTTCACTAGGGAGATTTGATGAGTGCTATCACCCTCATTTTAAGCCAAGTAAAAAGGCGCCTTTTACTTGGCTTGAACTACTAAAAGAGTTTGGCAAGTACACTCTAAATGTTGGACTATACAATGGAGAATTGCCCAACTCTGATCTTTACTATAAATGATGACTAGAATGTCTCTCTGGGTGATAAGGATACGAGGAAGCCAAATGGAGAGCAAACTCTCCTTCTCTGATGACTGGGCAAACATGGATTCCTCCTTTGGACTTCATGCAGGCAATGTGTAATAGTGTTCTATGCCACAGAACAAACTGCCATGAACTTACAAGCTTATCTCACAGTCTTGTAGTTTAGAAGTTCAGTGAGCTTTCTGGGTTTTTTGCTCTGGGTCTCATGTGACTTAAATCCAAATGTCATCAGGGTTGCGCTCCTATCTTGAGACCCTGAAGAGCAACCTATTGTCACTCTGATTCAGGTTGTTGTCCAAATCAAGTTTCTTGTGGTTGTAGGACTGAAGCTTCCACTTTTCACTCACAGTAGTCATTCTCATGTCTTTGCTCTGTGGCCCTTTCCCTATCAACTACTTAGAATATTTTTCAAGGCCTCTTGTACTTTGAATATCTAACTTATTCTTCTGCTGCCAGCTGAGAAAATCCTCTCTGCTTCTAAAGGACCTATGCTACTAGATAGTCCCATCTGATAATATATCTTGTAATTAAACCAAAATTGACAGATTAGTGATCTTATATAATCTTATGTATTTTATGTATCTTATGTAATAATAATTACTAGTTACCTTATGTAAAATCTCCTTTACTCTGTAATATAGTCTAATCAAGGGTGTGATGTCTCATCATATTTTTACAAGTACACACACACAATGAACCTGTTGCCATTGAGTCCATTCTATTCACGACAACCCCATATTTTACAGAGCAGAACTAAATTCCATTAGGTTTTCTTGGCTGTAATATTATAGAAAGTAGATTATTAGGTCTTTATTCCACATGCTGCTAAGTGACTCCAAACCAATGACCTTTGGGCTTGTAGGCAAGCACAAACTGCTTCTGCTACCCAAGTACTTATATTTTATTAACTATCCCAGGGATTAGGGCAGGAAATCTTGAGATGCCATTTTAGAATTATAGCTACCAGCTGTATGTCAATTTGCCATGCTGTGATGGCTTACATGTTGCTGTGTTTCTGGAAGCTATGTCATGGGTATTTTAAATGCCAGCAGGGTATTTGTCCATACAAAGTGGACAAGTTTCAACTGAGCTTCCAGATGATGACAGACTAGGAAGAAGGAGAGATGGCCTACATATGAATATTTATTCACTGAAAAACATAAATAGCAATGGGACACTGTCAGTACCAGAATATTGAAACATGATGAAAAACATAAGAATATTGTCATTGTGGGCCAGAAGATGAATGCCTCAGCTTTGAAGGTATTCAAAATATGACTGAGAAGAGTAGCCTCCTCAAAGTATAGTTGACCGTGATGATATGGATGGAGTAAAGCCTTCAGATCCTTCATTTTCTGATGGTGCACAACTCAAAATGAAGACAAATAGCTGTAAACATCCATTAATAATCAAAACATGGAACACACAAAGTATAAATCCAGGGAAATTGGAAATTGAAAAAATGAAATGGAATGCATAAACATCAATATCCTAGGCATTAATGAGCTGAAATGGACGTACACTGGCCTTTGTGAATCTGACAATCACATGATTGACTTAAGTACACCAAGAATGACAAATTAAAGAGAAATGACATCACTTTTATCATCAGAAAGAATCTATGAAGACCTGTCTTGAAGTACAACCTTGTCTGTGATAAGATAATATCCATACACCTATAAGGAAGACCAGTTAAAAGCACTATTATTCAAATTTAACAATCAACAACTAAAGCCAGTGATGATGAAATTGAAGAATTCTACCAATTTCTTCAGCCTGATATTGATCAAACATACAATTATGATGTATTGATAATTATTGGATATTAGACTGCAAAAGTTGGAAACAAAGAGGAAGAATCAGTGGTTGGAACACATGGCTTTGGTGACAGAAATAATGATGGAGATCACATGATAGAATTTTGCAAAACTAACAACTTCTTCATTCCAACAACGTTTTTAAAACAACATAAATGATGACGATACACATGGACCTCAATAGAGAGATTATACAGAAATCAAGTTGACTATGTGGAAAGAGACGGTGGCAAAACTTCATATCATCAGCCAAAACAAGGCCTGGGGCAGACTGTGGAAGAGACCATCAATTACTCATATACAAGTTCAGGCTGAAGCTGAAGAATATTAAAACAACTCCATGACAGCTAAAATATGACCTGAAACATCCCACATGAATTTACAGACCATCTGAAGAACAGATTTGATGCATTAGACACAAAAGACTGAAGACCAGAAGAGTTGTGGGAAGACATCAGGAACATCATACAGGGAGAAAGCAAGAGGTCAGTAAGAAGACAAGAAATGGCTAAAAGACCAAAACGGATGTGAGAAGACACTCTCAAACTTGCTTTCCAACTCTATGATGCTAAAGCAAATGTAAGAAATGAGGAGGTAAAAGAGCTGAATCAAAATTTTCAAAGGTCAGCTCAAGAAGACAAAGTCAAATATTATAACAAAATGTGCAAAAGCTTGGAGTTAGAAAACCAAATGGGAAGAATATGCTCAGCATTTCTCAAGCTGAGAAAACTGAAATAATTCAAGCCTCGTCGTGAAATACTGAAGGACTCTATGGGCAAAATATTGAATATATAGAAAGCATCAAATGAAGATGGAAGGAATACACAGAGTCACTGTACCAAAAACAAATGGTCGATGTTCAGTCATTGCAAGAGGTAGCATATGATTAAGAGCCAATGATACTGAAGGAAGAAGTCGAAGGTGCATTGAAGGCATTGGCAAAAAAGACACTGAGAATTCATGGAAAAACAAATTGAAATCTTTCAACAAGCTGATGCAGCACTGGAGGCACTCACTCATCTCATCTATGCCAAGAAATTTGGAAGACAAATACCTGGCCAGCTGACTGGAAGAGATTCATGTTTGTACCCATTCCAAGAAGAGGTGGCTCAATGGAATGTGGAAATCATCAGACAATATCATTAATATTGCATGCAATTAAAATATTGCTAAAGATAATTCAAGAATGCTGCAACCATACATTGACAGATAAGTTCCAGAAGTTCAAGCTGGATTCAGAAAAGGAAATGGAGTAAGGGATATAATTGTTGACATCAACTGGATCTTGGCTGAAAACAGAGAATACCAGAAAGATGTTTATCTGTGCTTTATTGACTCTGAAAAGGCTTACAATTGTGTGGGTCATGATAAGCTATTAATAACATCTCAAAGAATGAGTATTCCAGAACACTTAATTTTGTTCATGAGAAATCTGTGCATAGACCAAGAGGCAGTTGTTTGAACAGAAGTGTGCACCAAGGTTGTATTGTTTTACTGTACTTATTCAATCTGTATGCTGAGCAAGTAATCTGAGAAACTAGATTATATGAAGATGATTGTGTCATCTGGATTGGAGAAAGACTCATTAACCACCTACAATACGCAGATGATACAACCTTGCTTGCTGAAAGTGAAAAGAGCTTAAAATACTTAGTGATGAAGATCAAAGACCACAGCCTTTGGTATAGGTTACATATCAATGTGAAGAAAACAAAAATTCTCATCATCTGACCAATAAATATCATCATGATAAATAGAGAAAAGATTGAAGTTTTCAAATACTTTATCTTACTTGGATCCACTATCAACATTCATGGAAGCAGCAGTTGAGAAATAAATGACATATTGCATTAAAAAAGTCTGCTAACACAATATTTCTTTAAAGTGTTGAAGAGCAGAGATGTCAGTTTAAGGACAAAGATGCACCTGAGCCAAGCCACGGTATATTCAATCGCGTCATATGTATGTGAAAGTTGGACAGTGAATAAGGAAGACTATAAAATAATTGATGCATTTAAATTATGGTGTTGGAGAAGAATATTAAAAGTACCATGGACTTCTAGAAGAACAAGGAAATCTGTGTAGGGAGAAATACAGTCAGAATGCTTTTTTAGAAGCCAGGATGGTGAGACTTAGTTTCTCATACTTTGGACATATTACCATAGCGACCAGAAGGAGATCATGATTGGTAAAGTGTAGAGTTAGCGAAAAAGAGGAAGACCCCAACAAGATGGATTAGCATAGTGGCAGCAGCAGTGGTCTCAAGGGTAACAATGGTAGAGAGGATGGTGAAGAACTGGGCAGTGTTTAGTTCTATTGTGCATAAAGTCTTCGTAAGTAAGAACCAACTTAGAGTCACCCTAACAACAGCAACAAATTCCTATTTCCTGGAGCAGGCAACCAGAAGTAGCATTTATATTGATATACTGATGATTTTGGAGACTAAGCCTGAGTCATTTGTCTATTCGGATATACACTTTTGTATTGGCAGACATTAGTACAAGAGTTCCTGAATCAGGATGAGCTGAAGTTACACTGTGAAACTTAACTCTTAAGAACTTAAAACTAGAAAGGTTATGTTTCCTGGTTGTTGCTATTAAGTGCCATGGAGTTGGTTCCAACTCACAGTAACCCTGTAAATCTTTTAATTATAGGAAAAAATTATTTTGCTGTCAAGGCTAATATTAAATTTTAAACAAAAGTCAACTGAACATCTTTCTAAACCATTGACACTTTGCAAAATGTTTATGGAAATGCTGCTGAACTTGCATATGAGCAATTGATGCTCTGTTTCACAGTCAGTCCTTGGCCTTATTTTGGCTGATGATATTTAGTTTTTCCACCTTCACTTCCCACAGATGTAGTCAATTTGATTCCTCTGTATTCCATCTAGTGAGGTCCACTGTCTAGTTATTATTTATGTTGTTTAAAATAGGCATTTGCAATAAATAACTCCTGGTCTTGAAAAATTCTAACATGCAATTTCTAGCATTGCTTCTATAATCAAAGCCATATTTTCCAACATTCAAATTTTCCTCTTTGTGCCCACCTTTTGCAAGTCAGTCACCAGCAATTATCAATACATCTTGATTGCATGTTTGATCAGTTTCAGAATGAAGAAGTTCATGGAATTCTTCAATTCCATCATCATTGACTTTAATGGTTGGTGCCTAAACTTGAATAACAGTGGTATTAACTGATTTTCCTTGTATGTATATTAATATTATCTTATCACAGATAGCATTGTGCTTCAAGATAGATCTTGAAATACTCTTTTTGAGGATGAATGTATGGTTTGTCTTTCATGATATAATAAACCTTATGATTGTCAGCTCCAAAATAACCAATATCAGTCCACTTCAGTTCACTATTGCCTAGTGTATTTATGCATTCCATTTCATTTTTTACAATTTCTCTTTTTTTTTTTTTCGAATCATCCTTCATCTATTCCACTTTCTTATTATTCATGGATGTTTGCAGCCATTTCTTCTTATTTTGAATTGTACTTGATCAACAAATAGAGACACTGAAAAGTTTGCTTTATCCCTATCATGAATGCCAACACTCCATTGAGTAGATTATTTTTCCTAGTCATATTTTGAGTTTCTTCCAACTTTAGTGACTTATCTTCTGGCATTATATCAGATATCATTTCATTGCTATTCATAAAGTTATCAGTGAATAACCATTCAAAAGTGGTCTGTCTCTCTTTCTTCCTCATCTGTTTTAGTCTGGAAGTTCCACTGAACTCTGTCCACCATGAGTGACACTGATGATAGTTAAAATACCAGTGGTATAGCTTTCAGCGTCACAGCAACACACAAGTCACCACAGGATGACAAACTGACAGAAGAGTGGTGGAGATAACCAATAGAGATCCTAATACTTTTGTTCATTTTGTGTTTTTTGTTGTTGTGGTGGTGTGGCGCTGTGGGCTAATGCGTCAGATTGCAATGTTATTTGAACTACAAGATTGGTGGTTCAAGCTCACCAGCTGCTCCTCGGAAACCCTATACAGGGTCGCTATGGATCGGAACCGACTCGACAGCACTTCACAACAGTAACAAATATTAAAAACGCATGCTGTTGTTATTGTTGTGTTTCTTCAAGTTGGTTCTGAATCATAGCGAATAGGACTTCTGAGTGTGGCTGATGGTTTGAAATGCTGACCTTTTGGCTAGCAGTCCAATGCTTATCCTACATAGCCCCACCACAGAACTTTGAACAACTGCATAGAGTGTGTATATTTAACCATGCTGTGGTGCTGTGTGTTAATGAGACAGACTGCAAAGCCGTTTGAACTGCAAGGTCAGTGGTTCAAGCTCACCAGCTGCTCCTTGGAAACCCTAATCAGGGTCGCTATGGGTTGGAACCAACTCGACAGAACTTCACAACAACAACAACAACATATGTATAAGAAGAGAAATTGATATACAGCAGTAGTTCTCAAAAGTTTAGTGTGCATCAGTATCACCTAGAAGCCTTGTCAAAACACAAATTGCTCTCTA
Organism: Chrysochloris asiatica; assembly: GCF_000296735.1. Lineage (NCBI taxonomy): Eukaryota > Metazoa > Chordata > Mammalia > Afrosoricida > Chrysochloridae > Chrysochloris > Chrysochloris asiatica. Next base: position 14,535,441 of record NW_006408530.1, read on the forward strand.
CTCTGGTAGCATAGTGGTTATGAGTCGGACTACCAGCAGTTCCGCAGGAGAAAGATGAGGCTTTCTGCTCCCATAAAGATTAACAGCCTCGGAAACCATATGCAGGGTCACTATGAGTCGGAATCAACTCCACAGCACACCACCACACCACGACTACTCTAAGTATTTGATTAAGTCTTGGGATGTGCCTGGTAATAGGCATTTCTAAATTGTTCCCATGTGTATTCATTTTCTATTATTGTAGCAAATTATCCCATACTTATTGACTTAAAACAGGACATGTAATGTACCTAATAATTTGGTAATCAGAAATCAGAATGATAATTTAGGGCTAAAGTCAAGGGATCTTCCTTGAGGTGTGAGAGGAAATATGTTTCCTTACATTTTCTTCTTTCTAGAGAGTCCTACATTCCTTTGTTTGTGATCCATTCCTCTATCTTCAAAGTCAGCAACATAACATATTCAAATATTTTTCTGGCTCTGACCCTTGCATCTCTTGCCTTCCTCTTGCACCTATAAACACTCTTTTGATTATTATCAATCCACCCAGACAATCCTTTTAATCCCCCCGTTACAAAACCCTTGGCTTAATTACACCTTCAAAGTTCCTTTGTGTATGTAAGATAACATATTTATAGGTTGTGAGTATTAGGATGTTTACTTCTTTGAGCAGAAGTATTGTTCTGCCTACAATTTCATGTAATGAATAAATATTATATAGACTAGGTTCCTTCTACCTTAGATTCTATCTGCTCTGTGATGCCTGCCTGCAACCTTTCTCCTCTAAAGATCCCACAGCTATTATGTTCTTTTTGTGAACTGGAACCTCCTTGCCTCAGTATTCATATATACCCCTAGAATCATGTATGGAGTTGTCTTTATTGTAAGAAGAATCTTGAAGACAATTGAAATTCTTATCAAACAGACAACTCTTTATGATTTTTAATTTTACCATGGAAAAAATATCTGTAGTTTGGTATTATTGCAATCTGATTTTTTTCTGAGTTAGGCAAATTCCAAAATAAGTTTTGAAACTCTGAAAACTCTTTCCCAGCATTGAGTTTCAAGGATAATACCACTTAATTACAAATTAAAATGTCTAGAGATAGCTACTATAAACATTTTTTCATGTTTTTATATTTTATTTCATAAAACATTGATAATTTTTAGTACTAGTGTCTAAATGTGTGTATGTGTACATGTGGTGATTGATTCCAGCATTTAATAATGCCCTGACTCTGAATAATTGAGGTACACTCTTATTAATGATTCTCTAAGAGGAGAATAATTGCTGTTAATCAGTTAACTTGATTAATACTGAAGGATTAAAAGATATGTCATCTTCAGTAGTCTGTCACTTTATATAATGTCACAATTTTAGACTGTTTCATGTTTGTGCCTATGTCTACATCACAATACAATTTTAACAGGGAATATGTCTTATTAATGTCTACATAGTTTCCAGTCTAGCATAGTCTGCAGCTGTCTTAGTTATCTAGTGTTACTCTATCTAGAAATTACTTAGAAATGCAAGTGAATGGCTTTAACAAACTGAAATTTATTTTCTTGCAGTTTAGGAGGCCAGAAGTTCAAGTTCAGAGTGTTGGCTCTGAAGCAAGTCTTTCTCTTCTTGTTGGCTCTAGGGAAGAATCCTTGTCTCCTTGCAGCATTTGCAGGCCAGACATTCATTGGAGACTTCCCTGTGTCACAGCACCGATATTCCTCTGGATCTTGGAACTTCACAGTGCAGAGGCCCCAGATCCCAAAGACACACTCCACTCCCAACTGCTTTTTCTTGATGTTTGTAGGTTCCCCTATCTCTGCTCTCTCCTTTTATTTCTCATATTAAAAAAAAAAGCTTGCAAAACCATGGGAAACTCCCTTACATTGCATTAGCACTGTGAAGGGATTAAAGGTGTGGTGGATAACATCACATAAATGCCAAACCACTGATAATCATCTCTTACCCACATTGGGAGGACACATTCAATTCATAACAGAAGCAATTGTAGTTTTAGCTTTTTCAAGGATGGAATCTTCCTCAATTGACTCATAGAGTGGTTATGAGTGAGCTGCTAATCTCAAGGTAAGTAGTTCAAAACTACCAGCAGGTCCAGGGGAGAAAGATGATGTTTTCTGCTCCCATAAACATTTAAAATCTTGGAAATGCTATACAGGATTGCTATGAGTCAAAATCTATTCCACAGCACATAACCACCACCATAGATACAATGAAGTCCTGGTGTGGCTCTGGGATAATGCACTAGACTGCAAGGTCGGTTTGAACCTCAAGGTCAGCAGTTCAAATTCACCAACCATTTCTTGTAAACCCCATAAGGGCACTTAACAACAACAACAACAATACAATACATTAACTATCTCACTATCAGTGAGATAGTTACTCCTATACCAATACAGCAAACAAATGTCAGAGACCTTGAGGGTTCATTTGTATCACAGTAGTCACTTTACAATGACTGTCAGTATTTTCTCAAGGGAGGAAAAAAAATGCCTACGGCACATTTTTCTCCCAATTTACATAAGTAATTTATGTGTGATATGTGGATTTTTCACTAGCATGAAATGGAAAGTACAGAATTTTTATAAAGTAGTTTTTGCAAATGAAAGCAAATTGGGATCTAGATGATTATTATATTTCACTAAATACTTTTGTGTGGCCACAGATCTGTGAAAAATGAAAAGTACATAGGGATGGTGAATAAATAAAAGCAAATGCATTGCATTAAATGTTGTAAGGGACACTTGTGGCTAATTTACTTTCTACCATGGAGGTCAAGTTCAAAAGGTAAGGTTCCAGACTGTTGTCAACAGAATAACTACAAAGCATTTTTTGGAAGATTTTAAGTTTTCTTTGTCTAAATTAACTCTAAAAAAATGCAGATTTTTGTCAAACCTGAAAGCTCAGTCATTAATAGCATAAGGATTTCAGAGAAAAAGTGGATATAGATGATGATATGGAATATTCCCTCTGATTAAAAAAAAAACTTATTTGATTTGGCTATGTTGCTTATGTGTTTCATTGGTCATATGATTATTTCCCATGAAAGTTACTACATGTAATTTCAGATTAAAATATATATTTATACATTTCTTTAATATTTTAGATTTTTTTTTTCTAGCTTGTGAAGCTTGTGAAGGAGGTATGTGAAAGAGAAAATATTTTCAGTTGATAAAGCTAATATTTTTAATAGTTACCTTAAAATTAATATTTTTATGAAATGCAAAATTACAGATGAGCTTATATAGTAGAACACTGTTAAAAGAGACCATTTTGTTTTACCCTTTCTCAATAACATTCGCAGTAGATATTTTCTGAAAAAAAAAAATTGGATTTAAAGATACTTGCTCCTCCTGAATTATTTTAGTTCATCTCCTGGGAGTTCTTCTGCTGCCGACTTATCGGATGTGAGACAATTTATATGCTATAAACATAAGTGAAAGTAACGTAAGGTGCCAGATTTCTAGTGGAGTATGAGTAATCATCCTGTTGGTGTGGCATAGAGATTCATAGAAAAACACTTTCTTGAAGTTATTTCTTAAAATTAATTAAAACCTTTTGTTTATAGAAGAAAATATATAGTAGATTTAAAGCCTAACTAAAAACAAAAGACTTCTTTTACCCCTTTCTATGCCACTATATATAAAAGCTGTGTTTTCTTCCTCTGTCACTTATTAGTTAATAGCACTTGCTAGTCCTGGTGTGGTGCTGTAGGATAAGCACTGGACCACAAGGTCAGTTTGAGATGCTCGGTCAGCAATTCAAACCCACCAGCTTCTCCTCAGAAACCCTATACAGGGTCACTATGAGTCAGAACCAATTCAACAACTCTTAACAACAACAAATGGATAAGATACTATGCTAGGTATTGAAAGAATACGAAGAGTCAAAGATATACCCTGAAATACAGACTGTGACTAATCATTGATGAAAAAGTGTGCTAAGAATATTGGAGGGGAAAATAGTTTCTCACTAGTGTGTATGTTTAAAATCACAAATTAACTGTGTTTCCAAGAGACTGAAACAGAAGTTCTACAAGATAGTAGCTCCATCAGCACCATCTGAAGCCTGTTAAAAGTATGAAATATCAAACCCCTACCTAGAGATCTGACTCAGCAACTCAAAAGGTAGGGTCCAGACACCCAAATTTTAACAAACTCTCCAGATGATTCTTTTAAAAAATTTTTAAATTTTTTGTCATTAATAATATCAATGGCAAAACATACATCAACCCAGTAGTTTTTACACGTAATATTCAGTGACACTTATTAGTACTGTGCAATTATTCTAACATTCTAA
>NW_006408530.1:14544273-14549900 GCF_000296735.1 Chrysochloris asiatica
CATGTAATGCTTAGCAGCTGTTGTTGGCTTTTGTCTCAGTGGTGGAATATTATGGTGTATGCTTACAGATTGGCTATATGGCCATGATTTCTGTCTCTTCTTGAGTAACATAGGGAGAAAGCTCCTACCTCCATGAAAGATGTGTAATCTAAAAGACCAAAATCAGAAGTAATATAAATGCAGAGACAAAAACCCCCACTTTGGAACAAATATAAAGCTGTGGACGACTGTCCTGTGCTACATAGGCTGTGTGTGTGGTAGAAGGTAGAAGCCTCCAGCAGTGGGTGAGGGTGTCCATTCACTCAAGCCCCTCCTTTAATCATTACAGTAGTGATGTGCAGGTAGATATTGAGAAGTTAATGGTAGAAACATTGTCAACTATTTTTGTCTCTGAAGGTCAGTTAGGTATCTGTGTGTGCACTGCATAATTCTTGCAATGGTTGAGTCCTTTTATGTGGGGGTTTTACAGATTGTTTTATAGTTTGTCTGTCAGGCCTGACATGCCTGCTTTTTTCTTGCTCTATAGGCCTGGGTAAGGGTTAACAACAACAACAACAATAGGCCTGGGTAAGGGTTTTGCACAAGGAGCTCCGGTAGCGCAGTGGTCACAAATGGGGTCGCAAACTACAAAGTCAGCAGCTTGAAATCACCAGCCACACGCGGAAGGAATATGAGGTTTTCCACTTCTGCACAGCCTCAATCCACCAAGGGTCCCACACAGGTCAACTTTAGGACTGGGTTTCTAGAGCTAACATCATAATTAGCAGCCAAGCTCCATCTCTCTGTACCATGGGAAAACTGTGGCGTCAGCACTGGATCTTTTTTTTTGGGTGGGTGTGGGGGTAGGGGGATGCACACCCACCCGCCTAAAGGTGTCTGGGCTGGGCAAAGAAGGCACTACAGGGAAGAGGAAGGAAAAATGTGTAGAGTCTCCCGTGACTCTTTTTGCAAATGTCCCTGCATCTCTTCTAGCGCTGCTTCCCTGAGCTTGTCTGGCTGTAGCCCCGCCCTCTAAACCCTGACACGGCAGCAGAAGGAGTCCTGTCTCTAGATTCTTAACTTGCAGTAGATTCTTGCAGTATTTTCCTTAATATCGTGATTTTTTTTCACTTGAGAGTGCGGGAAACTGACGTCCTGGACCTTATGGTAGATCTGGAGCTCTGGAGTTGTTCTGTGAGTGCTTCCTCCATGAGTTCCAGTCTCTCCACCACAGAGCCTTCCCTACCTGGCTTTTTCTACTGCCACCCAAACCACCCTATGTTATCTTTGAAGTTGCTGTTGTCAACTTGATTTCATAGAACTAGGTCTTGAAACTGCATTATACTCAAAGCAGCCTTTCTTTACTAGTTAAGCTAAACTATTATTTGATTTGAACAAGACTTCTGTCAAGGATACCCTTATCAATAATTTCAAAGGTTCAATGAACATCCATTGCTCTAGAAAGTCTGTTGTCCATAATAATTTGAAATCCTTTCCTGCATTTTTCCCCTTTTGATCAGGATTCTTATATGGAATCTTTGATCAAAATATTCAGTAATGTTAGTTCTGGCAAAGAGGCTCATGGAAACAATTAGCCACATAGTCCATATTCTCCTCCTATTCCTGATTCTCCTTCTTCCTCTGTTGCTCTAGATGATTAGAGACTAATTGTTTTGACTTGGATAGCCATTTCCAAGCTTTTAAGACCCCAGGCACTATGCAATAAGCTAGGAGTTAAAACAGAAACACTAAAAATGTTATTTGTCCAATAACTGTAAACCAAATAACCAAATCCTATGAGGTTTTTGGTTGTAGCCAGAGGATTCTTATCAACACTAAAGTATGAGAAACTCTCCCTGATAACACAAACAAACACATAAACAAACAAACCATACCAAAAAGAAACCTCAGTGGTTCAGATTGCCACTTCAGAAACAATATGAGGAAATCTTTCAGAATTCTTCTGGAAATAACATCATGAAGCTTTATGGCCTACTGATGCATTTTAAAGCAGGAAATGATTTAGTCACACAATATTTCATAGCATTAAAAAGTGTCATGGTGATTTCTCAGATTGGTGGAGAATAGTTTTAAAACTGTTGTGTTTTGTGGAATTGACTTTGATGAGCAAATAAATGAGGAAAATGGCCAAGAATAATTGATGAAGGAAAGCAGAATAAGCTCTGCATTAATTATCACAATTTGATGAAATAATGGCCTGAATAATACTATGTAAAGATACCTAGGGTTTCTGTTAATGCCTCAAAGAAGAATACCATACCCCATATGGGAAAGATGATGCCAAATACTGAATAACCAATCAAGTCAATGGGAGTTAAATATTTAGAAATTAATTGTCAGTATTTTTTTTGCAATTACAGACCCAAACTTTTTACATGTGAATCAGCTGCTTGATATTCTTGCTGCAACAATCCAATGTCTAAAAGACGCTGTATTTAAATTTTTAAAAAGAAGGCGAAAGAGAGACAGAATATGTAACAACGCACTAACAGTGATCCTATTTACTTTGTGTCAACTTGTCACTCTTGGTTGAACAAGGGAAATATGATATATAGAAACTGATAGTTTTCTTGGCTGAAACATGTTTGTGTATACCCATTTATAAATTTAGCAGCAGTGGCAAAATTTATGGAACGTATTATCCATTGTGTCTAATTCAGTTCCCAGCATCTGAGGGCTCTTCGTAGTTTCATGAAAATGAATATTGCTCAGACTAGGAAAGAAGACTAGCTTCTGTCCTGCACTTAAGTTGCTTCAATTTATCATGTAGAATGGCTTCATATATAGTGTGAAAGGAGACAAAATAGAAACCAAAAGCTTTGGTTCTACCACTAGTTATACATTTAACTTTTTACTTAATCTATTTGAGATTTATCTTTGCAATACTTAAAAATAAGACCTTGCATTAAATTATTGTTAAGCATTCTATTGTTAAGGAGCTCTGGTAGCGTAGTGGTTACGAATTGGGCTGTGAACCATAAGGTCAGCGGTTCGAAACTACCAGCTGCTCCGCGGGAGAAAGATAAGGCTTTCTACTCCTGTAAAGATTTACACCCTCGGAAACCTTTTTACAGGGTCGCTATGGGTCGGAACCGACTCGATGGCACTTAACAACAACAACAACAAGCATTCTATGATTCTAATATTTATATTGATAATGTTCACTCTGGGGGCATAGTTCAGGGGAGGACTAACAAAGAAGGATATAATTTAAAATTAAGTCTAAGGCTAATTCATAACCCTAAATTTGAACTACTTAGTAAATGATAAAATAAACCTATTAAGTAGCTTAATGGAAAATTTCTTATAAGGCAGTTCTATTTTGTGTTGGAAGAAGTGCAGCCAGAGTGCTCCTTGGAGGCCAGGATGGCCAAACTTCATCTCTCATACTTTGGACATATTGTCAGGAGAGACCAATAGCTGGAGAAGGAGATCATATTTAGTAGGGTGGATGGTCAAAGAAAAAGAGGAAGACCCCCAGTGAAATGGATTGAAAACGTGTCAGCATCACTAGGCTCAAGCGTGGCAATGATAGTGAGGTTGGCCCAGGATTGATCAGTGTTTCATTCTACTGTGTATAAGGTCACTATGAGTCAGTACCGACTCAAAGTCAGTACCAACCACATCTAACAAAAACAACAACAACAACAACATTCTGTTTTCTTGGATCAATATGAATTAATGGCAGTGGGTTACATTTGGGGTTAATGTTAAATTATAGTCCCAGGCTGGTGCAAATGCTTACCATATTTGTATGCTGAGAGGATGGAAGTTTGGGTACACTGAGAGGTGCCTTGGAAAACTGATCTGAAGGTTACGTCTGAAAATTCAGCCACTGAAAACTCTCTGGAGCATACTTCCACTCTGACACACCTGGGGTCATCATGAGTCAAAAATCAACCAAAGGATAATTTGTTGTTGTTGTTAAGTAAGTTCTGGCTCATAATAACCCTGTATAGGATTTCTGAGGAGCAGCTAGTGGCTTTGAACCACCAATTCCTGGTGTGGTGCTATAGGATCAACACTAGACTGATAACTACATGTCTGGCAGTTCAAACCCATCTGATGCTCCTCAAAAACCCTATGTTGTTGTTGTTAGGTGCCATCGAGTTGGTACAGATGCATAGCAACCCTATTCACAACAGAACAGAACACTATCCGGTTCTGGGCCAACCTCACAGTTATTGCCCCGCTTAAGTCCATCGATGCTGCCACTTTGCCAATCCATCTCACTGGGGGTCTTCCTCTTTTTTCTCTGATCTTCCACCTTGCCAAACATGATATCTTTCTCCAATGACTGGTCCCTCGTGACAATATGTCCAAAGTATGAGAGGTGAAGTCTGGCCATCCTAGCCTCCAAGGAGCACTCTGGATGTACTTCTAAAACAGCTGTGTTTGTTCTTTTGGCAGCCCATTGTACTTTCAATATTCTCCAACACCATAACTCAAATGCATCAATTCTTTTACGATCTTCCTTATTCACTGTCCAACTTTTACATCCATATGAGGTTATTGAAAATACCATGGCTTGGGTCAGGCACACCTTAATCCTCAAACTGACATCTTTGCTCTTCAACATTTTAAAAAAGGTTTTCTGTAGCAGTGTGCAGCACTAATATCTATAATACTAATATTATGTTTTCTGTTTCATTTTTTACAACCTCCAATTTTCCTAGATTCATGCTTCATATATTTCATGTTCCTATTATTAATGGATATATGGAGCTATTTCTGCTTATTTTGAATTGTGTCTCATCAATAAATGAAGGTCGTGAGCACTTTGCTCCATTCATACATTATGGTCAACTCTACTTTGAGTAGGTAGCTCATATTTTGAGTGTCTTCAAACTTTAGGGACTCATCTTCCAGCACTATATTTGACAATGTTCTTCTGGTATCCATAAGATTTTCAGCGGCTAAACTTTCAGAATTAGTCTGCCTCTCCTTCCTCCTAGTTTGGAATCTCTCCTGAAACCTGTTCACCATGGTTATCCTGTGATATTTAAAATATTGATGGTATATCTCCCAGCATCACAGTGACACACAAGTCACCAAAGTACAATAAAGTGACCAAAGAGTGATGGATCTTAGGTATTGGTGAGCTGAAATGACTGGTACTGGCCATTTTGAATCATATGGGTTGTTGCTGTTGTTAACTGCAATTAAGACAATTCTGAATCATAACAACCCTGTATAGGGTTCCCAAGGAGTGGCTGGTGAGTTTGAGCCAATGAACTTGCAGTTCAAACCGACCTAGTGATTCAGTGCATTATCCTACAGTGCCTCACCAGGACTCATACTATGCTGGGATGAAAAACTGAACAGAAATGGCATCACATTTGTCACCAAAAAAGTAAATCAAGATCTATTTTGAAGTATATGCTGTCTATGATAGAATAATATCCTTATGTCTACAAGGAAGACCAGTTAATATGACCATTATTCAAGTTTATGCACCAACCACTATTGAGGAAATTGACTAATTCCACCAACTTCATCAGTTAAAAAATTGATCAAAATTTATAGTCTAGATGTACTGATAACTATTGACTGGAATGTGAACATTGTAAACAAAGAGGGAGGATTGGTAATTGGAAAATATGGCCTTGGTGATAGAGCGTATACTG
>NW_006408530.1:14552002-14556364 GCF_000296735.1 Chrysochloris asiatica
GGTCTCAACAGACTTTAACAAAAGCTACAACAAGGTATTGATTGATATAATACAAGTTGAAATAGTCAATGAATTGATGAAGTGCTGGAGTCACTCATTCAGCTATGCCAAGAAATTTGGAAGACAGCTATTGGAAGATATCCATATTTGTGCCAATCCAGTGAAAGGTAACACAACAGAATAGGGAAATCATCGAACAATATTGTTAATATCACATGCAAGTAAAATATTTCTGAAGATGATTAAAAACCATTACAGCAGTACATCAACGAGGAGTTGCAAGAAATTCAAGTCAAATTCAGAAGAGGATGTGGAATAAAGAATACCATTGCTGATGTCAGATGGCTCCTGGCTGAAAGCAGAGAATGCCAGAAAGTTGTTTATTTGTGCCTTATTGACAGTATAAAGGAATTTGATTGTATAGATCATAATAAACTATGGGTAAAATGCAAACAAACAAACAAAAAGGTATTATAAATTCTTCTTTCATTGTGCTCATGAGGAACCTGAACATAGACGAACAAGCAGTCATTCGAACAGAACAAGGAGATGTTGAATTGTTTAAAATCAGGAAAGATGTTGAAGCATATTCACTGTGGGTGATCCTGTTGGTATTTAAAATACAGAAGGCACAGCTTCCAGCAACACAGCAACATGTAAGCCACCACAGCATGAAAAACCGACCAGTATTTGGAGGACATCCTATTTGGTAAAGTGGAGGGTCAGCACCAACAAGATGGAATGTTACAGTGGCAACAGCAATGAGCACAGACGTAACAAGAATTGTGAGGCTGGCACAGAGCCCAGCACTGTTGTGTATAGAGTCACTATGAAGCGGAATAGACTTGACAGTACCTAACAACAACAATATGGATATGAATACTTATTTTTGCTGCTAGCGTATCCACGAATGGTGGACTACATTGTTGTTAAGTGCGTTTGAGTCTGTTCTGACTTATAGGAACCCTGTATAGGATTTCTGATGAGCCACTGGTGGGTTTGAACTACTGACCTTGTGGTTCAAACTCATCTTATAGTAAGTGTTTATCATACATATGAAAACTTCATAGATATTGCCAAACACTATGAGGGGATGAAATGCTTGGCTTGGGTGCTCTGAACCATAGTCTTAGGAAACACAATAGCCAATTGGCATATCATAGTCCATAGAAAAGATATTCTATACCCTACTTTGGTGAACAATGACTACGATCTTTAAAGCTTATGAGTAGTTATGTAATGTGCAATTAATGGTCTCTTACTGTAATGAAATTGAGAACAATGAATATTGAGGATGTTTGGAACCAGTGAGTCCACTGGACTAATGCACCACCTGAGCATCAGTTTCCATGGCTGAAACCAGAAGGATTAGATGGAACCCGGCTATCACTACCAACTTCTCTGAAAGGGCTCACATTAGAACACCCTGGATAAATGGAAGAAGCTGTGGAACACAACTCAGAATTAAAAAGGCCAAGCTTACTAGCTAGATACTGGAGTAATCCTGAGACTATGGCTTCTGGTCACCTTTCAAGTCTGAACTGAACACATGCCATTGGCGCAATTTTCAGCTAAGCAATAGACAGGTGTGTAGGGGAGACAACAACATTTTCTAGTGAAAATGTCATGTTGAGGACAAATGTGCCATGTATTTTGACACAAGTTATATATTTTCAATCATAAGAATGGGAAAACTTGGCAATGAATAAAGAAGCCCAAAGAGAAATCAGCGCATTTGAGTGTTGGTGTTGGCAAAGAATATTGAATATATCATGAACTGCTAGGTGAATAAACAAATCTGTTTTGGAAGAAATATGTCCATGTTTCTCCAAAAGAAGATGGCAAGACTTCTTCTCTAATATTTTGGACATTTGTGTCAGAAGGACCAATCTCTGGATGTTTGTTAAAGTTCAGCGAAAAGTAGGAAGACCCTCAACAAGATGAACTGACACAGTAGCAGCAACAATGGTTTCAAATGCAACAAGTGTGATGATAACACAGCGCCAGGCAGTGTTTTTTCTGTTCTATATAGAATCGCTATGAGTTGGAATAGACTTGTCAGCATCTAACAACAACAAAGGCTTTTAAATTGTTTTCAGAATTGTATGTTATTCCATGATGAACCATCTTGGAGGCACTGGTATAACCATAATGTCACTGAAGTAAAACAAATTAAAATAAACAATTTCAGCTCCAATAGCATTTGAAAGTCATTCTACAAGTATACCTTAGAAATATTGCAGATTTGATTCCAGACCATAACAATCGTAAGTTAATATCACAATTTAGTGAGTTACACAGATTTCTCAGTTTCTCAGTGCAGAAAAAGTGAAGTTTACACTATATTACAGTCTATTTAAGGAGCCCTGTTGGTGCTGTAGGTTAAGAATCGAACTGCGAACAGCAAGGCGGACAGTTAAATCCACCAGCCACTTCAAGGGAGAAAGATGAGGCTGTGGGCAGAAACCCTATGTCAAGTTGCTATGAGTCAGAATCAACTAGAGGGTAGTAGGTCTTGTTTGCTTGCTTTTTGTAGTCTATTAAGTAAGCAATAGAATTTGAAGTCCTGGTATGGTGCTGTAGGAGAAACACTGGACTGCTAACCACAAGGTCAGTGGTTCAAATCTCCTCATACAATAGTTATAAACCTGAACGAATTTGCTGGCACTTGACAACCAGCATTTGTAAAAGTATGAAACATTGTGAAAATTACCAAAGTTGACAGAGAGACAAGAAGTGAGCACTTACTGCTGGAAATGTGGCCCCCAATAGACTTGCTGATGCAGGGTTGCCACAAACCTTCAGTTTGTAAAAAAAATTAAAAAATAAAAAGCAATATCTGTGAAGCGCAATAAAATGAGGTGGTAAAAAATTAGGTATTCCTGTAGTCAGTTAGGTAATTCCTTTATTTCACAGTATTTGACCTTAGAAATCACAAGTTTAAACTAAATAAATACATTTTTGAATTATCTTATAAATAATTTATTTCATCACTACTCTCTTAAATCTATCTCCTTGTACATGATTATTATAGATCTAAGTTTCTGATTTCTAATTATTGCTTTTCTGTGTTGTTTAATTATTTGTATTTAAGCACAGATTTTCCTTAATCTACATTTAGTATTCATATGCATATTATCAACTAAATTTTTGTCCAGAAATAGGCAAGAGTGATTGATATTTAGAATCAGAGCTAATTTTATAACATCAGATATTGGAAATGCTGCAAATCTTCCCACATTCACAAGATCAAAAGTTTAGATTAAGAAAGGATCTCAGATATTCTTCAGTCCAACAGCCTCATTTCACACCTGAGAAAAGATAGCCCCAAATCATTGCCACTCTTCATTCATAGTCTGTGGAAGATTAAACATGGCAATAAATCTCAATGGATGTCTACAGTTTTCTCAATAATGGAATCATGTGAGAGAAAAGTAGAACTAGTTGTTGCCAGGTTAAATACAAGGCGCTAGTTAAACATATATAGCATTTAGTAGCTAAATATGTATGAAAACCAAGAATTTCTTTGCAGGCATTTGAAGATTTATATTTCCAATATAGTTGTTTTGACGCTATTTTAATAAACAGAATATCTTATTATTGCATGATTTGCATAATCCACTCTTAAAATGCATTAAACATAGGGATGATATTTGAAACATGAATCAACACAAATCAACAAATGCTTGGCTGCAGTTATTAACAGTTCTTCCTCGGTTTCATTTTCCTGCAAGAATCATCGGTTAGTACTTCTCTCCCTGACTCCAATGATAGCAGTGTGGAGACTTTCTTAGCAGCTAGCTACTGAGTCACAGCTTTTTCCCTTTCAGTTAACTACCTTTTGACTTTAAAGAATCCATTCTTCTCTTATGCTGAGTGGATATAGAGAAGCTGTTTTACAATATTCACCCTAAAAACAAACTCCCCTCAAACTAAACTCAACAGAATAATGCATGGCATCCTTTCACACAACTGTCCCATGATTATTGTCTGCCTAATTGAATTTACCTCCATTATTTGATTACCAACCCTAGTTCTCTGCCAACATATTTTCTCCTCTTTCCTGTATTACTTAAGATGCTTGCATTGTGTAGCTTAGGCCCTCAGATCAAATTTTCATACATCCAAGCTTTGTAAAGTCAATTTCTATTATTATGTTTTCCCACTCTTTACTAAGAACAGAAAATAGTAAATCTCTTTTGAAAAGCTTAAAAAACTTTTAACTTATATGTTTTTCATATCAATAAAATAGTTTTCATAATCTGAGATTTTGTTATTGCTCAGATTATTTGACATGTAAAGACTTTCAATTGTGTGGATTATGACAAGCAATGAAAAACATTGTGGAGAATGAGTATTCCA
>NW_006408530.1:14557361-14562625 GCF_000296735.1 Chrysochloris asiatica
GACCCTGTATAGGGTTTCTGATGAGCAGCTGGTGAGCTTGAACCACCTACCTTGCAGTTCAAACAGCTTTGCAGTCTGGCGCATTAACCCACAGCGCCACACCAGGATATATTATTAGGAGGGACCAATTCCTGGAGAACTGCAACATTCTTGGTAAAGTTAGAGGTCAGTGATAAAGAGGAAGATCGACAGCTAGATGGCTTAGCAATGGGCTCAAGCACAGCAATGATTGTGAAGTGGTTGGTAGAGGATCAGGCATTGTTTCATTCTGTTGTGCATAGGGTCACCATGAGTTCGTATCGAGTGGATGGCACCTAACAACAATATAAACAGCAACTGTTTATTGCCATCCATTTGTTGCCCACTCACAGGGACACCATATGTGTACAGTAGAAGAATTATTACAAAATTCAAGATGTTGAATTTTTCAAAGCAGATATTTCAAGGCATCTGTGGATGGATTTGAACTATCAACCTTACGACTAGTCATCAAAACATTTAATCATTTATGCTGTCCAGCGATTGCCAACCGTATCTAAAACCAAAAATACCACCTCACTGCCATCAAGTCCCTTCTGACTGATTGCAACACTGTAGGACTGAGTAGAGTTGACCCATGTTTTCAAGGCTATAAATCTTTACAGAAGCAGAATGCTACCTCATTCTTTCAAGGAGAAGCTGATGGGTTCAAACTGACAACATTACAGTTAGCAGCTCAGTGCTTTAACCACTAAGGATTCTTTAACAGCAAAACTAGAAGTCCTAAAATAATTCTTTACTAATATAAAGAAATAAGGAAGAACGTAGAAGAATTGATGCATGAGTTATGGTGTTGGAGAAGAATATTGAAAGTGCCATGGGCTGCCAAAAGAACTAATAAATCCATTTTGGAAGAAGTACAGCCAGAGTGCTCTTTGGAGCCAAGATGGCCAAACTTCATCTCTCATACTTCAGACATATTGTCAGAGGGACAAGTTGCTGGAGAAGGATATCATGTTTGGTAAGGTGGATGGTCAGAGAAAAAGAGGAAGACCCCCAGAGAGAAGGATTGGCCAAGTGGCAGCACTGATGGACTCAAGTGTGGCAACAGTAGTGAGGCTGGCCCAGGATTGGGCAGTGTTTCTTTCTGCTGTAAATAATGTCGTTATACCCACACTTGCAGATGGTACCCACGTGACCTGGTCCAGATGAATTGATGATCAGAACTCAGCCAGGAGAAGAAAGAAGAGGGAGAGAAAAAAAAAAAAAGAGTGATCTGAGACAATTTGATGAACTTGACCTACACCTATGGATGCAGTAACCCAAAAAGAGGGAACAAACCCTTACAGCAAGAAACATTCCCACCCCTTCCACACACATAGTAGACAGAGATGGGCAACTTGGACATCGAATACCCAAATGGGGTGGGGGGGACCACAAAGGCAAGAAGTAACTGGCTTACAAGCTTTCAAGAGGGAACCTAGAGCTAGGGGTCATGGAGGAAGGCAGACTCTCTCTAGTGAGTACTATCCAATCTGTTTAGGTGGAGCTGATGAAATGAAATGCAGAAGGGTCACTTGTGATACAATAGTGAATGATTGTTATCAGGACTGATTGTGAGGGTTGGAAATGTAAAGGTAGACTTTTTGTAGCAAGGAAGGGAGTGCTTAACTCTCCAGTCTAGGAGCGGAGGTCTCTGGGACCATCAACGGAGAAGAGCCGAGAGCAGGACCCTACCCAGAGAAGCAGTGAGGCCCGAGATGGAGGCAAAGACAATGACGTGGAGTGATGAAGCAGATGGGGACTTTGGATCCAGAGAGGAAGAGAGACTGGGTCCTGAAGAATGGGGATGGGTTTATAGGGTACACCCTTTGGTCAGTTGATGATGCATGGAGGGGATTGGAACCATGGCAATGAGACAATATACGATGGAATGAATGTAAAACTAAAGTTCTCTCATGTAAAATATCATATAATTCACAATAAAACATGAAAAAAAAATGTCATTATGAGTCGGTACCTACTCAATGGCACCTAACAACAACAACAATATAAAGAAGAATTGACTACGTATTGATGAGAGTTCTTTGACTAATGACAACCATCAAGACAATAATACATCTGAATATTCTCTGCTCTTAAAAAAAAAAAGTTCACTTTCTTGCATTTACATGTAGGAAAATGGGAACATAATTTTCCCCATCATTCCCAAAACCTTAAGCAATTCCCCAAATCTTACTAAAATACACTTAAATACATATGTAACACTTGCCAAGAATTTCTTCAGAATATAGACCACGCAAAACACCAATTATCTGATTATGTGACATGAAATGAACTCATTAGTCAGACTGTTTGTGCGTAGTATACAGCAATACTGTACATTCTTGTATACAAATCTTTTTCTCCTACATTTGTATGAATAAAGTGTGATGTAAATAAATGAATTCCAAAAAGCTATATAATGAATGCAAATAATTCTTAGTAAAATTTTTTTAAAAAGCAGCAGAGCTATTAAAATTGACAAATTCCTGTTTGAAGAATTGGCTGAACACTTTTTGGTGGCAAGTAAAAAGGGATGCTTATACTGAACAAAGTACACATCCTAATGTAGAGTATATTTAGGAAACAAAAGCAAAAGATGAGATCTTATTAGAATAGCTGATGGCCAGGAGGCAGGCTGGCAGAATGAATCCTTTGGTTAAATAATTATATATTCTGAGTGTTTTTGTGTACATCACCCAACCCACCCCCCCCAAAAAAAAAACAAAAAAACAAAAAAACAGTGGGAATAGAAGCAAATACAAATACTGTTGAATGATAATGCACAGATGAGATTGCAATCATTGCAAAGAAATGGTGAGTGTAAAACCAATGTTCTCCCATGTACACCATCACTCAATTCACAGTAAAAACTTTAGTAAAAGTAAATAAATAAATAGAGGGAAAAAAAGAAGACTGGCTGAAATAAGGCTCCTGTCCGCTAAGCATTCTCTCATCTGGTTTCTTGTGCAACATTTACTGTGGTGCATCTTCTTTTAGGAAAGTAATCTTTCCCAGTTATTTTCTACTATGAAAATTTTGTTTAAAACCATGTGTTTTTAATGATGGAAGGCATGCTAAAATTAAGCAAAAAACATACTTTGAGGTAATGTAGATTTTGATATACCCATGGTAGTGAGGTTGGCCCAGGATAGGGCAGTGTTTTGTTCTGCTGTGCATAAGGTCGCTATGAGTCATTATCAACTAGATGGCAACTAACAACAACAACACTGGAGTGTGGCACTGTAGAATAATCACTGGATTTCCAACCACAAAGTAGGTGGTTCCACTACTCCTCAGAAACCCTATACAAGGTTGCTATAAGTCAGAACCGACTAGATGGCACTTAACAACAAACAGTGTAAGATGCATACGTATCAAGTCGTCTCAGCTGGTAGGAAAGGTGGGAGGAGACCTGCTTCTACAGATTCCCACAGTCACACAGGTCCTGTCTGGCAGCAGCACACACTGCAACTGGGATAGGAGCTTCCTAAAAAACCTGTCTGAAAAAATTTGTGGGTGATATATGATTCTAGGCTCTTAAAAGGGGTATATTTGCAGGCATTAGTATTATTGGCAAGTCATCAGGATGGTTATTTGAATGAGAGTTAAAATATTCATTTCTACCGGTTGTGATGTGCTCTAGTACTACTTCTAACTTATAAACTATTGTTGTTTTAAAATGCTGTTGTGTCAGTTCTGACTCTTAGCAGCCCTCTATAGGGTTTCTGAGGAGTAGCTGGTGGGTCTTAGTCACTGACCTAGCAGTTCAAACCAACCTTGAGGTCCACAGTTTATCTGTAGCATCACACAGACTAAATATTGACATTAAATTTTGATCAATAAAGCTGTTAGTACACTGCTTTTTGATGTGATTTCTATGTATTTTAGAATGGACAATATCATACATATAGAAAGGATGATAGATACAGATATGAAGTACTGATGGCACTGTGGGTTAGGTACTGGACTGCTTACTTCAAGGGTCATTGGTTGAAACCCATTAGCTTGTCTGCCAGATAAAGGTGAGGCTATCTGCTCCCATAAAGATTTACAATCTCAGAAACTTTATTTAAGGTTTCTGTGAGTCAGAATCCACTTGATGGTAGTGGATGCATATGTATTATATATGTTATCATTGTTAATTGCCATTGAGTTAATTCCAAGGAGAAGCTGGTGAGCTTGAACCACCGACCCTGCAGTTCAAATGACTTTGCAGTCTGACGCATTAGCCCACAGCGCCACACCAGGACTCCATTATAGATGTTGTTGTTGTTAAGTGCTGTTGAGTTGATTCCAACCCATAGTGATCCTGTATAGGGTTTCCAAGGAGCAGCTGGTGAACTTTAACCACCGACCTTGCAGTTCAAATGACTTTGCAGTCTGACGCATTAGCCCACAGCGCCACACCAGGACTCCATTATAGATGTTGTTGTTGTTAAGTGCTGTTGAGTTGATTCCAACCCATAGTGATCCTGTATAGGGTTTCCAAGGAGCAGCTGGTGAACTTTAACCACCGACCTTGCAGTTCAAATGACTTTGCAGTCTGATGCATTAGCCCACAGTGCCACACCAGGACTCTCTATATATATACATATATATATACATACATACGTACACAGAAGGAGGCTTCAAAAAGTTCATAGAAAGGAGAAAAAGTTCATAGAAAGGAATAGAGAAAAGATTAGGCTTTCTGCTCCTATAAAGACTTACAGCCTTAGAAACCCTAATCAGAATCAACACCACAGCACACCACCACCACCATTATGCATTTTCTATATTCCCTTGTGTGTGTGTGTGTGTGTGTGTGTTGTTGTTGTTGTTGTTAAGTGCTGTGCAGTCAGTTAGGACTCATAGCAACCTATATAGGGTTTCTGAGGAGCATCTGGTTGGTTTGAATTGCCAACCTTGTGGTTCAAACTGATCTTGAGGTCAAGTGCTTATCCTACATCGCCACACCAAGACTTCATATATTTAAAATATGAATAACTTTGATGTAAGTTAATTTGTGAATTTGGAGATAATGCTTTATGACATCCTCAATGTTCAAACAAATGGAAGTATAGGAAATCTGTGGTAGGCTTAATTACTTATGGGTAATTCATATATTTTATTGTTAGTAAGCAAAGCATCTGAAAGAATTCTTGGAGGAACAAATGATTAAGCAATGGGCCAGAATGTTATGGGTTCAAAAACACTTCAGAAGTCCTGGCAATCAGCTTCTGTAACATCATAAACTTAAA
>NW_006408530.1:14562839-14563236 GCF_000296735.1 Chrysochloris asiatica
AGGGAAATTTTTTGTTGTTCTTTATTTACATGTATACATTTACAAATGGCTCCAAATTATTGCAACCATTTTAACAAACAGGAGTGCATAATTTTGAACAACTGCACATTATAACAGACTGTCCTTAAATTATAAGAAACTCTGCTCACCTATGTCTGAGTTGCTTTACAGGATGGGATCGGCCATTTGTTAACTGTTTCCTACTACCTCAGTTGAACCTCCTTTTGATGATCCATTTAAGTTTCCTGAGAAGACTGAAGTTATTTTTGCCCTAATTGACTGTACCTTCAGTCCTCTGAAATTAGATTCTTTAATGCTTTTTTTTAAATAAAATTAGGCTATTGTTGTGGTTTTCTGAGGTTGTTGTTGCTGCTGTTGTGGGCCATCCAGTTGGTTC
>NW_006408530.1:14563803-14565337 GCF_000296735.1 Chrysochloris asiatica
CTGTCCCTCCTACAGCCCTCTGTACTCAGCTGGGGTCTGGTATTCATTGCAATGGACAGTAGAACTCAGACACCATACTCACTGTTAGGAGATTAATTAGGGACGTTAACAGTTATAATTCAGAATTAGAAATGTTCAGGGCACAATTCATCAAGAAAGCCTTTCCTCGGCCATGCCCACATGCAGATTTCTTTCTTGCTCTCACTCCCTTGGACTAGCCCCTGCCCTGCTCTAGCGATGTCAAGAATCTCTTTTATCAGAGGAACAGATCCACTCCATATAAGCCTCAGCCCCAAAGGTAGCTCAGCCAACCTAACTCCATAATTAAGTTCATGGAGGTATCCCACTCAGTAAGTGAGTCTCTTGTCCACAGTCACTCAGCTTTACTTGATCTTTGGGCTGGTAAGCCCACTGCTCTATTGTGTGCTCTGACTGTTGGTTCTGGTTTTGCCTTTCTTCTGCTGCTCCTGTGGTAACACAGCTGTCTCCTGGAGTGAGGAGATTCAATATGCAGAAATCTAGGGGTCCAAAGGTCACACTTCACTCCTGGTCCTTCTTTCTTGTTGATGTGCTTTTACATGGTGATGATGGCAATAGAGGAGGAGCAAATGATAAGGAGTTTATGTAATATACATTAATGGAAGAGGGAGAATGGAAATTTATGGGATGATGTGATGACTTTTCATTTAAAATCCTCAGATCTTTTATAAGCACTACTTTGTGAAACCATCACTTTTATTATGCTGCCTCCATATGCCTGTTCTAAGAATCTGGAAACATGAGCTATACCATGCTGAATTAAACTATGTATATTTAGTAGAAATGATGCCTTTGAATTAAGGTGTTGGTGAAACATATTAAAATATACCATGGACTTCTAGAAGAATGAACAAAACTGTGTTGGAAGAACTATAGCCAGAATGCTCTTTAGAAGCAAAGATGGGGAGAATTTGTTTCATGTACTATGGATGTGTTATCAAAAGGGATCAGTTCCTGGAAAAGGACATCATACTTGGCAAAGTACAGGGTCAATGAAAAAGATTAAGACCCTTAAAAAGATAGATCGACACAGTAGTTGCAACAATGGGCTTAAGCATAACAGTTGTGAGAAAGATACAGGACGGGGCAGTGTTTTGTTTTCTTATATATTGTGAGAGAGGAGTAAAAGGGGAATAAGAAATCAGGATTAAACATAAGCCACTTATTGACTGAAATCTTATTACTGAAATTCTAAGGAATGTTGAAGCCTGTTCCCTTTCTTGCTTGAGCAATTGTAAAGATACACAGAACATGCCTAGGGCACATACCTGAATAGCCACATCCTGGTACATGCCATTAAAGAAGACCACCATAAAAATTCTGTATTTTTACTTCCCTGTGAGCTATTTTACAAGTCAGACTGGTTTACCTAGTGCCCTAGGCATATAACTTTAAAGGATGAAACATTTACTGAGACAAAAGGAGAATGCCAGTCCCTTGGCAGAGTCTGAAATGGGGTCCCAAAGAGCCATGTATGCTCAACATCCCAGAATAA
>NW_006408530.1:14565753-14566387 GCF_000296735.1 Chrysochloris asiatica
AAAATCTTTGTTCAGGGACAAGGGGTTTGAATATTGTGTAAAGCCTTCCACATCTCCACATGAAGTCTCTTTCCTACAATAAACTTTTGCCCTCATGGAAACTCTACCTTACCTGACCTTGATCAGTAAAAGGCAAAGCTCCTCTTTGGAAGGGCAGAGATGAGGTTAACACTACCTATAACAATTGGGTCACTATGAATTGGAACAAATTCAATGGCCCCTAACAAAAGCTACATTTAACTGTTTTGTTGAAATAATGGATTTAAATGCAATCGTAAAATTTAGGTGTAAGAGATCTAATGCAACACTGTCATTTTCCCTATGGAGATTAAAGCTCAGAATGGCGGCATGACCTAATTTAGGCCATGCTCACAAATTAGTTACAGAACAGGATTAGACCTCAAACCGTCTATCCCTCAATCTAATCTTTCATACTGGAAAGGGGCTTTTTATTCCCTTTAAGATACAAAATGTAAATGTTCTACAAAATGTTCTATGGAAACCATTCACACCAAAGTTCCTAAGTTTCCATATCAAACCACATATTTCTAAATGAGCCCATTAAAATCCCTTTCCTATCGCTGTGCCAAATTCTACATACATGACCACTTTTCTTAGGAACTATTTATTTAGT
>NW_006408530.1:14567037-14569122 GCF_000296735.1 Chrysochloris asiatica
GCACTTAACAACAACAACAACCTTAGATACCAAATTCTTTATATAAGACCAGGTTGCCTTTTTGTTCAACAGGCTTGTTGAAGTTATTACTTATTAAAATAGTCACAAGATTTAAAGTAAATAATAAAATTATACTTGGCCAAAAGAAGAAAGATTTCATTGACCTTCTTGGAAAGCATAGGTTTACTGCTACAATGAATACACAATCCATTTTTTGAAAGAAACATTCTTTATAGTTTTAGATGATTTATTATACAGCTTACAAACTGTGCTACTTAGTGGGGACTGGGGTTCACTTAGTTTATTGATAGCATTTTATTGTATTGATCAAATAATACCATTTAGCTGCTTCAAGTGGACTGAGGTACTATACTTTCCAGATTGGTATAAACGCTTTATTTTTCTTCTCATTTCTCCAGTCATCATCCATCATTTTTCACTTTTGAGGCAGTCATTGCACTTCCGTGGTTTGATCTTATGCCCATGTTTTTAAGTTTAAGCATATTACCCTGGGCTAGAAATGTTCCCTCTTTTTAATGATGACTCTTATCTTCATTAGAGTGAAAGCACATATCCCTAAGTGCTCCCTTAAAAACCAAAAAAAAAAAAAACCAAAAAACTGGAACAAGAATTTGTTCTACTGAAGAGCCTAGGAGAGTCTCTGCAAAGGGATTCTGTGTATTGACACTATTGATTAAAATAAACTGATTTCATCTAGTTTGTCATTAGCAATGGTGGAAATGTAATTTGGCGCACTGCTCAGCTAAGAGGTTACAGAAACAGAACATACCTCTCTCTAGAATTTAACTCCAAGAGGTGTTTTTTGGCTGTAAAAATATCAGAGTGTTTTGATTAAAAAAGGAAGTGACATCCATTGGGAAGTGACATAGCTACATATTTAAAGATCCATTAGTGCCAAAAATAGCTGATTTAGCTTTAGATGACTTAGTCGTTAGTCTCTTCCTTCCAATAGTTATTTCTCCTTTAGAAAATAATTTATTTTCTCTTCTTTCATTCTTATTTTTCTTTCCACTTCTCAGCTATGTGGTTTAATATTCACCAGGTTATATAGAAGATTATTTAAAGCATATCTTACCCTCTTTAAATCACGATGAGCTTATTATATTATAGTGTTACCGTTTAAAGTGCTGTCAAGTCAGTTCTGACTCATAGCGACCCTATATAGGGTTTCCGAGGAGCGGCTGGTGAGTTTGAATCACCTACTTCATGATTCAAAATGGCCTTGCAGTCCAGCACATTAACCCACAGAACCACACCAGAACTCCATATTATAAAGTAGAAGTGTTTTTTGAGTCAATTTTGTGAATATTTCTAAAAGAACCATTATGGGCACCTAGGATGCCCTTCATGTAAGGAGTTCTGTCAGAGATTTTCTGCAAACTTTTTAAATAACTTCTCAAATGCTGAGTAGGAGTCCTGGTGTGGCCCTGCAGAATAATGCACTGAACCACAAGGTCAGTTTGAATCGCAAGGTCAGTGGTTCAAACCCAACAGACACTCCTCTGAAACCCTATACAGAATCTCTACGGGTCTCAGAACCAACTCAATGACACTTAACAAGAACAACAACAAATACTTAGTTGTGTTGAGTGTCATTCATTGAACAGAAATTATGAACTTTGTTTCACAGAAGTCCTTTTGGGCAAATTTAAACTCATCCTCCTCCCCATTTAGTTTTTAATGAAGTTAGAGACCAGGTGGTCTCTGATTTTGCAATTGTTTATTACATACTTGCAAAGAGTAAGCAAACTCTCATAGAATTTCAATCTGTCCTAAGTAATCTTAAATTTTATATTTATTTTGTTTTCTTCTTGGTCTATTTTTCTGTTCTTCTTCTATATCCCCATATGATGAGTTTATGGGCTTTGATAATATAGACAGCACTGGATTAGCTGAATCAGAAGTCACTATTTAACATGGGAAAGAAATTATATTTCAATGAAACAAGGACAAAAACTTCTGTCTGATGACATGCATGACTGAAAATTGCAAGACATTTACATTTCTCAGCATTGTGTTATGATTCTGCTGGAGGTGGTGGTGGTGGTTATGTGCTGTGGAGTC
>NW_006408530.1:14569807-14579417 GCF_000296735.1 Chrysochloris asiatica
ATCTCTGCTGTCACTGCTTCTCTGGATAGGGTCCTGCATTCAGCTTGTGCTCTTCTCCCTTGATGGTTCTAGGGTCCTCTGTTTATGTATTGTAAGATTAACTAGTCCCCAGCTTTTGCCACAAAACTTCTACCTTTACAGTTATAACAGTTGCAATTAGTCATGATAACAATTACTCACTATTGAATCATAAGAATCGCTTTTCACCAGACCCATCAAACAAGATGAAAACTATTCAGTGAGGAGTCTATCTCCCCCTAAACTCTCTGTTGAAAACTTGTAAGCCAGTCACTTCATGCCTTTATTGCCCCCTCATTTTAGGTAGCCAGTGTCTAAGTTGCCTGTCCCTATCTACACTGTATACAGAGGGGAGAGGATTGATACTTGATGTGAAGACTCCTTTCCTCTCAGTTGGTATCTTGAGCTACTACATCCATAGTATAGGTCAAGTTCACCAAATTGTAGCAATTTACGCACATTTCTTTTATCAAGAATTGTTTTTGTATCTTCCTCTAGTTGAGTTCTGATTATCAAGCCATAGATGCTAGGTCAAATGAGTACTCTCTGCAAGTTTGTGTGTTCTTGTGTGTCTCTCCTCATTTTATTTCAGCTGGATGCTTCACTCTCAGCTCTAGACCTCCATGGCTATGTCCTTGTCCATGGACTCAGGAGTCCCCATGTCTCACCACACTTTGGACCAATCATCCCTTCGTTTTCTCTCTCTCATCTCCAGGTCAATGACAGTGTATGAAATGTGGTTGAATTCAGCCCATTTCTTCATTGCTGCCTTTACCCCTCTTCCACTCACCAGTAGACCAATGTGGTCAGTCTTGGAGTGGGATTTGTCCTGGGGGAACTTGATTGCTTACCTTGATGGTTTCCCGGCAAACAACTTGCTTGTTCTAATAGTAGTCGAACATACTGCCATTTTTGTTTTGGGTTTTTCCTGTTGATTTTTTTTTAAAGATATATCTTCTGTTGCTCTAGCTGTTCCAGGTTGTTCTGCTTGTACTTTCTAGTGTGAATGTCCCACCTCAGAAGTTTCTGGATGGGGCTCAGGATTTTACCTAATATCCTATACACTGCAAAGGCTCTACAAGATGCCTATTTCACTGGGCAAATTTTAGAACCCTTTTAGGTATTCCAATCAGTTATAGGCTAAAGTCAGGCTTACAAACTTTCTGCAATCATATTTCCTGACATCCCTTTCTATCCAACTCAAGTGTCTATTTTACAATAGTAGGCAAGGGAACCATAAGACAGTCAAGCATCTTAGTATCATTTCCACTTTTCAGACTATGCCTGTATCCCTGTATCACAGAGTCCTGTTCCATTATCTTTTAATTAATCTTTTCCACAACATATGAAGCCCTCTCAGATTTCACAAAAATTTTATCTTCTTAAATTCAATAATGTTTCATAATTCCAAAGCTAATTAAAAATCAACGAGAAGCCAATAACTTAGACACATTGCTGTTGTTAAATGCATTTGAGTCAGTACCAACTCATAGCAACACTATAGAGTTTCCAAGGAACATTTAGTGCATTTGAACCACTGACCTCACAGTTAGTATTCCAGTGCTTATCCTACATCACCACACTAGGACTCTAATGACTCACACTAGGATTGGGCAAAAACAAAAATGTAGATGAATTAGGCTTTCTTTCTGTTAGTAATTATACCTCTTTCTCTCATCATTTCCTTTTCCTTTTCGGAGTCCTAGCCAAGTCTGGGTGACATTCCAAGTTTTTGACTTCTAAATTTTTTGTCATTCAAAATACATTCATACAAGCATACACACATTATATATATATATTGTTGCTGATGTGTACCTTTGAGTTGGTCCCATTTCTAGTAACCCTGGATAAGGTTTCCAAGACTGTAAATCTACAGAAGCAGAGTTTCATTTGTCTCCTCAAGTGGGGCTAGTGAATTCGAACTGCTGACCTGGCAGTAATATAGTGGGTTATTTATTGGGCTGCTAGCTGCAAGGTCAGCAGTTTGAATCCACAAGCTACACCATGGGAGAAAGATGAGGCTTTCTTCTCCTATAAAGATTTACAGCCTCAGAAAACATATACAGGGTCACAATGAATCAGAACTGACTCTGTGCCATGCAGCAGCAGCATATATATGAGGTTGTTGCTTTGATTTTTTTTTTTTTTTTTTCCTTGCTTTCTGTCCTGGAAAGCACCTGTGATCATGCATGAGCTGTACCAACACACATTGGTGGTTGTTTATAATATTGGAAAGTATTATTAGTCTTTTTTTATGGATCATATGTAACTATGTACTTGATGCAGTACAGATGTTTCTTTTTGTTAAACCAGCACCATTTTATTTATATTTTGCCTTCCTCATCGTCCAAGTTAACATGTGTCTCTCCCTTAGCTAATAATTTACTCGCCCTGCCCTTTCCACTCCTGGTAACCAATAAAGAATGCTTATTTTAGTGTGGAAACCTTTTCTTGACTATTTATAATAAAGTATCATGCAATATTGTCCTTTTGTGATTGGCCTATTTCACTGAGTATAATGTCCTCCAGGTTCATCTATATTATAAGGTGTTTCTCAGATTCACTGATATTCTGTAATCTTGCATAGTATTCCACTGCAGTTCTGATACAGCACTATAGAATAAGCACTGGACTGCTATCCACAAGGTCAGCAGTTGAAAGCCACTAACCACTCCTTGGAAGCCCTATACAGAGTCACTATGAGTCAGAATCAGCTCCACGGCACTAACAACAACAACAGTATTCCATTGTGTATCTGTACCATAGTTTACTTTGCCATTCTTCTGTTGATGGGTACTTAGGTTGTAGCGATCTTTTTGCTATTGCAAATAGTGCTATGATGACGATGGAGGTACATAGATCTATTCATGCCACAACTCTTATTTCTCTAGGCTATATACCAAGTATTGGGATTACTGAATCAAATAGTATTTCTATTTCCAACTTTATAAGGAAGTGCCATACCATTTTTCACAGTGGTTGCATCATTTTAGTCTCACTAGCAATGTTAATTTTTGAATCACATCATTTTAGGAATCTAGGTCTTGTTTTCTATTGCCTTAATAGTAAAAAGAATTCCTTTTTTTCACTTTTTTACAAAAGGAGGAAAATTTTTAATTATGCCTGCTCATATCCTACATAAAGTAGAGAGTGTAATGGAAATTTCCTAGCAAGGAAAGGGGTAATTATTATTTTTAAGCTAGGCTGGGAAAAGGGAGTTGGCCAAAACAGCATGAAGTACTCCTGCGTATTTCACTTGAACTTCAAAAATTTTGGAACTTAAATATTTTATTTAAATTTTTCTTAAGAGTTAAGAAAAAGGAGCTATAGTACACATTTTAATCAATAAAAATAAAAGTTTCACAGCAATGTGAAAGAAAAGTCTTTCTTTTGTAGCACAAAATGACTAGTCTATGATGACTGGTACTTATTTTGCCCCCAGACTCACTGAAATTGTAGAACATATATAAAATTAAATCCACGATAATTATGTAAACCCACTAAGGTTCTTATTGAATGCATTTTGGAAATAAAGCAGAAGGGATTTATTAGAAACCCAAACTTCTTGTTTCTAAGAAACATGAAAAATTCATTCAGTTAAAACAGAAATGTTCCAAAAGTTATTTTTTCCCATCACAATTCTGGAATAGTCTTAACATCAATAGCGTCACCCACTAGAAATAGTTGTTGTCATTATGTGCTATGAGTTGGTTCCAAGTTATAGTGACCCTGCATAGGGTTTCCAAGGAGTGGTTGGTAGGTTTAAAACACTGACCTTGTGATTAGTAGTCCAGTGCTTATGCTACAGCAGGACACAGGTGTCCTGAAGTAGACGCTAGCAGTGTGTGTGTGTTTGGGGGGTGGGGGGGGGTTGAGCTAAAGAGCTATGTAAAAGCTAAGTCTATTTCCCTTCTCAATTAGACCTGTGATGATTACTTTCAGTCTAGTACCATGAGTCCTGCTCATTTAATAAAATAAATGAGCTTATGGAGAAATCCCCTTTTGGAGCTAGAAAAAGTGAAGGGATACTATTGTGGGAGTTCTGTTACCCCTCAGAACTAGAAGCTCTTTATTCACCCACTAAAATTCTTATAATCAAGTTTGTTTTTAAGACCTGCACAATGGGTATTTTTATTTGGAGCAAAGAAATCCTGTACAGCTGTCAATCCTAGTCAACCAACCCCAGTGGATCTCAGCTCTCAATACATATTTGAATCACTTAGAAAGATTAAAACAAAAAGCAAAAAACCACGGATGCCTGGATGCCTAGGCCCCATTCCCAGATATTTTCATTTAATTGGTTTGGAGTAAGTCCCAAGCATTGGTATTTTAAAAAAAGCTTTCCAAATAACAGAGAGAGTTCCGGTTGCTGTCATGGCAGAGTAACAGACTAAACCTCCTGCCAATAACAATGATTAAAGCTGGACACAATTTTAAAGGCAAGCATTTGAAGGCATTGAAGAATAGTTAAAGAAGTGAGGCAGAGACTATTTACTAATCCTTGAAAGAATGGAAACATACCAGGTGAGTTCAATGTTTATAACACGTTTTTCTCTGAGAACATCTTTAGGTGAGCCCTGAAGTAAACAGCAGAGGAAGCAGAGATGGCACTCTGAGTTTTCAAGGAAAAGTGAAATATTTTGAGGGGGAAAATGTGAGAGAAAGCCACAGAGAAAGGAGTCCCAAAATATTCATAAAATTACCTGCAAATAGCAGGCTGACTCTCAAACTGAAAATGCACAGGGATATACTTTAAAGAACTCAGCAAAAAAAACAATAGCTATGAGGTTGAAGAACTGAACAGCAGCTGTCTTGGGAGATAGAGTTTGGAGTTTATATTCTGCCAAGTAAGAGAAGCTTAGTAAAAATGCCTGGCTTTTCTATAAAACATCCAATGTACTACCTTTTAGGACTAAGGGAAAACCTAAAATGGACCTGTCCTAATGAAGTACTGCCAAAAGAAAATGTATATATGAAGGAATATAATTTTGTCAAAATGTTCATTCAAAATTTTCATCCAAAAAAGGGACAATTTCTGGTTCCAATCAATTTGGAGTTAGATGGACTAATATTTCCTGACACAACAAAAAGCAATGTGGAAAAATAAGTAAGAAGCAACAGCACTCAAGATATTGGGCATCAGGCAATAAACATGGTAATCTCAGAGACATGGGAAATAAATAAGACAAACCTTATGACTGAAATAGCCTACCACTTGACAGTTCAAGCTCTCCAGCTGTTCCTCAGAAACTCTACACAGGGGTGCTATGGGTTGGACGCAACTTAACAACAACAACCAGTTGAAGAAAGTCTCCAAGACAATACAGAGGGAAAAAAAGGACCTAGGCAGAGTAAGCCATCCTTCCTAGGTTAAGGAGACTTTGCTATAAACTCATGGAAACCTAGACATCAAGAGTTCGCAGAGCAGAGTACAAAATAGGAGAAAATGACAAAGACAGAACTCCATGGATCTTCCTAGATGCAATAGAGTAATGATAAGTGCATATGTGTGATGGGTCTGAAACAGTTGCTGTTCCTAAAAGAAAGAATGGAAAACCTCATAACTCATAATGAATCTGTTAGAGTACTAAGAATAGCTTTGCCTCAGTTTTGGGGAAATTAATCCAAGACTAAGTGCTACTTTGGTTCTGCCTAAGTAGGATTAAAAGCAAGACACGAATGTATCAAACCAATTCCAAATAATTACTTCAACGTCCAGAATAAATTCCGTAATTATTTATAGGAATAAAAATCCAGCACCTAACATATAAAATAAACATTTCTTACCTCATCAAAAATTGGAGAACAAAAACGAAATAGAAAAAATATAACATCGTAGTGAAGATTTTAAAATATCCATCTAAACTGACCTAGAAATGACACAGATGATGAAGTTAGTAGACAAGGTCATTAAATTGGATAATATGACTGAATTTCATATGTTCAAGAAACTAAAGGAAAGATTGAAGATATGCTGAAGAGTAAGAAAAGACTCACATTAAAATGAATCTTTTTATGAAAAAATGTATGAAAATGCAATATCTGTAGATAAAATGATGACAGTTTTGCAAAATCAAGGACTTCTTCATTGCACACACCTTTTACTAACAACATAAATGGTGACTGCACACATTAAACCTCAACAGAAGGAATCCACTAGAATCAAATTGACTACATCTGTGGGAAGACATGATGGAGAAGCTCAATACCATCAGCCAGAACAAAGCCAGCAGTTGACTGTGGAACAGATTATTAATTGTTCTTATGCAAGTTCAAGTTGAAGCTAAAGAAAATTAAAACAGGTCCATCAGAGCCAAAATAAGACTTTGAGTATATCTCAAGAATAAAATTGATACATTGGACACTAATGTTCAAAGACCAGAGAGTTTTGGAATTACATCAGTTAATACCACACATGAAGAAAACAAACTTGAAAGACAAGTAAAATATTATAATGAAATGTGCAAAGGCCTGAAGTTAGAAAATCCAAAGGGAAGAACACGCTCAGTATTTCTCAAGCTGAGAAGATTGAAGAAAAAATTCAAACCTTGACTCTCAATATTGAAGGATTCTAATGGCAAAGTATTGAATGCTACTAGAAGTTGATCCAAAAAAGATGGAAGGGATATACAGTCACTGTAGCAAGAAAAAAAATTTGTTGATATTCGACCAGTTCAAGAGGCATATATGGTCATAAACCAAGACATATATGGTCATAAACCAAACTGCACTGAAGTCCTTAGCAAAATACGAGACTCTAGGAATTGATTGAATACCAGTTGAAATGTTTCATAACATCATGATAAACAAAGAAAAGATTGAAGTTGTCAAAGATATAATTTTCTTGAATCCACAATCAATGCTCATGGAAGCAGCAGTCAGGAAATCAAAAGATGTATTATTGCATTTGACAAATCTGTTGCCAAATAACTCTTTAAAGTGTTAAGAAGCAAAGATGTCACTTTAGGGACTAAAGTGCTACTTTCCAATCACTCCATATACATGTGAAAGCTGGATAATAAATGAAGAAGACTGGAAAAGAATTGATGAATTTAAATTAAGGAGTTGGCAAATAATGACATTATCATGAACTTCCAGAAGATCAAAGAAATCTGTATTGAAAGAAGTACAGTCAGAATAGTCTTCAGAAGGCAGGATGGCAAGACTTCCTCTCTCATCATTTGGACATATTACCAGGAGGGACCAGTGCCTGGAAACAGAGAACATACTGGGGAAAATAGAGGGCCATAGGAAAAGAGAAAGACCCTTAATGAGATAGGTTGATGCAGTTGTTGCCAAAATGGGCTCAAACACGGCAATACTTGTGAGAATGACACAGGACCTGACAGTGTTTCATTCTGTGTTATTGGATTACTATGAGTCACAACTAACTCAACAATATTTAAAAGCAAAAACAATGTAAACAGTACAACAATGTATTGTGGTATTTATTACAAATGTAGAAGTAAAATCTTTGAAAACTTGTACTGATAGCACAAAAGCTTGAAGGTAGACACTGAAGTATAATATTGTTTGCTTTCTAGTCCATTCTGGTAGCTATGTGTGCAGAGCAGAACTAACTGATCTACTGGGTTTTCCAGGCTCTGACCTTTCTGAACCAGCTCTTTAGGCCTTTATTTAAAGGCATCTCTGAGTGAGAAATGTTTAGGGTATTTTTTTCCCCTTTTAGTTGGAATTGTAATGGGTATCTGATTTTCTGACTTGTAAAGATTTTGTGTTAGGTGTGAATTGTTGTTAAAAAAGGGGTGGGGGAGAAATCAGATTTCATTTGTCTAATGCTGTGCCAGTGAATTCTTTTTCAAATTTAAACCTAGATCAAGTAACTCTTTTACACAAAAGCTGTTATAAAGCCAAGAATTGCATTGTAATATCTGTCTGCTCATTTGACACTGAATACATAGACAGTATTTTAATTTCTTTCTTTTTCTTTCTATTAAACTTTGAATAAAGATACTTCACACTAACAATTTCAAAGTTCTCTGTGCTTATAGAGGAACTAAAATTAAAATTCCACTGTTAGCTCAGGAAATAGTCTGTGTGTCTACTGTATGCTATATAATGTTTAATATAGAACAACTTGATCCTCTGTAATATAAGCTTCAGAAATAACTCTTCCTTGTGGCAACCTCTAAGAATTAGAGTAAAAAAAAAGATTTCTGCACCGAAATGAGGGAATACTAAGTATCTCCTTTAGTCTACCTGATCTTATCCCTTGATACCATCCTTCCAAATAATAACATCACAATTGTATCTTCTTGGGTTTCTGGGTTTCTTGTACTCATATTCATGAGAAGGAAGATTCTGTTGCAATACAATCTATAGTCTCTTTTGTTGAAAATAGGTAACAATCACACTTGTTGTTGTTAGATGCTTCAGAGTAGGTTCTGACTCATAATGAATGAGTCACAAATGAATGAAACAGTCCCTGGTCATGCACCATCCTCACAATTATTACATTTGAGTCTTTTACTGCTGCCAAGGTGTCTATTCATCTTATTGGAGGTCTTCTTTTTTGCTGACCCTCTACTTTACCAAGCATGATGTCTTTCTACAAGAACTGGTGCCTCTTGATAATATGTCCTAAGCATAAGAGCAAAAGTCTTACTAAACTTGCCTCCAAGGAACATTCTGGCTATCTTCCGCACAGACATCTTTGGTCTTCTGACAGTCCATGGTACCTTCAATATTCGACTCCCACAGTATAATGCAAATGCATCAATTCTTGTTGCTAGGGTCAAGCATACCTTATTCCTCTGATATGTTTTCTGTTGAATACTTTAAAGAGGTCTTGTATAGCATATGTGACTTGTGCAGTATGTGATTTGATTTATTGACTGCTGCTTCCAAAAGTGGTGATCGTGGATCCACGCAAAATGAAGTCTTTGACAACTTCAATGTATTCTCCTTTAAATACGACGTTTGTTTGTTTGTTTGTTTGTTTGTTTGTTTGTTTGTTTGTTTGTTTGTTTGTGTGTTTGTTTTTACAAGGTCCTGGTTGAGCTCACCAGCCACTTCTCTGAATTCCTGTTCTGGGTTACTACGTGTTGGAACGTTTCACTTAAATGTGGTTCATCCCAGTGAATGCACTATCCATAATGTAACATTACTTACGTTTTGTATTTCTCATTTCCATTCTTCCTTCCTTCCCAGCCCTTGCTAGTTTTGTAATGACTTAGGTAAGTTCTTCCCTTTTGATGTCCAATTGCTGATCATTCCATTGTGTGCATACCTTACAAGTCTGTTATCACCCCTATATATTTATTTATAGCTAAGCTGAAAATTGAGCTATTGTGGTGAGTTTTGTTGCAGACTTGAAGGGTAACTGAGGACCACAGTCTTGGTGGCTCCCCTAGTCTCTAACCAGTAAGCCTGCACTTCTTAAATACTTTGAGTTTGGGTCCCTATCTTTACACACCATATTCAGGATCCATTAATGGGATTCCTTTCAGAGAAGTTGACAGTGATAGCGGCTCACCAACTAGGTCTCCAGACCTCAGTATCGTGGACACTGAGATTTATATGGTCCATCTAATCAGGGCTGGCTTTATTATTTATTTATTTATGTATTTAT
>NW_006408530.1:14579685-14580963 GCF_000296735.1 Chrysochloris asiatica
CCCTTCTCTCTCCCTAAGTCCAGTGTCCCCAGCCGCTCCATCTGTCCATGTCATCTTCTCTGTCTCCATCTCTGGTGTCACTGCCTCTCTGAGTAGGGTCCCGCTTTCTTTTCTTCTCACTTGATGGTCCCAGGGACCTCAACTCCCAGGCTGCAAAATCAATCACTCTCCTGTTTTTGTCAAAAAAACATCTGCCTCTATATTTCCTAACCTCACAGTCAGACCTGATGGCAATTATTTACTATTTTACCACAAGAGTCTTATCCCCATTTCCTTTTGCCAGCCTGATCTCAACGAATTGGGAATCATTCAGTGGTGATTCTACCTTCCCCCACCCTGCCTGGAACTAGGCTCCCTCTTGAAAGCTTGTAAGCCAGTCACGTCTTGCTTTTATGTTGTTGTTGTTGTTAATGTGCTATGGAGTCACTTCTGACTCATAGGGTTTCCCAGGCTGTAAATCTTTATAGGTGCAGAAATCTTCATATTTTTCCTGTGGAACAACTGGCAGTTTTGAACTGCTGACCCTGAGGTTAGCAGCCTGATATGTAACCACTATGCTACTAGGGCTCCTTTATAGGTCCCCCCATTTTTAGGTGTTCAATGTCTATGTTTCCCATCTTGGTTCACCCTGCATACCGAGGGAGAGGGAGTGATTGTCGCTGTGAAGATTTGTTCCCTTTTATGAACTATTACATCCATAAGTATAGGTAAAGTTCATAAAATTGTAGCAGGTTACTCTTTCCCCCACCCCCTTCTTTTTTCTTCTAGTCAAGTTCTGATCATCCAGCCATTGAAACCAGGTCAAGTGGGTAGTATCCGCAAGTATGGGTGCTCTTAGGCCTGTCCCCTCACTTCATATCAGCTGGATCCTTCACTCTCTGCTCTAGTCCTCTGTGGCCATGTCACTGCCTCTGGGCCCAGGAGTCCCCAGGTCTTGCCATACTGCTGGCCATCCAGGTCTCCACTCAGGTTCACAGGAGTCTATTGAATGTGGCTGGGCTTAGCTCACAACTTCATTGCTGTTTTTTCCTCTGTTCTTTTATCGGTGACCAACATGGTCACCAGCCAGACCACATGCCTGCTCATGTATTTCCCTTGAGTCTCAGTTTTGGAAGGGGGTTTGCTCTGAGGGGTCTGGACCACTTGCCTTGATGGCTCCCGGGTGAACAGCTTATTTGTTCTTGTAATAATCAGTCAGACTGCTGTTATTGTTTTGGATTTTTCCTACCGGTCTTTCTTTCACGAAGTAGCTTCAGTTCTTCTAGCCACTCCAGACTG
>NW_006408530.1:14582073-14583070 GCF_000296735.1 Chrysochloris asiatica
ACTATCTCCTCCCCATGTATCATACCTAGATACTTTGTCAAAAATCAATTGGCTGTATGTGGATGGGTTAATTTCTGGATTCTCGATTCTGTTCCACTGATCAATGTATCTTTCATTGTACCAGTACCAGACTGTTTTGACTACTGTAGTCGTGTAGTAGATTTTGAAATCAGGGAATGAGAGGCTTCCAACCTTGTTCTTCTTGAGCAGTGATTTGCTTATCCTGGGTCTCCTTCCTTTCCATATAAAGTTTGTAATTGTCTTTTCCATCTCTTTGAAGAATGTTGCAGGAATCTGAAATGGGATTGCATTACATATGTATATTGCTTTTGGTAGTATTGGCATTTTCATGATGTTTAGTCTTCCTATCCAGTAACATGATATGTTCTTCCACTTCTGAAGTCTCTTTTGGTTTCTTTTAGTAGGGTTTTGTAATTCTCTTTGTATAAGTCCTTTGTTTCTCTGGTTACGTTTAATCCTAAATATTTCATCCTTTGGGTGACTATTATAAATGGTATTTCTTTCCTAATGTCTTTTTCAGTGCTGTCATGTTGCTATAGAGGAATCCCACTGATTTTTGTAAGTTGATAATATACCCTGCCACTTTGATGAATCTTCCAATGAGGTCTGGTAGCTTTTTTAATGAGTCTTTGGGGCGCTCTGTGTATAGTATCATATAGTTTGCACATAGAGATAATTTTATATCCTCTTTGCAAATTTGGATGCCTTTAGTTTCCCTGAACTGCCTTAAAACTCTGGCTAATACATCCAAAACAATATTGAATAGGAGTGGTGACAAAAGGCATCCTTGTCTAGTTTCCGTTCGCAAAGAGAAGGCTTTCAGAGTCTCTCCATTGAGAGTGATGTAGGCTGCTGGTTTTGTATATATGCTCTTGATTATATTGAGGAAATTCCCTTCAATTCCTACTTTGTTGAGTGTTTTTATCAGGAATGGATGTTGGATTTTGTCAAATGCCTTTTCTGCATCAATCAATAT
>NW_006408530.1:14592058-14592651 GCF_000296735.1 Chrysochloris asiatica
AAAAGTGTCAAAAGCAGAAGCAATATAAAAGCAGAGACAAAAATCACCACTTTGAAACAAAAATAAAACTGTGGCCAACTGTCCAGTTGCCTTGCCACATAAGCAGTGTCTTTGCACCATAGAAGCCTCCAGCAGTAGGTTGGGGTATCCACTTGCTCAGGCCCCTCCTCCAGTCACCACAGTATAGGTGAGCAGATAGATATTGAGAAGTTAATGGGAGAAAGATTGTCCTCTATTTTTGTCTCTAATTGTCAGTTAGATATCTGCTTGTGCACAGCATAATTCTTGAGATATTTGCATCCTTTTATGTTAGGGTTTCACAGATTGTTCTATTGTTTGTCTGTCTGGCCTGATGGGCCTGCTTTTTTCCTGCTATATGGGCCAGAGTGAAGGGTCCTGCACAAGTTAATTTTAGGGCTGCAACCCCGAGGCTGACTCATAAGTAGCTGCCAAGCTCTTTCTCTCTGTACTGTGGGAAAACTGTGGGGTCAGTGCTGGACTTTTTTTGGGGGGTGGTGGTGGTGGTGCACACCCACCAGCCTGAAGGTGTCCAAGCTGGGCAACAGGGAAGAGGAGGAAAAAATGTGTAGAAG
>NW_006408530.1:14594698-14595481 GCF_000296735.1 Chrysochloris asiatica
TATTGTCCAATTACTGTTTCTAACTTATGAATTCCTATCACCAGTAATTATCAATACATCTTGATTTCATGTCTGATCAATTTCACACTGAAGAAACTGGTAAATTTCTTAAATTTTATCATCACTGACTTTAGTGGTTAGTGCATCAATTTTAATAATAGTGGTATTAACTGATATTCCTTTTAGGCATTTGTGCATTATCCTATCACAGACAGCATAGATCTTGAAATGTTCTTTTTGATGATGAATGAAACACCATTTCTCTTCAATTTGTCGTTCCTGGCGTAGTAAAAAATGTGACTGTCAGATTCAAAATGCCAATAGCAGTCCAGTTCAGCTCACTAATGTCTAGAATACTGATCATTATGTATTTCATTTGATTTTTGATGACTTCCAATTTTCCTTGATTTGTTCTTTGTAGGTTCCATGTTATGATTGTTAATGGAATTGTGCTTGATCAGCAAATAAAGGTCCCAAATGCTTTACTCCACTGACATCATCATGGTCAACTCTACTATAAGGAGGCAGCTCTTCCCCAGTCGTAATTTGAATGTTTGCCAAAATGAGGGATTTATCTTATGGCACTGTATCTAAAAGTAATCTGGTAACATTCATAATGTTTTCATCTTCTGGAACTATATCTGACAATATTCAGCTGCTATTCATAAGGTTTTCAATGACCAAACATTCAGAAATATTCTTCCTCTCCTTCTTTCCTCATCTGTTTTATTGTGGAAGTGCAGCTTTTAAAACACCGGCGGCATAGTTTCCAGCATCACAGCA
>NW_006408530.1:14596962-14598746 GCF_000296735.1 Chrysochloris asiatica
ACAATCAATTACTCATATGCAAGTTGAGGCTGAATCTGAAGAAAATTAAAACAAGTCCATGAAAACAAAAATTTTAGTAGTTAGCAGGATGTAAAATGAAATCTCAAAGGAGTGTCACTACATAGCTTCAATAAGGGCTAACACTAAAAAAAAAAAAAAATACTGAAAATTCCAAGTGTTGTCAAAGATATGGGAAAATCAAAACTTTCTTACCATCCTTGGGAGTGTGAATCAATAAATCCACATTAAAAACCTAATAGTTATTTTCTACTAAACCTCAACATGTAGCTAGATTACCAAAAGATATATACATGAATGTTCACAACAGCACTATTTGTGATCATCAAAACCTACATGTTTCCCAAATGTTCATTAACAGGTAGATCAAATAAACTATTCATTGTGTATCCATACAACAGAATCCCATACAACAATTAAAATGAATGAGTTACTGCTATACGCAACAAATCTAACAATCATAATATAATGAGTGAAAAAGATAGGCACACAATATTACATAGCATATGAAACAGTTATGTAATTTCAAAACTCAGGACAACTAATCTATGGTGATGAATATCAGAATAGCACTTCTCTTTGGGAAGGAAATAAAAGAATAGGTGATGCCAACTATTTTACTTTAATGGGGATTAGCAGGAAGCATGATGGGTGTGTATGGGGATGCTGACAGCATTCTATTTCTTCTTCTGAGTGTAGTTATAGGTCTATGTTCAATTTGAAAAAATTGAGTTGTATACTAACATTTGTATATAATCAAATTTTCAGTATTTTTTATATTTAACTTAAAGTATTAATAAATGGAATCACCTTATAGAAAATTAGGTAGCTATAGGAATAACTGTATCTGCTTGTCATTTTTGTTTGGCTTGTGAATTTGGGTAAGAGGGTGTTTGGAAGCTGAGAAGGTATTAGAATAAGGGTGCTAGCATTAATTTGGTTAAAAAATAGAGTAACTGAAGCTCTTAAATGTCCTATTTCTCAGGTTTCTAAAGTCATTTAAAATGTACTTTTCTGATGTTGACAGAAACTTCATTGATAAGGATTTGTTCCATGCCTGTTGATATAATTTGTTTTGGTCACAAGAAGCACAAGAAGCTAAGATTTAACATCTGGTGTTTGAAAGACTAGAATAAAGCAACTCTGCCACAATCCTGCTTTCCATTTGTTTGCTTTTTGTCTCTGAGAAGGCAAGCAGCTACATTTAGCTGATGCCTGGGGTTTGATCCTATATTTTGTAGACTCATAACTATGTATCTCTGGACTATGACATGCTGACTCTCCTCATACCAACATGATGGGGATCAAAAGTGTTGTTTAAGGAGAAATACACTACTCCTTGGAAGGAAGCTGATATCAGCCTTTCAAAACTGCAATATATTATTAATAATTATAATTCCTAACATTAATTTAGTTTTTGCCATTACTGTATGTCATATTTTAAGTTTATTACACTTATCTCTATTCCCTTCTAGATTTTATAGTATGAGAGTAAGTAAAATAGTATTGCTAACAAATTTTTTATGGGCCTTGACAGAGAACTTCCAGAGGTTCAAGCTGAATTCAGAAGAGGATGTAGAACAAGGGATATCATTGCTGATGTCCAATGGATCTTTGCTAAAAGCAAAAAATACCAGAAAGATGTTTACCTGTGCAACTGGTCCCTCCTGACAATGCATATGAGAGACGAAGTTTGGCCATCCTGGCCTCCAAGGAGCACTCTGGCTACCCTTCTTCCAACACAGATCTGTTGGTTCTTTTAGCAG
>NW_006408530.1:14599926-14601430 GCF_000296735.1 Chrysochloris asiatica
TTGGCTCTTGTTCATATGCTACTCTTGAAACAATTGAACATAAACCATTTCCTTTTGGTACAGTGACTCTGTGAATTTTAGGAGTTACTTAATTCATTTCCTTCCACTCAGAGCTATCTCTTATTAAGCTTGTCTGATATTTAATATCTTGAATAATATCACTTTGTGTTTATCTTCAATGCTTTTAGTTGTTCCAAATAAGAGTATATACCTAGATTTTAATTCTCCATCTTGACAGAAAGTCTATGGAAACAAGTTAATGTGAAATGCCAGAAGCTAACACAACAAAGGTTTATTTGTCACTCATGCTCTATGCTTGTCATTGATTATTGGAAAGCTCAGCTCCACATAGTCATTCAAGGACACAGGTGACTGAGATTCCACCTTCTAGAATGTTGATTGTCACTACAGCAGACAAAAGAGCAGCTCTTGCATTTCTGCTTACAAATTATTTTCCATAACCAATCCTGCAACCACACCTAACTGCAATAAGGATACTTATATTAGAGGCACGCATAAAATACTCAGTCAACATCATTGTCTGTGTTGTAGCTGAGCATGTAATTATCAGGTCAAAAGGCTTTATTTTGAATGTTGCATACCTTTTTATTTCTTTGTACTCATTTTTGACATTAATGGTTTCTCTACTTAGATTCACCACTAAATGCTCAGTTGCTTTGAATTCACTGTTAAATTTTTTTTTTTTAATTTTATTTTTTCCTTTGTTTTTAAGAAGTGTTAATAGGTGTTATTCTTTCTAAGTTATTTCTTAAGTTTAAGAAAGTCTGCTTATTGCCTTTATTCTTCAATAGCAACTTGCTCATATGCAATATTGTTTAATCCCATTTTCTTTTCTTTACAATTTCTTAGGTACTGTTCTATTATTTCTATTATATATTGAATTATTCTAGAAAAGTCTCATGCTAGTTTGACTTTTCCTTTGTAAGTAACAATTTTCTTTTGTGAAAGATTTCAATAACTTGCCTGAAAAAATTATATCAGTTCTGGGATTGTGATTAAACTGTTATTTTCTTAACTCTGACCACTACGTAGCACTTTATTTTTAATGTATATTTATTTATTACTTGATTCTTTTACTCTTGTTAGCAATCTTGGTTGTTTAGGGTAATGTTTAATGCTTCAATTTAGAATCTTGACTTTGATTCCCTAATCTTATATTTGTAATTCTTTTAAAGAGTTATCCCATATTGATTTATTTTTAGTTCATCTTTTTATTCATTTATTTATTTTAAAACTTTTTATTGTGAATTGAGTTTAAGTTTACAGAGCAGATCATCAGTTTTATATTCATTAAGCCTTTCAGTTTACTTCACTACATAGTTGCAATCTCCTTCATTTACCAACCGTTGATGGCATTTATCACTAATCACTTTAATTATTGCATTCCTCCCTGTGTCTCCCACTACCTTCC
Source organism: Chrysochloris asiatica (assembly GCF_000296735.1). NCBI lineage: Eukaryota > Metazoa > Chordata > Mammalia > Afrosoricida > Chrysochloridae > Chrysochloris > Chrysochloris asiatica. The sequence goes on from NW_006408530.1 coordinate 14,601,359, forward strand.
TCTTTTCTCTGCTAACCTCCTTATATATTGCCTGCTCTGTCACCCAGGTTAACATGTGTCTACCCTCCAGTC
>NW_006408530.1:14603864-14609116 GCF_000296735.1 Chrysochloris asiatica
CTATAATGGTACCAGGCACCTCTGCTCCTGGAGTGCAAAGTCAACCACTTCCCTCCTTTTGCTATAAAATGCCTACCTTTGCATTTCCAACCCTCACAGTCAGTCTGATAGTAATTTTCCCTATTGTGCTACATAAGTACCATCCCCATATCCTTTCATTAGCCCCGCCCCGACAAATTGGATACTACTCAGTGGAGATTCGACATTCTTTCATGCCCTCTAGATCCAGGCTTCCTCTTGAGAGCTTGTAAGCCAGTCACTTCTTGCCTTTGTAGCCCCTCCGTTTGGGGTAGCCAATGTTCAAGCTGCCCATCCCTGTTTACCCTGTGTATTGAGGGAGTGGGAATGATTCTTGCTGTAAAGATTTGTTTCCTCTTTTGAGCTACTGCATCCATAGATGTAGGTCAGATTCATCATCTTTATGTCTTTGATTGATACATTTAACCCATGTACATTCAGTGTAATTATCAATAGGTATAAATTGATGTAATTTTTCTGTGTTTTTTTCTGTTGTTGTTGTTGTTGTTTTGTGGCAATTCTGGATTCATATTTTTCCATGCTTAATTTATTTTGTTTGTAGGTTTTCTCATAATTTTTATTTGTGCTCTGTAATGCTTACTAAATCTTTCTGATTTACAAATACTTTTCATTTCTGTTTATCAAGAAATGTCCTCATTTCACAGCTGTATTTGAGGGACAGCTTTGCTGTGTATATGATACTTTGTTGGCAAGCTTTTTCTTTCAGTTTTGCATATGTTGTTCCATTTACTTCTTGCCTGAATGGTTTCTGTTGAAAAATCTGAGCTTAGTTTTACTGAGTCTCTTTTTATAGGTAACTTTTATAGGTAACTTTTCGTTTTCAAGAGCAGCTGTCAGAATTCTTGTCTTTGATTTTGGGAAGTTTGATTATATGTCACGGTGATTATCTTTTGAGATGTATCCTGTTTGGGTTTTGGTCAGCTTCTTATATGCTTATTTTCTCATCTTTCATGATGTTAGGGAAGTTTTTCTTCCTACAATTCTTATACAATTTTCTCTGTGCTTCTCTCTTCCTGTTTAAGAATTCAGATCATCTGTAAATTTTTTCTCTCCATGGTGTACCATGTGAGTCTTAGACTTTTTTCAGCTTTTTTCAATCCTTTTTCTGATTGTTCTTCTAGCATTCTAGTATTGTGGGATTTCTCTCCAAGCTCACTAATTCAGGCTTTCAATACTTCACATCAACTCCTTTATCCTATCAATGTGTTGTCCATTTCTGAGATTTAGTATTAATCTTCTGGATTTCTAATTGCAGGTTTTGTATTGTTTCAAAATTTGCATTTATTTTGACTGTTTGTTATTATGATGTTTTCCTGAATTCATCTATAATAATAATTATTATTATTATTGTGTACTCTTTGCTTTTCTGGAATTTTCTATTAATCCTTTGAAGGTCCCTAATTATCATTATTTTGAAAATTTTCTCAGTTAGTTCTATACCTTTTCTTCTTCAGAAATATCTCCTGGCTCGTATCTTGGTCATTTCATTTAAGCTCATTGTCTACAATACTGTCCTTTACTTGTCATGTCACAATTGAAAACCTTTGTGTAGTCAATGAAGCACAAGTAAATATCTAGTACTCTTTGCTTTCAGACAAGATCCATCTGACATCAGCAATTACATCCCTCATTCCATGTCCCCATATGAATTTGGCTTGAACCTCTGGCAATTTCCTGTCAATATACTGTTGCAGTCATTTTGAATTATCTTTAGCAAAATTTTACTTGCATCTGATGATGATATTGTCTGGTGATTTTTATGTTGTGTTAGGTCACCTCTCTTTGGGATGGACATAGATGAGTGAGTACTTCCAGTTCTGCATAAGTTTGTTGAAAGATTTCAATTTGTATTCCATCAGTTCCCAGAGTTTCTTGAAATGGTTGAACATCAGCCATTTCTTTATGTTACAACGATTCTGTGTATTTCCTTCCATCTTCTTTTGATTCTTTCTGTATCATTCAATATTTTGATCATAGAATACTTTAATATTTCAAGTTGAGGCTGGATTTTTTAATTAAGTTCCCTCAGCTTGGGAAATGCTGAGCACGTTCTATCAAAGAACAGCTGGTGGTTTTGAACTGCCAACACTGTGGTTCACAGTCCAATGCTGATCCTACAGCACCACACTAGGACTCCAAGCAGTGTTTAACTGGAGATATATAGTTTTAATTGTACATATTAAGTAAGAAAAAAGCTGAAAAACCAGTGATATAATTTTTCATCTTAGAACCTTAAAAGGAACACCCAAACAAACAGCAATAACAACATAAGAACAACAAATCAAAACTAAACTAAGGAAAGTTGAAGAAAATAAATGCACAACTCAGTTATATAGAAAATAAACATTAAATGTTTGTTATTTAAAAAGATTGATAATAATCATAAATGTCAGCAAGAATGATCAAGAAAAAATGCAGGAGCATAAATTATCAATATTAGGAATGAAAAAATATAACTGCAAGTATTAAAAAGATAATAAGAAGATATTAGAGCATTCATAATTTAAAAGGAAGTTCCAAGGAATGAACAATCTCTTTTGGTGGCTTAGCAACCTAAAAAAAATATAAAGAAATTAATATAGGTATAATATAAAATAGAATTTTAAAACATGAATTTGCTTCTTTAACTTCTTTAAAAAACATGAAAGGAAAAACCATAGGATTCAGAAGATTTCAACAGTGAGTCCTTACAAATATTTAAAGAAACATTAAATACCAAATTTATATAATCTCTACTTGAAAATAAGGAGTCCTTCTGACCCTTTTAAAAGTCAACATTATCTGATTTGAAATCTGTAAATAGAATTACCAAAGAAATTAAAATTGTAGAATAATATGTTTATGAACAAATATTTGAATCCTTATCAACAAAATTCCAAATCATGACCAAGTATTTATTTCAAAAATTACAAACATAAAAAAATCAATTACTGAAATTTTTTCACATTTTGAAAGGAGAAAATATGTTATTTCAACAAAAAAGAAAAGAAAAGAAAAGAAAATTATCTAAAAATATTCAGCACTGTTCACAATAAACATTTATCAGATTAGGAATACTTCCGTATAATTATCTAATCTGGTAATTATCATACTTAATTATGAAAATGAAAATTTCTTCTCTGAAATTGAAAATAAAATTTAGAAGTTGTAATTATTAATAGTTGCATAGTTGTGTGTATAAACAATTAAATTAACTATAAATAAATATTGATATAAAATGTAAAGTAAGCAAGATTTCTAGAGATATGTCATATCCAAAATTAAATTATATTTCTATATACTGTCAAGAAAAAATTACATGTTAAATGCCCTAATGTGGTGCTGTAGATTAAGCAGTCGACTGCTAAACACAGGGTCAGTGGTTCAAACCCATCAGCTACTTCTCAGAAACTCTACACAGGGTCACTATGAGTTGGAATTGATTCAACAGCACTTAACAACAAGAGCATGCTCAATGTAATACGTTGTGTAAAACATAAAGTGCATAATAATAATGTAAATGGAAAACAAAGGAATTTTGGAAAAATTGAAAGGAATTTCAATAAATGCAAGAATATGCCACAGCTTATTATGTATTTTTTATGAATTTAAAGATTAAATACTGTAGAGATGTCAATTCCCACCATTTCAATTGCTGTTGTTACGTGCTAATGAGTTGGTACGGACTCATAATAATCCTATGCATAATAGAAAGAAACACCACCGAGTCCTGTACCAACCTCACAATCATTGCTATGTTTGAAGCCCATTGCTGCTGTCACTGTGCCATGTCCTTCTTTCCTGCTCCTTCCTTTCATCTGAACTTTGTTGGGGGAAAATGTTATCCTTTTTGTTTCCTTACAGTGTATTCTTCTCACAAGTGCTTTCCTCACAGGCTACTCACTTTAGAGACCTGCCTGTTGCTTGATTGAAAAGTGATCCCCGGAAGTGAATGTAGTTTCAGATTTGAAGGGTGTTGTGAAGGGCCATAGTTTTGGGGGATCCACCAGTCTTTGTCAGTTTAGCAAATCTGTTTTGTTTTGTTTTTAATTTTGATGAACCATCAACTTTTGATGAGTAGTTCAGCGGATTAATTACTTGCACCACCCATGAATCCCCCTGCCTGATACACTGTTACCTATAGCTAATTAAGTCAGAGTTCTGGTGTGGTTCTGTAGGATAAGCATTGGGCTGCTAACCACAAGATCAATGGTCCAAACTCTCCAGCTGCTCCTTGGAAACCCTTTACAGGTAACCATGAATTAGAATGGACTCAATGGCACTTAAAAACAGCAACAACATAATTAATTCGTTAGGTAAGTAGTACTATCTGCTGGTACTAGTAAAGGTCTTACATAAATTAATTTATTTAATTATCAAACCAAGCCTATCAAGTACATATGTGATCTCTGTTACACAGATGAGGAAACTCTGACAAAAATTGACTAATGAAATTAACTAATCCATGCAATTATTTCTACATGTCTTTCTGATGGTTTAAAATGGAAATACTAATACCTTAAATATCAGAAATGCCAAATCCTAACCCTGGACTCCTTTTCATTGTAGCATCTGGCGAAAAGCTTCAATTTCTTCACCAAAAAAAGTCAAGTATAATTAATAGGATAACTGTGAAGATAAAAAGACACAAACTATATGAAAGAACTTTGATAAATAAGTTACTTCCCCACTCCTTAAAAAAAAAAAAAAAAAAGTCAACAATAGAAGATTATCCCAAGGAAGAAAGACAAAACAGTTAAGAGTGCACCTGCTGTGGCATTGTAAGGCCAGCACTGGACTCTGAACCACAAGTTTACCAGTTTAAACCCACCTACTGCCCCTCAGAAACACTGTACAGGGTTGCTATGAGTCTGAATCCAACTCAGCAGTACTTAACAACAACAGGATTTAGAATTCAAACAGATCTTCATTTGAATCTGTTTCATTTGTCTTCAGTGATACAGTCTTGGCAAATTACCTAAATATTCCCCACTACATTTCTCACATATGCTGGAGATATATCATGCTATGAGTTAATATGGGAGAACTGTGGCTTTGTAGGATAAGTACTAGATTGCTAACCAGAAGACTGGTGGTTCAAGCCTACAAGATGCTACTCAGAAAAAAGATGAGACTTTGTGCTCTCTCAAAGATTTACAACTTCAGAAACCCTATGAGTTGGAACTTGCTGTTGTCAAATGCCATCGAGTCAGTTCTGACCCATAGCAACCCTG
>NW_006408530.1:14609910-14612074 GCF_000296735.1 Chrysochloris asiatica
ATTTTCAATGAATGTTTACGGCTGTTTCTCTTAATTTTGAGTTGTTCCCCATCAGCAATTGAAGGTCCCACAGGATTTACTCCCATGAGATTTACTACATTTGAGTACTTTGAGGAGGTAGCTCTTCACCTGTCGCATTTTGAGTATCTTCCAACCTGAGAGGCTCATTTTCTGGCACTATATCTACGGTGTTTCTCTACTATTCATAAGGCTTTCAGTGACTAAATATTCAGAAGTAGTTTGTCACTTCTTCTTCCTAGTCTGTCTTCATCTGGAAGCTCATCTGAAACTTGTCCACCATGGGTGACCCTGCTGGTATTTAAAATACCAGTGGCATAGCTTTCATAATCACAGCAACTCACAAGCCACCACAGTTTGACAAACTGAGAGATGAATGGTAGAAAACAGTGATAGAAGCTATAATCACTAAGATTTGATACAAACAAAAAATGAATTGATTTATTACTTCTTCATTACAAAATTTAAATGGAAATGAATTTATCCTGATGAGAATTTGTTTCAAAAATAAAAATAAAAAAATGTTTATTAAAAGAAATTTTTGAAAAAAGATAGAAAGACCATCAAGGGAGAAAAGCAAAGTGTGGGACCCTATCCAGAGAAGCAGGGATGCCAGGGATGGAGGCAGAGACGATGACGTGGAGAGATGGAGTGGCTGGGGACTCTAGACTCAGGGAGGGAGAGGGGCTGTGTGCTGATGGCTGGTGACTGGGGGCAGGTGTGCGGGGTGTACCATTTGGTTGTTTGATGATGCAAGCAGGGTGTTGTAATCATTGCAATGAAATGAAATACAATAGGATGAATATAAAAGTAATATTCTCCCATGTAAACTATCACATGATTCACAATAAAAACTTAAAAAAAAAGAAAAAAAGAACTTCTACTTTCAAGAACTTTATAAATTAGGACAGGGTTTGGCAACTATGACCAACTGGTCTGCTGCTTGTCATTGTAAATGAAGTTTTACTGGAACACAGCCATGAACTCTCAATTACATATAGCCTATGGCTGCTTTTTAAGGAGCTCTGGTAGTGTAGTGGTTACAAATCAGGCTGGAACCTTAAGGTCAGCAGTTCAAAACTACCAGCTGTTCCACAGGAGAAAGATGAGGCTTTCTGTTCCCATAAAGATTTACAGCCTCAGATACCCTGTACTGGGTCGCTATGGGTCAGAACTGACTCCACAGCACATAACCACCACCACCACCACCATGGCTGCTTTAAAGAGTTCTGGTTTTGCAATGGTTTAGCTCTCAGCTGCTAATTAAAAGGTCAGCTGTTCAAGTCTACCAGCCTCTCCTGAGAGGGATGTGGCAGTCTGTTTCTAGGAAGATTGTAGTCTTGAAAATTCCATGTGGCTGTTACATTCTGTCCTATTGGGTGTGTGAGTTAGAATTAATTAGAAGGCAATTGCTTTGGCTTTTGTATGGCTGCTTTTGCACTACAATAGCAGAATCAATTAGTTACGACAGATACTACATGTCATGCAAAGCCTAAAATATTAACTGTCAGTCTCTTAAGAAAAAAGTTGCTGGTTTAGAATAAATAAAAAATAATAAAAATTTGTTGTTTAGAATTAAGAAGAGGATAGAGATGTAATAACTTTTAAAAACAGGGAGAAGAGAGTTCAAAATCAGGGTGACTCACAGCACAGACTGTTTCAGAAGGGTACAGACCAAAGAGATGGGAAGAACCAAAGGAAGCAGAGAGTATATTGCCATTGAGGAACTTTGTGGGGTGTTGAGTTTGGGAGATAGATTGTTAGGGTGTTTAAAATGCTTATTGAGTGTATGGTATGTTTGGGAATCCCTGGGTGTGCAAATAGTTAAGCATTTGGCAGTTAACTAAAAGATCATTCATTTGAATCTACCTGTAGACATTTTAGAGCAAATACTTGTAAAAAGTCAGGCATTGAATACCCTATGGAACACAGTTCTACACTGAAACACATGGGATCTCCATGAATCAGAATCAACTTGAGGGCAACTGGTTTGTGTGTGTATGATGGTATACTTGGAAGGGAATTAGAATTGTAAAGTCAGGGCAACATAGTTAAAAGAAGAGAAAGAGCAGAGTAGCTTGAGGAGAACGTAGAATTAACATTCATATTTTTAAGTGTTATGAAGTCAGTTTTGACTCATATAAAC
>NW_006408530.1:14612174-14616733 GCF_000296735.1 Chrysochloris asiatica
CCAACTCAGCAGTACTTAACAACAACAGGATTTAGAATTCAAACAGATCTTCATTTGAATCTGTTTCATTTGTCTTCAGTGATACAGTCTTGGCAAATTACCTAAATATTCCCCACTACATTTCTCACATATGCTGGAGATATATCATGCTATGAGTTAATATGGGAGAACTGTGGCTTTGTAGGATAAGTACTAGATTGCTAACCAGAAGACTGGTGGTTCAAGCCTACAAGATGCTACTCAGAAAAAAGATGAGACTTTGTGCTCTCTCAAAGATTTACAACTTCAGAAACCCTATGAGTTGGAACTTGCTGTTGTCAAATGCCATCGAGTCAGTTCTGACCCATAGCAACCCTGGATAGGGTTTCTGAGGAGCGGCTGGTGAGCTTGAATCACTGACTTTGCAGTCCAGTGCATTAACCCACAGCGCCACACCAGAACTTGCTAGATAACCCATAATAACACAACAAAAGTTGATATACAACAGCTACTATTATACACCAGATACTCTCCTAAGAGTTTTGCATGTATTAAATAATTTAATTCTCACATTAAACTAGTGAGTATTTACATGACTCCAATTTACTATGGTTTGTTTGTTGTTGTTGCTGTTAGGTACCATAGAATCAGTTCGAACTCATAGAGACCCTACACAGGGTTTCTGAGACTGGAAATCTTTATCAGAGCAAAAATCCTCATCTTTCTCCCGCTGAATAGCTGGTGGGTAGGAACTGCCAACCTCATGGTTAGCAGTCTAGTGCTTATCCAAGGGAGCCACCATCACTTTAAGACATTTGACAGTCTGTGGACAGCTAAGCAATATCAGACCAAACTCTATTTTGTTGGATGTGTGAGAGTATTTTTAAAACCGAAGCATTCAGCATATTCATAGATGACTGACCCAGGTCTGATCAGACTCCGTTTTATCCATATAGACTCATTTCTACTCTAGAGTATGTAAAGGTACTACCAAACCTGGGCTCTTGGCATCATAAAATGACTGATGCAGAGACGAATTGAACTCCATTTTGTTTGCCCTCCTGCTTTAAAATTATAAAACTTGTATTAATGTCAATATCCTTCAGAACAAGCAACGTGGCTGTACTTAGACAAGTATGGTCCCATCCAGTCTCTTCTTAGACAAATACAGGAAAGTCCAGGGTTTCAAGAAAATAGTGTTTGCAAGAGTGTGATTATGCCTAGGCAAGTCAAGTAAGTCCAGAGTGTGTCAACCATTCAGAATTTTGCTGAGATTTTCCTGCTATTTGATTATAAATATCTCTCCTCAGTTCCAGCAAACTGGAGTGTTTTTTTAACTGTGTGGTGGTTCTGTGCTAGCTCAATTTGTGAATTACTCTAACCCTTAAGAAGCCTCATTTTCTTTTACTTTAACCGTTATCTGAAACCATTATCTGTGGCAAGTTATACAGCTAATAAGTGGAAGAGCCAAGATTTTACCCAGAAAGTCTGGCTACTTTTGGTTTCACAAAATTATTGAGAAAATTAAACAAGATGATATTTGGTGATGGTGGTGGTTATGTGCCATGGAGTCAGTTTCAACTCATAGCAATTCTGTGCAGGTTCATCTTTCTCCCGCAGATCTGCTGGTAGTTTTGAACTGCTGAGCATGAGATTATCAACCCAACTCATAACCACTAAACTACCAGAGCTCCTTAAGATGTAAAGAAATGCAATTTACAATACAGTCTAAACACTAAATAAATGGTAATTATTAATATCATTTTTACAAACTAGAAATATATTCTTTAAGAATTGATACAAATAGGAGAAATTAATCCATAGAGGATTACAGTATGGAAATCAGAATTTAAAAATAAATGGAGTTGCTTAGTATTTGGCAAGAAAAGGCGAATACTCTGGATAATGGTCGAAGAGAACAGCAGTACGATAACTGAATATATAGCAATAAGAATTCTGTAACTCAAAAATAGGAACTATCTGTCCCGGTGACAATAAAAGCATACTAAGTATCTAGTGTGTTGAGTAAATATTCGTCATTGCGATTAAAGGTTGGTGACTTACTGCCATGGTCACATAAAATTCTTAGATGGGGTTCTAGTAAAGGTCCCTGATGCTGTCTCTGCTGCTGCATGTCATCACATTGGCTTTAACTCATAATAACCCTGTATAAGGTACCTGAGTCTATAAATCTTTACAGGAGCAGAAAGCCTCATTTTTCTCTTGTAGAGTGGCTGGTAGATTAGAACTTCTGATCTTGCAGTTAGCAGCCCAACACATAACCCACTACACTACAAGTGTTCCTTGTAAAGGTCCCTAAATTAGCTTATCTTGGCAGCTTTGTGTGCCCACAAAAGTTCTGCCACTCCAGAGAATGATTATAAATAAGAGTCTGCACACCAACAGCCAACACACTCCTAAAATCCTCACATGCCGTTTCATAGATTGACTCTTTTGAATGATACAGAGCAGTCTGTCACTTGACTTTCTCTGACATTCAAGATACTGAAGTTTGTAAGAAAAGATTGATTTAGACACAAGTTTAATGAAATTAAAAATGTGTAATTAATGACATCTGTTTTTTAAGCATGATATCTGAAGGAAAATTAATTAATGTCTTATAGAAATTGCACATTCTACTGTACTTTGCCTAAAATGAAGAGTACATATGTTAAATATTCCTAACATTAAAAAATAAATACCTAGTAGAAATTAGACAATGAAACTGCCTTGCCTTTATTTTTATTTCACTACTTCCTCAGGAATTTCAGCATTATTTAAATATTGTGATTCACATTTTCAGCACAGTGAATTATCTGAGAAACCAGATAATATCGTATTTCATTAGATAGCTTATCAAAAAGAAAAAACAAAATATGAGCTTCAGGTGGTTTGCCCTCTAAGGCATAGTACTGTGCAATGGTCTTGGGTGAGCATTTTTCCTTTATACCTTCTGATATATTGGGGGAAGTGCAAAGAGGAAAGAAGGGGAATACAATTCCCTGGTAAATCCTACTACACCATTCAAATAAATCCACACTACATGCACACTCACACAAAGCATTAATAATCTTTGCAAACAAGTGTTAATTCAAATCCACAGGAAGAACAGTAAAACATAATCATATAATCTGAATCAATTAAAAGATATAGGCACATCTGATGACTATAGTTATAATTTTCCTATTTCTGTGTATAGTTTTTTAGTAAGTACATTAGAACTCAGACATATTTAGAACATCTGGAAGGTTATAGATTTATTCCCATTTTGAATTCTGACAGAAGTTTGAGCATTAATATCTATGGTTCTTTATATTGAAATTTTCAGTTTAGTTTTATCTCTGTGACAACCTGGAAGGAATGCCAACAAATCCTTTCACTATTGGTATTACTGATCAAACTACTTTGCGGAAAAAGCCCAAGGGTCATGTATATAATCTACAGGAGATTGTACATATAATCTGGCATGAACATTAAAAAGAAGTATCTGATTTATAGACATTTACTGTCAGTGAGATTAAAAAAAAAAAAATAACAGTTTCTTCCCTATCTGAAGGCACTGCACTTATTCATATCCATATGTAGTGTGAATAGGCCGGCCTTTGTCTTCATTTACTTTTTACTTTCTTGTTTGCTTGCCAACCTTCTATCTTTCTTTCCTTCCTTTGCTTAGATTTTCTTTTTGTTTTTTTCAACGATGACCACTCAATTAAATAATTTTGCAAGTTTCTCCAGACTAGTCAATCTAGTTGAACAAATTGCTTTTGTGTAAAATTAATTAGAAATTTAAAAGTGTGGGCCAACATCAGTAACAGTATGCTATGGCTATTACCTTTATAAGGAATTCTTTATCTTCATGCTATATTTTTCAACATCATTTATAGTTTATGAATCACAGAGACAAAAGGCTTGCTTGAGTTTTCTAATATGTGTATCTGACAGACTAAACAAATTTACCTTGTGAATTGTGGTAATAAATTAGAGGACAACAGTATTTTTTGTTTTTCTTGTTAGCTGTTAGATGGGAGTCAAATAGTGTGACAATAAGGGCATGGCAAGTAATATCTGAATATTTCACATCACTAAAATATTGAAAGTTGTTGTTATTAGATGCAGTTTCAACTCATACCAACCTTCTACAGTTCTTCTGAGGAAGGGCTGGTGGATTTGAAACATCAAACTTTTGTTAGCCGCCCAATGCTTAGCCTACAGCACCATACCAAGAATCCATGTTGAAAGTTATGAAGGCCGTTCGTTTTCCTTCTCCTAAATCTGGAGTCAAACTCCAGTAGCTTGTGATAAAATGAAAGCATCACACATAGGTAAAAATATCTCTTTTAATTCATTTTAAGGACAATCTATCAATATATTTCACTAACTTTGAGGTTTGCATCCTCATCAAGAAAGTCCTTAATCTACTTTACATGATGGTTTAAGGCCACTTTCTTCTTTGTGAGCTAGTTATCAACATTTGGCCCCTCTTACCCTCAGTTTTGGAAGAAGTGCAGCCAGAGTGCTCCTTAGAGGCAAATATGGCCAAACTTCGTCTCTCATACTTTGGACATATTGTCAGGAGGGAA
>NW_006408530.1:14626863-14631918 GCF_000296735.1 Chrysochloris asiatica
CACCACCATGGCTGCTTTAAAGAGTTCTGGTTTTGCAATGGTTTAGCTCTCAGCTGCTAATTAAAAGGTCAGCTGTTCAAGTCTACCAGCCTCTCCTGAGAGGGATGTGGCAGTCTGTTTCTAGGAAGATTGTAGTCTTGAAAATTCCATGTGGCTGTTACATTCTGTCCTATTGGGTGTGTGAGTTAGAATTAATTAGAAGGCAATTGCTTTGGCTTTTGTATGGCTGCTTTTGCACTACAATAGCAGAATCAATTAGTTACGACAGATACTACATGTCATGCAAAGCCTAAAATATTAACTGTCAGTCTCTTAAGAAAAAAGTTGCTGGTTTAGAATAAATAAAAAATAATAAAAATTTGTTGTTTAGAATTAAGAAGAGGATAGAGATGTAATAACTTTTAAAAACAGGGAGAAGAGAGTTCAAAATCAGGGTGACTCACAGCACAGACTGTTTCAGAAGGGTACAGACCAAAGAGATGGGAAGAACCAAAGGAAGCAGAGAGTATATTGCCATTGAGGAACTTTGTGGGGTGTTGAGTTTGGGAGATAGATTGTTAGGGTGTTTAAAATGCTTATTGAGTGTATGGTATGTTTGGGAATCCCTGGGTGTGCAAATAGTTAAGCATTTGGCAGTTAACTAAAAGATCATTCATTTGAATCTACCTGTAGACATTTTAGAGCAAATACTTGTAAAAAGTCAGGCATTGAATACCCTATGGAACACAGTTCTACACTGAAACACATGGGATCTCCATGAATCAGAATCAACTTGAGGGCAACTGGTTTGTGTGTGTATGATGGTATACTTGGAAGGGAATTAGAATTGTAAAGTCAGGGCAACATAGTTAAAAGAAGAGAAAGAGCAGAGTAGCTTGAGGAGAACGTAGAATTAACATTCATATTTTTAAGTGTTATGAAGTCAGTTTTGACTCATATAAACCATGTTTAGGCTTCCTGAGGTTTTAAATATTCACTGAAATAGAAAGCCTTACCTTTCTCTCTCAGAGTGCCTGCAAGGCTCGAACCATGGGCCTGGTGGTTGGAGTCACTACACTCCAACATTCATCTCAGGAGTCAACATTCTAACAGAAGAGAAGAAATTAAAGAAACTAGAGAATAAAATGACGAATAGAGCAAGGTTTTAGATTTAAATTAAGAAAGATGAAACACAATATAATAGGTAGGGGAAGAAACCGTGGTCAGAGAAAAGAGTACATTTTCCCCCCCAAAATCTTAAAAAAGAGACATCCTGTAACATAGTAGAGATGTTTTGCATTGGTTTCAGAATTTCTTCAAAGAATAGCATATGATGTGATATGTTTAGAATAAAACATTAAGTCAATGAAAAAAATAACAATCTTTGTATGGTTTTTTGTTTGTTTGTTTGTTTTATATCAACAGCAGAAGCTTAACAAAGGACACTAAACTGAGTTTAAGGACCATGGATCTGTAGTGACTCAAGGTAGCATGGTGGTACTGGTGGCTGTATGGTGTCAAGTCAGCTCTGACTCATGGTGACCCTGTATAGGATCTCTGAGACTGCAGATCTTTAAGGGAGCAGAAAGTCTCATCTTTCTTCTGTGGAGAGGCTGATGAATTTGAACTGCTGACCTGTGGTTAGCAGTCCTACTCGTAACCCACTGCACCACTGTTGCTTTTTCAAATTAGCATAGTTATGCAATTTTCATTAATGTTTAGTGTCCCCAGAGATAAAAAAAAGTAAATGCAGATTATAGGGATAATTGAGACCTGGGATTAACAAGAATATATTTGGAGATGGTTGAAATTTTATAATGAGTTCACTGTAATATTCTGCCATGAGACCAAAATGTGTTTAAAATGCAAAGTAAACAATAAAAGATAAGCTGCATTTGGTTTTAAGAAAAAAGGAAAGATCTACAATATTTCATGAGAACAAAGACCAAATTTAGTAACTGGATGAGACATGAGAAAGGGATCCTTAGAGATTTAGAAATGTTAAGTAGTAATCATGGAGAAATGTGTGGCTAGGCTGGTGGGTTGACTACGTGGAGAGATTTTTTAGGAAAAGCAGAAAAACAAACAAGCAACTTGGATCTGAATGAAGAGCATAGCTTCAGAAAACAGACTTAATAGACAAGCTTCTAAACTCCAAACTTATTTTATAGCTTGGCAAATATGAGAATCATATTAAGGTAAGTCAAATTTTTTATCTGGAAGAAATCTTTTTCAAATGACTGGCACAATTATGGTAGATTTTAGGTTAATGGAACTATGTGCCTGTATTAATGTAAGACTTTTCTTCACTTTGAAAAGCTGGGTGAAGATGGGTGGTGGAATTATTACAGAATGTTTAATTGTTAATGGGAAATCATGTGGGTAGTTTGCTTTATTACTTGACAAATCTTAGTGAGTAAATGCCTCAGATTGCAATGTTTGATATTATAAAGTATATAAATTGTTATTTTTTATCTTACTTTTCATATTACAAACTGTGCAGAAATACCTAGGGAGAATGAGTTATCTCTGACCTTGGAGACTTAAGTTGTGAAACCATTTCTACATGTTAAATTGGCCAGACTAAATCTAAAGCAAGTAAAGTGGGAAAGACTTTTATTTTTCTCCTTGCTCTGTTTCTAACCAAGAGCTACGGAAGCTTCCCTTGCTTTCTTTACAGCATCTCAAAGAGATCCCATACCTTCCCTGTGCCTTTTGACTATAAGAATAGCTTTTCTTCCAATTATTAAAATGTTCAATCTGGTTTAAATTGAAATCTCACATCTTTTCACCTCTCATTAGTTTTGATCTGATCCATGTGCAATTCAAACAAGCAAACAGACAAAAATACTACTGTTGAGTAAGATTATAGGCAAGATAAGATCTATGTTTGCTTTTTTTCTTTATTGACTATACCTCCCCATCACATCTTCTTGTGTTGGAACACTAGGTAGAGAAGAAAGAGGCACTAATGTGGTGCTACCTTTGTTTTCCCATTGATAAATATCTTTTTTTCAGTGACCACTATTATGGCAGGTCCAAGGAATCCTGGTGGTAAAGTGGTTAAGCACTTGACTACTATTGGAAAGGTAAGTGGTTCGAACTCATCAGCTTCTACAAGGAAGAAAAAGCAGATGTCTGTCTCTGGAAAGAGTTGGAAAGCCTATAGGGTCAGTTCTAGTTTGTCCTATAGTGTCACTATGAGTTGATGACAGCAGGTATTTTAGGGGCATCATGGCAGACCATTACGCCTCTGTCAGAGTGTTAGACTATGGTGACTTGTTTAGTGCTGTGATGCTGGAAGCTGCGCCACCAGCTATATTGTGTTAAATATCAGCAGCTACCCGTGGTGAACAGGTTTCCGCAGAACTTACAGGCTAAAACAGAGTAGGAATAAAGGCCTAGTGAAGCTTCCAAAAATGTCCAATGAAAATTTTAGAGATCATAACAGACTATCTTCCAATATTGAAATACGAGCCCCCGAAGTTGGAAGGCATTAAACAATACACACAACAATGGCCTCTAACATACCTGTAACATACCTGACCAAAGTTTCAGCTGTTACATGTAAGGCCACTGTGAGCTGGCAACTCAAAGGCAACTAACAACATTATGGCAGGTATTTGAAAACCCGAATAAATTTATCATATTTTTGGAGATGCTTTCTGAGGGTCTTGTTAACACCAGTTACAGTGCACTGCCTTGTTCTCTTTTCCCAGCAGATCTTCCTTTTTGCCAAGGTTCCATCCCCATGTCTGTTACCTTTTCTATAGTATATACAGCATAGTGGTTACGAATTGGGCTGCGAACCTCAGGGTGAGCAGTTCAAAACTACCAGCTGTTTTACATGAGAAAGATGAGGTTTTCTGCTCCCATTAAGATTTACAGCCTCGGAAACCCAGTTGAGGGTCGCTATGAGTCGGAACTGACTCCATGGCACATAAAAACAATATATTTATTTGGCTTTCTGGTAACTCATGGCAAAATGTGGAAGGAATTGTGTCATTTCTGATACTTCCTTTTTCATGTGCTTTGTTTTTTTTTAGAAAACAAAAAACTTTTTGCTGTGAATTGAGTGAAGGTTTTTCCAGTTTTACTTCAACACATTTGGTTTCATATCAATCATTGCCATCCCCTTCATGTAACCATAGTTATCCCTCTTTCTCCCTGGAGTTCGTATTTCCATTTTACCCTCCTTCCCAACCCTTCTGAGCTGTTTTTCTTAAGTAAATATTCCCTTTTTGGTGGTGAATGATTGATTATTCCATGGTGAGCATCCATTATTAATGTTATCCCCCCTATATACCTATCCACCATGTGATTGAAAATTGGACCACATGGGTGAATCCCATTCCAGACCAGAAAGGTAGCTGAGGGCTATAGTCTCAGGTTCCTCCAGTCTCTCTTGGACCAGTAACCCCTGTCTTTTATGTAATTTTTAATTTTTTCCATTGTATGCTTTTGTTTGCTCTAAAAGTTGAGTTTTTCCATGAATTCTCTTGTCTTGCCCTAGCTAGAAGGCAGGAAGAAAATGTGCTCAAAGACTTCTCCTGTTGAGAAGTGAAATGCCTTTGTCCTTCACATAAAGCATCATCATCGTAGTAGGTGTTTCTGTTGGGGCATCCATCACTTGGCTTAAACAGGGACAAAAGACTGCACTCTCTTTTCTACCCCACCCTGTCTCTAAAACAGGAGAGAAAGAATCGAAGCAGTTTCTTTTTTCTAGCAATTTCATTAAAAGCTTTCTTTAAAATCATCAGCTCTTCCCTTATCTAGACTCTTAAAAGTCATGTTAATCTGATTGGTATTGCCACCTTCTGATTAGGGTTGCAGGGATGATTTTAGAGATACTCTTCAGAGCATTCACACCTGTTGTTCTCAATTTTCAAGTTTTAGCTGATCATCTGGGACAGCAAAGACAGCCCCAGATATTGCTGCAAACTAATGTTGAGCACTACTCTGGTAGCGTAGTGGTTAGGAATCGGGCTGCGAACCTTAAGGTCAGTGGTTCGAAACTACCAGCCGCTCCGCGGGAGAAAGATGAGGCTTTCTACTCCCGTAAGGATTTACACCCTC
>NW_006408530.1:14632018-14633182 GCF_000296735.1 Chrysochloris asiatica
CAACAACAACAAGGATCATGTTGATGGGTTTCAATGAATTACACCTCCTTATGACCATACTCCTTCGTAATATGACCTTGCCTGTCCTTTCAACAAGAAGTGGTGTCTATTTTTATATCCATGGAATAAAACTGTCCTTGACAATTGCTCCAGAGGGTTTCCAAGACTATAAATCTTTACAGGAGCAGACAGCTTCATCTTTTTTCTATGAAATGGTTGGTAAGTTTGAACTGCTGATCTTGTGGTTAGCAGCCCATGGTGCTACCAGGCTCCTTTGTGAAGAAGCCAGTGAATCTTAATTGTATAAGAGAAGCCATGTGAAGGAGAACCAAGGTGCCCCATAATCTGCTGTTATTAGGAGTTGTCGAGTCATTTCTAACTCATAGCAACCCTATGTACAAAAGAATGAAACACTACCCAGTCCTGCACTGTCCTCACAATTGTTACTGTATTTGAGCCCATTGTTGTTGCTACTGAGTCAGTCCATCTTGTTGTGAGTCATCCTTTTTTTTCACTGACCCTCACTGTACCAATGCTGTCCATCTTGAGGGAATAACATATTAGAACTATGAGAGAAAAAGGCTCAACATACTCCCTTCTAAAGAATATTCTGTGTGGCATTTCTATGACAAATTTGTTTGTTATTCTGGCAGTCCATGGAAAATGAAATATGTAATATTCTTCTCCAACACCACAAGTCAAATGCATCAACTAATGCTGTTTTTTTCCTGCTTTGCCTCCCTACATTTAAAAGCAGCCCTCTCTGTGAGCTCAGGTGAAAGCAGTACAGCAGTTCTCGATCAGTTCACAGACTCATGAGCTAGAGAAATAATTATGTTAGGCTACTATTTTTAGGGTGACTTGTTATACAAAAATAATTAACAATAATGCAAAACAATACATAACTCATGCATGCTTCACTCACTAATAGTTTCTTTGGCTATTATATCCTTTACTATTTGCTTTCTCTTAGAACAAATTTGGCGATTGTATATTTGCTAACATTGTCCTTTGGTGGTGGTGGTGTGCATTGGAGTATGTATAGGGTTTCCAAGGCTGTAAGTCTTTACTGGAGCAGAAAACCTAATCTTTCTCCCATGGAATGGCTGGTAGTTTTGACCTGCTGACCTTGAGGTTAGCAGTTAGACTCCTAACACTACACTA
>NW_006408530.1:14643347-14667554 GCF_000296735.1 Chrysochloris asiatica
GCTTTCTACTCCCGTAAGGATTTACACCCTCGGAAACCCTGTACAGGGTCGCTATGGGTCGGAACCGACTCGACGGCACAACAACAACAACAACAACAACACTTGTATTAGGTTTATGCACACTGAACTGTAACCTATTTAACAAGTAGCACAAGCACTTTCAACTAGGATTACTGGAAGAAATAAGAACAATTTATAACATTAATTTGATAAATTTTGATAATTTACAAGAGATATATGTCTAATGGTTGATTACTTCTTTTATTTAATTCAAATTGGCAGGTTGCCACATTGATATATTTCACCTTCATTACAAACTTTTTTATTGCATTTTGCATATTGTTGAACTTTCAGAGTAAAGAGCACTTTCAGAGGAAAAAAATAGTAAAAACTCAGTTCATAATAAGATGTGATGTGTGAACTCATAATAATATCAGAACTTTACAATGAAAATGCAAATGCCCAACTTATTATTCACAGAATATTAAACAAAATGAAACAGTTAAATAGCACTTAGTAGGAGGCAGGCATTAAGTGTTTTATCATTAAAAATTTAATTCTCATAAGGGCTTTATGAGGTATTATTATTCCCATTTACCATAGTGTAAACTGACACATGGACACATGAGACTCAAACTATTTATCTAAAGACACACTACTACTAAATGATGATTCTAGGTTCAAGCACAGTTGGGTTCTATGCGATGCCACCATTTACTTCCAAAGGGATTTTAATTAGTTTAGAATCAAAGATATACAATAAATATCTGAAATTTTAAAATCATGAAGTGAATGGTGGAAACACTATTATATGGAATCATAAATCACCAATTTTAGTATTGAGTTTTCTAACAGGAAGTCATAAGAGAAAATTAATTATACAATTAAGTCTTATAGTAGGAGTCTTGGTGTGGCATTGTGGGATAAAACACTGGACCAAAAGGTCGGTTTGAATCACAAGAGCAGTGGTTCAAACTCACCAGCTGCTCCTTGTAAACCCTATACAGGGTTATTATGAGTGGAATCTACTTAACAACACTTAACAATAAAAACAACACAGTAGTACTATAAGGTTGGCAGTGCAAACCCACCAGACTCTCTGCAAAAAAAAGATGAGGATTTCTGTTCCAATAAATATTTCCAGCCTTGGAAAACCTACACAGAATTAAACTTGCCAAAATCAAAGACAAAGAAAAATCCTGGAAACATCTCAGGTAAAACGAAAAATCACATAAAAAGTGGAACAATAAGACTAAGCTCTGAATGCTGAACTGAAACCTTGCAGCAGTAAAACAATAAGATGACATATATAAAGCCCTGAAGGAAAAAAAAAAAAAAAGGCCAACCAAGTATTATATATCCAGCAAAATTGTCCCTCAAATATGATGGTGGAATTAGAATATTTCCAAATAAAGTAAAATTAAGGGAACATGTAAAAAGCTGATGAACTTTACAATAAATGCTAAGGGGAATCTTCTGGATTGAGAATCAACAATGACAGACACCATCCTAAGATTAAGACAACACCTGGAGATTGATACAGATAATAGAAGTATAAAAAATAAAATAGAGGGGGCTTTGAAAAGTTCATTGAAAAATAGAATTGGAAGATAATATAATTTTCTTATGAACTTTTGAAGCATCCTCATACAAGACTGAAAACAGGCAACAAGAGATGTCATGTTGTAAATAATTACAACCACAAACTGTGCAAGAAAAGGAAGGAATAAATGATTTAGTTATTGAACTTCTGAAAAATGGAGAAGTCAAGATGATATCAAGATAGAATGGGTTATCTTAAACATGGGAAGTTAATAAAAAATCACAGGATATCCTCAAAGAAAATTCAAAATCTATCCATCCAAATAAAAAATGAGAAAATTATAAAGATTTAATAGACAATACAACAACAGCAGTGAAGGGAATGAAAAGAAAATCTATAAATAAAATGTACTCAGCAAAGAATATATGTGGGACATAGAAACCATCAGTAACACACACACACACACACACAAATTAAGCACAGTTAAATGACAGCAGTAAATTCGTAACTCTCCATAATTACACCAAACATAAATGGATTAGATCCACCAGCCAGAATAGTAGTAAAGCAAATAAGAAAACATGACTCATCAATATGCTGTCTATTAGAGACACACCATGGACACAAAGACAAAAATAGACTAAAAAATCAAAGGATAGAAATCATATATCAAGCAAATAGTAATCAAAAAGAGTAGGAATGGCAATATTGATTTTTGCTAAAATAAACTTTAAGACAAAATCCTGCAAAAGAGACAAAGAAACACATGATATGATTATTAAAGGAACAACCAAAAATAGAACATAGCCATGATAAATATCAACAAACCCAATGAAAAAGCCCCAAAATACATAAATGAAATTTTAAAAGATTTAAAAAGAGAACTAGACACACAGACATATGCAGAACACTCCACCCAACAACAGGACAGTGAACATTCTTTTTCAGTGAACAAAGAAAATGACTAACACCTTGCTTAAAAATTATTGGGTAGTGGAACAAATGAATTTGTTTTTGTTTTTGTTTTAATTCTAGAATCAAACAAGAATGAAAACAGAACCTTTGGGACTTTGCTAAAGCAGTCTTCAGAGGACAGTTTATTGTAATGAACACACACATCAGATCAGAAGAAAGAGCTCAAAGCAACACCTTAAAACAACATCTACAACAATTAGAAAAAAGAACAACAAGAAAAGCACAATGACCAGAAGAAAGAAAATAATAAAAACTCATGCAGAAATATGTGAAACAGAAAAGAGAAAGAGTTAACAAGATTAGAAGTTGGTACTTTGAAAGGATTAGTAAAATCGACAAACCACTGGGAAATTTAACAAGGAAAAGATCCAAATAGCAGAAATAAGAAATGAAGTACATAGTATCAAAATGGAACCAAATGAAATTTAAAGTATATTAACAATATTATCAAGAACTGTACCACAACAAATTTGACTGTAAATCTTTATGGGAGCAGACAGCATTATCTTTTTCCTACTGGTTGCCCTAATATCTGTTATAAATATACTATCACTATAACTAAAAATGTACAACCAGCAGAAGACAAATTAGACAACTCAGGGCCATCAAGACACTTTTGACTCATAATGAACCTAAAGGACAGAGTAGAACTGCTACCTAGGCATTCCTAGGCTGGAAATCTTTAGAGAAACAGACTGCCTCATTTTTCTTCTACAGAGAAGTTGGTGGTTGAGAATTGCCCAATTTTTAGTTAGCAGCCTTATCCTTACCACTGGGGCTCCTACAACCAGACAACTGCAAATTCCTAAAATTTAAACATCTATGCACATTTAAAAAAAAAAATCCATCCTGGTGTGGCACTGTAAATTAAGTACTGAATTGTTCATCACAAGATTGGTGGTTCAAACCAACTGATCCTCAGAAACTCTATATAGGGTTGCTGTGAGTAGGAACAAACTCAATGGCACTCAACAACAATAATATTGCCATTGAGTTGATTCTGACACATAGCAAATATGTTGGATAAAATAGAACTACACCACAGGACTTCCAAAGCTATAGATCTTGACTGAAACAGACTCATTTTTTTTTCCAATTGAGCTGCTATTGGATTCCAACCTCTGGCCTTTCAGTTAGCCTCCCAATTCTTAAGTATACAACAAAAAACTCTATCAGTAGAGTAAAAAGACAGCCTATAGATTGGGAAACATTTATAAAATTTAAAGAAACAGTCAATGCCATAATAATTGTAAGACAACCAAGCCAATTAAAAAATGGGTAGGGAATGTGAACAGTTACTTCACCAAGGAAGACATTCAGGAAACCAACAAATATGTGAAAAAAAAAAAAAAAATCATGGTGCCAAGAGGACAGAGAAAAAAAAAAAGGATTCTAGGCTCCGAGGTTGACTGAGACTTCCAGATGGTTCCTGTTTGTTCCCGGGGCAAATCCTTCCCCTGACATCAAGGAGTCCTGGTGTGGCATTCAGGTAAATGTGCTAGATTGCAATGTCGGTTTGAACTGCAAGGTCAGTGGTTCAAGCTCAGCAGTCACTCCTCGGAAACTCCTTATAGGATTGCTATGGGTCGGAACTGACTTGATGGCACTAACAACAACAGCAAGGTGGCATGCTTATATTTTTCCATAATTTATTTTTTATTTTATTTTTTAAGTTATTGCTTTTTTTGTTTTATTAGTCTCATAATTTCATGTAAATATCTTTGATGGGCTTTTATTACATTTGACTTTGGGATTTAGGACTGAATTTGGCCTTCCTCCTACTTTTGTGGGCGTTTCTATTCATGCTTCACCTAATAAGAGACAGCAGTTCTGTGCATACAGCAAAGCTACATTTGCATCCTGTAAAACTGAACCAAAAAGGCAAGAAACAATACCAGCTGCTATATATCAGAACAACATATACAGCCAACACCTGTAAAAACTCTAAAAGGAGTAGCAAGAGTAGTGAATAGAGAAACCCATCTCCTGGTCACATCCTCTAGGAGACAATTTGGAGCATGCTTAAGAATACATTACCATACATTCATCTAATTAACACAAATATAACTGCATCACAGTGCCTATAAAGCAACAGAAAATTTCTGTTCAGACAAATGACCGAGAGGAAGAGCTAGGAATGGTATTAGAGGGTGAAGAGGCTCTGGAATTGTCTGAAGGGGACTATAGGAGAATGACATTGAGGTGCCTTCAAATATTCCACAGAAAAGCAGAGGAAGGTAAGGAAATAATGAGAAAAGCTCTACAGGAACAGGTGATCAAAATTGATACAGCATTAGAATTGATTTAAAAAAAAAAAACCTGAGACAATAGAAGCAAATATTGTTGAATGGTGATGCATGGAGGGGATTCTAATCATTGCAATGATACAAGATACAATAGGATAAGTGCAAGATTGATGTTCTCCCATGGAAACTATCACTTAATGTACAATAAAAGTTTTAAAAAAAATATCAAACAACAACAACAAAAAAACAAAACAGAGGAAATAGAAGCAAATTCTGTTGAATGGTGATGCATGGAGGGGATTCTAATCATTGCAATGATACAAAATATGATAGGATGAGCACAACACTGATGTTCTCCCATGTAAACTATTACTCAATGCACAATAAAAACTTTATACACACACAAAAAAAACACCCTGCAAAAATATCTAGATGATTAATGCTAAAATATCAGAAATGAACAACACACTGAAAGTGCAAAGGAGTACAATTGAAAAGATAAAACCCAGGATCAGTGAGTTTGAAGATAAATCTCTCAATACTGCTAAGATAGAAGAACAAGCAGGAAAAAATAAATAAATAAATAAATAATCTGAAGAAAGCCTAAGATTCATGTGAAACAATAAAGAGAACGTAGTGGCTACGAATCGGGCTGCGAACCTTAAGGTCAGCGGTTCGAAACTACCAGCTGCTCCGCGGGAGAAAGATGAGGCTTTCTACTCCCGTAAAGATTTACACCCTTGGAAACCCTGCACAGGGTCGCTATGGGTCGGAACCGACTCGACGGCACTTAACAACAACAACAACATCTTAAGGTTGACTAGAATCCCTGAACAGGAAGAGTCCAAAAATATTATAGAAGAAATAGTTGAAGAGCTTCTGAAAGAGAATTTCCCTAACATCTTGAAGGAGGAGAAGATAAGCATCCAAAAACTGAATGAATCCCAGGAAAGACAGACCCCAAAAGAAAATCACCAAGACTTATCATAATCAGACCTTACAAAACCAAACTCAAGGAGAGAATCCTGAAAGCAGCTAGGACAAAAATAAATGTTACATACAAAGGAAAACAAAAAAGATAAAGCTCGGATTTCTTAGCAGAAACTTTGCAGGCAGGAAGACAATGGAAAGACATATACAATACTCTGAAAGAAAAAAACACAACTGTCAGCCAAGAATATACCCAGCAAAGTTGTCAATAAATTATGACGGTGAATTCAAAACATTCCAAGATAAACAGAAATGAAGAGATTTTGTAAAGGCCAAACCAATGCTCCAATGTGCTGATGCAACATTTTTTAAATTATCTTCAGCAAAATTTTACTTGCTTGTGATAGTAATGAAATTGTTCTGTAATTTATGTATTCTGTTGGGTCACTTTTTTTTTTTTTTTTTTTTAATGGTTCTCTTCCATTCCAAAACTAGCCAGGTAGCTGTCTTCCAAAATTTTTGGCATATACTAGTGAGCCATCCTAGCATTGCATCAGATTGTGGAAACATTTCAATTTGTATTGCATCAATTTCTGTAGCCTTGTTTTTTAACAATACCTTATTAAATTACTTTAATACTTTATGTTCTTGAACATATGCTATCAACTAAAATAGTTAGCATCAGCCAGTCGGTTTCGGTACAGTTACTGCGTGCATTCCTTCCATCTTCTTCTTCTTTTTTAATAAGTTTTTATTGTGAGGTTTACATGGAAGAATATCAGTTTTACATTCATCCTATTGTATTTCATTTCATTGAAATGATTACAATCCTCACCCCCCATACATCATCAAATAACCACAGGCCTGTCCCTGGCCATCAGCACACAGCCCTCTCCCTCCCTGAGTTCAGTGTCCCCAGCCACTCCATCTGTCCACATCATCATATCTGTCTCCATCCCTAGCATCTCTGCCTGTTCTCACTTGATGGTTCTAGGAACCTCCACTCCTGTGCTGCAAAATCAATCTCTCCCCTCCCTCCTTTTGTCAAGAAAACATCTACCTCTATATTTCCTACCCTCACAGTCAGTCCTGATGGCAATTATTTACTATTGTACCACAAGAGTCTTATCCCCATTTCCTTCGCCAGCCCAATTCCAACAGATTGGAAATCATTCAGTAGAGATTCTTCCTTCCCCCACCCCATCTGGAACTAGGCTCCCTCTTGAAAACTTGTAAGCCAGTCATTTCTTGCCTTTATAGACTCCCCCCGCCCCCGCCATTTTGGGTAGCCAATGTCTAAGTTGCCCATCCCTGTCAACACTGTGTACTGAGCGGATGGGAGTTATCCTCTCTGTAAAGATTTATTCCCTTTTTTGAGCTACTACATCCAAAAGTATAGGGAAAGTTCATCAAATTGTAGCAGGTAACAGGTTACTCTTTTTTTTCCCCCCTCTTTTTTCTTCTTCTAGTTGAGTTCTGATCATACAGACATTGAAGCCAGGTCAAGTGAGTACTATCTGCAAGTATAGGTGTGGGTACTATCTGCAAGTATCCGTGTTCTTGTACATCTCTCCTCACTTCATATCAGCTGGGCACTTCACTCTCCACTCTAGTCTTCTGTGGCCATGTCACTGCTTCTGGGCCCAGGAGTCCCCCGGGTCTTCCTGTACTGCTGGCCATCCAGGTCTCCATCCGGGTTCACAGGGGTCTATTCAGTGTGGTCAGATTAGTTTAGCTCGAAACTTCATTGTTGTTTATTTCCCTCTTTTTCCCTTATCAGTGATCAACATGGTTACCCGCCAGACCACCTGCCTGATCATGTATTACCCTTGAGTCTCAGTCTTGGAAGGGGGTTTGCTCTGAGGAGTCCCGACCACTTCCCTTGATGGCTCCCAGGTGAACAGCTTACTTGTTCTTATAGTAATCAATCAGACTACTGTTATAGTTTCAGATTTTTCCTGCTGGTATTTCTTTCACAAAATATCTTCTGTTCTTCTGGCCACTCTAGGCTGGTTTACTCTCCTTTCCAGTGAAAATTTTCTACCTCAGATGATTCTGGATGGGGTTCTGTCTGGATTCCACCTATGGTCACAAAATAGAGGACTATGCCTTTAAGGGCTGTATTAAGTAATTGACTACAACATGTTAAGTGTACAGTTCAATATGTTTTCACAAAATGAACTTAATCATATTCAGGACCAAAGTAACAAAGAGGAAAACACCAGATTCCCATATGCCTTCCTTATGCCTCCTTCCAATCACTATTCTTCTCTGCTCTGATAATCTTTAGCTTCAGTTCAACACTCCAAACAAATTTTGACATTTTTTTTTTAGACTTTAAGTACATCATACAATATGTACTTTTGTGTGTGTCTGACTCCTTTCTGTCAAATTGATTTGGGGGAGATTAAATCACATTATCTATCACTGTAGTTCATTTGTTTTAATTTTTGCACAGTATCACATTGTATGCTTATTTTATAAGTTCTTGTCTATTGTACAGTTAATGAAGCAAGCCTGGTGGTGCATTGAGTTAAGCATTGGGATATTAACCAAAACGTTGACAGTTCAAGTTCACCAGCTGATCTATGGGCAAAAGATGAGGCAGTCTGTTATTGCAAAGATTCAAAGCCTCAGAATTCCTACATAAGTTCTACTCTGTCCTTTCGGGTTGCTATGAGTCAGAACTAATACAAAGGCAGTAAGTTTACAGTCAATGGAAATGGTATTTTCTATTTGAGGCTTATGTGAAGGAAGCTGCTGTAAACCTTCAGAAGCTCCCTGGCTTATTGGTGATGATTAGCAATACCAATCCATATAGAGAACTTTGGCTCTTCTTACTCCTCCTAGTGGTAGGACTGGTCGGATCACTTTCTGATCTCTAAACCAGCATTAGAGGGATGAATGCTCTTAAAAGACATTTAGAATCACCAGGACGGGAAAACATGAACCCACCACATGCAATTACTATGGCAGAAAACAAATTTCACTGTAACAATTCATATTCACCACTTAAAAGTATCTCTTCATATAACTGAGATTTCAAAACTGTGGAAAAAATTTGTAGTCATTTATTTCGCTGTATCCTCTGCAATCTAACTGTTTCTTTGAAAAGGCAAATCATTAGGGAAAATTCCTAGAAATGAAATTATTGGGCCAAAGAGCAGATGCATCTTAAGACTTCTAATAAAGGAGCAGCAGCAATTTACACCCTATCCCCAGAGTAGTAGAATGCCAACAGCCCCTCCCTAATGCCACATGTTATTGATCATTGCCAATTTTATTGGCTGAAAATGAGATCTCTGTGTTTCTTTTATTTACATTGCTTTGATTACTACTGAAGCTGAACAGTATATTAACAGTGAGACTGAGCTGAAATGCGAAGAAAGGAGGAGAGAAGAGATAATTAAGCTTGTGTATGTGTGCATGTGTGTTCAAGGTTCACATTTTGCTTCCTGTTATTAAATGGGTCAAAACAGTTTTGCATAAAGTTCCTCCTTTTGTTGTCTGTGTATGTCTTTTTTCAACCCCAATCTTTCTTAATTATCTCTATCTTTTCTGAGTTTCAGATTTCTTGGTAGAACTGGTGACCAAAGGTACAGAATAAGGCCTGAGAAATTGGGAACCATTAAGATTAGATAAACTAGGCTATATCATTTTCTATCTTCTCCTCTATGTACTAGGTGCACATATTTTGTTGTGGTCATGCTAGTTTACTTTGCTGAAAAAGACAAAATACTTAAATTGCAAAATACATTTTGTATCATTGTCTTTTTATTGTTAAGTGTTGTCGAGTCAGTTCTGACTCATAGTGATCCTGTATAGGGTTTCTAAGTAATAGCTGGTGGCCTTGAGCAACTGACCTTCTGGTTAGCAGTGCAGTGCTTATTCTTCAGTGCAACATCATGACCTTAGGGTTACTAAAATGCAAAACCGAAATAATCAAATATTTTGCTGTCAATTAGATTCTGACACATACTGATTATATAGGACAGCACAGAACTGCCCCCGGAAGGCATCCAAGACTGTAAATCTTAATGGATGCTGACTGCCATATCTTTCTCCCTCAAACTGGTTGGTAGGTTTGAACAACTGACATTTTGGTTAGTAGCTGATTGCCTCACCACTCTACCATCAGGGCTCCTCCAATAAAAGGCAAAGGACAACAGAAAATTAACAGCCAACTATTCATTTTTCTTCATGTCCCAGTATTGTGTACATGTTGTTGTTATTAAAGTGCCATTGAGTCAGTTGCAACTCATAGTAGCCCAGGCCAGGGACTCAAAGGAGTGACTGGTGAGTTTGAATTGCCGACCTTGTGATTTAAACTGACCTTGCAGTCCTCCGTTTATCCCACAGCACCATACCGCCATACCATGACTCCCATCTTGTACATTTGTATATATAGATGCATATGCATGGAGTCCTGGTATGGCACTGTGGGTTATTGTGCTGGACTGCAAAGTCAGTTCAGGTCAATGATTCAAACTCCCTAGCTTCTCCTCAGAAACCCTAGAAAGGGACTCTATATGTCAGGATGAATTCATAGGCACTTAACAACAACAACATACATATACGTAGATATTTATATGTATATACGTGTGTGTGTATGGTGGTGGTGGTTATGTGTTGTGGAGTGGGTTCCAATTCATAACAACCTTGTATAGGGTTTCCGAGGCTACAAATCTTTATGGGATCAGAAAGTCTCATCTTTCTCCCGTGGAACTGCTTATAGTTTTGAACTGCTGACCTTGAGATTAGCAGCCCAACTCATAACCACTACACAACCAGAACTCCTTATATGTGTATATATATATATATAAGGGTAAATGAATGAAAAACTTAATGAATGAACTATTTTCTTGAAAGATATAAATGCCAGTAGAAAAAAAAAATCCTATGAATAATTAAGTAGGGAAATCTAAACTGATTTAAACTTTTTATAATTACATTGTTTACTAAATATGTTAAAATCTATTTTATGAGAAAAATTAATGAATAGACAGTTAATCTAGAAAAGAAATAAGTTTCATTTTACTCCATTATTACATATCAGTTCGTGAAGCAAAATATTTTGTCAAAAGCAAATCCAGGTGGCAGGATATAAGATCAACGTAAAAAAATCAGTTGGATTCCTCTATACCAACAACACTGCTGAAAAGGACATTAGGAAAGCAATACCATCTACAGTGGCTGCCCAAAGGATGAAATATCTGGGAAAAAAATGTAACCAGAGAAATAAACAACTTATACAAAGAAAACTACAAAACACTACTACAAGAAACCTAAAAGAGACCTACAAAAATAGAAGAATGCACCATGCTCCTGGATAAGAAGACTTAACATTGTGAAAATGTCAATATTGCCCAAAGCAATTTACACATATAATGCAATCTCAATCCAGATTCCAACAAGATTCTTCAAAGTCATGGAAAAAACAATTACAAACTTTATATGGAAAGGAAAGAGACCCAGGATAAACAAAGCACTGCATAAGAAGAAGAATGAGGTTGGAAACCTCTCACTCCCCAACTTCAAAGTTCATTACACTACAGTGGTCAAAACAGCTTGGTACTGGTATAATGAAAGATACATTGATCAATGGAACAGAATTGAGAATCCAGAAATTAACCCATCTACATACAGCCAACTGATTTTCAACAAAGTGCCTAAATATATTGCATTGGGCGGTGATAGTCTCTTCAACAGATGGTACTGGCAGAACTGGAAAGTGATGTGCAAAAGACTGAAACAAGACCTTTACCTCAGACCTTATATAAAACAACTCAGCATGGATTAAAGACCTAAATGTGAATCTCAGAATTACGAAGGCCATCAATGAAAAAATAGGGACAAATGTGAGGGCTCTAATTCAGGGAATACACAGGCTACCAAACATTTTGTAACTTACACAAACAAAAGTAGACAAAATAGATAATTGGGACATACTAAAAATTAAGAACTTATGTACATCAAAAGACTTCATCAAAAGAGTAAAAAGGGAAACCACAGAATGAGAAAAAATCTTTACAATGACACATCAGACAGGGGACTCATTTCTAAAATATATACGAAACTACAACACATCTACAAGAAAAAGACAAATAACCCAATTAAAAAATGGGCATAGGACATGAACAGACACTTCTCAAAGGAGGATATCAGGGCAGCCAACAAATATATGAAGAAATGTTTACGATCACTAGCCATTAGAGAGATGCAAATCAAAACAACAATGAAATATCATCTCACACCAACAATAAGTCCAAAGATCAAAAAAGTAGAGGATAATAAATGCTGGTGAGAATGAGGAGAGACTGGGATGCTTCTGCAGTGCTGGTAGGATTGCAAAATAGTCCAACCACTCTGGAAAACAATATGGTGCTTTCTCAGAAGGTTGGAAATAGAAATACCTTATGATCCTGAAATTCCTCTACTTGGTATTTACCCACAAGAAATACAAGCTGTAACACAAATAGATATATGCACACCAAGATTCATAGTAACACTATTTACAATAGAAAAAAGATGGAGACAGCCTAAGTGCCATCAACTGAAGAAAGGATAAACAAGCTGTGGTACATACACACATGCTACCTTGAAGATCAACAAGGAAACTGTAAGCTACCACCTAACATGGATGAACCTTAAGGACATTATGTTGAGTGAAATTAGTCAGTCACAAAAGGAGAAATACTACATAGACCACTAATGCAAAACACTAAGAAAAAGAATCCATACTAAAGCGAGAGGCGAGGGGGAGTTCTTTGCTGGTTACTGGGATGTGAGGAGTGGGGTGAGGGAATGGAGAGAAAGGTGGAGTACAGGGTAAAGAATAGGCCCAGGATAGTTTGGGTGCTGGAGAGGGGGGCAATACACAAGAAGGGAGAGGGGAATGGAAGAACAAGGCTGATGGGAAAACAATTAGACAGTTTTGCATTGGCTAAGTGGGGCAGAGGTAAATAATGATGTATGCACAACCTTGGAAAAACAGGGCTCCAGGATACAGTGATTGTGACATGGTTGGAATGACCAAAAGGGGGTAAATAATGTTAAGATGCTTGGCTGTCTTTTGACTCTTTGTTTCCCTGGCATACCATTATAAAATAGACACTAGAGGGGGAGAGAAATATCACCATAGAAAGCTTGTAAGTCCATCTTCTGCTTATAACTGATTGGAATACCTAAAATGGGGATACAACATGCCCAGTGAAAGAGGCTTCTGCGGTGACTTTGCATTGCATAAGACCATAGGTGAAATCCTGAACCCCATCCTTAATCTTCTGAGGTGGGAAATTTCCACTTGAAAGGACAAGCAGACCTGTCTGGAGCAGCAAGAAGAACAGAAGATACTTCTTGAAAGAAAGACACACAGGAAAAATACAAAACAATAATGGCAGTCCAACAGATTACTACAAGAACAAGTAAGTTGCTTGCCCAGGAGACATCAAGGCAAGTGGTTGGGTCCCCACATGTAAAATGCCCTGCCAAGACTAAGACTCAATGGGACTACATGAGCAGACATGCTCAGATTGGTGACCACGTGGGTCATGGATAAGGGCAAGTGAGGGAAAAATAGCAGTGAAGCTGTGAGCTAACACCTACAACATTCAGTAGACTCCTGTGAACCCAGATGGAGACCTGGTTGGCCAGCAGTGTGGCAAGACCTGGGGACTCATGGGCCTAGAGTCACTGACATAGCCACAGAGGACTAGAGTGGAGAGTGAAGGGTCCAGCTGATAAGAAGAGAGGACATATGCATAAGAACACCCACACTTGCAGATAATACCTGCTTGACATGCCTTCAATTGCTGGATGAACAGAGCTAAACTAGAAGAAAAAAGAAGAGGAAAAAAAGAGTAATCTGATACAATTTGATTAACTTGACCTACACCTATGGATGCAGTAGCTCAAAAGAGGGAACAAATCTTTACAGCGAGGATCATTCTACACAAGGTAGACAGGGATGGGCAACTTGGACATTGACTACCCAAAGTGGTGGTGGCGGGGGAGAGGGGGGCTAGAAAGGCAAGAAGTGATTGGCTTACAAGCTTTCAAGAGGTAGCCTAGATCCAGAGGGCATGAAGGAAGATAGAATCTCCACTGAGTAATATCCAATCTGTCTGAGTGGGGCTGATGAAAGGAGATGGGGATAGTTTTCTTGTGGTACAATAGTGAATACTTGTTATCAGAACTAACTGTTAGGGTTGGAAATGTAAAAGTAGACATTGTGTAGCAAAAGGAGGGGTGTGATTGACTTTGCAGTCCAGGAGCCAAGGTTCCTGGAACCATCAAGGGAAAAGAGTGGAATGCGGGACCCTATCCAGAGAAGCAGTGACGCGGGTGATGGACACAGGGTCAACGATGTGGAGAGATGGAGCAGCTGTGGAGTCTAAATCCAGAGAGGGAAAGGGGATGTGTGCTGACGATCTGGGGTGGGAGGGTGGTGGGTGTGGCAGGCTTACAGGGTATACCCTTTGGTTGGTTGATGATGCATGGAGGGGTTTGTAATCATGGCGATGAAATGTAAAGCTAATGTTCTCCCATGTAAACTGTAACATAATTCACAATAAAACATTAAAAAAAAGAAAAGGAAATCCAGGTATTTGGTGCAAGGTTGCTGTTAATATGCAATTACTGTGACTTCATTGTTAGTTAGATCAGATATACTACAGTGAGAGAAAAATAATTTAAAACATCATCAGAGAAAAAACATCCAGTTTGATAGAAATATATGATTTTAAAGATTTAACGATGCTATTGTAAACTCTGGTAGCGTAGTAGTTACGAATTGGTCTGCTAATCTGATGGTCCCCTGTTCAAAACTACCAGCTGTTCCGCAGTAAAAAGTTGAGGCTTTCTGCTCCTGTAAAGATTTACAGCCTCAAAAACCCTGTATAGAGTCTCTATGAGCCGGAACTGAGTCCATGGAATTTAACAACAACATTGTAAACAAACCAAGCTAAATTAAATTAAACATTTAGCCCTCAAAATGTAATGATAGATGCATAGATGAATTACTAGAAACACAATCATAAACGTAAAAATGTTATATGAAGTACAAAGTAGATGCTTCATACAAAAATAATAAGTATGTGGTTCCAGTGAGCAATGGAAAAGTGCGGAAATGGAAGGGAAATTCAAGAACAAATGAGGGCAAAGAGTAGAGACACACTGAGGTTAGCTTGTTGTTAAGTGTGGTTAAGTGGATTACTACTCATAGAGACCCTGTATAAGGTTTCTGAGGAGTGGCTGGTGAGTTCAAACCACTCACCTCATTGTTCAAACTTAACTTGCAGTCCAGTGCGTATCCTACAGTCCCATACTGCTTAGATTAAGTGATTGGAAATGTTTATAGAAATAGATGCAATATTGGCATGCACATTGAAACATTATTGTTATCTTTTTGATAAATAAAATGTTAATATACACAGTAGCTTGGGAACTAAGGGGCAAGGAGTATTCTTAATATTCTAATATTAAGAGATGTCAGCTTGAGGATTAAGGTGCGCCTGACCCAGGCCATGGTGTTTTCAATAGCCTCATATGTATGTGAAAACTGGACAGTGAATAAGGAAGATCGTAGAAGAATTGATGCCTTTGAGTTGTGGTGTTGGAGGAGAACACTGAAAGTGCCATGGACTGCCAAAAGTACCAATAGATCTGTTTTGGAAGAAGTGCAGCCAGAGTGCTCCTTGGAGACCAGGATGGCTAAGCTTCGTCCCTCATACTTTGGACATATTGTCCGTAGGAAACAGTCGCTGGAGAAGGATGTCATGCTGGGTAAGGTGGAGGGTCAGAGAAAAAGAGGAAGACCCCTAATGAGATAGATTGGCCAGGTGGCATCGTTGATGGACTCAAGTGTGGCAGCTGTAGTGAGGTTGGCCCAGGATCGGACATTGTTTCGTTCTGCTGTGCATGGGGTCGCTATGAGGCGGTTCCGACTAGATGGCACCTGACAACAAGAATATTTCACCATTATGGTGATTCGTGTTACTTCCTGTTTCAGTTTCAGGGTTTCTTGTCTTTACAAGGAGTTCCTGAGTGGTGTAAATAGTTAACATGCTCAACTGAAAACCAAAGAGGTAGAGGCTTCAGTTTACCCACAGGCACCTCTGGAGAAAGTCTTGGATATCCACTTCCAAATCATCAATCATTGCAAACCCTAAGCAATACAGTTCTACTTTGCCATACATGGGATGCTATTGTATAGCAACTGGAATCAATTCAATGGTAACTATTGTTTTGATCTTTACAAATTCATTAATTTCTCATTTTGTTTCTTTTTAATTTCTCATTTCTTTTCCGTTTCATGACTTATTTTTATTCAATACTTCTACTTACTTATGATTTCAATAGTTGCTTAGCTTTTATTGCTTCATGTATTGTTTATTTGCTTCTCTTCTTTGTATATATCTAAATTTGCTCATATTACCTAATGCTCTTTTCACTTGTTCACTCAAAAGTCAGGGACATAGCACCTAATGAGATCAAAAAGTCAAATAATATAATGCATACTTGATAGAACTCTTCTGTTGAGACTACCCAGGAGACATTTCAGGAGAATTACCACTAATGTTTATTTATTTATTATTAAGTGTTCTGGATTTTATTTCTGAGTAAAAATCCTGTCTTGAAGTCAAAATCCTATCAATAATCCTATAAATTCGGTGGAGTTTTAAGATTATCTACATGTAGAGGATTCCTTGTGTGGCACTATAGGATAAACACTGGACTGCAATCCACAAGGTTGATGGTTCAAACCTACCAGCCACTCCTTGTAAAACCTGTAGAGGGTTGCTGTTAGTCAGAACTGACTTGACAGCATTTAACAACACCAATAACACATGCAAGCACACTGTTAGAGGAATATTGTAGGTAAGATTAATAAAAAAAAAAATTCAGAAGACATTGAATAAATTTCATTTCATGACGATCCCATGTGAGCAGAATAGAACTGTTTAGAGTAGAATTTTCAAGGCTATGACCTTTCAAAACCAGATTGCTATGCATTTATTCTGAGGTGACTTTTAGTGGGTTTGAACCGCTAAGAATTTCATTAGTATTGAAGCACTTAGCCATTTGCTTCAAATAAATAGATTGAAACTTTTAAGATGAAAGATGTAGAACTGGTGGCTATCTTACATGGTATGCCCTTCAATGTATGTAAATGGAAATACCAGAAAAATAAATATTAAGGACTCAACAACAACAAAAACAAGTTGACACTCCAAAATAGTTATTATGAATCAGAAGATCATTTAAAACATTGCAATACAGTTTATTGGAAGTTATTTCCCCATCTAAGAATGAAAGGTGTCTGCCAGGGTTGCATCTTTTCACAAAACTTATTAAATCTGTAGGCTGAGCAAATAATCTGAGAATGTGGATTATATGAAGAAGGTGGCATCAGGATTAGAGGAAGACTCATTAACAACCTGTGATATGTAGATCATACAATCTTGCTTGCTGAAAGTGAAGAAGATTTAAATACTTACTGATGAAGATCAAAGACCACAGCCTTCAGTATGGGTTGCACCTTAATGTAAAGAAAACAAAAATTCTAACAACTAGGCCAACAGATAGCATCATGAAAAATGGAGAAAAGATTGATTTATGTGCCATCAAATCTGCTCCAACTCATAGCGACCCTGTATAGGGTTTCTGAGGAACAGCTAGTGGGTTTGAACCACTCATCTTGCAGTTCATACCAACCTTGCAGTCCAGTGCATTATCCAGCAGTGCCACATAGAAACAGCTGTTTCTATTAGCAGGTTCCATATGGCCCATGGACTTCTGGTGTGGCACTGTGGGTTCGTGCGCTGGACTGCAAGGTTGGTTTGAACTGCACCAGCCTCTCGTTGGTGAGTGGTTCAAGCTCAACAGCCTCTCATTGGAAACCTTATACAGGGTCACTTTGGGCAGATACTGACTTGGCAACACTTAACAACAACAACACATGGCACATGCACAATTCTGTTTTGAGAAGCATTTCTAGAGCATAGTGTTAAAGTTCCTTTCTTCTTAAAGGATGAGAAAACAGGCTCAGAGAAGCTGTTTTGCCTAAAGGTAAACAAATTGCAACTCAAATGGATATTTTAGTAAATTGAGGATTATGTACAGAAAGGTTTCAAATGCAGTATTCTTTAATTCTTTGTTGTTTTTCTATTTAATTTGAATTTATTTTATTTTTGACAAATACATTTAGAGGCTTAATTTAAAAATAAATTTAGAGACTTGGTTTTCAAAGAAAATTCACAGTACTCATATATGTTGCAAACAACCTTAAATGACAACTGTGCTCTAACTTATCAATTGCTAAAAAATAAAACAAAACAAAAAAACAAAACAAAATCCCATAGTTGACTCTGACTCATTCTGACTCAGAGACTCCATGAATGTTTAGACTAGAACTGTGCTCCAAACGGTTTTCAACAGCTGCCTCTTCTGAAGTAGATCACCAGGACTTTCTTCTGAGGTACCTTTGAGTAGAATTGAACTGCATGCCTTCTGGTTTACAATTAGTTGAGTATATTAACCTTTGTATTATTCAGTGACTCCATGATTGTTCTGGAGAAACACATAAGTTTCATTATAGGATGTCCATGTCCTACACTTTAAACATTCCCACTCTAGGATGACAATAGTGTCTGCCAGTTAAACAAATTTGGCAAACATTCTGCTCATTATTGCAAGACAATCTCATCAATTTAATTAAATAAGAACCAAAGTGAAACTTTAAAATGCTTAGCTGATGTGTCATCTTTATACAATATCATTTTGCACTTTTTGATATGTGCTTGGTACTTTTGTGCGGATTTCTCTCTCACCATCTGAAGCTCTGAGAGGTCAGGACCATGTTTATTTCCTAGCGCTCCTCCTTAGCACCTGGTGCAGTGCTACAAATACAGTTGTTTTTACAAGTGATTGTTTGCTGAATAATTACAAGATTGTGTTTGAGAGAACTCATGCATGAGGTGGGTTATTAGCAAATAGTAATTAAGGAGGTGAAGCCATATGTGCCCTTAGCTTGGCTTGAATTCTCCCCTTCTCTGTTTAATTGCTAATAATGTTCCATAGGAATGCCTAATACAAATTTTCAGCTGTTACTGCCTTGTGAATTGTAGAAGAAAACAAACAAACAAAAATCCCCACAACTTGATATAGTTATTCTCTGTGAGCCAATTGTCTGAAATTAAATTCTGAGATGATCTTGGAAATTACAGATGAAGGAGCTGCCTACTTCAAATTGTCATGTCTCCTGCCACTCTGAGCTTCAGTAGGTCATGTTGTTGTTGTTAGGTGCCATTGAGTCGATACTGACTCATAGCGACTGTGTATAACAGAGCAAAACACTGGTCCAGGGCCAGCTTCACAATCTTTGCTGAGTCTGAGGCCCTCTCTTCCACCACTGTAACAATCCACTTCACTGGGGCCCTTCCTCCTTCTCTCCGACCCTCTACTTTACCA
Organism: Chrysochloris asiatica; assembly: GCF_000296735.1. Classification (NCBI taxonomy): domain Eukaryota; kingdom Metazoa; phylum Chordata; class Mammalia; order Afrosoricida; family Chrysochloridae; genus Chrysochloris; species Chrysochloris asiatica. Next base: position 14,662,512 of record NW_006408530.1, read on the forward strand.
AACATGGTATCCTTGTCCAGTGACTGGTCCGTCCTGACAATATGACCAAAGTATGAGTGATGAAACTGTCTTCCAAGGAGCACTCTGGCTGTACTTCTTCCAACACAGATCTGTTTGTTCTTTTAGCAGCCCATGGTACTTTGAATATTCTCCTCCAACACCATAACTCAAATGCATCAATTCTTCTACAATCTTCCTTACTTACTGTCCAACTTTCACATGCATATGAGGTTATTGAAAATACCATGGCTTGGTTCAGGTGCACTTTAGTCTTCAAACTGACATCTTTGCTCTTCAATACTTTTAAGAGGTCTTGTGCAGCAGATTTGCCTAATGCAATACATTGTTTGATTTCAGTAGGTCATTGAAAAAGTATTAGGAGTTTTATAGGTTTTTTATTGTTTCTTGACTATTTGGAATTGTTCTGATAAGAGCAGACTAGAAACAGTTGTTAATTGATAAAGCGGAGACTTCTGAAATTAATATGTGGTACCACAGGGAATCTTAGATGAATCATCCTATTAATGGTGTAGAAGCTCCGATGGCACTGTGGGATAGGGGTTGAATTCCTAATCACATGGTCAGTGGTTCAAAAACACCAGCTGCTTCTGGGAGAAAAATGAGGCGCTCTGTTCCCAAAAAGATTTACAGTCTGGGAAATGCTACATAAGGTCACCGTGAGTCAGAATTGACTCAGTGGCAGTGGGTGTTTGGTTTTAGATTTTATCAGTGGTAAGAAAACATGGAAACTGGACACAGAATCAGGATGGGTGTACAAACATCACTTGTACATATAGGGTATTTTAAAAATGTCGTAAGCAAATTATCACAAAAAGAATTTTGCAGGTATATCTTATTTAACTTGAACAATAATTTATAAACATTTGAATTTTTCGATATTTAAAAATTAGAATATTGTATGTAAATATCTGGATTTGTGGCCACTATTATAAAACATGGAATCCTGGTGTGGCACTGTGGGTTAATGCGCTGGAATGCAAAGTCACTTTGAACTGCAAAGTTGGCGGTTCAGGCTCACTAGCTGCTCCTCAGAAACCATATATAGGGTCGCTATGAGTCAGAATCAACTCAACAGTACTTAACAACAACAAAAACAACATTATAAGTTATGTTAATTCTTATTTTCCAACTTAACATGATTACCATTTTCTAAATTAGCTGGCCCCTTTTGATTAGACAGATACTACCATTTTATAGTATAGTATGCCATTTTATACCTCCCTTTTTGAGTCCATTACCATCTCCAATGGATCCATTCATTTACTATGTGATCCAACTATCACTTTTGGCTTTTGACTCTGTTGGTTTTGTCTAAGGTCTACAAAGATGGGCATCCTTGGAATTTACTGGAATCAACCTGTCTTATTGATCTACACGGTTTAACTTGTTAGACCCCAAAAATATACAGCTTTTTAAATTTAATTTAAAAAAGAAATTTGGTTCTTCATATGTATCTCAAGTCACATTTCAACACATATAGAACATTTTCACCTTTGAAGAAAATTGTATTGGACCATACTGATATATGGTATAGACAGTGTAATCTTTACAAATGATGACAAAAGAAAAGTTCATCAGTGATGAGGTTCAAAATGAAAATTTGAAAACACTATTACTTGCTTAGTAAACAACCAGCACCCATAAAGTCGAATCAAGAGACTAGTGATATGTTTAACATCATCTAGTTCTCATCAGGAATCCTGGTGTGAGACTGTAAGACAAGCAGTAGACTGTTAATTGCAAGGCTAGTGGATCAAACCCACCATCCACTCTTTGGAAAACCTTTACAAGGTTGCTATGAGTCAGAACTGAACTGACTTGATGGCATTTAACAAAAGCAACAAATCACATTAAGTCTATTTATGCATATAGGTTTATTTTCCAAGGAAATGAAAATATTTATAGATGAAATGAACAAAACCACTGTTGAGAACAATTGGGATTATGAAAAGATGGATTTCTAAAGGGAAAAATAAATGAAAAATAAGACAAAGGAAACTCTGGAAACTATAAACAAGGGTACTTACTACTCTTTGGATGGGAATAATTTTATAATGGTCCAAAAATGGATGGCTTAGAAAATGGTTGCATAATGAACCTGCATATAGGCAGAATAAATAAAGCAAAAAATACTAATATAATAGTATAATAATGATATTCACACATTTTATTATCTTCCCTAATAGTGATTCACCTCGTTTATCTACAGTGTCTCTTGAAGTCAAGAATTCTCACAATGCTACTAGTGAAAGAAAAATATTGTTGAATGCAAGATTCAGAACAATTCAGCAACTTTATTGTTAAGTAAATAACTTTACTCAAAATAAAATCACTAGATGGATGCTGACTCAGGAGGGATCTCTTGATCAGAAGATTATATGTTAAAATATGTCATCTTCTATATTTTTATCAATGACTTTAATGAATTAATTCATAGAAGGCAAGCTCATCAAATTATCAGGTGACATAAATCTGAGAGGAAGAGTTAATATATGCAATGTTGAAATTAAAATTTGAACAGATTTGATGACTTAATACTAACAAGTTAAGACTGAACAAGGACTTTCTTTTCTTTTTTTTTTTTTAAAGATGACATTGAATAGTGATTTATTTTAAAAGGGCATGAACTTATATTCCTTGAGAAACTGAATTGCAGACTCAAGATTCGTAATAAATTGACAGCCTAGAACTCTTGGTTGAATTGAACAAAATAATTAACTGTGAAGTCTTTGTATTCAGCCTAAAATAAACCTAGCTATGCTGATATGCCTCTGCCTTAAAATGTGCTCTTCACTTGATTTCAGGAAAAGCACTCCCTTAGTTGTCCTCCTTCCCTATAGACCACTCCTCAGTCTTTTTCACTGTTTCCCCTGATGCTCCCTGTCCCTTAATATTGGAGCATCACAGTTCTGGTATCTCCTGTTCTAGTTCCACTCATTCTCTAAATGAGCTATCACTTACTGATAACATTGATTACTTTGCATATGGGGACATCTTTAATATTATATCTCAAGCCTAATCCTGCCTACTCCATATTGTTGCTGCTGTTAAGTGTCATCGAATCAGTTCCAATTCATAGCAAGCCTATACAGGGTTTCTAAGGAGTGGCTGATGAATTGGAACCACGAACTTTGCAGTTCAATCTGACCTTTCCGTCCAGGACTCCATACTCCATGTTAGTGCATCTAGTGGCCTACTTGAATAGACATTTTCCACTTGAATTTCCAATTTTTTTCTGTCAAGCTTATAGCATCTTCAGTTGTCCTCATCTCAAATAATCACACTATTTTCTTACATTCTTCCTGTATGAACCCTGGTGACACAATGGCTAAACACTTGACTAAGATCCAAACAGTTTGCAATTTGAACCTACCCAGTGGCAGTGTGGGAAAAGTTAGTTAGAAGTTAAGTACCCTCAAGTGGGTTACAACACATAGTGACTCTATATAGGTTTCCAAAGCTTTAACTCTTACCAGGAGCAGAAAACCTCGTTTTTCTCCTGGGGATCAACTGGTAAACTGAAACTCTCAATCCACAGTCTAGTGTTTATCCTACAGAACCACTGTGCTCCCTCATTGCCATTGAGTTGAATCTGATGCATGATAATCCTATAAGGTTGGTGTTTTTAACCCAACTGACACTCATGTGGGGGGAAGACCTGGGGTTGCAGGTGACCATGAAGGTTGCAGCCTGGTTCTTCTCTGTCATGTGGGTCACTATGAGTCAAAGTCAGCTCCACAACACCCAACAACATGCTCTTCCTATAGTTGAGGACTGAAAGTGTCAACCTTGGCTTATCCCTTTTCATCACACACCAGGACCAATCATTTATAAAATCCTGTCCAACTATTACAGAATTACCAGATTATCAATATCTTCAATATTGTCATCTTGATCCAAGCTACCATTGGATATTTCAATATCCCCCTAATTCTCTTTCTATTTCCCAGTCTCCACTTTCCATGTACCTTGAACCATATAATTAGAATAAGTACTGAACTAAGGACCACCAGATTGACAGTTCAGTCCTACCAGCTGCTCCTAAGAAACCCTGTATTGTTGTTGTTGTTGTTGTTGTTGTTGTTGTTAGGTGCCATTGAAAAAGACCCCCAGCTAGATTGATTGGCAAAGTGGCAGCATCAACAGGCTCAAGTGTGACAACAATTGTGAGATTGGCCCAGGACTGGGCAGTGTTTCATTCTGTTGTGCATAGAGTCACTTTGCCAATTCATCTCACTGGGGTCTTTCTTTTTTTCTCTGACTCTCCACCTTACCAAATCTGCTGCACAAGATCTGTTTAAAGTGTTGAAGAGCAAAGATGTCAGCCCGACCCAAGCCATGGTATTTTCAGTAACCTCATATGCATGTGAAAGCTGGACAGTGAATAACGAAAACCATAGAAGAATTGATGCATTTGACTTATGGAGTTGGAGGAGAATATTGAAAGTTCCATGGGCTGTCAAAAGAATCAATAGATCTGTTTTGGGAGAAGGGCAGCCAGAGTGCTCCTTGGAGTCCAGGATGGCCAAACTTCGTCTTTCATATTTTGGACATGTTGTCAGGAGGGACCAATCACTGGAGGATATCATGTTTGGTAAGAAACCCTAATAGGGTTGCTAAAAGTCAGAAAGAGTCCTGATGTTGTACTATAGGATGAGCCCTAAACCACAAAGTTGGTTTGAACCACAAGGTCAGCAATTAAAACTCACCAGCCACTCTTCAGAAACCCTCCACAGGGTTACTAGGAGTTGGAAATGACTCAACACGGCACTTAACAACACGAGTTGGAACAGACTCGATGGCACTTAACAGCATTTGCACTCTATCATGCATTTTCTAAGGTATCTGCATGCTCATTCCTTCAAACCCTCAACATTTTTATTTCAATATTATATTTTCAGTGACACTAATCTAGTTCATGTCATGGTTTGAATGGTGTCCCCCCAAAATATGTATCTACTTGGCTAAGCCAGGATTTTCAGTGGCTTGGCAGTTGTATGATGATGTGGTGGTGGTGGTGGT
>NW_006408530.1:14670809-14688919 GCF_000296735.1 Chrysochloris asiatica
GGTTATGTGATAATCCCCCACCATGACATGATGTAATGTGATAAATCAATAAAAGGATTTAAGAGTGGATGAAACACTATTAATCCTATAACAGCCCTGATCTGAGGTAAGGGGTGCATCCTTGGGGTGTGGCCTATAACACCTTTCACCTTATCGCTTTGGACTTGGGGTCTATGCACTAAGAAATGTTTAGGCCCAGGGACAGATTACTTAGGGTGATCTTCACAGATACTGAAAGACAAGGATCTTTCCCCAGAGTACAGAGAGACAAAAATCCTTTTCCTAAATGTTTGGACTTTTAGCCTCCTAAACTATGAGAGAATAAATTTCTGTGGCACAATAGAAATACTAACCACAAGTTTGGCAGTTCAAACCCACTAGCCACTCCTTGTAAACCCAATACACTGTTGCTATGGGTCAAAACCAACTCTATGGCACTTAACAACAATGAAAGTCATCCAATTGTGGTATTTCTGTTATAGCAGCAATAGATAACTAAGACCCTCCTTTACATAATATTTTAATTTTCTTTAAACCCAAATTGGTAGCATAGTGGTTACGAATCAGACTGTTTCTAACCTCATGCTCAGCAGTTTGAAACTACCAGCTGTTCCACAGCAGAAAGATGAGGTTTTCTGCTCCAGTAAAGATTTACAGCCTCGGAAACCCTGTACAGGGTTGCTATGAATCAGAACCAACTCTATGGCACATAACAACAACAACAACAAACCTCAAATTGCTTTTCTATTGTATTTTTCTACATAGCATGCATCACTTTCTAAATTATACTATAATCTGCATAATTACAAGGCTTATTTCCTATTTTTCCTACTAAAATACAAGCTTCAAGATAGGAAGGACTTTTGCCTGCTGCCTGTTTTGTTCACTATTCTGCTCTTCACTCTTAATGAGTCCATTCATGTGTGAACAAATTAAAAAATGATCCAATACAGATACTGTGAAGAAGTTGCAGAATACTATATATACAAATTCAATGTTTGTCATTTCTTGATTACCTAAGAGAGAAAAATATATCCCAGCTCATAATAATGGAGCCCAGATTAAGAGATATTAAAGTCCAATTTTTTACTTTGCATCCATGCTCTTTATGCACCAGCCCCAATTTTTAAATTTGTACCCATGCCTTTGAAGAGGGCACTGATGAAAAACATCAGTATATCAAGAATATTCTGAAAACCTTGTGGGATGAAACACTCCTAAAAAGTTAACATCATGATTTAGACATGATAAGTATTGTAGGAAAGTTAAATGATTTTACTTCTCATTTTCGAAGCGTTAAATGAAAAATGAAGTAAGTTTATTATGAGCACATTCAAAAGGAAAAACTAGCAACAATGAGTGAATATTCTTGATTCAGGTTGGACAATTTAAGCAAATCTACAATATTCTATGGTGCTGTAGGATAAGCACAGGACCACAAGGTTGCCAGTTCAAACTCATTACCTGCTCCTCAGAAATCCTATATTGGGCCACTATGAGTCAGAAACAACTCCATGGTACTTAATAACAACAGCTATATTCTATACAACTTCTATTTAAAGGAAACTTCCTTTTGCAGACTCCAGAAGCCAAATGGTTAATAGTCTAGAAAATAGTAGAATACAATATTCACTGGATGGGAGATGAGGCTTGTCGATCCCATTTTAATTATATTATTCCATAATCAGTTTTTCTATTAATAAATATATTCAGTGCATAAATATGGCTGCAATGGGTAACTACATGAATATGTACATGAATTATGATTTTGATGTGTCTATATGGAGACCTGGAGTGGTGCTGTGTGATAATGCACTGAACCTCAAGGTCACTTTGAACTGAAAGGTCGGTGGTTCAAATTCACCAATCACTCCTTGATAACCCTATGCAGAGTCACTATGAGTCAGAACTGACTTGACGGCACTTAACAACAACAGAGATGAAGAGCAGAGATGTCAGCTTGAGGACTAAGGTGTGCCTGACCCAGGCCATTGTGTTTTCAATAGCCTCATATGGATGCGAAAGCTGGACAGTGAATAAGGAAGATCGTAGAAGAATTGATGCCTTTGAGTTGTGGTGTTGGAGGAGAATACTGAAAGTACCATGGACTGCCAAAAGAACCAATAGATCTGTTTTGGAAGAAGTGCAGCCAGAGTGCTCCTTGGAGGCCAGGATGGCTAAGCTTCGTCTCTCCTACTTTGGACATATTGTCTGGAGGAAACAATCGTTGGAGAAGGATGTCATGCTGGGTAGGGTGGAGGGTCAGAGAAAAAGAGGAAGACCCCCAACGAGATGGATCAGCCAGGTGGCATCATTGATGGACTCAAGTGTGGCAGCGGTAGTGAGGTTGGCCCAGGATCGGACATTGTTTCGTTCTGCTGTACATGGGGTCGCTATGAGTCGGTTCTGACTCAATGGCACCTGATAACAACAACAACAACATATGTGTATGTATGATACATCTTTATATGTAGCTGTTATTAAGTGCCGTTGAATCAGTTCCAACTCATAGCAACCCTGTATGGGGTTTCCAAGGAGCAACTAGTGGATTTGAACTGTCATCCTTGTGGTTCAAACTGACCTGGCAGTCCAGTGTTTATCCTACAGTGCCACACCAGGACTCCTCATTTTTATATATTTACATCTAGATGTACCTATTTATCACATAAATGAGATTTCTTATTTCTTTGATAAATTAATGTATTCCTTGAATTCACCTCATTGCATGCAAAATCTCATTTTATAGCTTCAACCTTTGTTTGAATTTAGAGTTCAGGTGCTACAAATTACTCCCTTCCATTGTTTTTTGGTCTTCAGGGAACTCCAATTCTATGCCCTAAGTCAAGGCCTTTGAATGATAACCCTATCTTTGGATCTTTAAGAACAAAAGCAAGCATTTAAATCCAACAGTTACTTACTGCTTAATCTAAGTTTTAAATGTGTTGTTCACAGAAAATACCATTATTTTTAGAGTTCTATTGTACAGGCTATATTTCCATATGGTGTTAAGGCTTATAACGCAGTTCTTTACATTTTCCATATTCAAACAATCTTCTGGAAATAGTTGTCAACAAACTACCTAGATTCACTGACTGTAAGCATTCACACACATTATAGGGTTTCAACAACAATCTTTTGAAAATAACTCCACATCACTACTTTAAGGTACATAAGAGTTACCTGAGGATTTAAATATAAAATGCAGATTCTAGACCCTGAATCTCAAATATTTTATCCAATAAGTCAGGGTAAGATGCAGGAAAAACAAACCAGTTGTCATCAAATGGGCTTCAACTCATGGCAACTTCCTGAGTGTCAAATAATTATATGACATAGGGTTTTTAATACTGATTTTTCATAAGTATATCACCATATCTTTTTTAAAGTGTCTGGGAGGACTTGAATCTGCAGCATTTTGGTTAACAGCAGAGGACCTTAACCTATTTTACCACCCAAGGTCTCAGAGCACCATGATATGCTTATTTAAAAAGCATATACAACCTTTCCCTCCCGATCTCAGCATGATATATCATACTTTGCCTGCTGCTGTTGTCAGTTACCCTAATGACCACTCATTGGAAGCAGATGGTGCTTTAAAGCACCTCTGATGGGTTCAAACCATCAGCCTCTCAGCTAGTGCTATTGTTGTTGTTAAGTGCTAACAAATGGGTTCCAACTCATAGTGATCCTGTATAGGATTTCTGAAGACCTGCTGGTGGGTTTGAACCACCGACCTTGTGATTACCAGTTCAGAGCATAGCCTACAGTACCAAACCAAGATTCTTAATTAACCATTTGAGTCATTCTAGGACATGTTGCCTACCACCCTGTAAACCTTTAAGTAGATCTATATTTTAAACTTCAAGGTATCTATTTTTATGTCTGATTTATAGGTGTGCATATAGACATAAGCTCATTGGTTTTAGGACTCGACAGGCTTTTTAAATTTATATTTTTATTTCCTACACATGTTTACTCTTACAAATCCTCTCATATCCTTTTAAATGTTTATGGAAAGAAACTGTAAAATAACTTTCTGAGGCACGGTCACTTTGCAAAGACATTTTTGGGGAGAGAGCACCCTCGTGTGGTAACATGCTGTTAAAAACATTGTGAAATTTTTGTGTCTAGTTGCTGATAATTATATTGGATCATTTTGTTTGGAGAAAGTCTTTTGAAAGAACATATTTATTCATTTTTTGAGATTGATAGAGGAAGATGCTAGCTCAAAAATTGTTACATTTTCACTGTGAATTTTCAGGTTCCAACAACGCAATTTCCTTTATTGATTCAGGAAACCTGTCCCAATGTTTCTGCTAAGTCGCAACAAATGATTGAACCACAGACTGGGACATAGGCTTATCAGTACAGGAACATAACAGTCTGTTATTAGTTTAATGATTTTCCTGGACCATGAAGAAAATTTAAATCTCCTACAAAGTCTAAAGAATATACGAAGTCACAAATTAAACCAAAGAATGATCTAAGGATTAGGAAGAACTCCTGGTGTGGTGCTGTGGATCAGCACTGGATTGCGAATCACCAAGTCAGCAGTGCAAACCCATCAGCAGCTCCTCGGAAACCCTATATAGGGTCACTATGAGTTGGAACCAACTCAACAACACTTAACACCAGTGACAACAACAACAAGGATGAGGACACTACCAAATCATTCAATAATAATAAATTAAAATTAGCTTTTTTGCATATGAAACCTTTTCTGAGCTAAAGCACCAAGTCTTTTGGACAAGAAATATTTCTATAAAGAGCAGATATCCCACTCTTTATAGTTCATTTTCCATTTGCAACTGGAGCCAACCAGACCTTCTAATAAACAAGGCAATAACTCTAACCAAAAGAATAGCATTAACCCCAGTAAGTAAAAGGTCATTTGAGCTAAGTATGTCATCTAGATTAAAATGTATTTTAATGTAAGGGAATAATTTTGAATGCTTGCAAAGAAATTGATAATCACTTAAAAGAAAAGCTTTCCATTTCAGTGCGATCACTGGCCTTTATCATTATGCAGGGAGAAGAATGCACTTAATATGCTCATCTCTTTTCCCAGTGTGCCCTGAAGTTTATCTTATTGAACATTAGTTCCTCAAGAAATTATAGCCTTCTTGTAAAAAATATTATTTTCCAGTTGGTTTAAAAAGCATTGAAAAGTGTAGCAAATGGAAAACTAATTTGCTCTGCAAACCTTCACCCAATTCTCAATAAAACTCTTTAAAAAGCACTAAAATTTGATAGATTTACTGAACATTGTTTTGTTCGACAAATATGATTCAACCCTCAATTAACATCTTTCATTTTAACATATAGATTTGTTTTTAATCAGTATTTATGTAGCCTAAACAAAAACACACGTTCACTGCAAATAATATGAAGAATTTAAAGAAAACCAACACACAAGCGAAGATGTCAGCAGCAATCTCCCCTTCCCCAAATTCTTGGTGATGATTATTTCTATCATCTTGGTGTGTTTTACCAGTATTTTTATGCATATGAATAATGAATTTATAAATAATTCTATTTTTAACATCAGGGGTGGGGAACATGCAGCCTGTGGGATTTATAAGCCCTCAAAATCATTTGGTCTGGCCCTGCTAAGGCAACTGCAGGAAGGTCTTGAAATTCAATACATTTAGGATCTTTTTTCACAGCAACACAAATTTATATTAAGTGATGTTATAAATGTTCACATGGTCCTTGCAGATAAAACGTTCCCCACCCATGGTTTAATATATTTATATTTATGATCTTATTCATGCATGTTGTTGTTGTTAAGTGCCGTCGAGTCGGTTTCGACCCATAGTGACCCTGTACAGGGTTTCCGAGGGTGTAAATCTTTACGGGAGTAGAAAGCCTGATCTTTCTCCACAGGAGCAGCTGATAGTTTTGAACCGCTGACCTTAAGGTTCGCAGCCCGATTCGTAACCACTGCGCTACCAGAGCTGCATAGCTTTATATTTTGTACCTTAAAAAACACAACCCAACTCACTGTCTTTGAGTTGAATTTACCTCATAGCAACCCTATAGGACCAAGTAGAGCTTCTCCGTAGAGATTCCAAGATTGTAGATCTTTATGGGAGGAGACAACCTTTTCTTTCACCTTTTCAACATCTGGTGGGTTTGAACGACCAACTGTTCAGTTAGCAATCCAATGGTTTATCCAGTGTGCCAGCAGGGCTCCTTATTTTGTGCTTTAAATCATGATAAATTTCCTGTAGAATCAAATGTTAGCATATTGTTGTATGCCATCAAGTCTGTTCTCACTTATAGAGATTTTATATAGGGAGAAAGCAGTTAGTGGGTTTGAACTGCTGACCTTAGAGTTAACAGTCCAGTGCTTATCCTACAGCACCACATATTAGTATGTAGGATTCCCTGGGTGACACAAATGCTTAAGAATTCTACTCCCAAATGAAAGGTTGGCAATTAAAACCTACAGAGAGTTGCCTCAAGAAATAGGCATAGTAAACTGCTGCCAATTCTTTACTATCAGCAAGCAAATTTGTGTCATCCGCATATTGCAATTTGTTAAATGAGTCCTCCTCCAATCTTGATGCCACATTCTTTTTATAATCCAACTTTCCAGATTACTTGCTCAGTATCTAGATTGAACAATTGTGGTGAAAGGATACAACCCTGATGCACACCTTTCCTGTTTTTAAGTCATTCAATATTCTCTTGTTCTGTTCAAATGACTGTTTCTTGTTCTATGTATAGATTCCTCATGAGCACAATTAAGTGTTCTGGAATTTATATTCTTTGAAAGTTATCCATAATTTGTTATAATCCACAAAGTTGAATGTCTTTGAATAGTCAATAAAACATAGGTCAACTTCTTTCTGGTATTCTCTGTTTTCAACCAAGAATCTGAAGCCATTCCTCTTCAGTTTTTTATTCCTAGCATAGGATATTTCTGCTTCAAAATAGCCCTTAAAACTCCATTTCAGTTCAACAATGCCTAGAATATTGATCTTTTTGTGCTTTACTATATTTTTCACATCTTCCAATTTTCATAGATTTTGTGCTTTGTGTATTCCATGTTCTGATTATTGAAGAAATATCTGTTTCCTCTTATTTTGAGTATTGTCACATGAATAAATGAAGGTCCCATATTTCAGATCGATTATACTTTAATGTGGAAGCTCTTCTCTAGTCATATTTTGAATGCCTTCTAACATGATGTACTCATCTTCAGTTACTATATCAAGCAACATTTTGCTGCTATTTATAAGGTTTCCATGGTTAATTTTTTTCAGAAATAGACCACTAGGTTCTTTTTACTTGTGTGCCTTAGTCTAGAACTCTGCTGAAGCCCTCCCAGAATGGATGGCTCTGCTAGTATTTGAAATGCCAGCGGCATAGCTTCCAGCATCACAGCAACATGCAAGGCAGTCACCACAGTATGACAAACTTGGCAGATAAATGGTTGATATGTATATTGTTGTTGTTAAGTGCCAGTTAGTCGATTCTGACTCATAGCAACCTTGTATAGGATATCCAAGGAACAGCGGGTAGGTTTGAACAGCTGACGTTGTCCAGTATTGATCCTTCTATGTAATAATGTTTTAGTATTATCAGTATCAGCCCAATATATATCCTTGTTCTAAAATATTTTTGTGCATTTAAATATTTTTAGATTACATTCCTGAAAAATTTAGATTACAGACACATGCTATAAATGTACTCTAGATAGCAGGATTTGCATTCCTGCTAAGAAGAGGAATAAAGTAATAGTATAGTATAGGAGTAGTGGTAGTAACAGCAACAGTAGTAATATTCAAGAGTAACATGGAGTCTGTGGAAGTATACTATTTCTACTTCTTGTACACTATGGTTCTACTATACATACTGTTGTTGTTAAGTGCCATCTAGTCAGTTCCTTGTGGCTCAAACCGAATTTGCAGTCCAGCACATTGATCAACAAAGCCACACCAGGACTCCCTATTGGATATTATTGCATGATACTGAAATACATTTTAAATTAAGATGTCTGAAATCATACTAATACTAAAGAATGTATGCAAACTAGAAGACAAAAGCTAACAGTGTAGTGTTGTGGAAGGAGATAAAGGAGAGATAAGCAAATAAGCTCACAAGAAAAATAAGATAACAGCAGAATTTTAAAATAGAGTGGAACTTGTGAAAATCAGAACTCAACAAGATTTCCCTGTTTTTCCAGGTCTTGCAATATTCCATGTTTGAAGAGGAAGAAAACTCATATTACTCATTTTAGTTAAAAAATATTTGAATTTTCCTTTTCTGAAAGGTTTATATTTTACACAAGCTCCAGCTTTTGTAGATTTTTATTTTGTATATTAGAATAACAAAGATCAGAAACAAATGTAAAACCTTAATTTATGGTGTGAATGAGAAATTAAGAAAGTCTTAAGAAGTCCCAAAGAAATCTGAATCAGAGCAAAGGCACACTAAGAATTTTCAATCCACAATAGAAATGATAGATGTCACCAAGTAAAAGAATAAACATTGATAAGGATCAAGAAAACATACAAGATCTTCAGGATCAACAGAGAGACGTAACTGAAAATTCTCTAGACATACAATCTACATTTGAGAATAAAGCAAGAGACACAATTTCAAGAAAATAAGACTCTGGAATCATATTCAGGCACCTTTCTTGAAATTTTTACTTAAAAGCTATAACCTAGCTGAATGAGGTTAAAATGGAACTAAGAAGCAATGAATAAATATGGGGAGTAAGATACCATTATCCTACTTTTAATATAAAAAATATATTATAAGAATACAGGCAATATCATATGAAACTAAGAAAGCAATATAACAGCAAAAGAAAACATGAATTTAAATAAAATTAAGCATATCTAGTGTAATAAAAATATAAAAAAGAGTGCATATAAATTAAAAGGAAAAAAGTGTGTTCATTGTAAGTTAAACTATAACTTAATTTCATCCATAAAATGCATACTCAATTTCAAATTTCTTTTCCAATGCTAAAATACTGGCCTGTTGACTTCAAAAGCTTGGTGTTCTCTTCAGTACTTTAAAAACAAAACGAAATCTATTGTCTTCGAGTTTATTACAACTCATAATGACCTTATGTGACAACTCATAGTGACCTTATGTGACATAGTATTAATACTCCATGGGATTTCCAATGTTGTCATCTTTACAGAAGCATGGAGTAGCTGGTAGATTTGAATCATCAACATTTGGGTTAGCAGTTGAGTGCTAAACTATTGCCCTATCAAGACATTGCATTAAACAGTTTTTTCATTGTCTTACTTTCTAATAAGCTTTTATATTAAGAAAATATTAAGAAAATAAATTCTCTCAATGCTGAATGTCAGTCATCAGAAAAATAGCAACTAAATAGAAAGAAAATTAATTAACTGCTTAATTCTCTAGGATACAAGCTGGAGTTTGTTTTTGTTAGGTATCACTAAGTCAGTGCCAACTCCTAACAACCCTAGGGACAACAGAAGAAACAATACCCAGTCATATACCATCCTCACAATTGTTGTTAGATTTGAGCCCATTGTTGTGCAACTGTGTCAATCCTTCTCATTGGAGGTCCTTTTTTTCACTGACTCTCCACATTACCTGGTGTGGTGCTGTGGGTTAATGCTCCAGACTGCAAAACTGTTTGAACTGCAAGGTCGGCAGCTCAAGCTCACCAGCTGCTCCTTGGAAACCCGATACAGGGTCACTACGGGTCATAACCGACTTGATGGCACTTCACAACAACAACAACTCCACATTACCAAGCATAATGTCCTTCTCCAGAGACTGTTCCTTCCTGACAACATGTCCAAAGCATGAGAGACCAAAATTCACCATCATCATTCCTAATGAGCTTTCTTAATGTACATTTCAAGACAGATTTGTTTGGTCTTCTGGCAGTCCATAGTGCTTTAAATATTTTTGACCAACACCATAATTCAAATGCATCAATTATTTTATTGCCTTCCTTATTTATTGTCCAAATTTTACATGCATATGAGGCAATTGAAAATACCATGACTTGGGTCAGGTGCATCTTAGGCCTCAAAGTGACATCTTTGTTGAGTTTGGGATATTTCAATTCTACTGACTTTTCCAGTAGTTACTTGCTTTCTTATTTTTAAAATGAGTTAGGACTGTAAATCACATATACCATTATAGTGTACTTCAAAGAAGAATGTAGTAATCCTTTTTAATGCTGGTATTACCATCTACCTAGTTTTAAAAACTTTCTAATAGTAGAAGGGTATTTACTTAGACAATTTTCTATAGTCAAAAAGATTTGATGAGAAAAACCTAAGCCTACACATTAAAATTGTGCTGATATTATGAGAAGGTATAAAAACCTGATTATGGGTTTTTGTTGTTGTTGTTGTTTTATATGAAAAATAAGCAAATGTTGTTATCATGTGTGTCTTGTAGTTAGTTATCTCATCTTACAAAGAGTGACAGACTCTGGCTAGCTACTCACCAAACAATTTTCTTTCCTTCCGGATATATAAGCTAGATTGCTGAATTGCACAACAGTATAGTTTGTAATAGACAGGCTATATCTTTGCATCTGAATTTATGTATGAATTTCAGAGTCAGATTCATTATGCATGCAGCTACTCAACAAAGAGACTGAAAACGAGCAATTTCATCTATGTATTTCTCTTGCTTTTTGCTTTCCACATGTGACAGATAAGCCATAAGAGAACGGGAACATTGAAGACCTTTGAAAAGTACATTCTCCAACAGCCTATGTGTGCTACAGGGGGAATAAGGACTAATGACTTGACTTCATTAAAGTGATTTAATGCACCTTCTTTAATTACAATAGGAAACAAAAACAATTTTCAAATTATCTTAATGTGCCTTACCTTCCTTATCTCTTAAAATTGTGTTTCTCAGCATTGTTTCAAAATCTGGTGTTGGTGTTAAATGCCATTCAGTCTGTTCCAAGTCATAGCCTGTGTATGGCTTCCAAAGAGTGGCTGGTGGGTTTGAGTTGCCGACTTTGTGGTTCAAGACAACCTTGAGGTCCAGTGCATTATCCTGGAGCACCACACCAGGACTCTAAATAACTTCAAATTCTGTTACCTAACTAAAATTCCTGAAGTTAAACCCTACCCACCTACAGCCTCCCAATAATCTTTGCAGATAAATGCCCTTACCAAGTTCCTTTATACACATGCAGGCACAAACACATACACATACAAACATATCATTTGCTATTGTTGTATGTTGTCCTATTGGTTATAACCCATAGAGACCCTGGATAGGGTTTCCAAAAAATGTCTGGTGGGTTTGAACCATTGACATGTGGTTAACATTCCAGTACTCATCCTACAGCACAACACCAGGTCGATTGTCATTTCAGTCCCATGCCATCCCACACCCACTCTGGATGATAAACTTAAGAGTCACTCTACTTATGCTGTATCTGCAGAAAATTGGTGAAAACTAATGGCTTTGTAGATTACGATAGTGTTAGAATATAGCTTAACTTTTCATTTATTTGTATTTTTTTAATCTAAATCTAATTTTTCTTTAACACTGCAAATAATTGGGGAAAGGACATCCTTAATTGGATGTTATTTCTATTCCTCCTTCTGGTATCAATGACTTTATGATTTTAGCAAGTGGTCTTTTCTTTCTTTTTTCTACAGTTTCCTCATCTATAGAAGAAGGAAATGAAATATTTGACCACTAAATATTAAATGGTCAAATTTGATCTCTAACAGAGGTAGTCTTGCTGATCCACAGAGCTAGAGAGTTGAGCACGTTCTGAATGAGGCTTCCTGGTGAAATGGGGTGCCTCTGGGCACTTATCGGTGACACTGAAGAATTTGTAACACTTGTCTGAGGAGGGCAGAGGCCAGGCCAGCCTAAGAGGCCTAAGGGGCCAAGGCTGAGGGGCTGTGGACCGAGGATCAGAGAGAGGCCTGCCTGTAGGCACAGTGAAGAAGCTGTCCTGACCAAAGAACTGTATCCTGAGTCATTTCCTGGTCCTGAACTATAACCTAATACTTTCCTAATAAACCCCTAATTATGAAAAAAAAAATTTTTTTTTCTCTAAAATAAAGAAATCTGAGAACACTTTTAGGTTGAAACATATAAAATTGCTAAGTCTTAGGTCAAATTGTTTAATACTGGCATTCTGTATGTTTTGACCAAGTATTGCTGTATTTATAAAGACTAAAGGCATTTTATTAGGCCTTGTTTCAAGAGATGAAATTTCTAAATAATTTATTAGAATCCTTTGGAGACTATGAAATTCCCTTGATTTTTCATTAGCCTAAGATTCTGAGCAGGAATAGTGTTCTCTATCTTCAATGCCCTGGACCAGACAAACAAACAAACACAAGAACGGTCATAGAGTTGAGTCTGGCATATGGCAACGTTATGTCTGCCAGAGTAGAACTGTTCTCCCTGGGGTTTTCATCAGCTGATTTCAGATCATCAGTCCTTTACTCCAAAGCAACTCTGGGTGGACTCAAACTTCTAACCTTATTAACATCCAAAAGCATTGTTTATACCACCGAGGAATTTCAGTGCCTAGAACACTGCCTGGAAAATACTAGACTCCGAGTAATGTTTTCTGAGTAATAGTGTTGTGACTTAATATGATCGGGATCTCCAGAATTGCAATTATTAATAATGATGATAATCATACATGTTAAAATACTAGAGTAGATGGTATCAAAGGTGAAATTTCTGACAGTTCTGTTAATGGGAAGGTGACAAGTTAATCTTAGTTAAAGTAATCAAAGGTGTAGCAAGCAGACAAGAATGTAAAAGTTGTGTCAGGTTAATTCAGCATTTACATGTCATTGCTTAAATATTTCTTTTTAAATTATATGAATTTTATGACTAAATATTTGTTTCTGTTAGGCAATAGGAGTAAATAGATTTAAATAAAGAAGATCCGCTGCACTGTTTTCAGTCACAGATAATAATAAAATTAAGTTTATATATAGCTTCTTCCTTCTGCCATGATTATTTCCCCATACAATTAAGTATTATGTAAAACATTCTTTCATACTTTATTATGAATATTTTCACATATGAATCAATATAGCAAGGATAGTACAACGAAAGCACATATATAGGGTATGTCATACAGATTTAACTTCCATTAAAATTTTATTAGAATGTGTTTGCTTTGTCTTTCTTTTACTTATTTTTTTCTTTATTGACATATTTTAAACCAATTCCAAATAGAAATAGGGAGGAAACAGGATAACTGTTGTTGTATGGAGGGGAATGCAATCATTGAGATGAGACAAAGTGTGTGATTTGTTGAATGCAAAACTGATTATCTTGTCTGTAAACCTTCTTCACTCAATTCACACAAAAAATAGTTTTTTAAAACAGCAGAAAACAATTCTAGAACTGTATCTTTAAGCTATGTATACTTTAGTATGTGTTTCTAAAAGTAATCAATTTATATAACTACAAAGGAGCTCTGGTAGTACAGTGGATTACACATTGGGCAACTAATCACATGCCCAACAGTTTGAATCCACCAGCTGCTCCAAAGGAAAAAGTTGAGACATTCTCCTCTTGTCTGAAATGACTTAATGGCACACAACCACCATATAACTATAACGCCAACACATTCATAACAATACATTTAAGATTGCCTGATAGTGTATGATTGAGTCATCTCAACAGTCTCAAAAACCTCTTTTATCATTTTGTTTCTTTGAGTCACAATCCAAGCAAGGTTCACACGTTACACATAAATGTTATAGCTCCTAAATCCTCTTTAATCTAAATCTTCACCTTTTTTTTTTTTTTTTTTCTGTAGGAAAGAATTTAATTGTTCTGAAAACGCTTTACATTTTGGATTTACCCAGTTCTTTGGCCATATTTAACTGGTTCTTATGTCCCATAATTCCTTATAAATGGAAGTTTAGCCCAGAGACCTGATGAGCTACATTATCCTTTATTTAAGGTAAAGTTCACAATCAACTTTTTATTTAATTTGCATCTGTTGATAACCATTTCCTGAATTATTTTATTTTGGTTGCTAAGTATTGATTTCTTTATTCTATAATTTTCCCTAAAGTCTAGCTAGATTCTTGGGTAAAAACTTTCCCTCTTTAAGTAGGGGATTTTTGCTGTTGTTGTTGTTGTTAGGTGCCACCAAGTCTATATTGACTCATAATGGTCCTACGCACAACAGAATGAAACATTGCCTGTCCTGCACGAACCTCACTATCGTTGTTATGCCTAAACGCATTACTGCTGCCCCTGTGTAATCCATCTCTTGGGAATCTTCCTCTTTTTCTCCAACCCTCCATTTTGCCAAACATGATATTCTACTCCAGAGACTGGTCCCATCTGATAGTATGTTTGAAGTATGAAAGATGCAGTCTATCCATCCTGGCTTCCAATGAGCATTCTGGCTATATGTCTTCCAACAAAGATTGATTTGATCTTTTGATAGTCCATGGTACTTTTAATATTCTTCTCCAACACCATAACTCAAATGTATCAATTCTTCTATGGACTTCCTTATTCATTGTCCAACTTTCACATACATATCAGGTAACTGAAAATACCCTGGTTTGGGTCAGGTGCACCTTAATCTCAAACTAAGGTCTTTGCTCTTCAACACTTTAAGTATTGTGCAGCATATTTGCTAATGTAACATGTCTTTTGATTTCTTGACTGCTGCTTTCTTTAGTGTTGATGATTGATCTGAGCAAAAATGAAGTCTTTGACAACTTTAATATTTTGTTTATTTATATAGATGCTGATAATTTGTTTAGTGGTGAGGATTTTTGTTTTCTTTACATTGAGGTGCAACCCATATCGAAGGTTGTGGTCTTTGATCTTCAGAAGTAAGTATTTTAAGTTCTCTTCTCTTTTCATCAAGCAACGTTGTAGCATATGCATATCACAGATTGTTAATGAGTCTTCCTCCAATCCTGACACCATGTTTTTCTTCAAATAATCCAGATTTTCATATTATATGCTCAGCATACAGTTGGATTAAGTATGGTGAAAAATATAACCCTGACACACACCTTTCCTAATTTCAAACCATTTGGTGTTCACTTGTTCTGTACGAACTACTGCCTCTTGGTCTATATATACAGGGTCCTCATAAGCACAATTAATTGCTCTGGAATACTCATTCTCTGCATTGTGATACATAGTTTGTCGTGATCCATGCCATCAAAAAAACAAAAAAAGCCTCTGCATAGTCAATAATGCACAGGTAAACATCTTTTGGTATTCTCTGCTTTCAGACACAATGCATCTGACGTTAGCAATGACATCACTTATTTCATGTCCTCTTCTGAATCTGGCTTGAACCTCTGGAAGTTCTGTCAATGGTTGGTTGCAGCCATTTTTGAATTGTCTTTAGCAAAATTGTACTTGCTGTGATATTAATGATATTGTCCAATGATTTCTACATTCTATTGGATCACAACTTTTTGGAATGGGCACAAATATGGATCTCTTCAAGTCTGTTAGCCAGATAGTTGTCTTCCAAATTTCTTGGTATAGATGACTGAGTGCCTCCAGTTCTGCATCAGTTTGTTGAAAGATTTCAGTTTGTATTCCATCAAGTCCTGGTGCCTTGTTTTTTTGTCAATGTCTTCAATGCAGGTTGGACGTCTTCCTTCAGGATCATTGGCTCTTGATCTTATTCTGCCTCTTAAAATGGTTAAACATTGATCATTTCTTTTCATTACAGTGACTCTTTGTATTCCTCCCATCTTCTTTTGATGCTTTCTGCATCATTCAATATTTTGCCCATAGAATTCTTCAATATTGCAGGTCAAGGCTTGACTATTTTCAGCAGTTCTCTTCAGAAATGCTGAGCATGTTCTTCCCTTTTGGATTTCTAACTTCAGGTCTCTCTGCACATTTTGTAATAATATTTGACTTTGTCTGTTCAAGCTGTCCTCTGAAATTTTCTGTTGAGTTCATTTCTACCATTTGCTTCAGCATCTCTGTGCTAGAGAGCAAATTTCAGAGTCTCTTCTGATATCCATTTTGGTCTTTTCCATCTTTCTTGTTTTCTTAATGACCTTTTGCTTTCTTCCTGCCTGATGTCTTGATGTCATCTCACAACTATTTTGGTCTTCAGTTTTTAGTATCTGATGCATCAAATCTGTTCTTCAGATTATCTCTAAATTCATATGAGATATCTTCATGGTCATATCTTGGCTCTCGTGGACTTGTTTAATTTTCTTCAGCTTCAGCATGAAGTTGTGTATGAGTAATTGATTGTATTTTACAGGCTACCCCTGGCCTTGTTTTGGCTGGTGATGTGAAAGTTTTCTACCTTCTCTTTCCACATATTTAGTCAATTTGATTTATGTGTATTCCTTTGGGTGAGATCCATGTACAAAGTCTTCTTTTATGTTGTTTAAAACAGGTATTTGCAATGAAGAAATCATTGGTCTTGCAAAATTCTATTAATCAAATTACAGTACCATTTCTATCAACATGGCCATATTTTCCTCTTCATTTCCAACCTTTGCATTCCAATCTCCAGTGATTATCATTACAATTGCATATTTGATCATTTTCAGACTGAAGAAGTAAGTAGAATTCTTCAATTTCATCATAACTGGCTTTAGTGGTTGGTGCGCAAATTTGAATAATAGTGGTATTAATTGGTCTTCCTTGTAGGCATATGGATATCATCCTATCACAGATATCATAAACTAAAATACCTCTTTATATATTGTGTATTATGATTCAAAATATTAAAATGTTTTCTCACTTTGGAAATTGTCTTCAGTTCCATATTTTTTAGAAATTTATATTAACCAAAATTCACATTGCTTGTTTTGACTTTTCAAACATCAGTCATAAGAATTATCTTAATCCTAGCATTACTCATCCTTTAAAGGCTTACTCAGTATAAAGCCTCAGTCCAAATCTAAATATAATTAATTTAGGAAAGTTTAAATGTATCTCCTTAGAAAAAATGTAAAGATGAAAGTATGGAGCATTAAATTTTATGTAACTGACATACTCTAAAATTAGATTATGTGTATTATTCTATAGGCTGGTACAAATTATCAAGCAATTGATTATTGTTGGTAAATGTAGTGCAGTCGGTTCCAGCTCATAGCCACCTATATAGGGTTTCCGAGAAGGGTTTGAACGACTGACCTTGTGGTTAGCAGTCCAATGTTTATCCTACAGTACCACACCAGCGTAATTTATTACTAGCTGAAAGGTTAACAATTCAAACTCATTCAGAGGCACCTCGGTATATAGGCCTGGAGATTTGTTTCTGAAATGTCACAGTCTTGAATCTGATATTTCCACTCAAATCTTTTCTATTTCAAGGCTAAAGATATTAACCATTACACTTACTGAAATATGGCTGTCATCTTGCTCTCACAGCAATTTTAAATTGCCTTTTGTGACAGTAAGTAAAAAAATATGACTACTAGAATTCCAGTTCATGTATGCATGTATTTATTAGAAATAAAATGTGTTTAAACATGTTTGTGTGGTCAGTGGATGGCTGCAGGCAAGTTATCTCGGTAATACTTGTCTTAGTCTTGTTAGGGTGTCTTTATAAAAAGATCCAATCAAACCAATGCCTTCCAAGTGGATCTGCAGACTATTTATATTCAATAGAGAGAGCTCATCTCAGAAAGTTATAGTGATTTTTTTTTTAATTCCAAGTGATTAAGCATAATTGATTTGTCACAGGACACAGGATAATCACAGGTGTTTATTATGAAGAAGTTTTAAGAAAATTGAAAACTGCATTGGTGAGAAAAAGGCCAGGGAAGTTGTGCCAAGGAATATTTTTTCTTCAAAATGCACTTGTTCATTCTTCAAAGGTAGCAAGGGCTATCCTACTAGAATTTTGCTGAAAAGCCCTAGTCCATTTATGTGATCTTAGGTGAAAAAAAAAAATTCTTTTTATTCTCCAAACTCAAAGAACACTTCAAAGAAGCACAATTTGAGTCCCTCACACATGACAACACTGCCATTTGTCTTGGTAGAAAATGAAGAGTGCAGAATTCTTCAGGAAATGATTAGAGAAATAGAAATACCAGTTTCAGAAGTTGTAGACCTAGATGGAGAACATGCTGAGAAATTATAACTTCACATTTTAATATTTTTTGTTTAACAAAGGT
>NW_006408530.1:14689019-14693331 GCF_000296735.1 Chrysochloris asiatica
CCTAGTATTTCTACCCTTACTACTATTTTCAATATATTCTGGAATTTTTATTGTTTAAACTTTTTAAAAGAATAATCATCAGATTTTTTTCTAAACAACTTCAAAGATTTTGTGGTACAGGGAATTACTTGATATGACTCTTTTAGCCATAGTATTTTTGAGTTCCATCAAATGATTGAGTTATTGCTGCTGTTAAGTCCTTTAGAATGGGTCTGACTCATATCAACCCTATTTATAAAGGATTTCCAAAGAGCGCCTTGTAGATTTGAACCTCTGACCTTGCAGTCCAGTATTTTATTCTGCAGCACCATACCAGGATGCTAAAAGTATTGGCTAGGACCATGATAATAGGGTGTATGAAACTCTAATGTGGAAATTGGTCAGTCTTGCCATCTGGCTGGGTTTATAATGAGCCATGTCAGAAGCAGACAGGGGGAAAATCTCACTACAGGAGCTTGTGACATGGAATGCACTTTGGCCATTTATCGGTAATACCTTGTAACATTTGCCCAAAGAGGACAGAGATCAAGGGTTCACATGACTGAAAGGCTGAAGATCAGAAATCAAAATACCTGTGGACATGATCCTGACTAGAAGAACTGCATTCTGAGCATTTCTTATCCTGAACTGAACTCTGTTAATTTCCCTAACTGATGGAATACAAATTGAAATCTTTCAACAAACTGATGCAGCACTGGAGGCACTCACTAAGTTATGCCAAGAAATTTAGAAGAAAGCTAACTTGTCAACTGATTGGAAGAGATCTATATTTGTGCCCATTCCAAAGAGAGGTGACTCAATGGAATGTGGACAATATCATTAACATTACATGAAGGTAAATTTTTGCTAAAGATTATTCAAATATGGATGCAACAGCACATTTGCAGGTAACTGCCAGAGATTCAAATCTGATTCAGACTACAATATGGAATGAGAGATATCATTGTAGACATCAGATGGATCTTGGCTAAAAGCAGAAAATACCAGAAATATCTATCTTTGATTTTTTTGACTAAGCAAAAGCTTTTTACTGTGTGGATCATGAAAAGCTATTGACAACATTGCAGAGAAAGATTATTCTGGAACAGTTAATTGTGTTTATGAGGGACCTGTACCTAGATGAAGAGGTAGTCATTGGAACAGAACAAGGAAATATTAAATGGCTTAAAATTATGAATAATGTGCCCCAGGTTGTATTCTTTCACTATACTTACTCAATCTGTACACTAAGCAAATAATTCAAGAAACTGGATTATATGAAGAACATGGCATAAGGATTGGAATAAGACTAATTAACAACCTGTAATATGAAGATGATACAAGCTTGTTTGCCGAAAGTGAAGAGGATTAAAAGTACTTACTGATGAAGATCACAGACCACAGCCTTCAGTATGTGTTACACCTCCATGCAAAGAAACCAAAAATCTTCACAACTGGACCAATAAGTAACATCAATATAAATGTCTCAACACTCATGGAAGCAGCAGTCAAGACAGCAAACGACATATTGCTTTAGGCAAGCCTGTTGCATGAGAACTCTTTAAAGTGTTCAAGAGCAAAAGATGTCGGTTTGAGGACTAAGGGGCTCATAACCAAGTCATGATATTTTCAATAGGTTCATATGTTTTTGAAAGTTATAAATACGTAGACCATAGAAGATTTGATGTATTTAAATGGTGTTGGTAAAGAATATTCGAAATACAATGGACTGCTAGAAGAATAATTAAGTCTCTATTGGAAGACTTAAGACTTATGATTTATGGCCAGAATACTCCTTGGAGGCCAGGATGGTGAGGCTTTGCCTCTCATACTTTGATAAAGTGGAGGGTCATTGAAAAAGAAAGAGATATCAATGGGCTCGATTCGCACAGCAGCAACAGCAATGGGCTGAAGCTTAACAATGATTGTGAGCATGGTGCAGAACAGGGCAACATTTCATTCTGTTATGTATTGCGTCACTATAAGTTGCAACTTACACAACAATACCTAATAACAGAAACAAAACTTCTCTAACAAACATCATAATTATGAGTACAGTCTGTGAGTTCTGCGAAGCCATTTCAACAAATTATAGAACCCAGATGAGAAGGCTTGGAGGAATCGTTGGTGTCAGAATTGTTAGAGGAGGAAAGAGGGTGGAGGCATGTCAAATTCCTGCACCTTGTAGGAACTGACCTTTGGTTGATGTTTCTCCTTCTGCCTTGTGAAGTCAGAGGAGGTCAGACACCACTCCCTCTCAGCCATTTTTACACATCTCTTTAGGTTTGTTCATATTTCTTCTTTCTTTCATATTCACATTGTTAATCATACCTTCTTCTTTGAAATTCTCTACTTGTATATTTTCTATGGCTTTGAACATTCACCACTCCCTTGTGATCTTCAGCATTACCTTTACTTCCTTCATTCCTATCTCCTTTTATATATCACAAATACTAACTTAGGAGGGACTTCAAAACAGAGTTCTCTGTATCTTCTATTCTTCTTTTATACTCATTCCCACAGAAAGTTCTCTTAACATCAGTAATAACTTTCCACAGTTCATCTCAAATATTATTTACATCCCAGAACACTTAATTCATCCTTCTGACTTTTGGCTGTGAGATAAACTATCATAGATTTCTCTCCCTTATATCAAACTAAGGATAGCTTTTTAAAAAAAACAATTTCTTTTAATAGCACAACTTTCATCTAGGTGTTTTTGGTTTTATTTTAAGCACTATTCTACTTATTTGTATGCTCTTTATGCAAATAGTCAAACAATATTAATGTAGCATCTTCTATAGATCAAGCTTTCTCTGGGTCCTGGATAAGTGCTGGATTTATAACCATAAGGTTGATTGCTCAAGTCCACCAGCTGCTCCTCAAAAACCCTAGATAGCTTCAGAATCAACTTGACGACACTTAACAGCAACATCTCTCAGTCCTGGAGATACAATTGTGCATAAGAGACAAGAATAATTTCTGGTTCTCACTACTAAGTTAGAAATTGGAGCTGCTTTGTAATACATAGCATGGAAAAGTTACCCTCCCGTTATGATTACCCAAAACAGAATTCATCACAACAAAAGTTCTTATCATGGATTTCGGCTTATCCAACTTTCCTCACACATGGGTGTGATATTTTTCTATAGCTCAACAGTCATCACTACCAAAAGTCATATTTCAAGACCAGTGGTAATTGTTTCATCAACCAATCAGTTACTGAATCTTATTTACTCTTCTTTCCTTTCAAGTTTCCATTTTGCTTCTTTCAGTTACCTATTCGTTTTTGTGCAATCAAGTTCATCTTGTCCAATTCTAAAGATTATTCTGAAAAATAATACTTCTCAGAAACATTGTAGGAAGAAATTGCAATTAATTTAGATATGTAAGTCTTATTTTCTAGATTTAATGTAGTTATAAAATAAAACTTATATTATTGTTTTTGTTGTAGTCATCATTTCCTCTCACCACTTCGAAATCAGGCAATTTGTAGAACTCTGACCTATAGTGACTGAACTATAGTGATTATACAGAGCAAATTTACAGCAGAACAAAATGATGCTTGATCCTGCAAAATCTTCATGATTGTTGGTATGTTCAAGATCATTGTTGAGTCCATTATGTGTTTTAATTGCCTACCAACCTAGAGCGAGCATCTTCCAGTACTTGTTGTTGTTAGGTGCCATCAAGTCGGTACTGACTCATAGTGACCCTAGTCACAACAGAATGAAACATTGCCCTGTCCTGGGCCAACCTCACATTTGTTGCCACCCTTCAGTTCACCTATGCTGACACTTTGCCAATTCATCTGACTAGGGGATCTTCCTTTATTTCTCTGACCTTCTACCATACAAAACATGACATCCTTCTCCAGCGACTGGTCCCTCCTGACAAATTGTCCAAATTATGAGAGACGAAGTTTGGCTATCCTGCCCTTCAAGGAGCACTCTGGCTGCACTTCTTCCAACACAGATCTGTTGCTTATTTTGGCAGCCCATGGCACTTTCACTATTCTCCTCAGACACCATAACTCAAAAACATCAATTCTTCTATGGCCTTCCTTATTCACTGTCCAGCTTTCGCATGCATATGAGGTTATTGCTTGGCTTGCGTCAGGCACACTTTAGTCTTCAAGCTGACATCTTTGTTCTTCAACACTTTAAAAAGGTCTTGTGCAGCAGATTTGCCTAATACAATACTTCGTTTGATCTCTTGATTGCTGCTTCCATGAGTGTTGATAGTTGATCCAAGAAGTATGAAGTCCCTGACAACTTCAGTCTTTTCTTCTTGGATAAGAATGCTGTTTATAGTGCCAGTGGTGAGGATTTTT
>NW_006408530.1:14694744-14724272 GCF_000296735.1 Chrysochloris asiatica
TTTTCATTTTCTTCAGCTCCTGTTTGAATTTGCATATGAGCAATTGATGGTCTGCTCAACAGTCTGCCTTGTTTTAACTGATGATAAAGAACTTTTCCATGGTCTCTTTCTGAAGATTTAATCAATTTGATTTCTGTGTATTCCATCTTGTGAGGTCCATGTGTATAATCATATCTTATGCTGTTTAAAGAGAAAGTATTTGAAATACACAAATCATTGATTTTGCAGAATTCTATCATGCAATCTCCAGCACCAAAGCCATATGTTCCAACTACTGATCCTTCCTCTTTGTTCCCAACCTTTACATCCCAATCACCAGTAATTATCAATACATCTGGGTTGCATGTTTAATCAATATCAGATTGAAGAAGTTGGTAGAATTCTTCTATTTCATCCTCACTGGCTTTAGTGGTTGGTGCGTAAATTTGAATAATAGTGGTGTTAACTTGTCTTCCCTATAGGTGAATCGCTATTAACCTATAACAGACAGACTTGTACCTCATGACTGATCTGGTATTTTTTTTTTGACAATGAATGCAACATCATTCCTCTTCATTTTGTCATTCCCAGCATAGTAAACCATATGGTTGTCAGATTCAAAATGGCCAATACCAGTCCATTTCAGCTCACTAATGCCTAAGATATCAATGTTTATACATGCTATTTCATTTTTGACAATTTCCAATTTTCCTAGATTCATATTTTATACATTCCGTATTCTGATTTTTAATGGATGTTTACAGCTGTTTCCCTTCATTTTGAGTTGTGGCCCATCAGCAAAAGAAGGTTCCAAGGGCTTTATTCCCAGGGTCTTTACTCCATTAGCATCATCACGGTCAACTGTACTTTGAGGAGGCAGCTTCTCCCCAGTCGCATTTTGAGTGCCTTACAACCTGAGTGGCTCATTTTCTGGCACTATATCTGACAGTGTTTCTCTGCTATTCATAAGGTTTTCAGTGAGTAAATATTTGGAAGTAGTCCATCATTCCTTCTTCCTTCTCGGTCTTTGTCTGAAAGCTCATCTTAAACCTGTCCACCATGGGTCACCCTGCTGGTATTTAAAGTACCTGTGGCATAGCTTCCAGAATCACAGCCACTTACAAGCCCCTGCAGTACAACAAACAGACAGATGAGTACTATTGTCTGGTATCATTCCAGCACTATACCAGACAATATTCCCTTGTCATCTGTAGGGATTTAATTAGCTTATTTTCAGAAGCAGATTGCCAGTTGTCACTCCTAGTCTGTTTTAGATTAGAAGCTCTGCTGAATCTTGTATACCAAGAATGATTCTACTGGCATTTGAAACACTGACATTATACCTTCTAGCATCATAGCAGCACTTAAACTAACATAATGTGACTAATTGAAAGATGGGTAATGGCAGAATCCATAAACAAAACAAACACCCTTCAAGTTGATTCTTAGTCATAGCTTCTCCATATGTCAGAGAAGAACTGTCCCTTAGAATTTTCTAGACTGTAGTATTTATGGGAGCAGATCACTGGGATTTTTTCTCTGTTTAACTACTAGTTGAGTTTGAACAACCAACCTTTTGGTTAGCAGACAATCACTTAACATGTGTACCACCAAGCCTCTTTCTAGGCTACCTAGAGTCTTCTAATATAGATTTTGTAAATGCTAGGAAATTAAGGAGTCGTGGTGTGTTGCTGTGGGCTAAGGCACTGGACTGCAAATTCAGACTGAACCAAAAGTTTAGATGGCCACTCGAGCTTTTAAGATAGTCTCGGCTCATTCTCTTCTACCATGATGTAGTATAAAACAGAAAATGGTCTGGAATTCACAATTGTTAAAGACAATATTTAATATAAAACCAATCTAAATATTTTATTGAATATTAATAAATAATTTCCTTGGTCTAAAGTAACAAAATACCACAACTGGGTGGATGAAAGCAGCTGAAATATATTGTTTCACATTTCTGGAGTCAAGATGTCATCTATGACAGCAAAAGGAGTTCCTGAGTGATGCAAATGATTAAGCACTTGACCACTGGCCAAAAGATTGGTGGTTTAAACCTACCCAAGGATGCCCCAAAAGGCCTGGCTGTCATCTGACAAAGTCTGCGGAGTTCTACTCTGCAGGCATTCAGTCTTCATAAGTAGGAATTGACTTGATAGCAACCATCTCCACCAGTAACATGACACTTAGCACAATGCTGAGAGCAAACTGTGCTAAGGAAAAACAATAATCTGTCTTTTGTTATTTGTGATCACTGCTCAGGCCCTATTTAAAAATTCGGGCTAGATAAAAACCTAAACAGCTTATTTAAATGTTTATTTGCACTTAAAACATAACATGAGAAATATGCTAGTGGCCCAATTGTGGTCAGTCCATATTATTATTTATCTTCTTCATCAAATGAGACTAGAAATGAGAGCAAATAATTAGGTTCATTTTTACTGCTTAACTGAGTCGTTACGTTGTTTCTAGGATGGCTCTATTTTAGCTTTTAGAGTCTGAGATAAGTAAAATGTCTGCCCAACCCTTTCTGAGAGGACAGTCTATCAATATTTAATTTGATCAGTCAGAGTAAGCATTAACATAACATAAAATAATTTATGAGACTGGCTCAGTCTTGGGTTTTCTTATTAAATGTAGTTAAAATATATCAACATGAGCATTATGTGTGCATGTTTGTTATTTTAATAATTCTAATTAACTTTTGGTAATTGCTGAGAATCTGCAACTGGCTAACTCTTCCTATTTTTCATTGTTAGAGTTCTTGGTAACCAGTACAGAAACAAATAAAATAAGCTTATGAGAAATTAAACATAATGTAGAGTAATTACATTTTCAATCACATTGGAGAAGAGAAAATTTATGAATATGTGTGTAAGTGTGTGTGTGTAGATACTTAAAAGGAACTCTAAGTAAAGCTATATAAAATTTGGGTAACCTTTAACTTTTTTTTTTTTTTTTTTCAGGATTTATCCTTATTACTGCTAATTACTGAATTGTGCACCTGTGAGAGTAGTAGTTCCTCTGATAAGAGTTCTCTTTTTTTTGTGCTTACTTTATACTAGTCTTACTATAAAAGGGATGGAGTATGAAAGACTTACAAATGATTCAGATTAATTCCAACTTTATTTCATCCCATAGGAGAATATGAGGTTGCTCACCGACTAATTAAGTAACAAAAGCCAAGAATATAATTATTTTCTAATAATTGTTTGACTGACAAGTTGTAAAATTTTATATTTTCCAACAGATATTATCTATAAGCCATTTGTCACACTTATTGTTATGAAATATATTTTTTAAGCACTCAATAATTTATCTCTGATTTTAGCAAGAAAAGAAATATTTGATTTCCATATGATTGTTCTAGAACTATGAGTAATAATGGATTTTTTATTTAAATTGAAGACCAATATAAGCATTTTAAATGGTTCAAGATTTTTAGAGATACTGGATAATGTATCAGTTTGATAAACAAAACACAAAATTATATATTCAAGAGTTACTGCCTCAAATTTTGCTTCAATCAATAAAAAGTTTCAATTGACAATTTTATAATTAGATGCTTATTCAAACTTCACAACTGCCATTTATTAGTCAGTTTCATTATCATCTCTCACACTTAATGTTCACATCTGAAGAGTGATTTTAAAAAGTTGTACCTCATATTCCAATGGACTGTGATGTAGTATGGAAAGGATCTGGAACATTAAAAGTACTTAACAAATGATGTTGTTGATAGGCTATGATTACTTTTATTTTTATTGGTATTAGTTAACTTATCATTGCATTTCATCTTTATTTCAAAGTTCAAACACTAAAATGTGGAGGATATTTGATGTGTTCAAGGAAGGATAGAAAATTATATTTCAAATAACATGAGCAGTCTCTCTATTTTCTCTTCTTAGAACTCAATTAGACTTATGTTAGACCTTCACATTGTAGCTTATTGTTCTTGAGCTGGTTTGCAGTCAAGTGCTAATACTACAGTGCCACACCAGGAGTGCAATTTGCATATCTCTTAATGCTCTTTTAATCTAAATGCGTGTAAATTTCATTGATAAAATTCCAGATTATTTTTATACTTACCTTATGATTCTTTTAAAAAAAGGTATTTGCAATTAATAAATCATTGGAGAAAATATGGTCTTCAGCATCATTTCTATTACCAAAGTTATATTTCCAACTACTGATCCTGCCTCTGTTTCCATCCTTCACATTCTGATCATCAGTAATTATCAGTGCATCTTGTCTGCATGCTTGATCAATTTCACACTGAAGAATTGGCTGTTGTTAAGTTCTGGCGAGTCAGTTGTGACTCAGAGCGACCCAGTATAGGGTTTCTTAGAAGCACCTGGTGAGTTTGAGCCCCCCAATCTTGCATCTCAAACTGATCTTTGCATTCCAGTGCATTATCCTGTAGCACCACACCAAACCTCCTTCTTAAATTTTATCATAACTGGCTTTAGTAGTTGGTGCATAAATTTAAACAATAATAGTATTAGCTGATCTTACATATTAGCATAAGGATATTACCCTATCACCGACAGCATTGTGAGGATGACACAGGACCAGGCAGTGTTGTGTTTTGTTGTGCATAAGGTCACTATGAGTCACAACTGACTCAACAGCTCTGAACAACAACAACATCTAGTATATTGATCTTTATGTATTCCATTTCCTTTTTAACAACTTCTAATATTCCTAGATTCCTATTTCATAATTCCATGTTCTAATTATTAATTGGTATTTGGAACTGTTTCTTGATTTTTTTGAGTTGTGACCTGTCAGCAAATGAAAATCTTGAAAGCTTTGCTCCATCCACAACACTGGGATCAACTGTACTTTGAAAAGGCAGTTCTACTCTAGTCATGTTTTGAATGCTTTCCAACCTAAGGGGCTTATATTCTGACACTGTATCTGACAATGTTCCAATGCTATTTATAAGGTTTTCAGTGGCTAGCCATTCCAAAATGGTCAACCACTCTGTATTCCCAGTCTCTTAGTCTGACAGCTCTGCTGATATCTGTTCACAATGCATGAATCTGCTGATATTTAAAATACTGGTGGCAAAATATCCTCCAGCATCACAACAACAACAAGCCACCACTTTCCAACAAGCTAACAGACCAGTGTTATTGTTGTTAGGTGTCATCAAGTCACTTCCAACTCATAGAGACCTTATGTACAACAGACCAAAACACTGCCCTGTCCTGTGCCAATCTCACAATCATTGCTTACCCTTGAGCCCATTGCTGCTGCCACTGTGCCAGTCTATCTCATTGGTGGTCTCCCTATTTTTTGCTTACCCTCCACTTTACCAAACATAATGTCCTTCTCTAGGAACTGGTCCCTAGTGATAATATGGCCAAAGTATGAGAGACAAAGTCTCACCACCTTGGCTTCTAAGGAGCATTGTGGTTGTACTTCTTCCAAGACAGATTTGTTTGTTCTTCTAGCTGTCCGTGGTACTTTGAATATTCTTTTCCAACTCCATAACTCAAATGTATCAATTTTTCTAGTCTTCCTTATTCATTGATCAACTTTCACATGCACATGAAGCTATTAAAAATACCTCAAATTGGCATAATTTATTTCTGAACGCTTTAAAGAGTGCAGCAGATTGCCTAATGTAATTTGTTCTTTATTGAATGCTGATTCCATGAGTATTGACTGTAGATCCAAGCAAAGTGAAGTCTTTGACAACTTCTACCTTTTCTTCATTTATGATGATGTTATTAATTAGTACAGTTGTTAGAATTTCTGTTTTCTTCACATTGAGGTATAACCCATTGCAAAAAGTTGTGGTCTTTGTTCTTCGTCAGTAAGTATTTTAAGTCCTGTTTGCTCTCAGTAAACAAGCAAGGTTGTTATCATTGGATACCATATTCTTCTTCATATAAGGCGGCTTCTCAAATTATTTTCTCAGCCTATGGTAAAAGAATGCAACCCTGGCACACACCTTCCTTGATTTTAAACCATTCAGTGTCCCCTTGTTCTGTTAGAATGACTGCTTCTTAGTCTACCTACAGGTTCTTCATGAGCATAATTAAGTGTTCTCAAACATTCATTCTCTACAATTTGTCCATAGCTTGTCCTGATCCACAGAGTACAAATACTTTGTGTAGTCAATAAAGTACAGGTAAACATCTTTCTGGTACTCTCTACTTTCAGCCAAGATCCATCTGACATCAGCAATGATATCTTTTATTCCACGTCCTTATCTGAAACCAGCTGGAACCTGTAGCAGTTCCCTGTCAATGAACTGCTGCATCCAGTATTGAATTGCCTTTAACAAAAATTTACTGGCATATGTTATTAATGGTATTATCTGATAACCAGTGCTCAAGGTTTGTCCTACACCATGAAAAAAAAAAATGTTTAAAAGAAATAGAAAATAACTCAATACTTACATGAATTTATTAGATTAGTGCTTCCAAGAAGCAGCTGGTAGGTTTGAATTGCTGACCTTGTGGTGTGCAGTCAGTCCTGATCCTCCAGTGACCAAGACTATAAATAAAGTATATTGTTGTTAAAAGCTGTTGAGTCAGTTCTGATTCATAGCAACCCTGTATAGGGTTTCTGGGAAGTGACTGATGGGTTTGAACTGCCAACTTTGTGGCTCAAACTTACCTTGTAGTCCAGTGCATTATCCTGCAGTGCCACACCAGGACTAACTAAACTAATAGGAGAACTAGGCAAATCTTCTATACAAAATAGTTCCAAATAATTTATGTAGCTATTTACCTAAAAAGTGTTAAAGTTTGACTTACCACCCCTTAAGTAAAGGTAGTAACTTCCTTCTACAGAGTATAATATGGAAAGGAAGAAAAATAGAAATTGTATAGCATACAAATCTGATTTACACTACCTTAATCAGGAGATTGAGATAGACATCAGCAGTAATAAGTCATGATATAATATATACAAATGGAGGAATAGTCTAAAAAAATCCTTCATCAGTATTTTTCAAAACTGTCAACATCATTAAAAGCAAAGGGCTTTTTCCTTTTGGCACAACTAGCAGCATGAGATTGATATTTGCATCAG
Source organism: Chrysochloris asiatica (assembly GCF_000296735.1). Lineage (NCBI taxonomy): Eukaryota > Metazoa > Chordata > Mammalia > Afrosoricida > Chrysochloridae > Chrysochloris > Chrysochloris asiatica. The sequence goes on from NW_006408530.1 coordinate 14,701,777, forward strand.
TTCACTTTGATTCCCCCATTCCTAACTGGGTAATGTGGAGGGGTTCAGGTAAGTATAGGATTTCTGAGGCTGTAACTCTTTATGTGAGCAGAAAGCCTCATCTTTCTCCCATTCACTTGAGCATCCCATTTGCTTGAGCATTCCTATGCTGGAAAGAACATCTCAGAGTCTCTTTTGACATCCATTTCATCTCTTTTAAAAATTTCTTTTATATGAGCAATTGGTGGTCTGTTCCCAGTTGGCACATGTCATAGTTTGGGCTGATGATATTGAGCTTCTCCATTATTTCTTCCCACAGATGTAGTCAATTTAATTCCTGTGTATTCCATCTGATGAGGTCCAAGCCTATAGTCACTATTTATGTTGTTGAAAAATGTGTTTGCAATGAATAAGTTAATGGTCTTGCAAAATGTTCTGTCACTAAGGCCATATTTTCCAACTATGGATCCTTCCTCTTTGTTTCCAACTTTCTCATTCCAGTCCCCAAACCCATTGTTGTGGTTACCTTATTTCCATTAACTCTTCCCTCCATTTCAGACAGTCTATATTATCCTGTAATCTACCTGACCTTCTCACCACCTGGATCTCTGTTCCTCTGTGTTTACCTTATTTCATATTGTAATTGTTTTGATCATACACTGACCTCCCAGATCCTCTGTTCTTATAATTTTATTCTGTTCTTGATTCTTCCATTTGTCGATTGAGTTCAGGGTGAGACTGCCATGTACGTCATTCTCTAGTTGTCTGTTCCTGTTGGTTCTCAATCCACAGAACTTCCTTTAAGATGTTTTTTCATATCAGGGTTGGCTTTAGCAAAATCCCTTAGCTTCTGTTTATCTTGGAATGTTTTGATTACACCATCGTATTTGATTGACAGCATTGCTGGGTAGAGGATTCTTGGGTGGCACTTTTTTTTCTTTCAAGGTTTTATATATGTCTCCCCATTGCCTTCTTGCCTGCATTGTTTCTGTTGAGAGGTCCAAACTTGATCTGATTTGCTTGCCTTTCTATGTTACTTTTCTCTTTCCCCTAGCTACTTTCAGGATTCTGTCCTTATCTTAGCTTTTGGAGCACTTGATTATTATGTATTGGTGATTGTCTTTTAGGATCTAGCCTTCCGGGATTCGTTGAGCTTCTTGAATGCTTATCTTTTATGCTTTTCAGGATGTTAGGAAAATTTTCTTCCAGAAACTCTTCAACTATTTCCTCTGTGTACTTGTGTGATTCTTCCTGTACTGGAATGCCGATAATTCTAAGTTATTCTCATGTTGTCCAACATGAATCTTAAGCCTACTTCAGATTTTTTTATCCTTTTTTATGTTTGCTCTTCTATCTTAGTAGCATTGAGAGATTTATCTTCTAGCGCAATAGTTCTGGCTTCTAACTCTTTAATTCTACTCCTTTGCCCTTTCAGTGTATTATCCATTTCTGATATTCTATTATTAATCATTTGGACCTCATTCTGCAGGTTTTGAATTGTTTCCAATGCTATATCTATTTCATTTGATTGTTACTGTAGTGCTTTCCTGACTTCTTCCTTGTTTTTCTCAACTCCATTGTATAGTGTTTTGATACATTTTATAATCATTTTTTCTGAATTCCTTCTCAGGCATTTCCAAAGCCTGTCCATCTTCCAGTATGGAGTGTGGGTCTACTTCCAGCTCATTTGCCCCAGTCACTTTATCTCATTTCTGGACATGTAATGATATGGTCATCTGTTTTTGTTTTGGGGGCATATTCAGGAGTTTCTGTGGCCTTCAAACTTAGATGGGTGTGTATTTTGGTATTTTTTATGCTTTCTGATTGACTCTAGGTAGATTTGGTCAGTAGATGGACTTCCTTTTCACTCTTCTTTCAAGATGGCACTGTTGGTCATTGTAATGTAACTCAGGATTTAATTTTCAGCCTATTTCCTTTTCAGTCTGCCTGTCCCGCTCCACAATTCCTGTTCAGGCCTTTTTCCTAGTGATAAACAATTCAGGGCTAGCTGTGGCTGTTTGGTTTTAACTGGAAACTGTCAGTTTAAATTTCGAGATCTGTGCACATGCATAGAAGAAACCTCCAGGGGTGGGGGTGGAGTGTCCACTTGCTAAAGCATCCCCTCTAGTCACCAGAAAGGAGGTGTGCAGACAGTGAGAGACCAATGAACAGATACCACCCCCCCAAAAAAAAAAAACAACAGAATGTGCACACCTTTATCTCCACAGTTCTGTCAGGCATCCATGGCTACTCGGATCCTTCGCCGCTTGGTCTCCCTAAGGTGGTTGTTCCGAGTACCTTAGCATCTTGAGTTAGAAAGCAATGGATTTCTTGCTTCTGCTACACAATCCCCTAGCTGTAAGCCTTCCAAGCTTCTAAATATTCCTTTATATGTGGTTCAGGGTTCTGGCACCATCCCCTGAGCCTGCTTGGTTGGTATTCTGTGTTGCTGCTGATGGAGCTCCTCACTGCACTACCACCCGATCCACCATCTTATTTGTTCTCCACCATAAGCTTTTGAAATGACCTTGAATTTAACTGGTCTAGCGATCCTCTTGAAAGTCACTATTTTGATTGGGCCTTTAAAAAATATACATTTACATTGAAAATCGGATAAAACATTATTATAGAGTACATCACAGATTTTATATTCAACAAATCATACACTTTGTTTCATTACAATGATTGCAATCACCTCCATTTACCATTGTTGTTGTTGTTGTTAAGTGCTGTCGAGCTGGTGCTAATCCACAGTGATGCTCTACTAGGGTTTCAGAAGAGCAGCTGGTGAGTTTGAACCACTAACCTTGTGGTTCAAACCAACTTTGCAATCCAGTGCATTAACCCACAGTGCCACATCAGGACTCCCCATGTACCTTTAGTTACCAATATTTCCTTCTATTCACTTTAACTTTTGCATCCCTCCCCAACTTCTTTTGCTATCTTCATCTTTCCTCTACCAACCTCCCTCTTGTTATATAATGCCTTCCCTATCACTCAAGTTAGCATGTGTCTACTCCATAACCTGTGAATAATTTTCCCTTTTCTCACACCCCTGGTAGCCACCATAGAAAATCTATTTATTTCTAAGAACACTTTTATTTTTTACTTTTTTATAACAGTGGTCTAATACAATAACTATTCTTTTGTGATTGACTTACTTCACTTAGCATAATGTCCTCCATGTTCATTCATATTATGAGGTGTTTCACTGATTCATCATTCTTCTTCAACATTGTTGTATGTAATATTCCATTGTGTGTATACACCAACATTTGGTTAACCATTCTTCTGTTGATGGGCATTGAGTCTGTCTCCATCTTTTTGCTATTGTGAATAGTGCTGCAATAAACATGGGTGTGCATATATGTATTTGTATCAAAGCTCTTCTTTCTTTATTTTTGAAACTTTTTATTGGGAATTGAATGAAAGTTTACAGATAAGATCATCAGTTTTGCATTCAACAATTCATATGCTTTCTTTCATCTCAAGGTTACAAAAAGTTATCCTATTTCTCTTTGTGGTTATTTCTATTCACCTTCCTTCCCAACCCTTTTGAACTTTGTGTCAAGTAAATATTGTTCTTTTAATCTTGATTGGTTGACCTTTCCATGGTGAACATATCTTACTAGTTTTTGTTGCCCTCCCTGTATACCTATCTACTGCTTAGTTGAAAATGTTACCACCAGGGAGAGTTCCATTACAGACCTGATGGGTGGTTAAAGGACATAGTTTCAGGTTCCTACCGTATTTTTGTAACCAGTAAGTCTGGTATTATTTATAATTTGTGTTTTGTTCCATATTTCCTCCTACTCTATCCAGGACTTTAAAGAACAGTTGGTACAGGTAGTCAGGCACTATCTAGTACTTCTGGTCTCAGAGGCATGGAGACTAATGTTCAAATATTTCATGAGTCCATTGAACTAGTTGATTATAGGTATCTTCAGTTTCATCAGTTTTCCTTTTTCCACACATAGAGAGACCAATAGTTGTACCTTAGATGGCCGTTCATTGGCTTTTAAGATCTTAGTTGCTACTTACCAAAGTAAGATGTAGACAATTGTCTTTGTGGACTATGTTATGCCATTTGACCATGGTGTTCCAAACCACCAGACCAGCAACTAGCTGACTCAGGGTGTTTGGTAATGTTTAAGAGATTTTCATCATTTTGTCCCCTTTAGTTCTACTACATTCATATATTTGTTTGCAGCAAAAGTAAATACTCATTTACAAATATCCTCTGTCAAAACTTACATATTTGAAGGTATACTCCTGTTCTCCCTGCTGTACCTGTACAATCTGTGTATCTGTCTAGATCTTTACCCATACAGCACTGTTGCTGCAGGATTATAATTGAACAGCATTACCTCTGTCTGCTTGAATCCTTGCAATCCTCCCTGTCTTCCCCTGTCTTCATCATTCTTCTGTCAAACTCCTTGTTGTCTATTGTCTTCCCTGTTACTTGAGTTAACTTGTCTACCTTCTATTCAGTGAATTACTCTCCCTTTCCTCCCATCCCTGGCAACCATCAAAGAATGTTTAATTTAGTGTGAAAGCCTTCTCTTGAGTTTTTACAATAGTGATCTCATACAATACTTGTCCTTTTGTGATTGACTAATTTCACTTAGCATAACGTCTTCCAATCTCATCCATTTTTATGAGGTGTTTCACAGATTCATTATTATTTTTCAATGTTGCATAGTATTCCATTGTGTATATATAGCAAAGTTTGTTTTGTGAACTTATAGTAATAAATTTCTAAGGATGAAATAGTGATTAAAGTAAAAGAAGAAAAACAGTACATTTAAGCAAATTGTTACATGTCATTGAAATAGTTCCTGCTCAAATAACCTACAATAGAGAGTTATATTGCTTTCACAGAATTTTTGTAATATTTCTGTTTTATTTGAATGTTTCACTAGAGAGAAACTAAACAAGGGAATTTTACTGTAAGTAGATTAAAGAACTGTTGTTGATTTTGTAAAGTGCCAACAAGTTGATTTCTCCTCAGAGAGAACCTGTACAGGGTTTCTGAGGAGCAGCTGGTGGGTATCAACAGTGTTTATCAGCCCAGTGGTGGGTATCAGCCTGGTGGGTATCAGCCCAGTGTTTATCCCAAAGTGCCATACCAGGAGTCCAAATAGGAACTGTATTTACATTCAATTCTCCTCAAACAAGAAAAAGGATGCTTTTGGAAGCTGGTAAGCTATATATTAAATAATTATTTTAGTTTGGGTAAGTAGGTGAATAAGATTATCTTTAAGATTCCTTCCAATTAATAAAATTCTTGTTTCTTATGGAATGTTAGAAGTCCTATTGTGGCACTGTAGGATAAGCACGGGACTGCTAACTATAAGAAAGGTAGTTCAAACCCATCAGCTGCTTCTCGAAAATGCTGTGTAGGGTCACTATGAGTCAGAACAGACTCGACGGCACTTAGAGGCAACAACACCGTGGTATGTAAGGAACACTGGTGGCATGATGGTAAATGCACTTGGCTGCTAAAATAGAGATTAGCATTTTGAACCCACCAGAAAAACATGTGGCAGTCTACTTCTGTTAAGATGACAGCATTGGAAACTCTGTGAGTCATTTCTATTCTGTACTCTATGAGGGCTCTCAGTTTGAATTGATTTACAACACTCACACAACAACATGATAATGAATAGTTCTTTGCCCTTTATCATTTGAAAGATGACTAAAAGAAATAATATTGTAACATTTAACAACCACAATATAAAGTATCAACAGAAAGTTGGAGATATTGGCAAAAGCCATAGAAATATTGGAATGATATTAAATACCTGAAGGAGTTCTGGTGGCACATTGACTGAGCTCTTGGCTACTAACCTAAGGGTTGCTGGTTACAGCCTCAACATAGGAAAAAGTCCGGCTGACTTGCTTCCGTAAAGATTACAGCATTGAAAAACCGACTCTGTAGCACAGGGTAGCTATGAGGAGGAATCACTTAGCAACAACAAATACCTGGAAAAATATGAACTTCAAGACATCCCTTAGAAAATATTCTTGTTGAAAATGATATAAGTAGTACAAGTTAGTCCCGCTCTCTGAAAGTAGAGCATTCTTATAAAACTTTCATAAGTTGAAATGGCAAAGAGTGAAGAAACAATTTTCATTAGCTTCTATGGAACATTTTTTTTGAGTGTGCCCAGACATCCCTCACCATAATTGCCTATCAAATCAAATAAAGTGTAATATCTAAAATCACTCAGACTCACAGTGTTCACAGACACAGTTCAGAGCTGTGGTGACTTGATGCTAAGATGCTGAGTAGAGATTCCAGGGAAGGAGTCTGGAAACGCCACTTTCCGGGCTCATTCTGCCTCTGTAACAACTGAATGCTAGTTTTGCTTTTCACTTTTTAACATTAAAGAAAATAATCCTCTTTGGATTTTCTTCCATTCAGGAAAGCAAGTGCTAATGTAGGTTGTTGTATAAATGAAGAAGTAGCATAAAACACACTATTGAAAAGTGGGGAGTACCTATAGTAGGAAATACCAACTGTGAGTATTCAACAATATTCTGACAAATACTTGTCCAAACCTAAAACATGCCACACATTGTGCAAGCCATGTGTAAAGAAGTAGGCATAACTATATAATATAATGGGAAGTGCAATGATTCCATACAATAAGCACTGGACTGTGAACCACAAGGTTCGAGGTTCAAGTCCATCAGCAGTTCCATTGGGGAAAGATGAGGTTTTCCCACAAAGATCTGAGGAGTCCTGGTGAGGTGCTATGGGCTAATGTGCTGGACTGAAACATTCGTTTGAACCACAAAATCTCCAATTCAAGCTCTTTGGAAACCCTATACAGGTTCACTATGGGTTGGAACTGACTCAACAACACTTAACAACAACAACAAAGATTTGAAGTCTTGGAACCGACTTGATGATACTTAACAACAGCAACATATAATACATTGGGAAACACTTAGTATCTTATTGGAAGACTTCAGAGTCACTGTTACATGATGATATTGACATCTTTTAAGTGTAGGAGAATGTAGAATTATAGATCCATCCAAATTCGTCACTTCCTCCTCTTATAATCAGTTCTTGTCCTTTCATAATCTCGAAATAAAATGTGTCTACAGATAGATTTTGGTGCTAAAGTTGGGAAAATCAGGAAACTGGGAAATGCTAAATGGCTTTAACAGGAACTTAGACTACTTATATATTAATCTAAAATGCTCAGGAAGTCCGGTGTGATACAATAGGATAAGCACTGGACTGCTAACTGCAAGGTCAGCAGTTCAAATCCAACAGCTGCTCCTTGGAAACCCTATACAGGACAGCATTTAACATCAGTATGCTCAAACATGTGGAATGTACTTCAGAGTGGGTGTGTAAAATGATCTCATGGGATGCGGACAGAACTTATTAAAAACTCTACTTTTGCCCTCTTAAATACAAAAGAAAAAAATTACCATTTGATATAAAGTATGTAATTTATGAGAAACACATATAGAGTGTATGCCTAAATCTGCTTTAAAGAATGAGATAAATGTCTACAGAGTTTGGATACCCTAGCTGTAAACAACTGCATTCACTAAGTGAGTGAGTTGATCTCATTTCAGTTTTAGGAGCCAATACAGAATTGTGGGTTTTTTTTTAACCTTGCTCATTGTATGGATAGAATATCAGTCTTCACTGTGGGCTATTGTTTGTCTCCAAATTTACTAAAATATCAGCATGAAGAAAAATACCACTAGGTCATAAAAGGACTACCTCCTCCCAGTTTCTTCAACAACCTTGTTGAAAATGAATGCCCTACTCCACAACCTAAGTGTAAAGAGTTAACGTGGAAAAAAAAGAATTTTAAAAGGAAAACTGAGCGTTTAATTTTGAATGGAGATTATATAAGGGTAATGTGGAGTAACTTCCATTTTCCAAAGTACTATACTGGCATTAAGGAACTCTGTTAGCGTAGTGGTTACAAATCAGGCTGCTAACCTCAAGGACAGCAGTTCGAAACTACCAGCAGTTCCGTGGGAAAAAAAGGAGGCATTCTGCTCCCATAAAGGTTTACAGCCTCGGAAACCCCATTTAGGATCACTATGAGTAGGAACTGTATTATGGTAGTTAACAATAATACACTGGCATTGGGCAAATCTTCTGCAAAAGACCTCTTTAAAATATTTAAAAGCAAAGATGACACTTTGGGGACTAAGGTGAGTCTGACCCAAGCCATGGTATTCTTAATCACCTCATAGGCATGCTGGACAATGAATAAAGAAGGCTGAAGAAGAATTAATACATCTGAATTATGGTGTAGACAAAGGATATTGAATACACCATGGAATAACAGAATGAAGAAATCTCTCTGGGAAGTAGAACCAGAATTCTCCTTCATTTCATGTACTGTAGACATGTTGTTAGGAGGGATCAGTCCATATGCTTGGAAAAGTAGAAGATCAGAAAACAGAAGACCTCAATAAGGTGGATTGATACATTGATTATTACAATGGGGCTCACACATAACAAGATCAAGTCCCTGTTGAGTGCTGTTTTCCACCGGGTCACAACCAACGATAGGGCACTGTCAACAACATATTGACAATACACACATGGCAATTCCAAGTTGTAGAGTAGATGCCATGCTTCATCTGTTGTTCCTGCATTTCTTAAACATACAATTATTACTTTTTATATATTTTTCTTAATCATCTGCTTATATACATGTATATGGTCTATTGAATGCATTTTTTTTTTTTTTCCTAAAGTAATTGAAATAAGACAGCTTTTCTTCCTAGGTGCTTTAAATTGTACCAGTCTCTAAATTGTTGGATAAACACTGGATGCTAATTAAAAGAACAGCAGTTCAAACCCTCCAGAAGATTCTCAGAAATACTATACAAGGTCACTTTGAGCTAGAATCAACTTGACAACACTTAACAACAACAAATATGTTTAGATTAAATTACAAACTTTAGGCTGCAGAAAAAAAATTTAAAAATTAAATACGTTTGTTCTTTAGATCTAAATCTGCTTGTATTAACAGTGTATCACATGCCAATAGATTGCAATACAAGAAGATTACAAGCTGATGGCTAGATGTTAATAACAGTAACACAAAACATTAAGGCAAGTGACATTTACATAAGTATCTTGATCTTAATACATGCAATTTACATACAAAAATTTAATCACCATAGAGATAAACAGCTGCAAAGTTTAATTAAACTCTCCACACAAAATCAGCTTGAAAGAAGTAGTTTGTCACTGCTAATTCATCACAATTCTCTTAAGTATTATTTAAAATAAAAATTCAAAGTAAATGACTCTTATTGATAATTTAACTTCTGATTACTTTGTATTTTAATTGTATCATCAAAGTCTGTTGAGAATACAATAAAGATTCTAGGTTCATTTTCACTACATTTAGAAAGCAAAATATAAACATATAGAGAATAAATGTATTTGTTTACAAACTTAAAATGGTGACCAGCATGACAGCATTAACGGATAATTGAGGGAATTTTAATGCCAAAGTAATGAAGGTAATGAAGGGATGTAACAGTCTTTCTCAATGGAGCATTTAAAGAAAGGACAATTTATACACAAAAAATTAATGCCAACATTAGCAGGAAAAAGAGAAACAACTGCTAGCTTAGATAGAAAAAACTTAAAAATCTTAATAGAATTTTAAGATCACAGTAACACTAAAACACAAAAAGTAGTATGGTTGAGACATAAATGTTATATGTTGGAAAGAGGGACACAGAAATTTCAGCCTTTTTGCATCATTGTCATATAACCAAATGCATTTATTCATTCAAAAGAATGAAGTATCTACAGTTGCTCTTCGGAAACCCTATGTGTCAGAAATGACTCACTACACTTAACAACATAAGGACTCCTGATATGGTGATATAGTATAAACCCCAGACTGCGAACCACAAGATCAGTGGTTCAAACCCACCAACTCTATACAAGGTTGCTATGAGTCAGAACTGACTGGATGGCACTTAAAACCAGCAACAGTAAGCCAGGACAATGATGTATGTTACCATAAAATAATGATCTAGTCAAACAAGTTACCTGTCATTATGACATTTATTTTGGCTGAATCATTTTGTTTCTAGACATAAACTGAAAACACAGAAATAAGAGACATTAGATATATTCAAAGTAAAGCAATGGACTTCTATTAATAAACACTATGCTTCAAGTTTCTAATTTTTTTACACATAAGTTCATTTGGATGGGCAACATAAAAAACAAAAACAAAAAATATGTATCATTCATTCAAGTGAAGATAAAACCAAATTGGACTTGTGAAAAGGGCTGTTGTTCATGACTTGATCCTCCATTTTACCAAGTATGATGTCCTTCTCAAGGGACTGATCATGCCTGATGATATGTCTGAAAATAATAGACAAAGTTTCACCATCCTGGCTTCTAAGAAGCATTCTGATTATACTTCTTCCAAGACTGATTTGCTTGCTCTTTTGGCAGTCCATGATATTTTAATATTCTCCTTCAACACTATAACACAAATGCATCAATTCTTCCATGGTCTTCCTTATTCACTGTCCAACTTTCATACACCTGTAAGGCTATAGAAAATACCATCACTTGGATGAAGCACGCCTTAGCCCTTGTATATGGTGTGAGATATGGGTCTTGTTTCATTTTTCTGCAAGTGGATTTCCAGGTTTGCCAGCACCATTTGTTGAAGAGACCATCTCTTCCACCATTTAATGCATTTTGGTCCTTTGTTGACGATCAACTGGCCATAGGTGGATGGATTTACTTCTGGGTTCTCAATTCTGTTCCACTGATCTATTTGTCTTCTTTGCATAAGCACCAGGATATTTTCACTACTTTGGCTAAATAGTAGGTTTTGAGATCAAGGAGTGAGAGACCTCCTACGTTGTTTTTGCTATTTTTTAATAAAGGCTTGCTTATCCGGGGTCTTTTTCCTATCATATAAATTTAGTAATTAGGTTCATCCTTTCTTTAAAGAATGATGTTGAAATCTGGATTAGGTTTATTTCATCATTTTTTTTCAATGGTTTTAGATTCTTTACATCCAAGAGCAAGTTTCATAGTCTCTTCTGACATCCATTTTGGTTTTTCTTTTCTCTTTTTCCTGTCTTTTTAATCACCTTTTGATTTCTTGATGTGTGATAGTCTTGATGCCTTCCCATAACTTGTCTGGTCTTTAGTCATTAGTGTCTAATGAGTCGAATCTGTTCTTGAGGAAGTCCCTAAATTCAGGTAGCATATAATCAAGGAGCTCTGGTAGTGTAGTGGTTACAAATCAGGCTGCGAACCTTAAAGCCAGCGGTTCGCTCAGCAGAAGAAAGATGAGGTTTTCTACTCCCGTAAAGATTTACACCCTCGGAAACCCTGTACAGGGTCGCTATGGGTCGGAACCGACTCGATGGCACTTAACAACAACAACATAATCAAGGTCACCTTTTGTCTCTCTTAAAATTTTTTAAATTTGATTTTCCTAAATTCATCCTTCATACATTCCACATTTCAATTATCATTGGATGTTTGCAGGTGTTTCCTCTCATTTTGAGTTGTACCCACCAGCAAATGAAGGTTCTGAAAGTTTGCTCCATTTATGACAATAAGGTCAACTCTCCTTTGAGGAGGCAGTTCTTCCCCACTCATATTGTGAGTGCTTTCCAACTGGAAGGGTTCATCTACTGGCACTGTATCAAACACAGTTTCACTGCTATGCACAAGGTATTCATTGGCTAACCATTCAGAAATGGTCTGCCTCTCCTTCCTAGTCTTTTTTCATCTGGAAGCTCTGCTGAAACCAGTCAACTATGATCCTACTGGTGTTTAAAATACGGGTGACATAGTTTCCAGCCTCACAACAACAAACAAGTCACCACAATAGAATAAAATACAGACAAATGGTGATGACAAATAAATGTTGGTGACAAACCCAGTTATAACTCTTGCTAAATGTAGAATCCAATTTTAAATGGTATTTTTTTTTTAATACAACACAAAGTAAAATGTAGAAATCTGAAATGGATTATGTGCTTCTGAGGGACTCGCAGCAATGTATAGAAATAAGAAAGAAGGGTAGGAACTACAGAAATGTTCTCCTTTATTTCCTCAAGGCGATTTCTGCAGTAACTACCCTTCCTTCTCATTGCCCTGCATTTATGCTATTTCTTCACAGAAGCACATAATCCATTTTAGATTTCTACATTTCACTTCATGATGTATTACCATTATCAAATGTAAGGCCAAAATTCTAGGAATAGTATTTGAATGAAATAAATTTGAGTGAATTAAATTAAAAAGTTTTAATTTTATATCAAGTGGTATGCTCACATTCTCATTTTGCTAGTTCTTCTTCTCCCCATTGCTGAAAGGATATAGAATTCCTTGATCACAGAGAGTCTTTACTTGATGAATTTTTTGGGGGGTGGAATTTGAAATAAATTACAGATCAGATATTTTATGTTTGGTTGAAAATTAGTGGTGTTATTGTGCATTTATTTGTCTGATTAAGATTATTGGGTCAGTGATAGTCCAAGCCATGTTTTTACCAAAAATAAAACAGAAAAACTAAACTCATTACTATCAAATCCATTTTAATTTATAGTGACCTTAAAAAAGAATTGATGCTTTTGAGTTATGGTGTTGGAGGAGAATATTTAAAGTGCCATGGGTTGCCAAAAGAACCAACAGATTCGTTTTGGAAGAAGCGTAGCCAGACTGCTCCTTGAAGGCCAGGATGGCCAAACTTCATTTCTCATACTTCAGACATATTGTCAGGAGGGTCCAGTCACTGGAGAAGGATATCATGTTTGGTAAGGTGGAGGGTCAGAGAAAAAGAGGAAACCCCCAATAAGATGGATTGACCAAGTGGCAGCATTGATGGACTCAAGCGTGGCAACTGTAGTGAGGTTGGCCCAGGATCAGGCAGTGTTTCGTTCTGCTGTGCGTAAGGTCGCTATGGATTGGTACCAACTCGATGGCACCTAATAACAGCAACAACACAGAACAGGGTAGAACTGCCCTATGGGATTTCTAAAGCTGTGATTGCTATGAAAGGAGAATGCCACATCTTTCTTCCAAAGAATGAATTGATAGTTTTGAACCAACAACCTTTACATTAACAGCTGAATGCTTAACCCCTGTGCCACCAACACTCTTCCTTATTGCCAAAATAAGTCAATTTTAAAAGTAAGTTTTATGTTAGCTACTAAATGAATAAAATTCAAGCATCAAATTCTTGTCTTTCTTTCATAAACGTTCACTTCTCAAGTCTCTTGTATATGGTTGGACTCAAGCATCCTATGTTACATGACTGAGGTGAGTGCATTTGGAGGATGAATTATTGGACATTTTATTATACTAGAAATATTGGCAATTGAAGAAATTATAGATAATTTGTTCCATGTTTTTCCTATTGTGATAAATATGAGTCATAGGAAGAAATTTTTTTTTTTTTAAATAAATCTAGTTAAGCTTACTTTTTCTTTTCTGAGTTAGTGAGCCAAACATTACAGCTGCCCATGTTGCCAAAATGCTATGAGAGAATTTAGTAGAAAAGAAGCCAATAATGTAGTCAGCTTCTGACATTTAAATACATGTTTTTGCTGCTCTGTCAAAATTAATCATTAACTTCAGCATTAGAAGCATGTATTTCAATGGTAAGGGGAAGTTTTCCCACCATCAGTTCAGAGCAGAAGTAACCCTGTGGAGTTCTAAATATATATTTCAGACTGAGAGAAAAGATTGATCCCACAGGATATCTCTCCTCTCCATCCATTGATGATGTCAGTGAGTCTCTGATAAGCTGCTGACATTTGAAATTATGGTGGGCCAGCAAGGTTAATGAAAGCCTTCTTTATATAGCCATGTCCCCATTGCCTCTGTACCTTCCCTGAGCTTTTGGCTTGTTTGCTGACCTAAAAAATTATGGCAAAAATAAGAATACACATCAAGACAAATGTAGTTTGAGCACTTATCTGTGGATGATTTCTAATGCTGCTGTTTAACAACAAGGAAAAATGCTAATGAATAACAACTTCACTTATCTGGGGATGGTTGAGTACAAATAGTCTAGTTAATAACCCCATTGACCTTATTGAGGATAAACTCCGTTTGGATGAAAACATTTCAGTAGAATTGGCTGGACTGCAATTTTTCTTCCTTTAAGTGACAGAGATACATAAATTTCCCATTTTATAATATTGAGTCATCCTCTGTTGAGGCAAGAAAAAAAGGTATAAAACTGAATTAGGTTTCCTGACTCATGGGTCATAGAGTCTAAGAACTCAACAGGGCCTTTGAGACCTAGTTCAATGTTTTCCAAATTGTGTTTTGTGACATGGTTGGCTTCTCTGGAGTGACATACCTAGCCACTGTTGGGGAGGAGAGGAGTGCCCAGGACCTACATCTTGATTCACTTCTCTCTTTTCACCAAGGGCATCACAAAATAAAAGTCTATATTTTCAAAAATTCAGTTTGAAAACCACTGCTGTAAATCAACCCTCTCATTTTATAGTTGAGGAAATTAAGATATAGAAGATAAATGATATTGTCAAGATCCTGTTGCTATTTTACAACAGAAACAATATAGAATTTTTTATCTCTTGACTTCTAATGTAGAGCTCTTTATACTGAAGTTTGGTTCTTTTTAGTATTCTATTTGTTGGTCTTCTTTTATAAAAAACAGAGTGCCATAGCAAAACTAATGTTTTAGATCTAATCTTTCAAAGCGTTTGTAATCCTAACAAAAGATGGGATGGGGAAAAGTCAGGCTGATTCCAACAACCATCATTTTGTTTTTCCAAGTAGACTACTAGTTTACAGCATAAGTCTATGTAAGATATTTAATTTCCCTTATCTGTCCATTGATAGACTGGCAACTGACTTTCAAACTACAGAAAAACTCTAGCATCTACAAAAAAAGTCATTTGGCTCTCGACTTCTTCACATCATCAACAATAGACATTAGTAATATAAATTTGCCATGAATTGTCAAAATGAGTGTGTTGTTGTTAAGTGCTATCGAGTTGGTTCTGACTCCTAAAGAAGCAACATAGAGTTTCTGTAGAGCCGCTGGTGGGTTAGAACCATAAACCTTGCCATTAGAAGTTCAGTTCTTATGCTACAGTGCCACACCAGTACTCTAAGATAAGTATGATGGTGGTTGGGTGCTGTCAAATCGGTTCTGACTCATAGTAGCTCTGTCTAGGATTTCCAAGACTGTAAATCTTTTCAGAAGCAGAAAGCCTCCTTTTTCTCTCAGAGAGTAACTGGTAGATTAGAACTCTGATGTTGTGGTTAGCAGCCCAACTTGTAACTAACTCACTAAGCTACTAGGGCTTCTTAGGATAATTACAGACATGATTAGACTCCACTCTGTGGTATTCAAACACTATAGTATGAAATCTATGGCACACAGTTCTACTCTGTCATCCATGGGGTTACCATAAGTCAGAATTGAGACAATAACAACTACTATTGGTACTGGATACTCAAAACCCTGGGAGAGTACAGACAAAAAAAAAAAAAAAAAAATGTTGTTATTCGTGTCATCGAGTTGGTTCTGACTCATAGAACAAAGAATGGCCCAGTCTTGTGCCATTCTCATAATTGTTTGAGCCTATTTTTGCAGTCATTGTGTTACTACATAGAAAGTCTTCCTTTTTGTCACTGACCCCTTTTACCAAGCATGATATCCGTTTCCAGGAACTGGTTCCTCCTGATAATATGTCAAAAGTATATGAGATGAAGTCTCATTATCCTTATTTCTAAGGAGCATTCTCACTATACTTCTTTCAACAAAGATTTATTTGTTCTTCTGACAGTCCATGATATTGTCAGTATTTTTCACTAACACCATCATTCAAATGCATCAATTCTTCTTTGGTCTTCCTTATTCATTATCCAGTTTTTTCATGTGTATGATGCAATTGAAAATACCATGGTTTGAGTCTGGTATACCTTAGTCCTCAAATGATATTCCTTCTCTTTAACACTTTAAAGAGGTCTTTTGCAGCAGATTTTCCCAAAGGCATCATTTGATTTCTTGACTGTTGCTTCCATGAACATTGATTATGGATACAAGTCAAATGAAATCCTTGATATTAAGTTAAATCTCTTATCAGTTTTTCATGATTTTATTTATTTGTCCAATTATAAGAATTCATGCTTCTTTGCACTGAGTTGCAGTCCATATTTAAAAATAAAGTGTTTGATCTTCATCAGTAAATTCTTCAAGTCCTCTTCACTTTGAATAAGCAAGGTTGTGTCATCTGCATACTACAGGTTGTTAATGAGCCTTCCTCCAATCCTGACATCATGCTGAGTTTTTTTCGCATAGTCCAGTTTCTCAGATTATTTGCTCAGTATACAGATGTAATAAGTATGGTGAAAAGGTAGAGCCCTGATGCACACCCCTTCTGATTTTCAACCATTCGATATCCCTTTGTTCTAATCAAATGATTGCCTCTTGATCTATGTACAGGTTCCTAATAAACACAATTAAATGTTCTGGAATTCCCATTCTTTGCAATATTATTCATAGTTGAATGCCTCTGCATAGTCAATAAAATACAGATAAACATCTTTATGGTATTATCTATTTTCAGCCAATGTCTATCTGATGTCAGCAATGACATCCTTCATTATAAGTCCTCTTGAATGAATTGGCTTGAATTTCTGGTAACTCCTTGTCTATGCACTACAGTTTTTAAATTATCTTCAATAAAATACTTGTATGTGATATTACTATTATTCCATCATTTTAGTATTTTTTGGAGGGGTCATATTTGTTTGGAATGGACACAAATATGAATCTCTTCCAATTTATTGGCCAAGTAGCTGTCTTCCAAATTTCTTGGCATAAGCTAGGGAGTGCTCCCAGTACTACATTAGTTTGGTGAAGCATTTCAATTAGTGCTCCATAAATTCTTAGACTCGTGTTTTTCGCCAATGCCTTCAGTGCAGTTTGGAATTCTTCCTTCAGTATCAATGGTTCTTGAACATATGCTATGTCTTAAGCCAGGTTTTCTAGATAAGCAAAATCAGTGAAACATATATATGTATACATATAAAGAGAAGCTTATTATCAAGGAAATGACTTACAAATTGCAGAGTCCCATGTCCCCAGTGGAAGAAAGAGAGCCCCTTCTACATGTCTCTTATATTGGGAGCAGGCCACACCTCAAAGGAAGCATCTCTCACAGCCACTCATCAGAGAGCTAATTATGCCTGCATTAGGTTTCATTATCATGAGAATAAGTCCATCCCAACTACTAAATCTCTGGGAATCCTGGTCTAGTCCAGTTGACACAGAGACCTAACAATTACAGTCCACCACTGTCAAGTTGAAACCTGTAAAACATATGCATAAACTCTAAAGACAATTGTAAAGTCATAGTTATGCCTGACATGATATAACTACAACACATGTAATCAAAAACACACTGGCTCCATATTCATCTTAAATGTCATGTATCAACACAGCAAAAGTATTTGATGCACACATGCAAAGCAAAACAAGAAATATATATTCATTAAAAAGTCCAAAGGGCACATTCTGCAAGCCAGCCTCCCATTGATAGGCACACAGCCTTATTCAGTTCATGGGCCTAGTCCATAACTGCCTTATCTTTCCGTAGTAGTTTCTCTGCTGTCTCCATTTTTCCAGCAGGGATCACAAGATCCACTCATGCTCTCCTTAATGATGGCCCTGGGATTCTTTGTTCCTGAAATGAAAGATAACTACTCCCCCCATTTCATTACACATCTTCTAAAATTACAGTTTTGACAATTACAATTAATTCTAATTACTAACAATTGAAATAATAAAATACTATCCTTATCATCCCCATCCCCCCTTTCAACAGACCCATCAGGAAAACTTGAAATCCATTCAATGGGGATTCTCCTTTGTCCCCTCATTCTAAAATTAAGCACACCCATGAATGCTTGTAAGCCAACCATTCCCTGTCTTTATAGCCCTCCACCCCACTGCTGCCTCCCCTCAATTTTTGATAGCCAGTGTTGAAATTTCCCATCCCAGTACATCAACCCAGTACACTGTGGAGAAAAGCATGTTCCTTGATATGAAAAATCTTACATTCTGGCTGAAATTTTGAGTAACTGTATCCGTAAGCCAAAGTTCAGTCCAACAAATGGTTGCAGTTGACACTTGCTCAAAATTGTTGTTGTTCTTAGTTGCCATCAAGTTGGTACCGACTCATAGAGACCCTATGCACAGGAGAATGAAACACTGCCCTACCCCAGGCCAACCTCACTACTGTTGTCACGCTTGAGTCTATCGATGCTGCCACTTGGCCAATCCCATCTCATTGTGGGTCTTCCTCTTTTTCTCTGACCCTCCACCTTACCAAACATGATATCCTTCTTCAGTGACTGGTCCCTCCTGACAGTATGTCCGAAGTATGAGAGACGAAATTTGACTCAAGATTCCAAACCAGGGGACCTCATCTTCACCAAGATCCTCATTGGCCAGCTCAGGTAAACGAAGTTCCTGATAGAACTGTAAAGCCACCCACAAACAAACTACCCATCTCTTACACTCCCTGTGGCTCCAAATTGGGGAAATAAATTTCCCATTGATAAAGAGCCAACTCTGTTTCTGCTGCTTCCATCAAAGCCAAAAGGACTTACACTAAAGAAATGTGGGGTAGGGAACCCTAAACACTCTTACCATTGGCTTTGAGAAGGAGTGGGCGTGGTAATCTTTAAAGTGTTTAATTTTAAGTTCTATCTCTTTTTTTGTGTGCAAAATATGGGCTATTTTTGCTGGGTTCTTTTGTTGTTGTTGTATAAGGGAAATGAAATTTGCAGAGAATATACACTCACCCCACTGGTGTGTTTTAGGAGATGCCTGCCCCAGGGCAGCCAGCTCCAGCATTACAATGTACACTTGGTGCTGCCCCTGGGCTCTGCTGGCCACTTAAAACATCTACAGAGATGAATACAGTTTGCACTGACTGGAACAGCCTGGACAGCATTTCTCCTCCATCTGAGGCTGCTCCTGCATCAAGGACATTGAATACCAGCTTTTCACATGGATCCCTTAGTCCCCTGACGCCAGGGACCATGGACCACAGCAGTTTTTCTTTTCCCCTACCTAATTAGGCAATACCCTTGTTAATTGCCCTTTGGCAACTAACTTACCCATGTGCTTCTAAGGTACTAATTCAGGAAAATTTAAAGGGGCATTATGTTTAACTTGGGATAGGGAAAGGGAGCAAAAGAGAACCGACTAGATTTAGCACCTATTAAAGGAGAAATCCTTAACTTCAAAAATTTTTTTAAAAAAAGAAGTGCAGCACTCCGGTTGCATTCTTCCAACACAGATCGTTGGTTCTTTTGGCAGCCCATGGCACTTTCAATATTCACATCCAACATCATAACTCAAAACATCAATTCTTCAGCGGTCTTCCTTATTTACTGTCCAGCTTTTGCATGCATATGAGGTTATTGAAAATACCATGGCTTGGGTCAGGCACATCTTAGTCCTCAAGCTGACATCTTTGCTCTTCAACACTTTAAAAAAGTCTTGTGCAGCATATTTGCCTAATGCAATACATTGTTAGATTTCTTGACTGCTGCTTCGGTGAGTGTTGATAGTTGATTCAAGAAAAACGAAGTCTTTGACAACTTCAATCTTTTCTCCATTGATAAGAATGTTGTTTATTGGTCCAGTGGTGAGGATTTTTGTTTTCTTAACATTGAGATGCAATCCATACGAAGACTGTGCTCTTTGATCTGCATCAGTAAATGTTTTAAGCCCTCTTCACTTTCAGCAAGCAAGGTTGTATCATCTGCATATCACAGGTTGTTAATGAGTCTTCCTCCAATCCTAATGCCACATTTTTCTTCATAAAACCCAGCTTCTTGGATAATTGCTCAGCATATAGGTTGAATAAGTACAGTGAAAGAATATAACCTTGTCGCACACCTTTCTTAATTTTAAACCATTCAATGTCCCCATGTTCTGTTTGAACAACTACTTGTTGGTCCAGGTACAGATTCCTCATGAACACAATTTAGTGTTCTAGAACACTCCTACTTCGCAATGTTGTCCATACCTTGTCAAGATTCACATAATCGAAAGCCTTTGTGTAGTTAAGAAAGCAGAGGTAAACAACTTTCTAATATTCTCTGCTTTCAGCCAAGATCCATCAGACATCAGCAATGATATCCTTCATTCCACGGCCTCTTCTGAATCCAGCTTGAACCTCTAGAAGTTCTCTTTCAATGTATGCTTGCAGCCGTTTCTGTATTAGCTTTAGCAAAACTTTACTTGCGTGGGGTATCAACAAGATAGTTTGATGATTTCTACATTCCATTGGGTCTTTGGAATGGGCACAAATACAGATCTCTTCCAATCAGTCGGCCAGATAGTTGTCTTGCAAATTTCTTGGCATAGAAGAGTGAGTGCATCTTGTGTTGCCTCACTTTCTTGAAATATTTCAATTTTTATTCCATCAATTTCTGGTGCCTTTGTTCCTTGCCAGTACCTTCAATGCACCTTTGACTTCTTCCTTCAGTATCATTGGCTCTTGATCATGTGCTACCTCTTGAAATGGTTGAACATTAACCATTTTCTTTTGGTACAGTGATTCTGTGTATTCCTTCCATCGTCTTTTGATGCTTTCTTCATCATTCAATAATTTGCCCAAAGAATCTTTGAATAATGAAAGTCGAGGCTTAAAGTTTTTCTTCAGTTCCCCAGCTTGAGAAATGCTGGGCATGTTCTTCCTTTTTGGTTTTCTGATTCCAAATCTTTGCATATTTTGTTACAATATTTGTCTTTATCTTCTCGAGCTGATCTTTAAAAATTTCTGTTCAGCTCTTGGACCTCCTCATTTCTTCCATTTGCTTTAGCATCTCTACGCTGGAGAGCAAGTTTCAGAGTCTCTTCTGACATCCATTTTGACTTTTTCCTTCTTTCTTGTCTTCTTAATGATTTTTTGCTCTCTTCACATATGATGTTCTTGATGGCATCCAACAACTCTTCTGGTCTTCAGTCTTTAGTGTTTAATGTATCAAATCTGTTCTTCAGATGATCTCTAAATTCAGGAGGGATATATTCAAGGTCATATTTTGGCTCTCGTGGACTTGTTTTTATTTTCTTCAGCTTCAGTTTGAATTTGCATATGAGCAATTGATGATTTGTTCCATAGTCTGCCCCTGGCCTTGTTTTCACTGATGATATCTAGCTTTTCCATCATTTCTTTCCTCAGATGTAGTCAGTTTGATTTCTATGAGTTCCATCTGGTGAGGTCCATGTATGTAGTCATCGCTTACGCTGTCTAAAGTAGTTATTTGAAATGAACAAATCATTGATTTTGCAGAATTCTATCATGCATTCTCCAACATAATTTCTATCACCAAGGCCATATTTTCCAACTACTGATACTGCCTCTTTGCTCTCAAACTTTACATTTCAATCACCTGTAATGATCAATTCATCTTGATTGCATGTTTGATCAATTTCAGATAGAAGAAGTTGGTAGAATTCTTCTGTTTTATCCTCACTGGCTTTAGTGGTTGGTGCATAAATTTGAAAAATAGTGGTATTAACTGGGCTTCCCTGTAGGCACATGGATATTATCCTATCACAGACAGCGTTGTACCTCATGACTGATCTGGGTATGTTGTTTTGGACAATGAATGCAACACCATTTTTCTTCAAATTTTCATTCCTGGCTAATAAACCAGGTTTATTTGTCAGATTCAAAATGCCCAATACCAGTCCATTTCAGCACACTAATGCCTAAAATATTGATGTTTATGCATTTCATTTCATTTTTGACAACTTCCAATTTTCCCAGATTCATACTTTGTACATTCCATGTTCAGATTTTCAATGGATGTTTACAGCTGTTTCTCTTCATTTTGAGTTGTACCCCATTAGCAAATGAAGGTTCCGCGGGCTTTACTCTATTCACATCATCATAATCAACTCTACTTTGAGGAAACATCTTTATCCTCATCTGGTCAGGTTCTGGTCAGCTCAACCATAGTTATCCAAGCTAGGTCAAATGGATACCAGCTACAAGTTTGGGAGTTCATCCACACCTCCCTGCACTTCAAACCATTTAGCATCCTCATTCTCAGCCCAAATCCCCATGGACTAAGTCAGTGCCTGTGGGGTCATGAATTCACACACCTCCCTAAACAGCCATCTGTCCTGCTCCTCTTATCTCAAGGTCAACAGGTGCCAATAGAACATGTCCAAACTCAGCCTGTGTCTTCATTGTTGTATTTTCCGCAAGTCCACTCCCATGTACACCCAAGTGGTCACTGATTCCCTTTAAATTTCAGTCATGGAAGAGGGCTTTCTCTGATGGACTGACTTTCCTTGCCTAAAACACCTCCAAAACTCAAAAAGCCAAACTGTCTGCTTTTCTTCTCTGCTTGAATTTCCTGTTCTCCCAACAGTTCTGGGTTGGTCTGCATATCTTTTAAAATGTAAATATACCAACTCAGAAGGTTCTGGGTGGGGCTCAAG
>NW_006408530.1:14725048-14726378 GCF_000296735.1 Chrysochloris asiatica
TTTTTTTTTTTTTTTTTCTGGGCAAATTCTAACTCCTCTTTTTGCAAATCCAATCAAGTATAGGCTGAAGACAGGCTTATAAACTACTGGTAATCATAATTCCTAATGTTCCTATCACACATCTATGTATGTTTTACACAAATAAGAAGGAGAAACCCATATCCATAAGGCAACCAAACACATAAGCCTTTTCAGACACAAGCTCAATATTTTCCTCTACCTTCGACTAGCCCCTTCATATGCATATTGCCTTGAGCCTTAGGTAGGATGGATTCCAGTAGGTTCAGGCCCAATATCAGCCATCCTTTTTAACCAGTGTATCATTGGCTCCAGGCAACTGCAGAAGCTGAGGCTCTCCCCTCTGCTGAAATATTTTTGTTCCATTCCTCTTTGTTCTTTCACTTACAAAACCACATAATTCCATAGATCTGGAACCATTCCAATGAATCCTTCTCACAGAGCTAGCTGCTTAAACCAAGAGTGGACCATGTCTTATTCCCTCTGACTCTACAATAGGGAAAAAGTATCAAACTCAAAATCAGCCCAAGGCTGATTCCTATGAAGTGGTGGTCAGGCATGCCTCTAGAGTACATCAGTGCCTTTTAAATTAGTCAAATTTGAGAATCAATTTAGACAACTCAGCCTTATAATTTTGTTTCTCTAGAACTTCACTTTTTTGGTATCACATGTCTTAAGCCAGGTTTTCTAAAGAAGCAAAACCAGTGAAACACATATATGTATATACATATGAGTATATATAGATAAACTTATTATCACAGATATTTCTTAATAATTGTATTGTCCCAAGTCTCCAGTAGAAAATAGAGTCCCTCCAAAATGGCCATTACAGTGGGAGCAGGCCACACCTCCAAGGAAGCATCTTTTAAATTGATTGGCTACTCATTGCTGCTCATCTTAGAGCTAACTATGACTGTATTAGGTTTCATCATCATAGGAATAAGCACATCCCAACTGGTAAATCTTTGGAATCCTGGCCTAGTCAGGTTAACACAGAACCTAATAAATACATATTATCTCCTGAAATACTTGAATGTCATTGGTTGAACATTGACTCTTTCTTCCATCTTCTTTTGATGCTTCCATCATAGTTCAATATTTTGCCCCTAGAATCTTTCATTATTTCAATCCAGAGCTTGAATATTTTCTTCAGTTCTTTCAACTTGAGAAATGTTTGGTGTGTTCTTGCTCTTTGGTTTTCTAGCTCCAGGTCTTTGCACATTTAATAATCATACTTTATTTTGTTTGCCTAAACTGCCCTTTCATTTTCTGTTGTTGTTGTTGTTGTCAGGTGCCATCTAGTCGGAACCGA
>NW_006408530.1:14727468-14730211 GCF_000296735.1 Chrysochloris asiatica
ATTTTAGTTACTCTACATTCAAGAGTAAGTTTCAAAGTCTCTTCTGACATCAATTTTTGTCCCTTCTTTTCTGTTTTTTTTAATGACTTTTTACTTTCTTCATGTATGATGTTCTTACTATCATGTCATAAGTCATCTGTTTTTCTGTAATTATTGTTCAATGCTAGAAAAGGAGTAAGAAAAGAAAATCTTGAGAATGACTGCTTTGCTCTCAGGTTTATGCATACTTTATTGCAACTGATTACAGTTTACGTGTGTCAATCAAGTGAATTTGAGGTTATGTGATCCTATAATATCTTTACATTATAATGAGAAGAGACTGAGAATTACCTTTGTAATCCACACAGACAGTCTTTGTTATTTTGTGGTCAAGGATATAAATGTGCTCTCAAAGCTGGTATTGCATTCTACACAGAAAATACTGGTTGTTTATCTGAAATAAGTGACTTTATGATTGTGCTAGCTAGCAGATAGTTTTGAAAACACATACACATAAATTAAGGTACATGAATGAGAATGTAACAAATTTTCAAAAGAAAATGGATAATGTGAAGAGTTATTGGTTAATATTGAAAAAGTCTTTGTTATCTATAAAAACTCTTACATCATTGTCTCACCTATAATATAAAGTTTAAAAAATCGTACCTATTTGACAAAGTTGTTATGAGGAATTAATGATATTACACTAGAAAAACTTAAGAGAGTGCCTGACATTTATAACATTTTGAATTAGCATTTGTTATTATAATAATTATTATTAAAAACTTATTATAAAACCTCCCAAGTGGAGAATTTTAATGAGTTGTGAACTTGTCTGTTATAATACAAAAAGACTACGATTTGCAATTTGTTTGTAAGGAAAAAAAAATGACTGACATCAGGAAAAGCAGAAATATACTAGATGAATTTAAAAAATAACTTTTGCATAATTGGTGGATAAGATTGGAAAATGGGTCTAATTAATGACGGGTGAAAATATTGGTGCACTTCTCTCGTGCATATCTACATATTCTTTCAATGTAGACTTTTAAACTAGCATAATAATCCAGATTAAAAATGGCTATGTCATAAAGTATATCGTCAAAAAGAACATACCAAATTCAATCATATTCCTCTCACTTATTTAGAGTTAATAATATTTTTAGTGAGAGCAAACGCTGTTGTGTTTTGTTAAAAAATTAAAGCACAAATTATTTAGAAAATCATTTACTTTATCACCTTCCATACTTTACAAATGTCTGGGATTTTGTGCATTATAAAACAGAAATCATTATTAGCGCAATAATTTACACATAAATAAATATTTGTAATAATTTATAAATCAGTAAATATCTATAAATAGAGAATGCTGTAAAAAAATGTAAAATAGTATTGTTGTTGTTGTTTTTGTTGTTGTTATGTGCCGTGGAGTCAGTTCCAACTCATAGCGACCCTATACAGGGTTTCCGAGGCTGTGAATCTTTACGGGAGCAAAATGCCTCATCTTTCTCCCTCAGAACAGCTGGTAGTTTCGAACTGCTGTCCCTGAGGTTCACAGCCCGATTCATAACCACTAAGTAGTGTGATAAAAATCTAGGGTCTGAAACAAAAGGCTTTAGGAAGTGAGGCAGTTCAGAAACATCAGGCAGAGCTTTGGAATCTGAATTCCTGAAATGCTGGCGAGTGAGTTGAGGAAACTCTTAACTCAGCTGTATTGTGTTCTGAAGTGGAGATGTCCAAGGTAAAATCCAGCTCATTGCATATTGAAGATGGGGTGAGGAAGGCCCCTGATGCAACTAGGACATTTATTAATTAAGAAGAATGAAGCAGGCTTCTTCACCACTTATCTGTCATTTTTTAGTACTTTTGTGGCTTTCATGTTGCTGTGATTTTGGAAGCTATGCCATGAGTATTTTATACCAGCAGGGTCATCCACAGTGAAGAGATTTCAGCTGATCTTACAGATGAAGACAGACTTGTAAGACAGAGAGACGGACTACTTCCAAATATTTAGTCACTGAAAACTTTATGAATAGCAGTGGATCACTGTATGCCCTAGGACATTGAATATTTAAAACACGATGAAGAGCACCAGAATATTGTTAGCTTTAGAGGCAGAAAATGAGCCACTCAGATTGGAAGGCACTCAAAATCTGACTGGGGAAGAGCTGCCTCTGCAAATGTAGCAATGATTGTAATGTTGGTGGAGGAACTGGCAGTGTTTTGTTCTGGTGTGTATAGGGTCACTGTGAGTCAGTTCTGACTCAATGGCACCTAACAAAAACAAGCAGATTTCTAAGGGGCTCTGTTATGTTGCATACTGAGTTGCTGACCACAAGGGTAGCAGTTAGAATCTACCATGAGGCTTTCTGTTTCTGTAAAGATTTCTAGACCCTCGGGAACCCTATATAGGGCCACTGTGAGTCAGAACTGAACTGATGGCAGAGGGTAGCAACAGCAAACAATTTTCTCATTGACTTCCCAGAGCCACAGTACCAAGGGTGCCAGTATTGACAATGTACCCATATTGCTTCTCAACTCTGCTCTACTATATATATAAGATATATATATATTATTGTGTTATTGAGTTGGTTTCAACTGATAGCAAACTTATATAACACATCTTTCAGTTCAAACAGACTGTGTAGTACAGTGTTGATTTTACAAGGCTACACCAGGACTCTCTGTCTTTCTATCTATCTGTCTGTCTGTCTATCTGTCTATCTATCTATCTATCTATCTATCTATCTATCTATCTATCTAT
>NW_006408530.1:14731011-14732989 GCF_000296735.1 Chrysochloris asiatica
AATGAGTGTGAGGTTGGCCCAGGATCGGGCTGTGTTTTGTTTTGTTGTGCATAGTGTCGCTATGAGTCAGTGTTGACTTGATGGCACCTAGCAACAACAATAGCAGGGTTTCCAAAGATCAGCTAGCTGGTGAGTTTCAACTGCCAACCTTGCAGTTCAAACTGACTTTTCAGTCCAGTGTTTATCCTACAGCACTACATCATTTAATTTATTATATATATATACACACATTACTGTCCAGACTAAAGTGTTGTTTTATCTTGACAATTAATACCTTTGTTAATGTATTCATTTTAAGTTTTATGAAAACTATAGAATAAGGATATTTTCTCATGGCTATGTTTTATTTCTCTGTGCTCGAAGTATAGAATGCTATATTCTACAAAAGCTGCATTGCTGAATGAATGACTATATAAATGATTGGAATCTCTTTGATAGAAGCAAAACAAAAAAGCAGCAGTAAAAATAAGAGTAGAAATAAGCAGCCAGGAAACTTACTATACCATACAAGAGATAAGTCATTTTTGAGATAATATGGAGTTACTTAAATTATTTTGCAGTAGGAATCAGTGATCAACCATCTACTTAAATATTTGACAATGATGAAATCCCTCAACCTTCTTATTTCTTAGTTTCTTAAATTGTGGAACAAACAGATTGATGAGATAGCCTATAAGTTTCTTTCCATAAAAAAATATTGAAATAAGGGGGAAAAAAACCCTACATAAAATTGCTTCTTCCACAATCATTCAAACTTTTTAGAATGATAAAGATTTTTCTCTGCTTTCTGTCAATGTATATATTCACAAGAGAGCTTGTTCATTTGCAAACAAAGTTGGAAGATGCACTTAATGGGAAGTAACATATTTTTATTCTATAAGGCAGAAAATAGAGTTATAAAATAGGTTAAAAAGAGTTGGTTGCGAGCTTGAAATAAACCATTTTACATGAATGAGAAACAGGGCTCCATGAGGATTATGCTAGATAGTTAATTGTGACAGATGATTTTTTAAAATGAGTCACAGTAAAATTAAATACATCTGCCATTTTTCCTTTAATAGTTGGGGATTATATAAAAATACTTTTGCCACTCAAGTTCAATTGTTGTTGTTATGTGCCGTGGAGTCAGTTCCAACTCATAGTGACCCTGTACAGGGTTTCTGAGGCTGCAAATCTTTACGGGAGCAGAAAGCCTTATCTTTCTCCTGTGGAACAGCTGGTAGTTTCGAACTGCTGACCTCAAGGTTTGCAGCCCAATTCGTAACCACTACACTACTAGAGTTCAATTGGTATACTATTATTCTTACCTTGTCAGGAAATTAATAGATTATATGATTTAATTCAGTTAAATCAGAGATGGGAGATATATTTCATTGCATCTTGAAATTCAACTGAACATGTTGCTGAATGAAGAGTTTGCTGAGAAGGATTTAATAATCTATAGAGATTTGAAGAGAAAAAAAAACAACAGTACAATCAGGTAGCAATATTTGCAATGGGTATTATTGGAGAAAGTGGCATTTATGCCATGTAATTGCACATTGCTTTGTCAGACTATTTATTTATCAGGACCACTTAGATCTATTTATGGCATTTACAAGGACAGTATGTAAATGAGTGTTTGTGTGTATGTATGTGTGTGTGTTTTAGTGTTGACACCAATGAATTTTATTATATTTTGTTATTGATAAACAAGGTCAATTATGAAGGACTAGTACATAGGGTACTAGCTATTAATTGTATATGGAATTTATTATATGTTTGTAGGAGATTCTTTCTTATACCATGTTGCGGACCGTGTAAGACTGGTCAGAGGTTCGAGGCCCTGTAGGCCCGAGTGTAACAAATGAGGCCACTGGCAGTCAATAGCAAATTGTTTTTCATCTTAATATTGTTACATGTATTAATCTAATACACGGAGTCCTTGATAATCCACAGATAAATGTGATATTTTCCTAAAGCCTAAGACTAAAGGTTG
>NW_006408530.1:14734704-14827152 GCF_000296735.1 Chrysochloris asiatica
GTGTGGAGGGGGTGGGAATGATTCTTGCTGTAAGGACTAGTTCCCTCTTTTGAGCTACTGCTTCCATAGGTGTAGGTCAAGTCCCATAAAGATTTATAGTCTTCAAAACCCTGTACAGGGTCACTATGAGTTGGAACCAACTCCAAGGCATATAACCACCACCACCACCACCACCACCACCACTATGTGATCTACAGTTGACTAGCTTTGTAAATGACCTCAGATTTCTCATAAGTACAATAGAGACAACCATAATGTAGGTTGAGTTTGAGAACCAAATGAGTTAATACACGTTAGCCATTTAGGATAATCTGTCATAAATGGCTAAAAAAAAAAATCAGATAGAAAGATTTTGTTATTATTATATTGATATATCTATCTATAGAAGGCAAACAACACTGTATGATAAGCACTGGGATGTTAACTATGAGTTTGGCAGTTCAAACTTACCAACAGCTCCTCGAAACCCCTTTATAGGGTCGCTATCGCTATAAGTCAGAACTAACTCAGCATCACTCAACAACAGCAACTATGTATCATTGGCATTTGTCCCAATAAAAGAATGCACATTCTTTTGGATTCTAGGTTATGGATTCTAGGCTAAAGAAAATGACAATGAAGAGATTATGGGATATAATAGGGTGTTCTGGTGTGGTACTGTAGGATAAGCACTTGACTGCTAACCATGAGGTTGGCAGTTCAAACTCACCAGCTATTCCTTGGAAACCTTACCACCTTAGTAGCACTTAACAACAACAACAATAGGGTGCTCAGGGAAGTCAGCAACTACTATGACACTGTGGAATGCTGTTGGTTGAAGTTCAACTAAAGAAAGTATAATAAAAATTTGGCTATCAATATTTTAACTTATTTATGATATCCTTCAAGACTTTGGAAAGTTAGAAAATAAATGAAGTACCAGGTATACTGAAGAGTAGATTAAAGAAAAGTGCATTAATTATATTGGTCCTCACCATAAAGACTCTATAGATAATGATAATCTTCAAAAAATGTCATCCTGTATCATCTGGAGATGAAATACAAGCTAATATATATCTTCTATATTTTGGTGAAATACATTCTATCATATACAAATATCTGGGAAAATAAAGAATGCTGCACAAATTATTAGAGACTTGCAGTAACCTGAACCTTTTGTCTTTTACATACAGAGTGCAACACTCTTGTTTGCCTCCAGCTTGTCAGCACTGTTATCTTAGTTATGATGATGTGACCATTTGCTCCCCAGTGGTTAAGGATCTCTTCTCACCAGATGTGGTGCTTTGGAAAACTGTTCAAACTGCTTGGCAGGTCAGTCAAGGGGAAGGAAGCATTGTGCCTGCAACTACTATGTCTATTTTGTGACTAAATGGATGACTTTACTTTCCAAGTTTGTCAAGTCTTTCATGAGAAGTTATGTTTAAATCATAATAATGATGTGCTTAAACTCAAATCCATCCTGGCAGTGTTTGATTAGCAAGCTGGCTGAGAGCAGGGATAGATAGGATAGCAGATCTTCATTTCATCTAGGGTATCATTACAGCTTGAACTAGCTCTCACATTACCATGATTATTATTGTTAATTGATATTTGTGGGGGCTGATAGGATTTCTACCATTATTCTCAGTGGGGAAGATGACATAGTTCCTTTCCTAGAGTTTTCATGATTAATGATAAATAGTCATACATAGTATTCTACCTCAAGAAGGGATGAGGAAGCTTCAATTCTAACACTGCCATGTAGGAAGTTATAATTTAGATGTAGTCACCTGTAAGAATTAAGCTCAGAGACATTGGTAATGTACATTTTTGTGTAAATAGATGTGTTTATGTGCATGAATATATACATGAATTTTAGCATATGGATATACCTATTATACTTTTAACAGTATGGTATTCCACATAAAAAGCCTTTGTGATATGCAGCACGAAATGCTGACAAATGTCACATACACACATTCTTTCATGTTGTGAATGTGATGCCTGACTGCTTTTAGTGCTCCTTGTGCATAAGATTTTAGTTTTTTATTTCTCGCTGTTGAAAGTGGAACAGCTTAAGGGTAAAGGCTTTTGTGACTCATCAGTAGAGAAAGGATAACTAATTTATTTCTTCATCTTTCACTCCAGTCAGTTACATGGATATTTTATGTGCTTGGTGAATCAGAGGTTAGCACTTCACCTCTTTACTGATTCTGTAAAAACAAGTTTCACAGAAAATATAAAGGAAGCTGTGCTATATATTTTTCTGATATGATTATATATTAACATGCAAAATATCATACTAATATTGTAGTTTAAGCCCTCATTCTTTAAAAAAGTATAAGATTGTCACAAAGGAACCGAGTTTTTGCTAAGTTAAAGTGTATTTGTGTTATATTAGAGCAAATAGGAGAACAAGATTCTAGTTCTACCTGGGTCATCAAAGAGCCATGTGACTTTTTAGCCTCAGTTTTCTCATATGTAAAACAGAGAAAATGACATATTTTTCCAAGGATCAAATTACATGATATATGTGGAAGATTCTCATAGATGATAAAGATCAAGCAGCAAAATCCAAATGTATAATAGGATGAATAGAATTATTTTACTTAGGTGAATAAAGGAATATAAAAGTTAGAACTAAGCCTATAATGTATGGCAAGATAATCAAATAAGAATTTGTATGCTGATGAAGCTTAACACACAACTGAAATACGTTAGTATCTAAACTTAATATCACAAAAGACTTAAGTTTAAGTGGTTATTGATGATAAAGATAAACTGGTGGCAAGGAATTACTAATTAATCATCATTTTTAGGTTACTGATATATGGCAACATTTAAAGTGGATATGGATATACTGTCATTAATGAAATTCGCAAAGTCAGGTAATTCTGATGTAGTACTATATGAGGTATCTGTTCAGATTCTGAGACAAGTGAAAAGCTCTCACTTTGCTTCTGAAATCAGAAAAGCTTTTACTATCTCTATTATCTAACAGTTTCATCTGAGTTCTAGTGAGCATAGTGTTATTAAGATGCATTAGCAAATACCAATCAGTCGTTGACACAGATTTTCAACCTTATGAAAGCTAAATAGAAGTGATCTAAAACTCAAATAGAGACAGTCATAAAAACTGTCATGAACTATGAAATAGATCAGAGATGTAATTGTGCACATATAAAGGAGTCCTGGTATGGCGCTGTGGCTTAATGCGCCTGACTGCAAAGTCATTTGAACTGCAAGGTTGGCAGTTTAAGCTCACCAGCTGCCCCTTGGAAACTCTATACACGGTCGCTATGGATCAGGATCGACTCAACAGCACTTAGTAGCAACAAACAAAGATACTCCTTGGTTTTTAGAATAGGTGAATATGCAAGCATTACTAAGTATGCATAAGGAGCTCTGATAGCGGGGTGGTTACGAATCGGGCTGCGAACCTTCAGGACAGCAGTTCGAAACTACCAGCCGTTCCGCGGGAGAAAGATGAGGCTTTCTGCTCCCGTAAAGATTTACAGCCTCGGAAACCCTGTATAGGGTCGCTATGGGTCGGAACCGACTCGAAGGCACTTAACAACAACAATAACAACTAAGTATGCATAAAGGACTTTATCGTGAAAATAAAGCCAAAATTGTCTCCTAGAGCTCCGTTTACTCCCCCTCCTTTCCTTTTCTTCCTTTTTTTATTCTTTTCTCTCCTCTTTCAAATCTCTCTTTTTTTCATTCTCTTCTTCCCTCCTTCGCTGCCCCTCATGCACACATACATGCATGTCAACAATATGAATCCCAGATTGAATAATCTTATCATCAAGCTAAAATGTGTCTGGACCACACAATTACAAACATATAACTGCATGAATACAGCCACGTGACCCAATAATCTCTTTATTGATCTATAGGTTATTTTATTGGCAGGAAGAATATAAGTATCTATCTACAATTGTCAGAGTAATGCATGTAACATCACAAATTAGTTTAGTCTGACTCTACACTTCAACTAAACAGTTTTGAACTGAATTATATTTTTAGTTTATAGATACAAATGTCTATAGTCTGCTGAACAATTGATTAAATAATATTGCAATGGGAATATAACTTAGTAATGTCAGCCATAAGGGCATATAGAACAAAAAAAATCCAAACATACAAACAGTATTCATGGCGTTGGAAAGAGTGTCAAGGACGACTTTGCCTGGTCAAGAACCACAAGCTCTCATTAGAATAGTGTGGAGGTAGGTGTGGTGTGTCAGTCTTATTTGTGTAAAGTGGTTGTGGAAGTAGTAGTTGATCTGAGTGTTCCCTTAAACTAAGGTTATCTTAAGCCCGCTGCTTGGTTTCTGCTCTTAAACTACCTGTATCACAAACACTATTCACCTGTATTGGCCCTGGCTCAGGGCCTGCAGCAATCTGCAGAAAACAGGTAAATAAACGATCTGTAATAGCTATTTTGCTCTAATACAATAAGCAAAATCAGGTGGGCTTTTTAAGGAGAGACGTTTTCATTCTGTAAAGGTCCTATGCACAATCAAGTTTTAACAAGATTCCCAATTTGTATTATGAAAAGCTGACTGACTTGCTTTTGTAAAGGTGTATACTGCACTTGCCCTTTTGGTAACATTAGTATGTGTTTGTATTGAAGCCTATTATTAAATGAATAAATATCAGAAAGATGTAATATTAGATTAAAGAAAATGCTGGAATTTCAAATGGCAAACAAATGTGCTGAAGCATCTTGTTTTTAAAATGTGGCTCCATGGGCCTCTGAGAGACCATGGAAAATGGCAGAGAAAACCCTGTGAAGCATAATTAGAAATTTTCATTGTGTGGCTAGATGGACTTCATAAAGAAATGATCTATGATAATATGACTCGAATTTTCTCTGGCAGGTCCAGAATGACTTCTAATATTTTACTGTATTTTTTTTTCTATAAGAAAAGCTACACTAGTGCTCAGCTTTGACATCTGAGAACTTCAGGAAAAAGTTTCAGGAATCCCTAATCCCTAATGCCTTTGTAGCTTTCAGCTACTGTAAGGTTTTCAGTTCTTGTTGGTTGTGTTGTTAGTTACTTTCACGTTAGCTCGGACTCATTGAAACTTTATGTATAACAGAATAAGCAGTGTTTCCCGGTCCTATACTATCCTCACAATGGTCACGGCCTTCTAAATGACTCACATCTCTTTTGATAATTCCATGGAATACACACCCTCTAAACTTCGCTGTGAGACTAACACTGATTTACTGTGTGGTACAGTGAATAAAAGAAAGCAGAATGCTAAAGATGTCCCTGAGAGTTTTGTTTTGTTTTTGTTTTTGCCGTTCTCTGAATGATGGCTAATATAAAATCAGGGCCCAGTATTAGCTGATTTTGTGCCCCAATTAGCAGTTCTAATTGGGGCACACAAACAAATTGCACTCCGCCCTATGGAAATTTCCAGTTAGTCATCTAAATCGGATACACATTAAGAGCACTAATCCATCTCTCAGTCAGTATTTAATTAGGTGCAAAATCTATGGTCCCTCCAGTAAGATCAAAGTTCAGACACAGGATCTCAATGATCAGTGGTTTGGAATTTGATCTGTCATTTATTATTTGTCTTGAACTGAGTTAAAAAATAAGTGTGTGTGCTTTAAAGAAACAAGGCAATTTAGTAAGAATTAGCGGTCCAAGAATTATTAAAATAAATCTGAGTGAAGGTCATAAAAATAAGCCCTGTTGGAACAGTGGTTAAAGCACTTGGCTGCTAACTGAATGGTTGTCAGTTTGAACCTACCAGCCGCTTCATGGGGAAAAAGATCTGACAATCGGCTTATCTAAAGATTTGCAGCCTCGGGACAATTCTATTGTGTCCTACAGAGTCACTATGAGTTGAGAGCAACTACATGGCAGAGGATGGAAACTACTATTTGATGTCCCTCATTCTTGAAATACATAGATTTTCTCAGAAAAAAAAAAAAAAGCACGACAAGAATTTTAGACAAGATAAATATACTAATAAATTTAACAGAAAACATTATACAATTCATTGGGTCAAGTTTTTCTTTGGGCTCAACCTCACTGTCTTGTACTAAAACTAGGTTTAATGAGAAGGCAGGATTTTTTGCCTGTTCTGTTCACTGAAATCTCCTAATAATTCATTAAATATTTTTGAATGAATGAGTGGGCAGGCATATAATGTGTAAGTAAAAGTTAACTGGAAAAATTATTGTATTTCAGCGATATTTTATGTTATAAGACATTATTTGTGATGAGCCTGGTACAATGTCTACAGTATGTAATGAATATTGTGCCTCTTATAGAATGGTCCAGTTACCTTAAAAACAATTTTACTTTTCTACAATATAAGTAGGGAATTTGAAATAATCCTGGTTGTCCCCCAATTTCTATTTTAGATAAATATAACTTTAAATTACTTCAAAGACAAATATTGTTCTAAAATGAGAACTATAGCTTAGAAGCACTGTTATATGAACCCAAACTGCATTTTGTTCATTAATAGGTATAGTGTACATTTTAAAATTGTAACATATACATTACTTTCAGCTCTAGAATAGTTAGAATCCTAAGGAACTTAATTTTGACATGTAATCATTGTTAGAATAAAGCCACATTTTCCTTCAGTAATTATACTTTTTTTTAATTAAACTTGCCCATTTACTTGCAATTTTTAGTGACAGATAATTGATAGTTTTAAAAAGACTTAATTTCTGCACATGCAGATCAAGTTACAGCATTGTAAGGTCATTTTTACATGTCGTGAATCAGACTCTTCCCTACTGATATTATTTTGACTCTAATCTTTCCTCTCTGAACTTTTTTTATCTATTCCTTTGCTGATTCTCCCTTCTCTTGTTCTTTACCTACATCGCTCTATTCTTGCCTTAATGGGATTAGTCACATATTGCTATATATAAACTCTCTCCAGTGCTACATTCCAGTTCGGAAATTCCAAACTTTTCCAAAATTCAACTCAAGGAATATTATTCTATGGTTTTCCTTCAAGACCTGCTTTCTTCCTGACATTTCAGTTTCTGTTCATTCCACTTTTGTTTTTATAGTTCATCTTTTCTTGGAACCCTTTTTCTTCTCCCTCTCCTTCACCACTCATTTTCAGTAAGAGTCCTGGAAAGAGTTAATGAAGGCATCCTTCCATGAAATTAAAATGCCCTAACGTCTTCCTCTTGTTCACTCAAATGGCAGTTGTTCTATAGCCAGAATACACCTGTACTTGGAGTTAGAACCTTTGGGTCTGATCTCATCTTTGTCCTCTCTATCTTTGAGAACTTGAGTAAGCTTCTTAAGCTGTCAGAGCTTCATTTATTAATCTATTCATCTTACATTTAATTTTCCTTCTGTATAAAATGGAACTCATTTTAACTTTGTTCATAAGTGGATCAATATGATTTTGATGGATGATCATGGAGCCATTTCAATGGCTTTGTCAGTATTGTAGAGCATACCCTCTTAGCCAAGTGTCAGTGATGATCCAACAATGCCTATTATCTTACACTCAAACATCACAGGTCCTCAGATATCAATAATAATACTATAATATTGTAATAGTATTTGTTCTGAATACCTAAAAAAAGAAAACATTTTTAACAATTATCATATGCTGAGTTAAAAAAAGTATTTGTGCCTTTAATGATTGGTGACCATAGGACATTTTAGTGCTGTATTGCTCAATAGTCTTTGGTCAGAACTCTTTGTTTAAATTTGGACTTTTGAAAGTGACCTTGTTGCTTGTACATTTTGAGAAAAATGTTTTAAAAGGGAGAAGGGCATTTATATGCTTACTTCTCAGTCCCTGATTCTTAAGATATAACAGATTGAGATTTTTATTATATTTGAGTGTATAATCAGATGACTTCTTTAATGTGGGTCCCTTCATTCTCATACATGCCGCCATAGTGAAATCCTGAAGGGTTTCAAATGGAAAGGGGCATGCCAACACAGTCTACAACACACTCTATAATCTACTTTGTTTCTCTTGAGACTCCACTTGCTATCACAAAGTGAGACCACTAGATGGTGATAAAACCACAAGTTAACTATTTTGATTTCATTAAGAAAAAAAAAAAAAAAAAGACTTCAAAAGAGATTTCTTGCAAGATATTAGAGGTTGCATTTTGCCTTTTTATTATTATTATTATTAAATGTAGAAGAAAGAAAGAAAAAGTACAATGCTATTTTCCATGTGACTTAATTGTAGTTATGATGTAGAATACCACTGATCTTAAATTATTTACCAAGGTATTGCTTTCAAAGTAAAGTTGTTTTGTCAGGATAAATATTGAACAAAATGATTATGAATCATCATGGCAAGTTTTAATACAGATCAGAAAGTAAATTAATCCAAGTCTGCCTGACTCCTTGTGCTTCTTTTTTTCTCCTCAGATACAAATGAAGAGTAAACAATGTTTTGGCAATTTTTAGGTTAATCATGTAGAACTGATTACTCAAGAAGAATGTTATTAACATTTAGTCAGTTTATACCCTACAATATGACAAATTAAAATTAATGTTGATGTTTTTAAGGTATCAAATGGATTATGATTTTAAGATAAATGAGAATAGTTATAAAAAACTGATATTATTTTTTGGTGGGTGAGGCTGTGAATCTAGCAATTTAAAAACTCCTACTTAAATCTCCACAAGTAAACAGCACAACTAATTAACAAAATGTAACTCTCAATGGGTAGTTTCTTCTTTTACTCTAAACAGGTTGTTTTTGAAGAGCAACAGCTAATGATAATCAGTTATCAATGATTCCTCCAGGAACAGCTATGGTGAAAACTTGTCAACAGTTTAATAACAAAAGAAAGCTTTGCTTCTTAGATTGAATATATTTGATACATTTTCAACATTTGTAAGCTGTTGTTCCATTTGCTCTTAAGTGCTTGTGAGTTGATTCTGATTCATAGCGGCCATTTACAGGGTTTCTGAGAAGTGTCTGATGGGTTTGAACTGCTGACTTTGAGGTAAGCAGCCCAGTGCTTATCCTACAAAGTCACACCTTGGTTCACTTTTGAATTTATTTAATTAACTGGTTCTCATATGCATTCTTGATGGCATACACATATAAATATATAATTTAAACTAGTCTTTCTATTTACAAAGTCATTGATGTAATTAAAGTATCAACTTTTGAATCAGGTCTAAAGCAATATATATTACACACTATGATATAAATTATTGAATGGTGCAGAAAGCATCAAGAGAAGATGGAAGAAATATATAGAGTCACTGTACCAAAAGGAAATGGTTCATGTTCAACTGTTTCAAGAGGTAGCATATGATCAAGAGCCAATGATTCTGAAGGAGGAAATCCTAGGTGCATTAAGGAATTGGCAAACAACAATGCCCAGGAATTGATGGAATAAAAAGTGAAATCTTTCAAGAAAGTGAGGCAGCAAGGAGGCACTCACTCATCTATGCCAAGATATTTGGAAGACAACTATCTGGTCCACTGATTGAAAGAGATCCATATTTGTGTCCATACCAAAGAGACGTGATCCAATGGAATGTGGAAATCATCGAACAATCTCTTTGATACTCCATGTGAGTAAGGTTTTACTAAAGGTAATACAGAAATGGCTACAATCATACATTGACAGAGAACTTCCAGAGGTTCAAGCAGAATTCAGAAGAGGCTGTGGAAAGAGGGATATCATTGCTGATGTTCGGTGGATCTTGGCTGAAAGCAGAGAATATCAGAAAGATGTTTACCTGTGCTTTATTGATTATGCAAAGGTTTTCAATTGTGTGGCTCATGACAAGCTATGGACAACATTGCAAAGTATGAGTACTCTGGAATGCTTAATTGTGTTCATGAGGAATCTGTACCTGGACCAAAAGGCAGTTGTTTGAACAGAACATGGGAACACTGAGTGGTTTAAAATTAAGAAAGGTGTGCAACAAGGTTGTATTCTTTCACCATACTTATTCAACCTGTATGCTGAGCAAATAATCTGAGAAGCTGGGTTCTATGAAGAAAAGGATATTATGCTGGGTAAGATGGAGGGTCAGAGAAAAAGAGGAAGACCCCCAATGAGATGGATCAGCCAGGAGGCATCATTGATGGCATTGAGTGTGACGGCGGTAGTGAGATTGGCCCAGGATTGGACATTGATTTGTGCATGGGGTCACTATGAGTTGGTTGGCACCAGACAACAACAATGAAGAAAAATGTGACATCAGGATTGGAGGAAGACTCTTTAACAACCTGTGATATACAGATGACACAACCTTGCTTGATGAAAATGAAGAGGACTTGAAACATTTACTGATGAAGATTAAAGAGCACAGCCTTCAGTATGGATTACATCTCAATGTAAAGAAAACAAAAATCCTCACTACTGGAACAATAAACAGCATTCTTATCAATGGAGAAAAGATTGTAGTTGTCAAGGACTTCATTCTTCTTGGATCAACTATGAACACTCACAGAAGCAGCAGACAAGAAATAAAGTGACTATTACATTAGGCAAGTCTGCTGCACAAGACCTTTTAAAGTGTTAAAGAGCAAAGATGTCAGCTTGAGGATTAACGTGAGCCTGACCGAAGCCATGGTATTTTTAATAACCTCATATGTGTGTGAAAGCTGGACGGTGAATAAGGAAGACGGTAGAAGAATTGATGCTTTTGAGTTATGGTGTTGGAGTAGAATATTGAAAGTGCCATGGGATGCCAAAAGAACCAATAGATCCATTTTGGAAGAAGTGCATCTAGAATGCTCCTTGGAGGCCAAGATGGCCAAACTTTATCTCTCATACTTTGGACATATTGTCAGGAGGGACCAATCACTGGAAAAGGATATCATGTTTGGTAAGGTGGAGGGTCAGAGAAAAAGAGGAAGACCACCGACTAGATGGATTGGCCAAGTGGAAGCATCAATGGACTCAAGCGTGACAACAGTAGTGAGGTTGGTCCAGTATCGGGCAGTCTTTTGTTCTGCTGTGCATAAGGTTGCTATGGGTGGGTACCGACTAGATGGCACCTAACAACAAACAACAACATGATGTCAATTAAGGAGCTCTGGTAGCATAGTGGGTACAAATCAGGCTGTGAACCTTACAGTCAGCAATTTGAAACTACCAGCTGTTCTGCAGGAGAAAGATGAGGCTTTCTGCTCCCGTAAAGATTTACAACCTTGAAAACCCTGTACAGGTTGCTATGAGTTAGAACTGACTCCAAGGCACATAACTACCACCATGATATAAATTGCATAATGTGATTTTGCATATTCAACATCTTCATACTGTTCATCTGGTATGTACATATGCCAGGTGCACACAAACTCCTTCATGTTTCCACCTCCAAAATACATTTAATAATAGTAATAAAGGCTCCTATGAGGGTCATAAGTTGTCAACCAATGACCTTCTCTAGGATCAGCACTGGACTGCAAACCAAAAGATCAGCAGTTCAAACCCACCACCCGCTCCTCGGAAACCCTATATAGAGTCACTAGAAGTGGGAAACAACTGGACAGCACTTAACAACAATAAACGTACTGTCAATAATGTCACAGGTCCCATGCTGTCTTGTTGTTACTTCCAGGGGTGAGCTCATCCATCTCTGTCGTGTGACTGCTACATGATTTGACTGAGTTATTCAATTTTAAAACCCTTTGATTGCTTATTTGTTCATTGAAAATATCAGGAAGACAACTGACAAAACTCTTCATGATATATCTACATTCTCTCTCTCTCTCTCTCACACACACACGCACACGCACACACACACGCACACGCACACACACACGCACACACTCACACACACACACACATACTAGTCCATTAAGGTGATTTTGACTCATGGCAACCCCATGTGTGTCAGAAAAACTGTGCTCCATGGGATTTTCATTGATTGGGTTTTCAGTGGTTGGGTTTTCAGCAGTAGTTCATTAGGTCTTTCTTTCTTCTGAGAAACTTATGTGAGGACTCCTGTTGTGGTATTGTGAAATGAGCACTGAACTTCTGAGCATAATGTTGGCAGTTCAAACTCACTAGATGCTTGTTGATGGCTATTCGTCTGAACCAACATGATAGCATTTAACAGCAGCAGCTTGTAAGGATTTAAGTGCCTTAGTTGCTGATTGAGTTAATCATTTGTACCATACCTAAGGACTCCTGATAATAGAGGTACTTAAAGTTCTTTCAACAAATTCCCTGCTAACATACAGATTTATCATCAAAGTCTTCTCTTCTATGAAATCTGCCTTGTCTTTAAAACATTATATTACTTGAATAAACAAGTGACTTCTAGGTCCTAATTTTAGATATTGGACTATTTGCTCTCTTCTGGAGTGGTATACTCTAGAAGAACATGACATCAGGATTGGAGGAAGATTGGTTAATAACCTACAATATTCATATGGTACAACCTTGCTTACTGGACATGAAGAGGACTTAAAATACTTACTGGTGAAGATGAAAGACCACAACCTTCAATATGGAGCACATCTCAGTGTAATGAAAAGAAAAATCCTCACCACTGCACCAGAAAAAGAAGATTCAAGTTGTCAAAGACTTCATTTTCCTTGGATCCACAATCAATACTCATGAAAGCAGTAGTCAAGAAATCAAATGTCATGTTGCATTAGGCAAATCTGCTGCACAAGACCTATTTAAAATGTTCAAGAGCAAAAATATCAGTTCAAGGACTATGGTGAGCCTGATTCAATCCATAGAATTTTCAAATGCCTCAAATACATGTGAAAGTTGGACAATGAATAAATAAGACTATAGAAGAATTGATACATTTGGTATGGTATTGGAGGAAAATGGTAAAAGTACTATGAACTGCCAGAAGAACAAACAAATCTGTGTTAGAAGAAATACAGGACTTCTAGTCGGATGTTTGAGGAGGCCAACCCCTTACATAGACCACTGTAAAGATAAGAAAGAACAAATGAAACAGACACAAATGAAAATCCTGGAGCCCTGAACTTTAGCAGAAAGGTTACAGAAGTAGACTGAGTGCTTGCTGGGAAAAGAAGCAAACCAGTGATGGCAAGAGAAGGACACTGACTTGTGAAAGGTTGACCAGACACAGCACAACCATCTTGAACTTTTGTGAACAGCTGTGGTGACAGAAGGTGGCTTAGCAGAGCAGATTCATACAGATGATGAAAAAGGCACAATTCCTTCTTTTTTTCCCTGGTTCCCCTGATAACCAAAGGTGTGGTCAGTAACCACCCTTATCCACCTCCTGTGCAGACTCTGCTCTCTGAGAGTTCAGAGCATCATAGTTGTGAACCATGCCAGTATGAGGTAGGGGTATACTGTGTTGTTTTGTTGCCTGGACATAGGTGGGCTTAGCTCCAAACATTCAGAACCCCCAGACTTACCAGACCAGCATTAGCCTAGTAGAAGCCCTCATAAGCAGCAATCTTGTTGCCCTGTGGTCCTAACAGACACTAAAACCAGCTCTATCAAGAGCCTCCATGAACTACTTCCAGATTAAGTGCTCTGAACATAGATAACATCTAGCCCTATAGGAGGAACTCCATCTAGGGACAGGAACTCCACTGTTACTCCCTCCTGAGCACACCTTGTGAGCTCCTTAACTGGAAGGAGTCCTAGAAATTTCTCCTTTTCAGGTTTAACAGCTGCATAAATTTTCCATTTTTTTTTTTCCTTTCATTATTTTGCTGTTTTACTTTGCTTATTCTTTCTTCTCCTTCTTCACTTTCCATTCCCTTGAATTTCATCCTTTCTATCTCCCCTTTTGTTTCTCTCTTATCTTTTGTTTCTCATTTCTCATAATTTTCTTTTGTCTTCCAACTATTTTTTTTTCTCTTTCTATATTCTCTTTCCTTGTTTTTTCTGAGTCTTTTTTTATTTCTTCCTTTCATTTTCTGTTTCTTAATTTTGTTTGTTATGTATCTATTTTCTTGTCTCACTTCTTTTTTTGTTATTACATCTTTTTCCTTTTTTCTTTCTCTTACATTTATATTTTCCTCATTTATCATTTTCTCTTTTCTTTGTTGGTTTCTTGTTTGATTATTTTGTTTTGTTTAATTGTGTATGTGTGTGGGGTTTCCTTTTTCCCACCTAACAGGAAACAGCAACCATAACCATACAGCCCAGCCACATCATACCCTCTACAGTTCCACGCACTGGGTGAGAGCCAATGCCAGCTGATATACCACCTGATCAATGATAGACAGCAGTCGATACCACCCAAACCCATCCTAAACTGAGTTGTATGAACAACGAATGACGAATGGTGCACATGTTTCTGTTTTCTATGTACATTCATAGGAGACTGTGAGAGCCTAAGAACACACCAACATACAATCAGCAATTTTATACAAGTATGACAACACCACAAAGCCTCAGAGACAAAAGATAATTTCAGCTCACTCAAGGAAACAAAAGATAATGACTCAAACAAAAGCCTAAGATGTGGAGGCAGAAAATGTTTCTGAGGCAGAAAAGGCAATGGAACTAACTGAAAAAGAATTTAATAGAATGATACTTAGGTTCTTTCAAAGGATTGACAGAAAGTGCGAGTAAATCAAAGAGAACACAGGAAAATTTTTGAAGAATTCAGGAAAATGCTACAAGAATAAACAGACAAAATCAGTGCAAATTTTAAAACAATACAAACCTGCAATTAGAAATCCAGATTTATACTAAGATCTCAGATATGGACAATACATTGAAAGCACAAAGGAATAAATACAAAGCAATGGAAGCCCGGATTAATGAGCATGGAGGAAAATCTCTTAATGCTAGTATGCTAGAAGAACAATCAGAAAAAGAATTGAAAAATCTGAGGAAAGCCAAGAGTTATGTGGAACACCAAGAAGAGGCATAACTTATGGATAATCAGAATTCCAGAACATAAAGAGATAACTAAAAGCACAGAGAAAATTGTCAAAGAGTTGTTAGAAGAAAATTTCCCTAACCTCATAAAAGATGAGAAGATAAGCATACAAGAAACTCAACAAACCCCAAAATCGGTAGATCCCAAAGAAAATGATGAATACATCCCATAATCAAACTTTCCAAAATCAAAGACAAGGAATAAATCCTGAGAGCAGCTCTAGAAGATGAAAAAGAAGAACCAATAAAACTAAACTCTGATGTCTTAGCAGAAACATGCAGGCAACAAGGCAATGGAATGACATATACAAAATGTTGAAAGGAAAATAATTGCCATCCAAGAATTATATACCCAGAAAACCCGTCCCTCAAATATGATGGTGAAATTAAGACATTTCCAGATAAACAGAAATGAAAGGTATTTGTAACAACCAGACCAACTTTACAAAAACACAAAAAGGTGTTCTTTGGACTGAGAACCAACAAGAACAGACAATACCCTGAGATAATAGGCACGAAAACACCATTCAGGATGTAATCCATATATGTTGTTGTTAGGTGCCATCGAGTTGGTACCAACCTATAATGACCTTATGCACAGCAGAACGAAATACTGCCTGATCCTGGGCCAACCTCACTACTACTGCCACGCTTGAGTCCATCAATGCTGCCAGTTGGCCAGTTCATCTCATTGGGGGTCTTCCTCTTTTTCTCTGACCCTCCACCTTACCAAACATGATATCCTTCTCCAGTGACTGGTCCCTCCTGACAATATGTCTGAAGTATGAGCCTCAAAGTTTGGCCATGTTGGCCTCCAAAGACCCCTCTGGCTTCACTTCTTCCAAAACAGATCTATTGGTTCTTTTGGCAGCCCATGGGACTTTCAGTATTCTCCTCCAACACCACAACTCAAAAACATCAATTATCTACGGTTTTCCTTATTCTCTGTCCTGCTTTCACAGGCATATGAGCTTTTTGAAAATAGAAGTATTTGAAGTAAAATAAGCTTACAGAACTGTAAATAGGGATCCAGTGATATCAATTTATAATGAAATCAACTACCAAGCAAAGAGAGGGAATCATACAGATACACAAATTACAAATAGTAAGAAAGTCAAGTAGATATCAAGATAAAACAGACAGTTTTATGTGGGGAAAAGAATAAGTTACAGGGTTACCTCAAACAAAATCGGTACACATCAAAATAAAAAAGAGGAAAATAAAAGAGATTTGGAAAACAGCACAACAGAAATGAAAATGAAAAGAAAATCTAAAAGGTGAACTCTGCAGAAAATCATGTGGAACAAAGAA
Organism: Chrysochloris asiatica; assembly: GCF_000296735.1. Taxonomy (NCBI): domain Eukaryota; kingdom Metazoa; phylum Chordata; class Mammalia; order Afrosoricida; family Chrysochloridae; genus Chrysochloris; species Chrysochloris asiatica. The sequence goes on from NW_006408530.1 coordinate 14,750,831, forward strand.
ATCAACATCATCACAAAAACATACACAGAAAAATCAGACCAATAAATTCATACCTCCTACAGGGTTGCTATGCGTCAGAACCAACTCGACAGCACTTCACAACATCAACAAATCCATAATTACACAGAATGTAAATTGATTTAATGCACCATTCAAGAGACAGAGAGTTGTACAATGAATAAGGAAACAAAATCCTTTGATATGCTGTCTACATGGGACACATCAAAGAGATGGAGACAGCCTAAATGCCCATTAACAGAAGAAGAGTTAAATAAATTTTGCTACATACACATGATAGAATACTACCTAATGTTGAAGAGTAACAATGAATCTGCAAAACATCCCATAATATGGTTGAACATTACATAGAGTGAAATTAGTCAATCACAATAGGACAAATATTGTATGAGACTAAAGTTGTAAAAAGTTAAGAAAAGGTTTTCTTGATAAAGGAAATTTTCTATGATTTGGAGGCAGGGGAAGGAAGAGGAGTGGGAAAATAATTCATGGGCTAAAGAGTAAACACATGTTAACATGGGTGGTGGGGCAATATAGAACAAGTGGGAGGCTGGCAGGGAAGCAAGAGACACAGGGAAGAATGCAAGAATTGAAGTGAATAGAGGTAAATACGGTTAAATCATGGTACATAGAGATTATTGCAATCATTGTAATGAGACAATGTATATAATTTGTTGAGTGTAAAACTGATGATCTCCTCTGAAACCTCCACTCAATTCTCAACAAGAAATTTAGAATAAAAAGGAAGAAATACAGCCAGAATGCTCCTTAGAAGCCAAGATGGCCAGACTTCATCTCTCATATGTTGGACATATTATCTACAGGGACCAATCCCTGGAGAAGGACATCATGCTAGGTGAAGTGGAGGGTCACCAAAAAGAGGAAGACCCCTAATGGGATCAATTGGCACAGTGACAGAAGCAGTGGGCTCAAGCTTTACAACTATTGTAAGAATATTGCAGGGCCATGCAGTGTTTCATGGTTTTATGCATGTGGTAGCCATGGGTTGGAGCTGACTCAACCTAACAACAATAACAGCAACAACAAGCCTACACTTTAAAGTTTTTAATATTAAACAGCTATTGATATATAATTCAAAACCTTATAATTCACTAATTTAAAGTGCACAGGCTTTACTATATTTATAGAGTTATGGCATCATCACTGCAATCAATTTTATAAATTTTTCATCTCCTCAAAAGGAAATGCTGAACCCATTAGAATTCAGTTCCCATTTCCACCCAAGTTCCCCATGCCTAGACAACCACTAATCTATTTTCCACCTTACAGATTGTCTTTATGTCTTTAATAGACATTTCATGTAAGTGGAACCATGTGATTTGTGGTCTTTTGGCTTTCTTCACTTAGCATAATATTTTCATGGTCTATCCAAATTGTAGCATCTACCAGCTACCAGCTCTGGGAGTATAGTGGTTATGCATCAGGCTGCTAACCTCAATGTTGGCAGTTAGAAACTACCAGCTGTTCTGTGGGAGAAAGATGAGGCTTTCTGCTCCCGTAAAGATTCACAGCCTTGGCACCCCTGTGCAGGGTCATTATGAGTTGGAACCGACTCCACCGTATTTAACAACAACAACAAAAAAACAGTTCTTAAAATTTTTTATTGATTAATAATATTTTATTGTATGGATATACCACATTTTATTTATCCAGCCATCATGTTGATAGATATTTGAATTGTTTCCACTTTTTGGCTATTCATTTCACTGGACCACCAGATCAGTTTGAACCACTGCTTTTCTAAATGACTGTTCTTTATTACTTTGTGAAAAAAGTAATAAGGACGGCAATTTCTTCACATCCTACTCAATATTTATGGTTTTTTTTTTTTTTTTTGTTTTTTTTTTTTTCCTACTGGGTGGAATTATGGTGTCACTCTGTGGATTAATGCACTGGACTACAAGTCGGTTTGAGCCTCAAGAACAGCAGTTAAACCTCACCAGCTGTTCCTGATAAACCCTATACAGGGTCCATTAGGGTTGGAATTAACTTAACAACAATATCCTAGTGGGCATGAAGTGGTTTTACATTGTGATTTCACACTGTGGTTGTAATTTGTATTTCCCCAATGGCTTGGGATTTTGAGCATGTATTCATGTGCTTATTATCCATTTGTGTATCTTTATTTTTGTTATTGTTAAGTACCATTGAGTCTGTAGGGTTTCTGAGGGTGTAAATCTTTATGACAGCAGAAAGCCTCACCTTTCTCTCATACAGTAAATGGCAAGTTCTAGTCACTGAATTTATGATTAGCAGTCCTGTGCTTACCCTACAACAGATCACTATCTATTCAGATCATTTACTTATTGTTCAATTATTTTATCTTCTTGAGTTATGATTCCTTTATAAATTCTGGATACAAGTTCCAAGTCAGATACATGATTTGAAGGCATTTTCTTCTATTCTTGGGGTTGTCTTTCTACTTTTTTAGGGTATCTTTCGAAACACAAAAGTTATCAATTTTATTGAAATCTGATTTATCTATTTTTGGTTTTGTTCTGTGTGTGTGTGTGTTTGGTGCATTATGTAAGAAAACTGCCTATGACAGGTCATGGAGATTTACTGTTATATTTGCTTCTAAGAATTTACATGGATCTGATCTGTCGTTGATGTCATAGCTCAGTTCTGACCCATAGTGATCCTATGGACAGCATAATGAAGCACTATCCGATCCTGCATTTGTCATTATTCACCCATTTTTATAGTCACTGTGTCAATACATCTTGTTGAAGATCTTCCTCTTTTTCACTGACCTCTGCTCTTTACCAAACATAATAATATCCTTATCCAGCTACTGGTTCCTCTATTTTAAGTTAATTTTTGTGTTTGTTCCTTGACTCCTGTCCTAACTTCTGCTTCTATTCTCAAAGGCCATGCTCCAATAATTGATATGTAGTGTTAGGGGTTTGTTGTTGTTAAGTGCCGTGCCGTTGAGTCCGACTATAGTGAACCTGTATAGCATTTCCAAAGGAGCTCTAGTAGCATGTTGTTGTTGTTATGTGCCGTGGAGTCAGTTCAGACTCATAGCGACCCTGTATAGGGTTTCTGAGGCTATAAATCTTTACGGGAGCAGAAAGCCTCATCTTTCTCCTGCGGAAGAGCTGGTAGTTCCGAACTGCTGACCTTGCGGCTTGCAGCCTGATCCATAACCACTACACTACCAGAAGTCCTTTTCGGTCTGCTTATTTCAAGTTCAGCAGTTCAAAACTACCAGAGGTTTTACAGAAGAAAGATGAGGCTTTCTGATCCAGTAAAGATTTACAGCCACATAAACCCTATGTAGGGTTGCTGTGAGTCAGAACCGACTCCAAGGCACGTAACTACCACCATAGTGTTTCCAAGGAGCAACTGGTGGGTTTGAACTGCCGAGCTTGTGGTTTGCAGTCCAGTCCTGATCCTACAGTGCCACACCAGGAGTCCAGTGGAGTTTATAACAGATGAAATAATTAAATCTGCATTTCTTTTCTTCTCAATCTCCTTAGGCAATGAGTATAGTTATTTAACATTATATCTATGGAATGAAGAACACAACAGATTTGTTTTTAACATTTTCTAGAGAAATCTGGGATATGGAATATAACATAGTTTTACGGTTTTTCTTATGTAGAGACCATGGTTGTTTGAGTGGGTATGGTTAGATTCAGCTGGAGACTTTTCTAGTGCTAATGAGAAGCTGCATGTCGCAAGCTGTCACGACTCCACAGAAAAATAAAAAGTCACCTAAAGTAAATCCATAAGGAGAAATGCCTCAAAATTGGAGGTGAGGTTGTACCTTAAGATTGCTTCATGTACATTTACTGATAAACTCATGATTGTTAGGGGATATGGTTTCTTGCAGTACTTTGTGGAGGGGTAAGTTTACTAAAAAGGAAATTTGCCATGTGGAGAAAGTGACCTTTTTTTCAAGTTAATGATTTGAACAGGAATTTAAATGAGCTATTGCCAGTGGTGCTATAGGACAAGCGCTTGACTTGTAACCACAAAGTAAGTAGTTCATATCCACCAGCTGCTCCTCGGAAACTCTATACAGAAACACTGAGTTGGAACTAACTCAACGGTACTTAAGACAACAACAAGAAGCCCTGATAATGTGGTTGGTTACACATTGGACTGCCTACCTCAGGGTCAGAAGTTTGAATCCACTGGCTGCTTCACAGATGAGAATTTCTGCTCCCATAAATGTTTGCAACTTTGGAAATCAACCACATACAGAGTTGCTATGAGACTGGAGAAAGTCAATGGCACACAACCACTGATATTACAATTGTCAGCCCCTAAGGGCATCACAGGCATCACTGAATCAATGCTGATTTCCAAGATTTTGAAAAACAGGATGATCCCTATCATGTCTTAATGATACCAGAACCCCCAATGAGTAAAGGCAACTAAGCAGAGATCTTGCTTCCTTCCGTCAATTCATTTTCAGTTGCTACAAAAACTGGTATTTAAATTATTACCAAGGGATTCAGATTCACTATAAAAATCAAGCATTGCCTTTTTCTCAAAAAAAATGAATCTAAAACTTTGAGTTTAGATTATTATTCAAAGTATAATATGTCAATACTTTAGATTCTATTATAATAAATCACAGTATATAAATACTTTAAGTTATTGAGTAAAGAAGCCTTGACTTCTATTTATGTGGCAGTGAGATGAAAGAAAATGTTATAAATGTCAACTAATATGAGAAAAAGGATTTATTGGAAAAATATAATTAGGAGTCAACTAAAGAGAGGCAAAAGAGATCTTCTGTTGCCCATTCATTCAAAAAACAGATGAATCGGGACTATGACACATTTCAAAGTATTGTTTCAGGGGACATACAGCTGAGAACTGCTCCCCCTGGTCTTCAACCACAAGAGTGCTAACTGCTTTGGCTGTAGAGTATAAAAAAGATAGCTTTTACACAGCAAACAGTTTATATGAGAATTTCAGCATTAAAGGAAATCATCTAAGATAGGTAGCTGCTAGCATGTGGTGACTTCCTGGGATACGTTTGGTTAAGACCACAAGGGAGAAGAGGCCTTGACTCCAGTTCAGCTTATTGTCAGGAAACATAAGCTACTTGAATCTTCTACTGTACAATTCAAGGAGCTCTGCTAGTGTAGTGGTTACGAGTCGGGCTGTTAACCTCAGGGTCAGCAGTTTGAAACTACCAGCTGTTCGGCCAGAGAAAGATGAGGCTTCCTGTAAAGTTTTACAGCCCCGGAAACCCTGTATGGGGTCGCTATGAGTCAGAACTGACTCCACGGCATATAACCACCACCACTATACAATTCAACCTGTATCTTTCTGCATTTTGTATTGTGCTCCAATTTATAACTTGGTACTAACCTGGTGTGGTGCTGTGGGATAATGCACTGGATTTCAAAGTCAGTTTGAGCTGCAAGGTTCAAGCTCACCAGTTACTCCACAGAAACCCTGCAAAGGGATCCTATGGGTTGGAACCGACTCGACGGCACTTAAATATAACAACAGCAACCAAACTATTACTGCTAATAACAATCATAATCTATAAATTCTTGATGAATATAATATCCAGCATTATGGAGAAGGAGCTCTGGTAGCGTAGTGGTTACGAATCGGGCTGCGAACCTTAAGGTCAGCGGTTCGAAACTACCAGATGCTCCGCGGGAGAAAGATGAGGCTTTCTACTCCCGTAAGGATTTACACCCTCGGAAACCCTGTACAGGGTCGCTATGGGTCGGAACCGACTCGAAGGCACTTAACAACAACAACAACAACATTATGAAGAGAGAGGGAATATAATCCACAAACTACACTCATTTCTAACACCAATTTCAAGTTCAGAGGACTCCAAAACTATACTTGTTATTATTGCTGTTGTTAGGTGCCACCCAGTCAGTTCCTATTCACAGCAAGACTATGCACAACAGAATGTCACACTGCACAGTCAGTCCTGCACCATCATCACAGTTGGTATGCTTGAGACCACTGCTGTCACCTCTGTATCAATCCATCTTGTTGAGGGTCTTCCTCTTTGGGGCTGGTCTTCCACTTCACTATGAGGTCCTTCTCTAGGAATTGCTCCATCCAGACAACATATCCAAGATAGGAATTAAAGTCTCACAATCTTTGTTTACAAGAGAATTCTGGATGTACTTCTTCCAAGACAGATTTATTCGTTCTCCAGCAGTCTATGGTAATTTCAAAATTCATTTCAAATACCATAATTCAAATGCATTGATTCTTCTTTGATCTTCCTTATTCATCATCTAACTTTCACACGCATATGAGATGATTGAAAATACCATGACGTGAGTTAGGCACACCTTAGTCCTCAAAACTTACATCTTTGTTTCTGATCACTTTGAAGAAGTCTTTTTGCAACAGATTTGCCTAATGCAATGTGTGGCTTAGTTTCTTGACTGCTGCTTCCATGATTCTGTGTATTACTTCTATCTTATTTAGTCATTTAATATTTTGCCTATTGTTGTTGTTGTTAAGTACCATTGAATGGATTCTAACCCATAGCGACCCTATATAGGGTTTCCAAGGAGCAGCTGATGAGCTTGAACCACAGACCTTGCAGTTCAAACGACTTTGCAGTCTGACACATTAGCCCACAGCGCCACACCAGGACTCCTATAGAATCCTTCAAAATTGAAACCCATGGCTTGAAATTTTCTTCAGTTTTCCAGTTTGAGAAATGATGAACATGTTCTTCTCTTTTGGTTTCCTAACTCCTGGCCTTTGAACATTTCATTATAATAGTTTACTTTGTCTTCTCAAGCTGCACTTTCAAATGTTATTTTACATCATCATTTTTTCCAGTTGCTTTAGCTTCTCTATACTCAAGAGGAAGTTTCAGAGACTCCTCTAAATCTATGTTGATCTTTTCCTTCTTCTCTGTCTTTAGTGACCTTCATGCATGCTGTTCTTGATGTCATCCTAAACTCCTATGGTCTTTGGTTATTAGTGTCTAATGAGTCAAACCTGTTATTAAAATAATCTCTTAAATTTGGGTATGACCTAATTAAGGTCCTGGTGTGGCATTGTAGGATAAGCACTTGACTGCTAATCACAAGGTCAGCTGTTCAAACCTACCATCTACTTCTTGTAAATCCTACGCAGGGTTGATATGAGTCAGAACTGACTCGACTTCAGTTAACAACAACAACAAATACTTATGCTCTTATTTTGGTTCTCATGGACTTGTTTTAATTTTCTCAAGCTTCAGCCTGAACTTACATATGAGCAACTGATGGTCTGTTCCACAGTCATCCCCTGGCCTTCTTTTGGTTGATGTAATTGATCTTCTTTATTGTCTATACCCACATATGTAGCTAATTTGATTTCTGTATATTCTACCTGGTGAAGTCCACATGTTTATTCACCATTTATGTTGCTAAAAAAAGATATTTACAACAAATAAATCATTTATCTCACAAAATTCTATAATATGGTTTCCAGGATCATTTCTATCACCAAGTCATCTTTTGCAACCACTGATTCTTCTTATTTACTTCCAACTTTTACATTCAATTCACCAACAATTATCAAAGCATCTTGATTGTGTGTTTGATCAATTTCAGACTGAAGGAACTGGTAAAATTCTTCAATTTCAGCATGGTTAGAATTAGTGGTTGGTGCAAGCTTTTAAATATTAGTGGTATTAACTGGTCCTGCTTGTAGGCATATGGATATTATCCTATCACAGACAGCATTGTACTTCAAGATAAATCTTGAAATATTCTTTTTGATGATGAGTGTGACATAATTGTTGTTCATTTTGTTGTTCCTGGCATGGTAAATCACATGATTGACTAATTCAAAATGGCCAATAGCAGTCCATTTCAGATTACTAATACCTAGAATGTTTATGTGTTCCATTTCATTTTGACAACTTCCAATTTTCCTAGATTCACTATATCAGACAATGTTCCATTGCTGTTCAAAGTTTTCAGTGGCTTAACTTTCAGAAGTGGTCCACCTTTCCTTTTTTCCAGTCTGCCTTAGTCTGAAAGCTTCAGTGAAACCTGTCTACCTTGAGTGATTCTGCTGGCAATGGCAATAAAGGTGGTGTGACTTCCAGCATCACAGTGACACAGAAGCCACCACAGTATGACAAACTGACAGATGAGTGGTGGAAGACCACCCTTGTTGTTGTTCTTATGTGCCGTGGAATTGGTTCTGATTTATAGCGACCCTGTACAGGGTTTCTGAGCCTGTAAATCTTTATGGGAGCAGAAAGCCTCATCTTTCTCCCACGGAACAGCTGGTAGTTTCGAACTGCTGACTGTGAGATTAGCAACCCAATTCATAACCACTAAGCAACCAGAATAATTCATTAAAAAAATTCATAAAACTCTGTTATATTCAAGGTCACACAACTATTGCAAGCTAAGGGGCCCTAGTTAAAATCAGCCAAGGTGCATAGGTCATAGTCATGGAAATTTCCAAGCATAGAGTTTCTAGTTGTCTTCTCCATGGAGTTATGGACAACATTTCTTCTCAAAATCAATGTGCAATATTACTTATTGAGTATTACCAACCTGGGCCTTGACACTCAGTCATTATTAGAACTTGATCACATAAACTTTGTTGCTCATCTAAATAGCAGAACTTGATCTCCAACTTTTTCAGAGATTGAGCTGATATTTTGTAATCCAAAATCTGCACTGTAAATCTCCTTACTGATATGGCTCAAAGCCCTCAACTTGAACCTCAGGCAAACAAAGACACATCTATTAGGCAGGGTATTCTAATAGCTTCGATTACTTCCAGATGCTGTGGGTAAAGCCAGATCTCTCTATGGGTAAGGTTAAATTTTTGCTATATAAGTATTCATATAAGCAAACATAAAATAAGATGCATTTCTTTATATTCTTTCTTTGGATTCACCCATATATAGGAGAATAGACTCTTTTTTGAAATTTTTATACATAACAGGTAATTTTCCTACTAAATATCACAATAACATTTATTAAAATATTATTATTACCAATTCCTGAAATTCATTGACAGGTTAAATAAATTGTTCAATGTTACCCTAAGTAGAACATCTAGAATTCAAACCCAAGTGTCAAATCACACACTCTATCTCTGATTTTACTTTTCAAGTAGTAATTTTACAAAATGCAATGCAAATGTACTAATTTGCTGATGTCTTTTCTTGTATATTAAAAAGATGGTTTTTGAACAAGTGAATGGTTCACTTTGTTCCACCAGCTCTCCACCACCACTTGGCCTCAACTTTCTTGAACTCTGCAACCAAACTTAAGGTTACAGGATTGGTAGGGTGGTGAGAAAAATTACAAAATGAAAAGATATACATTTTCTACTCTATTCTATCTAGAGTAGGTTGAAATCTGGGTTAAATTGGAGTATGGGGAATAGTACATTGTGAAATTCATCTCTCTGTTTTTGAGTAGTTTCAGGGAGAAATTGATGTGATAGAACATCCTGAGGCATAGAACAGAGAAAAGAATGGTCATAGTTTCTGTATATTGATTGACCTGTAGACTATAAAAGATGAAAGGGCAAAGGTGGGTGTGGGGATTTTTGTTTAGCTAAAAATTCTTGGTTCCAACCAAATGTAACTTAGATGCATAGCAAAATAATAAAATAGAGCTGCCTGTTTTTTGTTTCTCTTATTATTTAGTTGCAAAGTGTACTCAGTGTTCCATTTTCATAAAGAAGTTTTTTAAATGAAACTGCTTTTCTCTTTCTCATAATTCCTTCAGTTACAATGATTTTATAAATTCCATTAAATATATTTTATTAATTTTAATTATATTCTGAAATAAATTTTATGACACTTGAAATCTACAGCTACTTTTTGACCCTCTCCATATTTTTTAATCAGTGTCCAACAAACAGCATTATGTATACAATAACTGCTCATAATGCTGGCCAAAAACAATTGATTGACCACCTGCTGGGAACAAACAGTGTTCAAAACCTTCAAGTCTTGTTTCTGGATCTGCATCTCAACTGCTAAACTTCTGGAAATCGTGGTCTAGTCAAGTTTACATAGAATCCTAACCATTACAGTCCACATTAGTCATCTTGAAACCTATCAGCACTATGTGTAATCTCTAAATAAAGTAAATTATAAAATCATACAAAACCTAATATGATATAAACATGTACAATCAAAAAAGCACTGGGGCATTCTGCTCCCATAAAGATTTACAGCCTCGGAAACCCTGTACAGGGTCGCTATGGGTTGGAACCGACTCTACGGTACTTAACATCAAATATATATATATATATATATATACTCTACGGCACTTAACATCAAATATATATACTTAAATATCCAAAAGGCAAGTTCTGCAAGCCAGCCTCCTGCCCGTAGGCACATAGCCTTACTCAGTCCTTGGGCTTGAGTCCATAGCTTCTCTGTTTTTCCATGTCACTGTCTCTACCACTGAAGTCACTTTTCCAGGCAAGGATTTCTCGATGCTCCACTTAATGCTCTTCCTTAATGATGGTCTTAGAATCATCTGTTCCTGAAATGAAAGATAACTACTCCCCCCTTTTAGTTACACGTCTTCTGTAATTAAAGTTTTGACAATCACAATTAATTTTACTAACAATTACTTACAATTGAAATAATAAAAAAATAATTTTAAAATGTTTTATTGTGAATTATATGATAATTTACATGGGAGAACATTAGCTTTACATTAATCCTATCATTTATATTTCATTGCCATGGTTACAATCCCCTCCATGCATCATCAACCAACCAAAGGTCATATGCAAGCCTGACCCCCAGTTGTCAGCACACAGACCCTCTCCCTTTCTGGGTCTAAAGTCCCCAGCCACTCCATCTTTCCATATCATCATCTCTGCCACCATCTTGGGCGTCACTGCTTCTCTGGGTAGGGTACCACATTCCACACTTTTCCCTTGATGGTCCCAGGGACCTCCACTCCTAGAGTGCAAAGTCAGTCACTCCCCTCCTTTTGCTACAAAACATCTACCTTTAAATTTCCAACCCTCACAGTCAGTCCTGATAACAATTATTCACTATTGTATCACAAGGGACCTATCCCCATCTCCTTTCATCAGCCCCACCCAGACAGATTGGATACTACTCAGTGGAGATTCTACCTTCCTCTGTGCCCTCTGGATCTAGGCTCCCTCTTGAAAGCTTGTAAGCCAGTCACTTCTTACCTTTGTAGCCCCCCTCCCCATGTTGGGTAGCTAATGTCCAAGTTACTCATCCCTATATGTGTATGGAGGGGTGGGAATCATCCTCACTGTAAAGATTTGTTTCCTCTTTTGATCTACTGCATCCATAGGTGTAGGTCAAGTTCATCAAATTGTATCAGACTACTATTTTTTTCCTCTTCTTGATTCTTCTATTTGAGCTCTGATCATCCAGTCGTTGAAGCCAGGTCAAGTGGGTATTATCTGCAAGTGTATATGTTCTTATGCATATGCCCTGTCTTCGTAGCAGTTAGACGTTTCACTCTCAACTCTAGTCCTCTGTGGCTATGTCATTGACTCTGGGCCCAAAAGTTCCCAGGTTTTGCCACACTGCTGGCCAACCAGGCCTTCACCCAGGTTCACAGGAGTCTATTGAACGTTGTAGGGCTTAGCACACAGCTTCATTGCTGTTTTTCCGTCACTTCTCCTTATCGGTGATGAACGTGGTCACCAATAATAGTGTGTATTCTCATTGAGTCTTACTCTTGGAAGGGGTTTGCCCTGAAGGGACCCGACCACTTGGTTTGATGTCTCCTGGACAAGCAACTTGCTTGTTCTTGTAGTAGTCAATCGGACTGCCATTGTTATTTTGTATTTTTCCTGTTGGTCTTTCTTTCAAGAAGTATCTTCTGTTCTGGATGCTCCAGGCTGGTCTGCTTGTCCTTTCAAATGGAAATTTCCCACCTCAGAAGATTCAGAATGGGGTTCAGGATTCCACCTGTGGTCTTATATAATATAGAGGCTCCACAGGACACCTCCTTCACAGGGCACATTGTAGCCCCATTTTAGGTATTCCAATCAGTTATAGGCAGAAGATGGATTTACAAGCTTACTATGGTGATATTTCTGGCTACTCCTTTCTCTCTCCCTCAAGTGTCTATTTTATAATGGTATGCATGGGAAACCAAGATTCAAAAGACAGCCAAGCATCTTAACATTATTCCCCCCGTTGTGACCATTCCAAGCATGTCTCAATCCTTTTATCCCAGAGCCCTGTTGTTCTAAGGTTGTGTATACATCATTCTTTACCTATATCTCACTTAGCCCATGCAAACCTGCCTAACTGTTTTCCCATCTGCTTTGTTCTTCCATTCCCCTCCCCCTTCTTGGGCATTGCCCCCCTCCCAAGCACCCAAACTATGCTGTATTTATTTCCTACCCTGTGCTTTACCTTCCCCTCCCTCTCCTCACCCCACACCCCACATCCCAGGAACCAGCAAAAAACTACCCTACCCCCCCCCCATAGTATTGGTACTTTTACTTAGTCTTTTACAGTAGTGGTCCTTTTGTGACTGACTATATTCACTCAACATAATGTCCTCAAGGTTCATCCATGTTATGCAGTGGCTTGCAGCTTCCTTGTTATTCTTCAAGGTAGCATAATATTCCATTGTGTGTATGTACCACAGTTTGTTTATCCATTCTTTCATTGTCTCCACCTTTTTGCTATTGTAAATAGTGCTTCTATGAACATTGGTGTGCATATATGGCTCATATTTCTTGTGGATAAATACCAAGTAGAGGAATTGCTAGATCATAAGGTATTTCTATTTTCAACCTTCTAAGGAAGCACCATATTGCTTTCCAGATTGGATCATTTTGCAATCCCACCAGCAAAGACTGAGTGTCTCAGTGTTTCCAAATGCTCGCCAGCATTTATTGTCCTCAGTGGTTAAGAATCGGGCTGCGAACCTCAAGGTCAGCAGTTTGAAACTACCAGCTGTTCTGCGGGAGAAAGATGAGGCATTCTGCTCCTGTAAAAATTTACAGCCTTGGAAACCCTGTACAGGGTCACTATGGGTTGGAACCGACTCGACAGCACTTAACAACAACAACAACAACAACTTTTTTTTTTAATCTTTCCTGTTATTGCTGGTGTGAGATGATATATTATTGTTGTCTTGATTTACATCTTTCTAATGGCTAGTGATTGTGAATATTTCTTCATATGTTTGTTAACTGTCTGGATCTCTTCCTTGGTGAAGTGCCTGTTCATTTCTTGTGCCCATTTTTTTAATTGAGTTATTTGTCTTTTCCTTATAGAGGTGTTGTAGTTTCCTATATATATCTATATATATGCACATCAATATATCTAAAATATATAGGAAACTATATATGTGTCTTCTCCCTCTTTTCTTTGTTAGGTTTGCCAATGGTCTGTCAATATTGTCAATCCTTTCAAAGAACCAGCTTCTTGTACTGTTGATTTTTTCTATAGTTGTTCTGGTTTCTATCTCATTTATTTCTGCTCCAAACTTTATTATTTATTTTCTTTTAGTGGCTGTAGCTTCCCTTTCATGGTGTATTTCTAGTTGTTGTAGATGCTGTCTTAATGTGTTAATTTTGGTTCTTTCTTCTTTTTGGATGTGTACATTTACTGCACTAAATTGTCCTCTCAGCATCGCTTTCACCATGTCCCAGAGATTTTAATATGTTGTATTTTTATTCTCATTTGTTTCTAGGAACTTTGTTAGTTCATGCTTAATTTCTTCGACTACCCAGTCACTTTTCAGTAGGGTGTTATTAAGTTTCCATGTATTTGACTTTATTTCCATAGTCTTCCTATTGTTGATTTCTAATTTGATAACATTGTAGTCTAAGAAAATGCTTTGTAGTCTTTTGATATTTGTAAATTTATGAAGATTTATTTTGTGGCCTAAGACATGGTCTATTCTGGAGAATGTTCCATGTGCACTGGAAAAGAATGTGTATTGTACCATTGTTGGGTTGAATGCTCTGTACATATTTATGAGGTCAATTGTGTTGTTTAAGTTAGCCTGCATATTGCATTACTGTGAAATATTAAAATTCTTCTTAGGGATTCTAGGAAGGAAACATCCTTCATTTATTTATTTTCAAAATGAAAGTTATTTGAGTATATATTTTTGCTGTTTTTGTTTGATATGAGCAAGAAAGCATGTGGCTGATAAATGCTCTAAATGTACAATTTTTTTTTTATCTAGAGCAAAAAATAGATTTTGAATCCTGAAGACAATGGAAAGTTGAGAGAAGCAAAAGAAAAACTAGGATTTGAGTAAAGTGTCAAAGCTCTGGATCAAATATGACTTGAAGACATCTCTATTTCTAAAGCTATCCCTTGATAAGCCTTTCCCATTATTTGAAAAGTTATAATACCAGTCAGTGGTTAACACTATAAAATATAAACCTCAAGATCTACAAAATGTTGTGTTTCTAGCATATGGATAAGAAAATTCAGAGAGACTGGTCCAGAAATAGATATATATAGAAAGACAGAGGAACAGAGAGACAAAGGAAAGAAAGTGAATGAAATTGTAGTTAAAAATAGACAAAAGGTGAAAAAAAGTCTTGAGAAAGTTCAAGTTTTCTAATATGTGGTTCAAGCTACATTTGAGTGCCAGCCACATGACCATGCTTGGAATTTGTGAGAAGAGGCCATATCAGATGTTGTATCTGCATTTTACCTTGAAGTTAGTTCTGTTTTGAAGTTCCTAGGTTTGGAGTTCCAGTTTAGCTTATTCATTGAAAAGCAAAAATTTTTGGAAGAACCAAAATCTCTACTAGGCCTAAATTAATAGAGCAAGGGGTCAAGGAAGTAAGGCAGTTTAAAGCAGATGGTACTGGAAAAACAAAATCTCAGAGATGAGCGTGTGTGTGTGTGTGTGTGTGTGTGTGTGTGTGTGTGTGAAATAGTCAAGAAACTGTCACAGGTGGAGTTGCCTCTTGTGTGTACAATATATGTATATGCACATACTAGGTCAAGGGTCATAAAAGGGAAAGGAGAGAGGATTTCAATAAGTGATGAAATTACAACCTCATACAGGGACCAGGTAATAGAGACTTAAGGCATTAAGTTAAGACTGTTATATTCAGACTCTCTGTGATATGTTGGTTGTCTTTAATTCTCAACTGCACTTTTCTTAGACGGATACAATTTAATTTACCATGAATATTCAGGTGCTTCAGTTTATCATCTATGTCAATTCTATCTAGTTTGTTTGCATAGTGCCATACTTTGTCATTTAGTCATTACACTACCCATTAGTTTTCTTGAACATATTCTTTTTTATAATAATGAGTCAGTGTCAAGAAATCCTGTAGTAAGATCTTGATGTATTTTAAACTGGAGAATCCTTTAAAAAGTGAGTCAATGATGAAAGATTATCATACACCAAAGAGGAAGAAAAAGTAGAAATGTAATGAATCTGGATGATGACATGCCATCTATCTTACACAGGGACACCCAAGAATTGTTGGAAAATGGTGGAAATATGCCAGCAATCATTGTGGCTGATGGTGACCAGGTTGATGATGATGCATTGTCATTTAACTTTTGAAAAATCCTGCGAGGCTCACTATGAAAGTGTGGCAATAGCAATTACAATTACTGTACTTCATTTTATTCACTTGGGCAAAATAATGTCATTCCACTTAAAACATACAAAATTACAAACTAATAATAAAGCTCTCTTAATGGCCCTTAGAGTGAGGAGTTAACCTTGATGATTAAGTGATGTAAGGCATAATAAACCTTGTTTCTGGCCAAGTCCCAGGGAGAGTGAATTCCATGTGACTCAGCTGTATGGAATCAATAATAACTGGCTTCTGTCTGGCACTCGTTGAATATGAGGTATGAGCACAGCTCTCACTCAGGTATGGGAATCACCCAGGCTTTCCCTGCCTCTCTCACAAGGCTTCTGTTTTACCCTTCTTTTTATTAAATGATTCTCCTATGTGGCAAGAGTCTCAATTTCTTTGGCATGTGTTTATGAATTCCCAACAAGAACAATCTCGCTTGTGAATATACACATTAAGTACAAAGAAATATATATGCTGAATAGCAATAAATCTTGGGTTCGTATTTGTAAGAACCAATATCTAGCACTGCAGTAAATTCACCACCTGGCTTCTCTTCAAAGGTCTTTTATGAGAGAAAAGTATTAAACAACACCGCTTAGAGCTGTCACTTAAATTTTTTACAAAGCCTGAACATCAATAAAACATCAGAGGCCTAGAAAATTTATCTTGTAGACTGTTGAAGAAGGGACATTGGGACAAAGGTCCCATGTAAGAAGTCAATTGCCTAAATAAATTCTCCACTTTTTTGGACTTACAAACACAGATTAAAAAAATCTGTCTTGTAGTTATTCAATTGAATAAAATACAGACTTGTGTGAATAAAACTCTAGGAAGCATGACATATAAATTATGCTAATGTATTCATGTGCAGTAAAATGTATGGATGTCTACCAGTATTTTCCCTATACCATTTGGAAAGCTAGCTAATCAGTGGATTTTTTAGGTAGTATAAAATCAGTGCAAATATAATTAGCTACATGATCCAAATGCAAAGTGGAATCATGCTGTCACATTTGACACCAATGAGATTTTTGAATCAGTTTGACACATACTCATTCCCATGGTCAGTGTTGGGCAATATCTTTCCTTTGTAGACTGACAGCTGATACTGTCATTGCTCATTGGTCCTCCAATTTGATACATTCTTTTGTTAGATATGTTAGTTCTGAGTTGCATAAATAATAACATAAGTACATTTATTATACAAATGTAACGATGATGATTGAACAGCAGTGAAAACTTGATTTGTCTGCTGAGAAATTTATATATAGAAATGTCTGTAGATATGGCAAGGATAGAGAGTGAGGCATTTCTGTATTCACTTTTTTAGGCTGAATTCTAGAGGTATGATAAAATCCCCAGGTAAATTGTATGGACTTTGAGAATAAAAGAACAAGGTGATCCACTTCCTACGTACACCAAAAAACCAAACTCGGTGCCCTTGCACCATCTCTGAGGTATAGAACCACTGTAAGACAGAGTAGGACCGCCCAATTAGGTTTCCAATATCATAATCTTTATGGAAGCAGATTCTACATCTTTCTCCCATACAGTAGCTGATGTGTGTGAACCAATGACTTTTCCGTTAGCAGCTATGTGTTTTAATCACTGTAGCACCAAATCTCCTTTAGTTCCATTGTAGAACACTGGGGAAGAACAATCAACAGAACTTTCTCATTATTACTTGAAAAAGAATAAAAGTTTGAGTTGAGAATACAGTAAGAGTGAGCTGTCTGAGGTTCTGGAAGATTTTAGATTGAACCACGTAATTTTTGGCTAATTAAGACCTAGTGTGGCACTGTGGGCAAATATGTCAGACTGAAAAGTCATTTGAACTGCAAGGTGGGCAGTTCAAGCTCACCAGCCGCTCCTTGGAAACCCTATAATGGGTCACTATGGGTCAAATTGACTCGATGGCACTTAAAAATGACCACATTGCCAGAGCAGAGAGGAGATCACAAGTCAGTGAGGCCATCATGGGTGGAAACTAACCAATGACTAGACTCCTTTTTTTGAGGTCATGATACATTTAAGCCTGGATTCCTGAGCTTTCTAACCAATGGAAAGAAGACAAAAAGGAGACATCATAGTTGTCCAAGTTTAAACTTGATATGACTGAGAAAATTGAACTTATCTGATGCTAGCTAGATTATTTTTTTCTACAATTAGCCAGAAAAGAATTTCAATGTAAACATGAAGATATTATAAATGATTAAGCTACATTTTGCCAGGCCCACATCTGCTGTTGTTTACATACATGTATGTGTGGTTGTGGAATTTATATTGGATTAAGACATTTAGAACCTTACCAAAAAAAGATGTGATGTTGAGTTTTTTTGAGGAACAAAGAATTTGGGCCGCTGTCATTCAAATTTATAAAACAACTGTTCACGGATATTTCAAAATGATCAAATCAATGATAACTGATATACTATTTTGATTCAATTTTGTGATGAAATTTGTAGTCCAGAATGAATGTTATTGCCTTTGCTGTTAGGTTCCTTTGCAATTTTTGTTTATTAAGTATGCAGTGTTCTAATGACAACACATAGAAAAGATGAATTAGGAGAATTCCTGACCAAATTTTGAGCTATAGTGGCCTCAAGATAGCTTTAACGTCTTTATTTCTTCTATATAGTAATTTCTACTAATTGCAGCAATTCATTTTAGCTAGCGCATGTGGAAACAAATAAAAATGTAGAACTATACATAGTGAAATCTAAACCCATCATAAAATTTCGGAATAAATTTTAATATGAGAGGTTCCATGCAGCTGCCTACTCAGAGTTTCCTTTTAACTATTTAGGCCCAATTATTTCATTAGTTTTGTTTTTCTATGACCACTGTGAATGCCATAACCCAAGCAATTCTGAGCAATAAGCAAAATAAGAGAATTTTATTATCATAAAAACTTCTTAGAAACAATATTGAGTTTCAAAATACTGAAAATAGTAATAAATAAATTAGATGTTATCAGAGCTTACTAATACAAAATATATGTTGCAATTATTATTACTTGAACACATTATTACTTGAGCAATTAGAAGCCACCAGCAACATAAGAATCGATTTGACAGCACTGTTTAACAACAACTACAACGTAAATTGTGATTAGGAGTTTTAGGTCTTCTACTCTCAACAAGCTTGCTTAAGAGCTAGAGAAAACTTCAGAGAACTACACATTGAGGAGATTGTTATTTCTTTATTGTTGTGACATACATAGAGCAACATCTGTCAATTCAACATTTTTCAAGTGTATGATTTTGGGATATCAATTGCACATTAATCATGTTAGGCAACGTCACCCATAATAATTTCCAAATTCTCCATCACTATTAACAAGAACTCACTACTTCCTAAACAATGGCTTCCCTCCCCCATTCCTTTGCTTAATTTTTTTGTTGCTGTTGTTGTGGTATAAGTGCAGTGAAACATGCATTTATATAACAATTTCTACGTGTTCAATTCAGTAATATTGGTCATTTTCATCAAATTGTGCAGCCATTCTCACCTCCTTTTTTCAAATTGTTTCTCCACCATTAATATAAACTCACTGCCCCTAAGCTACTTATCTAAATTCTTGCTATTTGGCCCCATATAGATAATTATTTAAAATGATGCTCAAAGTAAACAAACATTCTTTACCAATTAAGTTGAACTACTATTTGATTGTGGTGATGTAAGATAAACCTTGGACCACAAGGTCTGTTTTAACTGCAAGGCTGGTGGTTCAAACCTACTAGCCTCCCCTCAGAAATCCTAGACAAAGTTGCTATGAGTCAGAACAGACCAGCTGGCACTTAACAGCAGCAATTGTTTGATACAAAGAAAGCGTCAAGGACACTTTTGGTTTAAGATTTAAAGATTGTACCAGAGCAATAGATTTAGTGATTTATCCAGCCTCAGTGAAACCAGAAAGTTTGAATTCTGTGAGAATTTTAAATTTTATTCTGCAATTTCCACTCTTTTGATAAGTATTCTTCTATTGAATCTTTTATCAAAATGTTCAGTAATAGTAGCCAGACACCATGGAGTTTTTCTGGTCTCATGGCAAAGAAGTCAGTTGTCCATGGAGAAAACTAGCAACACATTCCATTTACTTTCCCTGTTCCTAACCATCCTTCCTCCTCTCTTGCGTCAGGAAAAAAAGAGGTAAATTGTTGCACCTTGACTAGCCATATGCAAGATTTTAAGACTCCAGACAATCCAAAATGTGCTAAAAGGTAGAACCAAAGCACTAAAACTAACATTAGATCAATTAACTGGGATGGCCCAAGAATCCATGTACATAAACCAAATCCCACGAGATATTTGGTTGAAGAAACCAAATCCCATGAGCTATTTGGTTGTACACAATAAGATTTAGCAGCTAATCTTCATGTGAAAATATATACCATGCAATATTTGCTAATTAAACATTTTACCTTATTTAATTTGTATGTTGTTGTTGTTGTTAGGTGCCATCGAGTAGGTAGCGACCCATAGCAACCTTATGTACAGCAGAACAAAACACTGCCTGATCCTGGGCAAACTTCCCTACTGTTGCCACACTTGAGTCCATCGATGCTGCCACTTTGCCAATCCATCTCGTTGGGGGTCTTCCTCTTTTTCACTGACCCTCCACCTTACCAAACATGGTATCTTTCTCCAGTGACTGGTCCCTCCTGACAATATATGAGAAAATGGAAGTTTATAGTGGACTGAGAAGTAAGGGAAAAACAAACAAATCAAAAATAAGAAACCCATTGCTGAATAGCCAGTTCCAACTCATGGCTATCCTATGTACTACAGAGCAGAAGGGCTCAGTAGGGTTTTCTTAGATATAATATTTTCAGAAATAGATCGCCAGATCTTCCAAGGCTCTGTGGGATGGGTTTGAATTGACAATCTTTAGGTTAGCTGCTGATTGTAAACTACTGGTATCAGGGACCTGATATAATATCGCTATCTGTCGTTAGTTGCCATCCAGTCAATTCTAATTCACGATGACACCATGTGTAACAGAAGAAAACTTCTCCATAAACTTTTCCTAGTGATAAATCTTAATGGAAACAGATTACGAGGCTTTTTCTTTTATCGTATCACTGAGTGGGTTCAGACTGTCATCTTTGAGATTAGTAATTGAACGCTGTCTGTTTCTGCCACCTAGAAACCTTGAAGTAAGTATTGTTGTTAGGTGTTTTCAAGTCAGTTCTGATGCATAACAGTCTGTGTATAATAGAATGAAACACGGTGCAGTTCAGCACCATCCTCACATATGTCATTATGTTTGAGCCCATTGTTTCTGGCACCATGAGACTTGTATTGTTGGGGTTCTTCCTCCTTTTCAGTGGTTGTCCATTTTTCCAAGCATGACTGATTCTTCTTGACAACATGTCCAAAGTACAAGAGACAAAGTCTCACTATCCTCATTTCTAAGCAGTATTCTGGATGTACTTCTTCCAAAACAGATTTGTTTGTTCTTCTGGTTTGTTGTTGTTGTTAGGTTCCATCAAGTCAGTATTGACCCATAGCGACCTTATGCACAGCAGAATGAAATACTGCCCGATTCTGGGCCAACCTCACCATTGTTGCCATGCTTGAGTCCATCGATGTTACCACTTGGCCAATCCATCTCGCTGGGGGACTTCCTCTTTTCCTCACACCCTCCACCTTACCAAACATGATAACCTTCTCCAGTGACTGGTCCCTCATGACAATATGTCCAAAGTATGAGAGGTGAAGTTTGTTCATCTTGGCCTCTAAGTAGCACTCTGGTTGCACTTCTCCCAAAACAGATCTATTGGTTTTTTTGGCAGCTCATGGCACTTTCGATATTCTCCTCCAACACCATAACTCAAAGGCATCCATTCTTCTACGGTCTTCCTTATTCACTGTCCAGCTTTCGCATGCATATGAGGTTATTGAAAATACCATGGCTTGGATGAGGCACACCTTAGTCCTCAAGCTAACGTGTTTGCTCTTGAACACTTTAAAAAGTTCTTGTGCAGCAGATTTGCTTCATGCAATATGTCAGTTGATCTCTTGATGGCTGCTTCCTTGAGTGTTGATAGTAGATCTAAGAAGAATGAAGTCCTTAACAACTTCAATCTTTTTTCCATTGATAAGAAAGCTATTCATTCGTCCAGTGGTGAGGATTTTTGTTTTCTTTACATTGACAAGTAATCCACACAGAAGGTTGTGCTCTTTGATTTTCATCAGTATATGTTTTAAGTCCTCTTCACTTTCAGCAAGCAAGGTTGTGTTATCTGCATATTGCAGGTTGTTAATGAGTCTTCCTCCAAACTTGAAGCCACATTTTTCTTCATAGAACCCAGCTTCTCAGATTATTTGCTCAGCATACAGGTTGAATAAGTATGATGAAAGAAAACAACCTTGTCACACACCTTTCTTAATTTCAAAACATTCAGTGTTCCTATGTTCTATTCGAACAACTGCCTCTTGGTCCAGGTACAGATTCCTCATGAGCACAATTAAATATTCCAGAATACTCATACTTTGCAATGTTGTCCATAGCTTGTCATGATCCACACAATCGAAAGTGTTTGCATATTCAGTAAAGCACAGGTAAACATCTTTCTGATATTCTCTGCTTTCAGCCAAGATCCATCGGCTATCAGTAATTATATCCCTCGTTCCATGGCCTCTTCTGAATCTGGCTTGAACCTCTGGAGGCTCTCTGTCATTGTATGATTATAGCCATTTCTGTGTTACCTTTAGCAAAACTTTACTCACATGAGATATCAAAGATTTTGTCCGATGATTTCCGTATTCTGTTTGGTCACCTCTCTTTGGAATGGGTACAAATATGGATCTCTTCCAAGAGCAGTGGGCTTCCTGGTCCATGGAGCAAGTAAAGCTGAGTAATTGGGGCAAGAGACTTGCCTGCAGAGTGGGGTTCCCCCAGGTACTTAATTGGAGGAGCTAGGTTTGCTGGTCCACAGAAGTAGAGTTGAGCATCTTCAGGAGGAAGCTTTTGGTGGGGTACTGTGCTCCATAAGCATTTATCATCAATCCTAAAAGAGCATTGTAACACTTCTGGAACAGAGGACACACCAAGGGCTAAGGACCAGAGAGAGGTCTCCCTGAAGGACAGCAGAGGAGAGGTTGTCCTGACTAGAAGAACTAGGCCCTGAACATTTCTGACCCTAAATTGTAACCTGTTAACTTCTCTAATAAACCCCATAACTGTGAGGATTGTGTCTGAGTTCTGAGTAACTGTTGTAACGAATTATCAAACCCAGGTTAGAAGTAGAGAATGCTCTGAGAGGGATTATTAGTGCCATTTTCTTTTTCTTTCTTTCTTTCTTTCTTTTTAAATGATACTACCTCCAATCCTAATGCTGTGTTCTTCACATAACCCAGCTTCTTGGATGATTTGTTTACCACACAGATTGAATAAGAATGATAAAAAGCTTTAAACTTGACATACACCTTTGTTGATTTTAAACAACACAGTGTCTCCTTATACTGTTTGAATAACTGCCTTTTGGTCATTTTACAGTTTCCTCATGAGCACAATTAAGTATTTGTTGTTACTGTTGTTGTTAGGTGCCATCAAATTGGTTCCGATTTATAGTGACTCTATGCACAACAGAATGAAACACTGCTAAATCCTCCGCCATCCTCATAAATGTTGTGTTTGAGCTCATTGTTGTGACAACTGTGTCAAACCATCTCATTGAAGTTCTCCCTCTTTTTCAATGACCCTGAACTTACCCAGCATGACGTTCTTCTCAAAGGACTGGCTCCTTCTGGCAACATGTCCAAAGTACAAAAGACAAAGTCTCATCTCATTTCTAAGGTGTATTCTAGCTTGGGTAGAGTTAAGTCCTCAAAGTGACATCTTTGTCCCTTAACACTTTAAAGAGGTCTTTTGCAACAGATTTGCTTAATGCAATATATCATTTGATTTCTTGACTACTGTTTCCATGAATGTTGCTTGTGGATTCAAGCAAAATGAAGTCTTTGACAACTTCAATCATTTCTCTATTTATCATGATGCTATTTATTAGTTGTGAAGTCCTGGTGTGGTGCTGTAGGATAATCACTGACTGCTAACTGCAAGATTGGTGGTTCAAACCCACCACTTACTTCTTGAAAACTCTATCAGAGGAGCAATGAGTCAGAACAAACTTGACAGCACATAGTAACAACAACATTTATTGGTACAGTTGTTAGTATTTTTGATTTCTTTATATTGAAGTATAATCCACACTGAAGGCTGTATGTACTCTTTGAACTTCATCAGTAAATATTTCAAGACTTCTTCACTTTCATCAAGTAAGGCTGTATTATCCATTTAGAAGGAGCTCAGGCCTTGGAAATTCCTGAGAAGGAATTCAGAAAAATTATTATAAGATGTTTCAAAACACTTTGCAATGGAGTTGGGAAAAATCAGGAAAGTGATACAGAAACAATCAAATAAGATATATACAGCATAAGAAGCAATTCAAAACCTACAGAAAGAGGTCCAAATGATCACTAATAAAATATAAGAAATATACAATACACTGAAAGGGCAAAGGAGTAGTGTACAAGAGATGGAAGGCAGAACTAGTGAGCTGGAAGATAAATCTCTCAATACCACTAAGATAGAAGAACAAATAGGAAAAAGGATAAAAAACTCTGAAGAAGGTCTAAGATTAATGTTGGACAGCTTGAAGAGGAATAACTTAAAAATTATCCACGTTTCAGAAGAGGAAGAATCACACAAGTCCACAGAGGAAATAGTTGAAGAATTGCTGGAAGAAAATTTCCCTAATATCTTGAAAAGTGAAAAGGTAAACATTCAAGAAGCTCAACACCCCCCAGGAAGGATAGACCCCAAAAGGAAATCACTAAGACAAATCATAATCAAGCTCTCCAAAATCAAAGATAAAGAGAGAATCCTGAAAGCAACTAGGAAAAAGAGAAGTATTACATAAAAAGGCAAGCAAGTCAGATTAAGCTCGGATCTCTCAGCAGAAACCATGTAAGAAAGAGGCAATGGGGAGACATTTATAAAACCCTGAAAGAAAAGAAACAAAAAACTATCAAACAAGAATCTTTTATCCAGCAAAGATACCAATCAAATACGACTGTATAACCACAACATTCCAGGATAAACAGAAGCTAAGGAATTTTTCCAAAGACAACTCTGCACTATAAAACACCCTAAAGCAATCTGGACTGAGAACCAGCAAGATCAGACAACAAACAGACATTGATATATGTGACAGCACCTCCCAGAACTAAATCGAATGAAGGAAGAGTCAAGACCAGAGCAAAACTATAAGAACAAACTCAGAGAATCTGGGAAGTCAGTCTATGGTCAAAACAATTAAAATGTAAAAGAAGTTAAACACATAGGAACAGAGATCCAGGTGGTGAGATTACAGTATAAAATAGACTGCACTAAATGGAGGGGGAAAAGTAATGGCAATAAGGTAACCTCAAAGTAAATTAACACTTCACAACATACCAAGAAAATGAAAATCCAAGAAGAACATGGAAACATTAAAACTATGAGGAAACTTGGGTTCCAGTTTGGGATCAGGGAAAGCAGACACAGAGAGTGAAAACTCCTGTGCCAAAACCTCAAAAAAAGCAGAGAAAAGTGGTCCGCAGAAAAACTACGGAGCGTTGCATGTTTTTAAAGATTCTGGGTGTCAATTCTCCTTGTCCATTGAGAAGAAATCTGCTAGTGGAAGCAAAATATGGTGATTTCTGAATCAATCCATCCACTGTGGCTGGCAGCCAGACCTCCTCAGGCTGCAGGGTGGGGCAATAGTCAAGCAGAGGCAGTGACCCAGTGCTAGAAGCTTCAGAGCAACATGTCTGAAGGGAGAGGTGTGACCAATTTTTCATCATTCACTTTTCATTTTTCACATTTCTCTCCTCTTCACCCTGATCATGCCCTCATTGCACAGCCCATATGCCTTCAGGCAGGCAGAAGCACACCCCCCAAAGGGTTCAGCATTGCACCGAAAGATTTCCAACAACACATAGAGGAAACCCGCAGGTTGCTTCTTATGACATTTTGATCCTAGGAATCTGTCCCATGGTTAACCGAGGTGGGACCCTTTGCACAGCAAGGATCAGTGAACAGTGTCAATCGCAATTTTATTTTTGTTTTTGATTGGTGGCTTCTGTCTCTGCATTTAGATTGTTTCTGTCTTTGGTCCTTTTGGCCTCACTCTTCTCCAAGGTGTGGGATCACTCTCCCCCTACCTTACCCAAGAAGAGGCAGCAACTGTCCCCATATAGCCAAGCTACAAGTATACTCTGTATTACCCCACCATCTGGACAAGAGCCAAAACCAGTTGCCAGGCTTTATATGTGAAAAGGAAAGCTTATCTACAGATCATATCCACCAGGAGACTCTCAGCAAGCTTAACAACAAAGCAATATACATCCATTTAAGCATTAATAACTCACATAACTGTTGAAAATGCCCAAATAAACACAATTAAAGATCTCAACACATGTCCCAAAACAGAAAAAAGTAACTGAGACAAATGATCTGCCTGAGAAGGAAATTCATAAGAATAATACAGAAACAAATTCAAATGCTCCGAAAAGGGGTGGAGAAAAATAAGGAAGAAGTCAGAAAAGTGCTACAGGAACAATCAAACAAGATAGATATGGCATTGGAAACAATCTAAAACCTACAAAAAGAAATCCAGATGATTAATAATAAAATGTCAGAAATGAACAATACACTGAAAGGGCAAAGGAGCAGAATGTAAGAGATAGAAGCCAGAACTAATGAGCTGGAAGACAAATCTCTCAAAACTGCTATGATAGGAGAGCAAGCAGAAAAAAGGATTAAAAAAATCTTAAATGAGTCTAAGATTCATGCTGGATAACATAAAGAGGAATAACTTAAGAATTACTGGCATTCCAGAACAAGAAGCAACGCAGAAGTCCATAGAAGAGATAGTTGAAGATCTTGTGGAAGAAAATTTTCCTAACATCTTGAAAGAAGAGAAGATAAACATTCAAAAATCTGAAAGAACCCCAGGAATGTTAGACCCCAAAAGAAAATAGCTGAGACATATCATAATCAAGCTCTCAAAAATCAAAGACAAGGAGAGAAACCTAAAAGCAGCCAGGGAAAAGAGAAGTGTCACCTACAAAGGCAAGCAAATCAGATTAAGCTCTGACTTCTCAGCCAAAACCATGCAGGCAAGGCAATTGGAAGATATATATAAAACCCTAAAAAAAAAACAAAACCAAAAATGCCAACCAAGAACCGTCTATCCAGCAAAACTGTCAATCAAATATGAGGGTACAATCAGAACATTTAAGGATAAATAGAAGCTAAGAGATTTTGTTAAAGCCAATCCAGCACTTCAAAACATCCTAAAGGGCGTTCTTTGGAATGAAAACTAGCAAGAACAGACAACAACCAGATTAATAGACGTGGCAACACCATCTAGAACTCGGTTGATGGAAAGCAGAGTCCAGAATGGAACCAAATTACATCAATTAATTCAGAGGACCTGTGAAGCCAACTAAAGATCAAAATATTAACAATATTAAAGAAGAGAAAAATATAGGAACAGTGATCTAGGTGGTGAGGAGGTAGATTAGATGGCAGGATTCAATAGACTGTCTTAAATGCAAGGAAAATGTAACAGACTATAGGGTAAACCCAAATAAAATTAATGCTTCACAATTTACCATGAAAATGAAGATACAAGCAGAATAAGGAAACATTAAAAAAAAGAGGAAACCAACAAGAAATAGCACAGAAAACATGAACACAACACAAGAAGGCAAGCAGAACAAAGGAAGAAAAAGCATCACAAAAAATTAACATAATGACAGCAGTTAATCCATACCTATTAATAATTACACTGAATGGATTAAATGCACCAGTGAAGAGACAGAGAGTGGCTGAATGGATAAGAAAACAAGACCCTTCAATATGCTGCCTACAAGAGACACATCTTACATACAAAGTAAAAAAGAGACTAAAAGTTAAAGGATGGAAAATAAATATACCAACCTAACAGCAATAAAAACCAAACAGGAATGGCAATACTAATCTCTAATAAAATAAACTGTAAGGCAAAAACCACCATAAGAGATAAAGGACACTATCTCATGATTAAAGGGTCGATTGAGCAAGATGACATAACCGTAATTAACAACTATGGTTCAAATGAAAGAGCACCAAAATATATAAAGCAAACCCTACTAGAATTGAAGAAAGAAATATATAAATCTAAAATTATTGTGGGTGATTTAAATACACCATTTTCGAAAAGGGATAGAATAACCAGAAAGAAACTTGACAAAGCTACAGAGGAACTAAACAGCATAATCAAACAACTTGACCTCATAGACATGTACAGAGCATTCAACCCAACAATAGCACAATATATATTCTTTTCCAGTGTACATGGAACATTTTCCAGAATTCACCAAGTGTTAGGTCACAAAGCAAGCCTCCATAAATTTACAAACATCAAAATACTACAAAGCATCTTTTCCAAACACAATACCATAAAATTAGAAATCAACAATAAGAAGACCAAGGGAATAATGTTTAATATATGGAGACTGAATAACACCCTGCTGAGGAGTGACAGGATAATAGAAGAAGTTAACCGTGAATTTAGAAAGTTCCTAGAAATAAATGAGGATGAAAACACAACATACCTAAATCATTGGGACATGGAGAAAGCAGTGTTGAAAGGGTTATTCATTGTGATAAATGAGCACATCTAAAAAAAAAAAAAAAAAGAAAGAATCAAAATGAACACATTAACACATTTCCAGCAACTAGAAACAGACCAATAGAGGGAACCTACAGTAACCAAGAAAAAAGAAATAATTAAGATGAGAGCATAAATAAATGAGATAGAACACAGAAAAACTATAAGAAAAAATCAACAGGCCTTATGCTGGTTCTTTGAAAGGATTAACAATATTGACAGACCATTGGCAAACCTAACAAAAGAAAAGGAGAAGACACAAATAACACAAAAACCACATGGGCAATGTCACAACGGAATCAAAGGAAATCAAAAGGATAATAACAGACTACTATAAAGAGTTGTGCTCCAATAAATTTGAAAACTGAGAAGAGATGGATACATTTTTAGAAAAACACAACTTACCTAAACTTACACACAGTGAAGTAGACCCATATCAAAAGAAGAAATTGATCAAGTCATCAAAAAGCTGCCAAACAGAAGTCCAGGCTCAGATGGCGTCACTGGTGAGTTATAACAAATATTCAGGGAAGACTTGTCACCAATTCTACTCAAATTATTCCAGATTATAGAGGAGGATGGAAAACTTCCAAATACATTTTTTGAAGCAAGCATAACCCTCACACCAAAACCAGGGAACGACATCACTAAGAAAGAAAATTACAGACCAATATCCCTCATGAACACAGATGCAAAAATTCTCAACAAAATCCTAACCAACAGAATCTAGCAGCACATCAAAAAGATAATACATCATGATTAAGTGGGATTCATATCAAGGATGCAAGGATGGTTCAACATTAAAAAACAATCCATGTAATCTACTATATAAATAAGAAAAAGAAAAGAACCACATGATCATATTGATTGATGCAGAAAAGGCATTTTACAAAATACAACATGCATTCCTGGTAAAAACACTCAACAAAGTAGCAATTGAAGGGAAGTTCCCCAACAAAATTAAGAGCATATACATAAAACTGACAGCCGACATTACTTTCAATGGAGAGAAACTGAAAGCATCCCGGCTGCTAGCAGGAACCAGACAAGGATGCCCTTTGTCACCACTCCTATTCAATAAGGTGCTGGAAGTCTTAACAAGAGCTATATGGCAAGACAAGGAAATTAAAGGCAACCAAATTGGCAGAGGAAGTAAAACTCTCTCTATTTGCAGACGATATGATCCTATACATAGAAAACCCCAAAGTCTCAGTATAAAATCCATAAGACCTCACTGGAAAATTCAGCAAAGTGGCAGGATATAAGATCAACATGCAAAACTCAATTGGATTCCTCTATACCAAAAATGACAGTGCTGAAAAGGACATTAGGAAAGAAATACCATTTGCAATAGCTGCCCAAAGGATTAAATATCTAGGAATAAATGTAATTAGAGAAATAAAGGACCTATACAAAGAAAACTACACAACACTACTACAAGAAACCAAGAGACCTACAAAAATGGAAGAATGTACCATGCTCCTGGATAGGAAGACTTAACATTGTGAAAATGTCAATATTGCCCAAAGCAATTTACACATATAGTGCAATCCCAAACCAAATTCCAAAAACATTCTTCAAAGAGATGGAAAAAACAATTACAAATTTTATATGGAAAGGAAAGAGACCCAGGATAAGCACAGCACTGCTAAAGAAGAAGAATAAGGTAGGAAACCTCTCACTCCCAACTTCAGTATTTATTACACTGCTACAGTGTAATAAATTTTGGTACTAGTACAATGAAAGACACACTGATTAATGGAACAGAATCGAGAATCCAGAAATTAACCCATCCACATACAGCCAACTGGTTTTTGACAAAGTATCTAAATATATCACATGGGGAAGTGACAGTCTCTTCAACAGACTGTGCTGGCAGAACTGGAAAGCAATATGCAAAAGATTGAAACCAGAACTTTATCTCACACCTTATATAAAAACCAACTCAGCATGGATTAAAGACCTAAATGTGAATCCCAGAATTATGAAGACTGTTCATGAAAAAAAACAGGGACAAATATGAGGGCTGTAATTCAGGGCATACACAGACTACTACCAAATATTTTGAAAACTAAAAAAACAAAAGTAGACAAAATAGATGATTGGGACATACTAAAAATTAAAAACTTATGTGCATCAAAAACTTCACAAAGAGTAAAAAGGGAACCCACAGAATGGGAAAAATCTTTTACAACGATACATCAGACAATGGACTAATTTCTAAAATATATAGGAAACTACAACACTCTACAAGAAAAAGACAAATAACCCAATTAAAAAATGGGCACAGAAAATGAAGTCACTTCACTAAGGAAGAGATCCGGGCAGCCACCAAACATATGAAGAAATGTTCATGATCACTAGCCATTAGAGAGATGTGAATCAAAACAACAATGAGATATCATCTTACACCAGCAATAACAGCAAATATCAAAAAAAGTTGTTGTTATTGTCAGGTGCCATCGAGTCAGTACCGACCCATAGTGACCTTATGCACAGCAGAACAAAACACTGCCCCATCCTGGGCCAACCTCACTACTGTCACCATGCTTGAGTCTATCAATGCTGCCACTTGGCCAATCCATCTCATTGGGGGTCTTCCTCTTTTTCTCTGACCCTCCACCTTACCAAACATAGCATCCTTCTCCAGTGACTGGTCCCTCCTGACAATGTGTTCCAAGTATGAGAGATGAAGTTTGGTCATCCTGGCCTCCAAGGAGCACTCTGGCTGCACTTCTTCCGAAATGGATCTATTGGTTCTTTTGACAGCTCATGGCACTTTCAATATTCTCCTCTAACACCATAATTCAAAAACATCAAGTCTTCTACGGTCTTCCTTATTCAGTGTCCAACTTTCACATGCATATGAGGTAATTGAAAATACCATGGCTTAGGTCAGGCGCACCTTAGTCCTCAAGCTGGCATCTTCACTCTTCAACACTTTAAAAAGGTCTTGTGCAGCAGATTTGCCTAATGCAATATGTCGCTTGATTTCTTGACTGCTGCTTCCATGAATGATGATAGTTGATCTGAGAAGAATGAAGTCCTTGACAACTTCAATTTTTTTCTCTGTTGATAAGAATGTTGTTTATTGGTCCAGTGTGAGGATATTTGTTTTCTTTATATTGAGATGTAATCCATACCAAAGGCTGTGTTCTTTGATCTTCATCAAAGAGGACAATAAATGCTGGAGAGGATGTGGAGAGACTGGGATGCTCCTGCATTGCTGGTGGGATTGCAAAATGGTCCAACATCTTTGGAAAGCAATATGGAGCTTCTCAGACATTGCAAAAAGAAATACCTTATGATACAGTAATTCCTCTACTTGGTATTTACCCACAAGAAATTTGAGTCATAACACGAATAGATGTATACACATCAATGTTCACAGCAGCACTATTTACAATATCAAAAAGATGGAGACAGCCTAAGTTCCCATAAACTGAAGAATGGATAAACAAACTGTGGTACATACACACAATGGAATATTATGCTACCTTGAAAAATAACAAGGAAGCTGCAAACCACCACATAGTATGGATGAAACTTAAGGACATTATGTTGAGTGAAATTAATCAGTCACAAAAGGAGACATACTGCATAGGACCACTACTCTAAAAGACTAAGAAAAGGAACCCATACTAAAGGGGGATGGATTCTTTGCTGGTTGCTGAGATGTGGGGGTGGGGTGAGGGGAGGGAGGGGAAGGGGGAGCACAGGGGAGGGAATAGACACAGTATAGGCTGGGTGCTAGGGAAGTGCACAATACACAAGAAGGAGGAGGGGAATGGAAGAACAAATTGGATGGGAAAACAATTAGGTAGGTTTGCATTGGCTAAGTGAGACAGAGGTAAATAATGATGTATGCACAACTTTGGAATTAACAGGGCTCTGGGATCCAGGGATTGAGACATGGTTGGAATGGGCAAACGGGGTGGGGGGAATAATGTTAAGATGCTTGACTGTCTTTTGAATCTTGGTTTCTCTGGCATACTGTTATAAAATAGACATTTCATGGGGAGAGAAAGGAACAGCCAGAAATATCTCCACAGAAACCTTTTAAGTCCATCTTCTGCCTATAACTGATTGGAATACCTAAAATGGGGCTACAACATGCCCAGTGAAGGAGCTTTCCCACAGAGCCTCTGTATTACATAAGACCATAGGTAGAATCCTAAACCCCATCCAGAATCTTCTGAGGTGGGAATTTCCACTAGAAAGGACAAACATAACATCCTGGAACCTCTAGAAGAACAGAAGATACTTCTTGAAAGAAAGATCAGAGTAAAAATACAAAAGCAATAATGCAGTCTGACTGATTATTCAAGAAAAAGCAAGCTGCTAGCCCAAGAGACATCAAGGCAAATGGTTGGGTCCCCTCAGAGCAAACTCTCATTCAAGACTAAAACTTAATGGGAATACAAGAGCAGACATATGCTGTGATTGGTGGACTACGTTCGTCATCGACAAACGGAAGTGAGGGAAAAACAGCAAGAAGCTACGAGTTAAGCCCTACAATATTCAATAGATTCGTGTGAACCTGGATTGAGACCTAGTTGGCCAGCAGTGTGGCAAGACCTGGGGACTCTTGGGTCCAGAGTCAGTGACATAGTCACAGAGGACTAGAGTGGAGAATGAAGCATATAGCTGATAAGAAGAGAGGGCATATTTATAAGAACACCCACACTTGCAGATAATATCCACTTGTCATGGCTTCAAAAACTGGATGATCAGAGCTCAACTAGAAGTAGAAAGAAGAGGGAAAAAAGAATAATCTGATAACAATTTGATGAACTTGACTTACACGTATGGGTGTAGTAGCTCAAAAGAGGGAACAAATCTTTACAGCGAGGATCATTCCCACCCCCTCGATACACAGAGTAGACAGGGATGGCCAACTTCAACATTGGTTAGCGGGGGTGCTACAAAGGCAAAATGTGACTGGCTTACAAGCTTTCAAGAGGGAACCTAGATCCAGAGGGCATGGAAAAAGGTAGAATCTCCACTGAGCAGTTTCTAATCTCTCTGGGTGGGGCTGATAAAAGGAGATGGGGATGGGTCTCTTGTGATACAATTGTGAATAATTGTTATCAGTACTCACTGTGAGGGTTGGAAATGTAAAGGTAGACATTTTGTAGCAAAAGGAGGGGAGTGATTGAATTTGCAGTCCATGAGCGGAGTTCCCTGGGACCATCAAGGGGGAAGAGCAGAGGGCAGGAGCCTACCCAGAAAAACAGTGACACCAGAGATGGAGGCAGAGATGATGACATGGAAAGATGGAGCAGCTGGTGACTGTAGATCCAGAGAGATCTGGAGAGGGGCTTTGTGCTTGCAGGGTGTACCCTTTGGTTGTTTGATGATGCATGGAGAGGATTGTAATCGGGCAATGAAATGATATATGAGAGGATGAAGTAAAGCTAATAGTCTCTCATGTAAACGATCACATAATTCACAATAAAACATTAAAAAAATAAGCCATTGACCTTGCAAAATTCTATCATGAGATTTCCATAATTATTTCTATCACCAAGGCTGTATTTTCTAACTACTGATACTTAATGTTTCCAACTTTCACATTCTAATCAGCAGTAATTATCATCTTACTGCATAATTATCATCTTGATTGCATATTTAATCAATTGTAGACTGAAAAGTTGGTAGAATTCTTCAAACATCATTGGCTTTAATGGTTGGTGTGTAAATTTGATTAATAGTCATATTAACTGGTCTTCCTTGTAGATTTACAGATATCCTATCTCAGACAACATTGTACTTCAAGATAGATTTTGAAAGGTTTTCACAATGGATGTGACACAGATGCTTTTGAATTTATTGTTCCTAGAATAATGAACTATATGATTGTCAAATTCAAAAGGGTCAAATCTAGTCCATTTCAGATTACTAATACCTAGGATAGTGATCTTTATTCATTTCAATTTTTTTTTGACAACCTCTAATTTTCATAGATTCATACTTTGTACATTCCATATTCTGACACATACTGGATTTTTGCAGATGTTTCTTCACATTTCGAGTTTCACCCCATTAGCAAATGAATGTCTCAAATGCTTTACTCCATTCACATCATTAAAGTGAACTCAACACTGAGGAGGCAGTTGTATTTTAAGTGTCTTACAGCTGAGGGGCTTGTCTTCTGGCAAGTTATCTGACAGTGTTTTGCTGCTTATTCATAAGATTTTCAGTGACTAATCATTCAGAAGTGGTCTGCATATCTTCTTTCTAATGTGTCCATGTCTGGAATCATTGCTTGAAAGATGTACACCATGGATGATGTTGTCGGTATGGCACAGCTTCCAGCCACATAAACAGCATGAGTGACCCTCATGCAAGTATAGTGTTACGGAACAGTAGCTGGTAGGTTTGGACCACCCACCTTGTAGTTAGCAGTCCAATGTTTATTCTACAATGTCACATCAGGACTCTAAAAGTAAGTATATCCTTATTATGGAGATGTAGGACCTCTGGTAGCGCAGTGGTTGTAAATCGGGCTGCGAATTTTAAGGTCAGCAGTTTGAAACTACCAGCTGTTCCGTGGCAGAAAGATGAGGCTTTCTGCTCTCATAAAGATTTACAGCCTCGGAAACCCTGTACAGGGTTGCTATGGGTCAGAACCGACTAGACGGCATTTAACAACAACAACAATATTAATTTTATTCATATATATTCATTATATTCAGATGTATAGAAAGAAGACTTCTAATGCCAGTTGTTTCCAGTGTACGGTTCACAGAGGCATGGGATTGCCTTCATTTTCTCAATGAAATAGAGAAAGAAAGGAAATTCTGGTTGATAATGTGGCTTGAACAGAATATTAATCATTAATAATACTAAATGGGGAAAATGGTAAAGGTAGTAACCAGTGGCCAGAACAAATATTTTAGTGTGACACCAGGGTTTAACTAACATTTTTCATCAGAATTTTGATATGTATCTGTTCATAGTTATAGCCAATTAAACTAAGTAATTCCAGTATTGGAACAGAGAAACTGGGAAGGAAAACTGATCAGAGGACAGGGTAAGTTAGTACAACATAAAGGAATTTAAGGACAGGCACTATACTATGCACCCTCAACAAATAAGCCCTCAAATCACAGTGTGTTAAACCAAAGATTTATTTCTTACTCACATATGGTCTGTCTCAAAATTTTGCAATATTGAGGATTCTTCCAGAATTATCTTTTAATATGGAGACACATGGAGATCATACTGCACCTTATCTGCCTTGGTTGGAATATACACCCCTTCCATTCATAGTCCATTAATTGATAGTAGACACATTGCCTCAGTGTAATTTTAGGGAGTCTGAGAAATGTAGAAAAGTGTTTTTCGAGTTTGCCAAATAAACAACATCTTTGATGCAACAACTGTTGATATAGACAGATATTTCCTTTTAATTCAATTTCTGACCCATAATAACGGTAGAGTATTTAATTGTTCATATTTCAAACATTAATTTGTACATACATAACAGAAGAATAATTATGTCCAGTGGTTACAGACTATTCCAGTTTCATACAGTGAGAGTATCCGATGCTCAATAAATTGTTGTGGGATTTTTTTTGTTTTTTGTTTTCTTTTATTGAGAATTAGTTTATAGAATGAATTCTATACTTAGTATGTAAGAACTAAATAATTTAGTGTGCTAATCATGTTTTTAATTTTGGAAGATTTATTGAAATATTTTTGATCATGCACATCACTAAAACATAACTAGAGATTAATAAATATTTAAAATTTTCAGATTACTTGTTTATTATTCAATTTCTTCCTTCTCACCATTTTATATGCATGAGTAAGCTCAACTGTTATTGTAGGTGCCATCAAGTCAGTACCAACTCGTAGAGACTCTGTGCAAAGCAGAATGAAACACTGCCCGGTCCTGCACTAACCTCACAATCATTGCTGCATTTGAACCCATTGCTGCTGTCACTGTGCCAATATATCTCGTTGGGGTCTTCCTCTTTTTCTCTGACCCTCCATTTTACCAAATAGTATATCCTTCTCCAGGGACTGGTCCCACCTGAAAATATGTATGAAGTATGAGTGATGAAGTCTGGCCATCCTGGCTTGCAGGGAGTATTTTGACTGTACTTCTTCCAACACAGATCAGTTTGTTCTTTTGGAAGTCCATGGTAATTTTAATGTTCTCCTCCAACACGATAGCTCAAAAGCATCAATTTGTCTACATTCTTCCTTATTCATTGTCCAACTTTCACAGGCATATGAGGTTATTGAAAATACCATGGCTTTGTTCAGGTGCACCTTTGTCCTCAAACTGATATATTTGCTCTTCAACAATTTAAAGAGGTCTTGTGCAGCAGATTTGCCTAATGCAATATGTTGTTAGATTTCTTGACTGCTACTTTCATGAGGGTTGATGGTTGATCCAAGCAAAATGAAATCTTTGATAACTTCAACCCTTTCTCCATTTATTGTGATATTAATTTTTCCAGTGATGAGGATTTTGGCTTTTTACATTGAGGTAAAACCCATATTGAAGGCTCTGGTCTTTAATCTTCTTCAGTTAGTATCTTCACTTTCAGCAAGCAAGGTTGTTATCGTCTGAATATCACAAGTTGTTAATGAATCTTCCTCCTATCCTATTGCCACATTTTTCTTCATATAATTCAGATTCTCAAATTATTTGCTAAGCATACAGATTGAGCAAGCATGGTGAAAGAACAGATCCCTAGTGCACACCTTTCATAATTTTAAACTATTCAGTGTTTGCTTGTTCTCTTCGAACAACTGCCTCTTGATCT
The DNA here is from genome assembly GCF_000296735.1 of Chrysochloris asiatica. Lineage (NCBI taxonomy): Eukaryota > Metazoa > Chordata > Mammalia > Afrosoricida > Chrysochloridae > Chrysochloris > Chrysochloris asiatica. Next base: position 14,787,882 of record NW_006408530.1, read on the forward strand.
ATGTACAGGTTCCTCATGAGCACAATTAAGTGCTCCAGAATACTCTTTCTTTGCAATGCTGTCCATAGTTTGTCATGATCCATACAAACAAAAGTCTTTGCATCTTCAATAAAGCACAGCTACACATCTTTGGGAGTTCTGGTGTGGCTCTGTGGGTTAACGCACCAGACTGCAACACCATTTGAATTGGTGGTTCAAGCTCATCAGCTGCTCCTTGGAAACCCTATACAGGGTCTCTATGGGTTGCAACCTACTCAATGGCACTCAACACACAGCCCCTTTCCCACCATGAGTCCAGATTCCTCAGCTGCTCCATCTCTTCAGTCATCATCTCTGCCTCCATCTCTGGTGTCACTGTTTCTCTTGGTAGGGTCTTGCACTCCCCTCTTCTCACTTGATGGTCCCAGGGACCTCCGCTCCTGGACTGCAAAGTCAACCATTCCCCTTCCTTTGTTACAAAGTGTCTACCTTTACATTTCTAATCCTCACATTCAGTCCTGATAGCAATTATTCACTATTGCACCACAGGAGTCTTCATCTCCTTTCATCAGCTCCGTCCACACAGATTGGAAACAATTCAGTGGAGATTCTACCTTCCCCCACACATAGTGGAACTAGGCTCCATCTTGAACGCTTGTAAGCCAGACACTTCTTGCCTTTGTAGCCACCCCCCTCCCCCCAATTTGGGTAGCCAATGTCTAAGTTGCCCATCCCTGTGTGCTGAGGGTGTGGGAATGATCCTCACTGTAAAGATTTGTTCCCTCTTTTGAGCTACTACGTCCGTAAATATAGGTCAAGTTAATCAAATTGTAGCAGATTACTCTTTGTTTCCTCTTCTTTCTTTTTCCAGTCTAGTTCTGATCATCCAGCCATTGAAGCCAGGTCAAGTGGGTATTATCTGCAAGTATGGGTGTTCTAGTACATCTCCCCTCACTTCATATCAGCTGGACACTTCACACTCTGCTCTAGTCCTCTGGTGGCCATGTCACTGTCACTGGGCCCAGGAATCCCCAACTCTTGCCACACTGCTGGCAAATAAGGTCTCAACCTGGGTTGACAGAAGTCTATTGAACATGGTCAGGCTTAGCTCACAACTTCATTGCTGTTTTTCCCCACTTCCTCTTATCAGTGACCAACGTGGTCACCAGTCAGACCACATGCCTGCTTGTGTATTCCCACTGAGTCATAGTCTTGGAAGGGGGTTTGCCCAAGGGGACCGACCACTTGATTAGTCCTGGGTGAACAATTTGCTTGTTCTTGTAGTAGTTAGTCAGACTGCCATTATTGTTTTTTATTTTTCCTGCCAGTCTTTCGTTCAAGGAACATCTTCTGTTCTCCTAGCCACTCCAGGCTGGTCTGCTTGTCATTTTGGGTGGAGATTTCCTACCTCAGGAGATTCTGGATGGGATTCAGGATTCTACCTATGGTCTTATGCAATGCAAAGGCTCCACAGGAAGCCTCCTTCACTGGGCAAGTTGTAGCCCTATTTTAGGTATCCCAATCAATTACAGGCTGAAGACAGACTTACAAGCTTTCTATGGTGATGTGTCTGGCTATTCCTTTCTCTCCCACTCAAGTGTCTATTTTACAATGGTATGCAAGGGAAACAAAAATTCAAGCATCTTAACATTATTTCCCCTCTTTTACCATTCAAACTATGCCTCAATCCCTGTATCCCAGAGCCCTGTTGTTTCAAGGTTCTGCATGCATCATTATTTACCTCTATCCCACTTTGTCCATGCAAACCTGCCCAAACATTCTCCCACATGCCTTATTCTTTCATTCCCCTCCCCCATCTTCTGTGTTGCCCCCCTCCCACACACATACAAACACAAATACTTCTCCCAGCATCCAAGCTATTCTGTGTCTATTCCCTACCCTGTGCCCACCATCCCCTCCCTCCCTTTAACCTACCCCACATGTCCCAGTAACCAGCCAAGAATTGTGGTTCCCCCCACCCCCCCCGCTTTTAGTGTAGCTTCTTTTTCTTAAGTCTTTTACAATAATGGTCCTATGCAGTATTTCTCCTTTTGTGACTGACTAATTTTGCTCAGTATAATGTCCTCAAGGTTCATCCATGTTATGTGATAGCTTGCAGCTTCCTTGTTATTCTTCAAGGTAGCATAATATTCCATTGTGTGTATGTACCACAGTTTGCTCACACACTCGTCAATTGATGGATACTTAGGCTGTCTCCATCTTTTTGCTATTGTAAATAGTGCTGCTATGAACATTGGTGTGCATATATCTACTCGTGTTATGGCTCATATTTTTGTGGTTAAATACCAAGTAGAGGAATTGCTGGATCATAAGCTATTTTTATTTGCAACCTTCTGAGGAAGCATCATGTTGCTTTCCAGAGTGGTTGGATCATTTTGCAATCAGCCAGCAATGTAGGAGCATCCCAGTTTCTCTGCATCCTCAACAGCATTTATTGTCCTCTAATTTTTTTTTTTATCTTTACTGTTATTGCTGGTGTGAGATGATATCTCATTGTTGTTTTGATTTGCATCTCTATAATGGCTAGTGATTATGAACATTTCTTCATATGTTTGTTGGCTGTCCACATATATAGGAATATTTTAAAACTTTGAAGGCTTATAGCCAGTGGAATTTGTAGTCAGACTTCCCTGTTGGTGGCTCCAGGCCACTGAGCCCGGCAGTTTCAAAAGTATGAGGTTTCTTGTTTCTGCTACAAATTCCACTGGCTATAAGCCTTCAAAGTTTTAAAATATTCCTATATATGTGGTTCAGAGTTTTTGATCTGTCATCTGAACTTGTTTCATCTGATATTCTGTGTTATTTGTGATGGAGATCTTCACTGCATTTCTGCTCTCTACTTTACTTTATTGAAGTATTTTTATATTGGCAAGAAAGATTTTCAGTATAAAGATAAAATCAAATCTGAGATTCTATTTTATATATTTACTATAAAGTAAAATCTATGAAATTTAGGAATCTGAATAAATTTGTATCTGAAATAAAACCATTGTACAATTAGATATTGTATTGAGAAAGAGAAAATGTCTTATATTTGCTTTTGATGTTGCTAAGTGCCATTGAGTCTGTTCCAACTCACGGAGACCCTGTAGAATGTTTCTGAGGAGCAGATTAGTTCGAATCACTGACCTTGGGGTTAGCAGTCTAATGCTTATCCTACAGTTCCACACCAGTACCCCAATTATAAATATGTTGTTTTTTTGTTGTTAAGTTTCATCAAGTCAGTTCTGACTCATAGTGACCCTGTATAGGATTTCCAAGGAGTGGCTAGTGGGTTTGAACCACTGACCTTGTGGTTCAAACTGATTTTGTAATCCAGTGTTTTATCCTAAAGAACCACACTTATCCTACAGCATAAGGTGACCCAAATAATAAAGTGGTAGAATATTAGCCTAAAGGCTGGCAGTTTAAACTTACCTAGTCCCACCTCAGAAGACAAGTCTGATCTGCTTCTGAAAGAGTGCAAGCCTTGAAAAAAACCTTATGGAGCAAGCAGTTAAATACTATATATATATGGTCTCCATGAGTTGAAATTAATTTGATGGCAACTAACAATAGTATCAACTATATACATATATTGTTGTTAAGTGCTATTGAGTTGGTTCTGACTCACAGCAACCCTTATAGAGCTTTCTAAGAGTGACTGACTCATGGGTTTGAACTGCCTTGTGGTTCACAATCCAGTGCTGATCCTACAGCACCACACCAGAATTAAATATACATATATATACATGTTCTTGATGTTAAGTGCTGTCTAGTCGGTTCCGACTCATAGCAATCCTATATGGGGTTTCTGGGGAGCAGCTGGTGAGCTTGAACTGCCGACCTTGCAGTTCAAGTGGTTTTGCAGTCTGATGCATTAGCCCACAGTGCTACACCCGGACTCCAACATATATATATATATATATATATATATATATATATATATATGTATGTACGTTTATATATGTTTGAGTTCTGGTGTGGCACTGTGGGTTAATGCACTGGACTGCAAAGTCGCTTTGAATCACAAGGTCAGTGGTTCAAGCTCACCTGCTGCTCCTCAGAAACCCTATACACAGGGTTTATATGGGTCGGAACTGAATCAATGGCACTTACAATAACAACAACACACATGCACACACACATATATCCACCAGCAGCTCATTGGAAACCCTATACAGGGTCACTATGAGTCAGATCTACTTGACAGCATTTAACTTAATATATGAGGTGAGTCAAAAATTATCCTCACTCTGATTGTAGAATTTATTTTAATCAAGTTTTAGAAAAGACTAATACATATTTTTTCAACATAATCTTCTTGCTTTTCAATACATTTTGTCCATCTGTCAACAAGCTTTTGTATTCACTTATTTTAAATATTTTAGGCTAAGCTGTGAGCCACAAATGCACTACTGTCTTCATTTCTTCATCAGAGTTGAATCTTCATCCAAACAGGTGAAAATCCGATAGCACGATCAGGACTATAGGGAGGATTCCTTAACACTTCAAATGAAGTTTTTGCAGTGTCAACAGTGTGGACAGAGGTGTGTGGACTTACACTGTCATGTTAGATCATAAGGTCCTTGAATAGCAGTCCTGTGCATTTAATGTGAAGTATAGGCTTCAACTCTTCAGTGAGCATCTCATTGTAATAAACACTATTGATTATTGAACCTGATAGTGTTCCAATACTGACCCTTAAGAATCTCAGACAACTGTAAGCATCAAGTTTCCAGCTGATGGTTGACTTTGGAACTTGTTCTTGTTTAGTGATTGAGGATCTTTCCATTCCATACTCTGCCCTTTACTTTTAGGCTTGTAGTGATGAATCCATGTCAACAATAACAAATTTTTTTAAAAGACATGTTTACATTTATTTGAAGATTGGTCCAAATTTTGTTTGCAAATGCCCTAACCCTTCTGTTTATGCTTGTCTATTAGTTGTTTTGATACCCATCTCGCACAAACTTTTTTTTGAAACCCAAATTTGTGGTGGATTATTTCATAGGCAGAGTCATGGCTATTTGCAAGTGATTTGCCACATGATCCACTGTCTCTTATCTATTTGGCAGAATCATTTCACATGCATGGTCAAGTTGTCATCAGGTGTGGATATGGACAGGCATTTTAATATAACCAGAGTGTTGATGATTTTTGACTCACTCTCATGTGTGTGTGTGGGTCTATAAACATTGGACTGCTAACCACAAGGTCGGTATTTCAAACCCACCAGCCGCTCCTTGGAAACCCTAAACAGGATCACTATGAGTTGGAACTGGATTGTCAGCACTTAACAATGGGTACTAACCTAATTATCTTCCATTTATTAACTAATCTTCTCTGCCAACCATATGGGGATAAGTGCTATTCTTATTCCCTTTTTACAGATGTGAGAAGATGAGACAGAAAAAGAGTAAGTGAATTTTCCAAGTCACATAAATAATGCAATGTTAGTAAGGTGCAGAATTAGAGTGTGGCTCTACCCACTCTCTCAATCATATTTGTAGGATGATTGAACTTTTATATGGGTCTAGAGTAAAAGCAACGGAGTCCTGGTGTGGCACTATGGGATAATGTGTTGGACTGCAAGGTTGGTTTGAACCACAAGGTCAGCAGTTCAATCTCACCAGCCGCTCCTCAGAAATCCTATGTAGAGTTGTTATGAGTTGGAACTGACTCAACAGCACTAAATAACAACAACAAAGTAAAAACATCCTCCTGTCATGTTTTTCATGGGCGCTCTCACAGGTAAATAACAACATGGGGGAAAGCCTTATTCCATAAGGGCTTCTCAAATTTCAAATCCTCAAAATAACTTGAATGGATATTTAAACGGAATTTTTATTAAAACATTTGCTTGAACTCCATCCACCCTTAGAGATTCATGTTCAATGGGTTGGGGTCAATGAATGTGCTACCCATCTATAATCTATGGGCTATACTTTGAATATCAATCCCATTATAGCATATGTAATTAAGTAAGGATCTATTTACCATTTACAATACATTCTAACTGTGTATCTTAGAGCATCTAAGAATACGGCTGCTATTCTAGCCAGCTCCTAAATCAGCAAGGACATAGAGCAGAGCTACTGTATGGGAATCATAAGTTGTTTGTGTTTTGTTTTATTTTGTTTCACTTAAATGCAGTAGTAATTATTTGAGTTTTATTTGGTTTTGTTTGCTTTTGTTGTTGTTGTTGTTAGGTGCCATTGGGTAGACTCTGACCTGTAGCAACCCTGTGCACAAACAAACACAACACTGCCTTGTGCTGCACTGTCCTCACAATTGTTAGGTTTAAGCTTAGTGTGGCAGCCACCGTGTCAATCCTCCTCATTGGGTTCTTTTGTGTTGGTACTCTACAAAGAACGAATCCCTCCTCATAACATGATCAAAGTGCATAAGACAGAGTCTCAATAGCTTTGCTTCTAAGGGACATTCTGGGTTTGCTTCTAAGACAGATCTGCTTGTTCTTCTTTCATCCATGACACTTTCAATAGCTCTTCAACAGCACCATAATCCATATGCAGTAGTTTTTCTCTGGTCTTCCTTATTCATTGTCTAGCTTTCACATACATATGAGATAAATGAAAATACCATGGTTTGGGTCTGGCTTACCTTAGTCCTCTAGTGACATTTTTGGTCTTTAATACTTTAAAGATGTCTTTTTCAGCAGATTTTCTAATTCAGTATGTTGTTTGAGTTCTTGACTACTGCTTCCATGAATGTTGATTTTGGATCCAAGTAAAATGAAATCCTTGACAACGTCCATCTTTTCTCCTTCTATCATGATGTTGTTTATTGGTCCAGTTGTGAGGATTTTTGTGGACTTTATACTGGATTTTAATACATACTAATGGATGTATTCTTTGATCCTTATCTATAAGTGTCTAAAGACCTCTTTGCTTCCACAATATTAGTTAATCTGTATGAAGAACAACTCACCCGAGAAACTGGACTATATGAAGAAGAATGTGGAGTCAGCATTGGAGGAAGGGTCGTGATGGGTCAGAACTGACTCAATGGCATTTAACAACAACAGGAACGCTGGTGTAAGGCTGTGGGTTAATGCTCTGGACTGAATAGTCTGTTTGATCCACAATTTTGGCTGATCAAGCTCCTCAGCCACTTCTCAGAAACCCTATACAGGGTCACTATGCGTCAGAACTGACTCGGCTGCACATAACAACATTAAGAATCTTCAATATACAGATGAAACAACCCTGCTTGCTGAAAATGAAGAGGACTTGAAGCACTTTTTTCTTTGGTTGTGGGAAAATTATTTCTATCAATAGGTTTTAGCAAGGGAGATTTATTTAGGTTTGAGTTTGGAGGATTTTCAAGAATACATATACATGTATACACACACACACACATATATGTATTTCATGGTATAAATAGAAGTTATAAGAAAGATTGAAGCTAATTCACTTTGGCCCTCAATGTTGAATCTTCTACTTTGTCATATTTTTTTGTTTTGTTTTGATTAAGGAGAAACTTTATCTTAAATCAATTGTTGGGAAAATCATTTATCTACTTTTCTTCTGAGCTGAGTGGCTCATCACATAAAATTTACCAGCCACCTGAGGTAGGAACAGAAGCATGAATTAGTAGAATTGGTAAAACCCGTGTAGAAAGATGGTTGAATAGTTGCTTTCAGAGAAATTATTTCTTGTTTTAACATTGTCATTTTCCCCATATAAAATTGGCTTTGCTAAAATAGTTCCCTAAGATATCAAGTTAGTAATGAACCAGTTAAAAAGGAAAAAAAAAAAAAAAATGTTTTTTTATGGTTTCACTCCACTCAAGCTAAATATGACTGCCCCCCAATTTGGAAAGAGACATTTTAATATATCATGTTTCAGTTCCAGCTCAATAAACAACCATTTATTTACAATTTTAAAGTAATCTACAGCCTAGTCAGGTAAGAATTATTTCAAAAGAATAAAAACATTTTCATTTCCCATCACTGCCAAAAATGAAAAGAACATGAGTTATGAGTCTTGCTATGTTGTCTTAAGTTGATTACTATGGAATGATTAAAAAACTAGCTGTGCTGTCAGTGCAGAAGAGTACATTATAAGTGTAATAACAGCTTAGGGATACAATCCATCAATGCCGCACTTGGATGAAGAAAAAAAGTTGATCTATTTCTTTGGTCATCATTTTCAGCATATTAGATGACAAATAATTGTACATTCATCAATAACAATAGATTAAAGTTGAAATGATTTATTGCTATTACACTGCTGTTATGATGGAGCACCGGGTCAGTCAAGCATCGACGGGGTCTGTATTTAATTTTCAAGGGTCTCTTAGCAGAAATAATAGACAGAGAGTAAACCACCTGAAACAAGGTAGATCAAAGTTGTTGACAAGTGATTTGTAGGTTGGTTCTTCATGAGTGATGGAGGAGAGGCAATAGGACCTCTTTGGCGGGCTTGTTGAACCACTAAATCAAGCAGACCTTGCTGGGGCTTTGGCTGACACCCAGCCAGGCAGCACACAGAAATATGAAGGCTACGCAAGTATGAAGTTAGTTTAATATTACCCATAGGTAATGGAACAGAGTACATATTCCAGGGACTAACCCATACATTTTAAATCATTTATAAATTACAGGTAGACTAATGAGATTCCACTCCTCAGGAAGTTGTTCTTATATCTACTTGCTATCAATAAGTTTATATAGCCCATGAGAAAGAAAGTGAAATATTCATCTTATATTTTATTATGTTTTCCTTCTTAAGCAAGATGATAATTATTTACATTCATTATGTTAGGACATTTAATTTATTAAGTGCCAAGTAAACCTGATTTTTTGAAGTATGGTCTGTGTACTGTATCAGTATTACCTGGTATGCTTGTAAAAACGTGACTCTAGGCCCCATTGAGGAGTATTTAATAAGAAAAACTAGAATTTAGTTTCTCTCACTGACTTGCTGCTATCAAGTAGATTCGACTTATTGAAATCCTATATAGAGTTTCCCAGACCATAAATCTTTACAGGAGCAGAAAGGCTCATCTTTCTCCTGCAGAACTACTGGTGGATTTGAACAGTCAATCTTGCATTTTAGTAAAGTAGTCCAGTGATTATAATATATTTTTATGAACATTAATGGGTGAATCTGATAGTATCTAAATTTTAAGAACCAATGTATTAGACCCCAATCCTGCAAGGAATAAAAATAACTAGACTGTCATTGTTGGTATCCTTTGAGACTCAGTTGTAGAATTCCTGCCTTTTGTGCATAGTGGTTACGAATTGGACTGAAAACCACAAGGTCAGCAGTTCGAAACTACTTGCTGTTCCATGGGTGAGAGATGAGGCTTTCTGCTCCAGTAAAGATTTACAGCCTCAGAAACCCTGTGCAGGGTCACTATGAGTCAGAACTGATTCCACAGCACATAACAACAACTACATGCTGTAGCGCTGGGGTTGATACTTGACCAATTCATCTCATGCATAGCCACCACCTGTTTGTCATTTGTGGCTTGTAAATTGCTATGATGATGAACAGGCTTTGGCTGAGCCACCAGACTAAGACTAGTTAGGAAAAATGGTCTAGTGATCTGTTTCCCAAAAAAGGCAGCTAGTGAAAACCCTATGGATCACAATGGTCAACTCTGCAACAAATAATGTAGGTTCATGGAAGATCAAGCATTATTTTTTCCTTTGTGTATGGGTAGCTATGGGCTAAGACCTACTCAAAGGAAACCAACAACAACAGCATACTCTGTCAGTAGATTTCAGGGACACTTAACCATGTGGAGATAAGACATGCTACTTATGAGAATTCAACTGTACAAGGAGTGTCATTAAGACCTGTTTTGGATGTATCTTCATATTTTGAAGAACCTTTTTATATGTCTCACAAAAGACACCATGACTCAGTCACTTAAATACTTTAAAAATATATATGCATTTTGTTTCTCTGCTATTGAGGACTAAGGTGCACTTGACCCAAGCCATGATATTTTCAATAACCTCAAATAGATGTGAAAGCTGGACAGTGAATAAGGAAGACCGTAGAAGAATTTATACCTTTGAATTATGATGTTGGAGGAGAATACTAAAAGTGCCATGGGCTGCCAAAAGAACCAATAAATCTGTTTTGGAAGAAGTGGAGCCAGAGTGCTCCTTAGAGGCCAAGATGGCCAAACTTCGTCTCTCATACTTTGGACATACTGTCAGGAGGGAACAGTCGTTAGAGAAGGATATCATGCTTGGTAAGATGGAGGGTCAGAGAAAAAGAGGAAGAACTCCAATGAGATGGATTGGCCAGGGGGCAGCATCAATGGACTCAAGTATGGCAACAGTAGTGAGGTTGACCCAGGATCAGACATTGTTTTGTTCTGCTGCTCATAGGGTCACTATGAGTCGGTGCCAACTTGATGGCACCTAACAACAATAAATGTATTTTGTTACAATAGCCTATCAGAATAATCTGGTTTTCTAGTCTACAAAATAACAATTCTGTAAAACATACCACCAAAAATTCATTGTTTTATTAATTCCTTTTTCTATTTAACTTGTCTGTGAGTTGTTAAACATCTTAGTCATGTTTTGTTTCAGAATCCTCTTAAGTACACAGTTAATGATAGCTACACATGACTTCAACAGAAGTAGATAAATAAAGCATAATTAAGGAAAACTGTCTTATTTGATAATATTAAATTCTAGAGTGACTGTTTTCATATAAATAGAATTTCAAGTTTTATTTTTAAATGTCAATTTTTGAATTGAGAAATAAACTTTTTGCTATTAAAATTAATGTCAAATTTACCATTCTGAGAATTTACCCTCTGATGCATGTTTTTAGAACTGACTTGCCTATAAAAGGAGCCCTAATGGTGTTAAAGGTAATACAGAAATGACTACAATCATACATTGACAGAGAACTTCCAGAGGTTCAAGCTGGATTCAGAAGAGGCCGTGAAAAAAGAGATATCATTGCTGATGTCCGATGGATCTTGGCTGAAAGCAAAGAATATCAGAAAGATATTTACCTATGCTTTATTGACTATGGGAAGGCTTTCGATTGTGTGGATCATGACAAGGTATGGACAACATTGTGAAGTATGAGTATTCCAGAACACTTAATTGTACTTCTGAGGAATGTGTACCTGGACCAAGAAGCAGTTGTTCGAACAGAACATGGGAACACTGAATGTTTTAAAATTGGGAAAGGTGTGCGACAAGGTTGTGTTCTTTCACCATACTTATTCAACCTGTATGCTGAGCAAATAATACGAGAATCTGGGTTCTATGAAGAAAAACATGGCATCAGGATTGAAGGAAGACTCATTAACAACCTGCGATATGCAGATGATACAACCTTGCTTGCTGAAAGTGAAGAGGACTTGAAACATTTACTTATGAAGATTAAAGAGCACAGCCTTCGATATGGATTACATCTCAATGTCAAGAAAACAAAGATCCTCACCACTGGACCAATAAACAACATTCTTATCAATGGAGAAAAGATTGAAGTTGTCAAGGACTTCATTCTTCTTGGATCAGCTATCAACATTCGCGGAAGCAGCAGTCAAGAGATCAGACGACGTATTTCATTAGGGAAATCTGCTGTAAAATACCTTTTTAAAGTGTTGAAGAGCAAAGATATCAGCTTGAGGACTAAGGTGTGCCTGACCCAAGCCATGGTATTTTCAATAACCTCATATGGATGTGAAAGCTGGACAGTGAATAAGGAAGATTGTAGAAGAATTGATGCCTTTGAATTATGGTGTTGGAGGAGAATACTAAAAGTGCCGAAAGAACCAATAGATCTGTTTTGGAAGAAGTGCAGCCAGAGTGCTCCTTGGAGGCCAATACGGCTAAACTTTCTCTCTCATACTTTGGACATATTGTCAGGTGAGAGCAGTCGCTGGAGAAGAATATCATGCTTGGTAAGATGGAGGGTCGGAGAAAAAGAGGAAGACCCCCAAAGAGATGGATCGGCCAGGTGGCATCATTGATGGACTCAAATGTTGCAGCGGTGGTGAGGTTAGCCCAGTATCAGACATTGTTTTGTTCTGCTGTGCATGGGGTCACTATGAGTTGGTTCTGACTCGATGGCACCTGACAACAAGGGTGCAGTGATTGGAGTGCTTTTCTGATAACTGAAATGCTGAAACTCACCGGACACTCAATCGAAAAAAGATGAGACAGTCTGCTTCTGTAAACATTTACAGTCTTGGAACCCTATTGTTGTTGTTATTAAGTGCCATTGAGTCAGTTCCTACTCATAGTGACTCTATATAGGGTTTCTGAGGAGCAGCTGGTGAGTATGAACCATCGATCTTTTGGTTCAAACCAACCTCACAGTCCAGCATTTTATCCCACAGAGCCACACCAGGATTCCTATGAGGCAGTTTTATTCTGTCTTACAGGGTCTCAGTGAGTTAGACTCAACTTGAAGGCAGTGGTTTTGGCTTTAGTCCAAAAGCCTGTGAAAGTCAAAACAAGGTTTAAAAGTTACCTTTGATCTAATATATAAAAAACCTTGTATTAAGCCAAAGAAAAGTCTTAACATAATTAGGCCTTGTAATTAATTTTACAGAAATAACAAAATGAAAGAATATAAGACACATTTGGTTTATTGCTGCTGCAATAGAGGTTGAGGCATATAGTATTACCCATATCTGCTGCTGGATTGACACAAAAATAGGCAGCAGTGGTGATATGTAGTTTCTGTTCAGAATTCAATGTTGAGAAGTTGCCCCAAAATACACCAGTGACAGTAGTTTATTTAGCAAATGAAGAAAAGGATGAGAGGAAAACATTAGCTAACCCTTTCATGACTGAATTATTTCTTGCTTTACATTTTTGTTGATACCATGTGTTTTCAGTAATGGAAGGCATTCCGATATCAAAGAAAAAATAGTTAAGATAGTATGGATTTTTTGATATATGTATGTAGGACACGTACATCCCAAGTAGAATCTGGTGTTGAGATTATTAATGTTGAGGCCTGTTACTTCAAATTTATGAGCTCATAGAAGTCTTTTTAGTTAGTAGGACATAAAATAACTGGGATACCAGCTTCCTAAGAAAGCTGAGAGGCTAAAATATTGATGGGTGATATACTGTTGTTGTTAACTGTTGTTTAAGTGTCAATGAGTAGAAAGTCTCATCTTTCTTTCAAGGAGCAGATGGAGGGCCCGATCCATTGACCTTGTGGTTAGCAGTTCTAGTACTTATCCTACAAAGCCACTGTACTCTTGGGTGATGGACTAGTGGACTTTAAAAAGTTTGTGGAAAAATGGAATTATAAGATAATGAAACTTTTCCACAAACTTCTTGACATTTCCTCGTCTAACCCACAGGTCACGAAAGAGTTGAATAAATGTGAAGTTATTCCTGTGGGCAATAGTGGAGATCAACACTGTGTGGAATGTAGTTTAGAAATGTCTTCATGAGGGAAGAAGAGTAGAGGAAATAATGCCAACTCTTGCTCCTTCAATCTGTGTTCCTCTGACTTGTTTCTGAGACTTTAATACCCTGATCCTTTTGTCCTTCCCCATGCACTGGTTGAATTAGTTTCTTAAAATACTTGAGGTAGAAAACTACTTGCAAATACTGGAGTTGTGCACAAAAGTGCAAGCTGATCTCTGAAATGGACTGATGGGGTTTGAGCAGGGAACCAATTGTGTCTGCTCCAAAAAGATTCAAATTTAGACTTATCAGTTAAAGGTATGTTGATGGTTTTCCTAAATGTGTCTGCTAGTATTTATTCTTCCTTACCTTATTATCAGGAGTTCTGGTATGGAACTGTTGAATAAATCTTGGACTACTGACCACAAAGTTGGTGGTTCAAACCCACCAGCCTCTAGAGAAATCCTATACAGTGTCACAATGAATTAGAACCAACTTGCGGGCACTTCAACAACTTATTATAAGCCCATGACTACAATTCATAGAAACTAAACCTCACCGAGGTTCCCTTTCTCTGACATCAAGATATGTATATTCCCTGTGAATGACTGAATGACATAAAATAGAATGGAGAAGAGACATGTATGGGTACATCTTATTTTATCACGTTTTGCTTTATTGTACTCGGCAGATGCTGTGCGTTTTGCAAACTGAAGATTTGTGGCAATCCGGCATTGAGCAAGTCTATTGGTACCATTTTTCCAACAGCACGTGATCACTTTGTCTTTGTGTCACATTTTGGTAATTCTTACAATAGTTCAAACTTTTTCATAATGCTATTGCCCATTTAATAGCTTACAATAGAGTGCAAACATAGCTTCATATAAAACATAGGAAGTTATATATTTACTGGAAAATAAAAACTTTTGTGTGACTAGCTTTATTGTGTTATTCACTTTATTTCAATGGTCTGGAAGCAAATGGTAATATCTCTGAGGTGTGCCTGTATAGTATTTTTCATTAGCACCATCATGGAAATGTATAGAAATGACTTGAACATGGAGGAATAAAGACAAAACACCATTCCTATCATTTAATGATGCTATTTGGGGTAGTGAAGGCTGAGTTCTCAGATTTAATTTGGTAAAAATAATTTTGTCTGACATCGTCACAATACTGCAGCTATTTGAAATGATGTCATTATATCCCTTAAATTAATGCTTAAAAAAGAGTCCTATTTAATAGTCTTAACTGTGAAGGTGACGCTATCTAATAAGAAATCTATCTACTGCTGTTTGTAATTTGTAACAGTATCCCTGTACTAAACAGTGTACTACCAATCCCAGATAGTATTAATTACCACTTTCAGTTTAAGAAGAAAATGAGAAGTGTTTAATAATCAATCTCAAGTTTATTAGGAGCTAAATTCCATTGGAAGTGAGAGGTAGTTTTGCAGTAAGAATGTCAAAGGAACACATCAGTGGCCCAGAGCGTGGCTGAAATTAAAATCATTAGAAAACAATTAACTATGTGGACTTAGCAAACTAGATGAATAACTGGCTGAATTTAGCTTTGAAAAACCCCACACCTGTCAATAGCTAGTGCCAGAAAAATAGTACATATAATAAAGGGGGTAAAAAAAGGTTTAATTTTCTGTCCAGTCAAATCTAAGTGTATCACATTCAATTTTCCTTTCCTAGTAATCTAAATAATTTCCCACCTTGCTCATGATGAATGTCTTGCCAGTTCCTTCTCAGTTCCTCCACTTTACACGACCTAATTAAAGAAAACATTTCATGATTGCCTATTTTTTTTCATGCATGACAACCTATTATTTTTTCTACTACCTGATTAGGGCTTTATTATCCTTGGATTTAGATTGATTTGCTGAGCACTTTAATAAAAGACTACTTAGTTTGATTTAAAGGGCTACAGGTTTCCTTCATTCATACAATTACTTTTATAACCATCTCACATTCTAAGTGCTCTAGAGTCTTCTAAAAAAAAGAAGTTTTAGATTTCCAATGAACAAGTTTATAAAACAAGAATTACAGGTGACATTCCTGTTGACTATGGTAAGGCAGTCCATTATATTCCATTGTGGGCAGTCATGAGAGGACATTTTGCAATATAATTTGTCAAGAGTGATAAATCTGTTTCATCATATCTGTCAGGAATGGCTCCTGTGTATTAAAACCACTATAAAGTTTGCTCAAGATAAACCAAAAATTTCATATGATTAAATAATAATACTTTTATGATGACAAATTGCATTTACTGTGTTATCTACAATATGAGCCAAAATTACAGAGTTCAAATAGATGATGATGCATTTTGATTTCATATATAGTGAGTTTTTATTAAATAAATGAGATGTGCAACATTTATAAAACTGCCTTTTATAGAGTTGTGGGTTTTCTTTGGCTTTTTACCAGGAAGTTGTATTTTATTTGTAAAATTAAAAGAACATACATACATATACACATTGACTCTCTTACCATTAAAATGCAAATAGGAAAAGTAGAGAAAATATTTCAATATTAACTGGAGAGTATACGGTGTTTTGTGGAGTCTGAGTAGTTATAGATAGGAAGAAATTATATTGCTATCCTAAAATCCCTTCCTAAAGTGGTGGAAGACAGGTATTTTCTACAATAGACTGAAAAAGACAACCCAATGAACCTCACAAGAAGTTTAGAACTAAAGAACATTCATAGAAAGTTAAGTTCCACATATTCTAATTATAGACTCAAGTATATATTAAACATGCACTATAGGCAAGGTTCAGAGTCCTGGTGTGGTACTGTAGGGTAAAACCACAAGGTCAGTTTGAACCACAAGGTCAGCAGTTCCAATACAACAGCCACTCCTTTGAAACCTTATACAGGGTCACTGTGAGTTGGAAACAACTCAACAACACTTAACAACAACAACATGGCCAAAGTTCAGAATAAAATGTTTTCAAAGATTTCAGAAATCCTCACAGGACTTGAAATCTCACTAGAGAAACTGGGTTTAGTTATCAAAGGCAATTTAAAGAAGCATGTGGAGATGGAGGCAGAGACAATGAGGTGGAGAGATTGGAGTGGCTGGGGACTGTGGATTTAGGGAGGGAGAGGGGCTGTGTGTTGACAGCTGGGGCACAGACTAGCAGGGTGTACCCTTTGGTTTTTGATGATGCATGGAGGGGACTATAATCACTGCAATGAAACAAAATATGATAGGATGAATGTAAAGCTGATGTTCTCCCATGTAAACTATCACTTAATTCACAATAAAAAAATTAAAAAAAAAAGAGTTAACCATTAATAATAATAATTAAAAAAAAAAAAAAAAGAGGCATGTGGTGCAGTGAATCACTTAATATGGGTCTTCTAGCTAGTCTTTATAACTCCCATGAAATGACTAAGCTATAATAGTTATGTGGCATCAAGTCAGTACAATAGAAGGAAACACTACCACTCTTGTACCATCCTCACAGTAGCTGCATGTTTAAGTCCATTGTTGCAGTCACTGTGTTATTCCTTCTTGTTAAAAGTCTTCCTCTTTTTCTTACCCTCTACTTTGTTATGACTAAGTGCCATCTAGTCAGTTCTGACCCATAGTGACACTGTATAGGGTTTCCAAGGACCGACTGATGAGCTTGAACCACCAACTTGTAATTGAAACTGACTGCAGTCTAACACATTAGCCAACAGAGCCACACCGGGATTCCTACCCTCTAGTTTACCAAGCATGATATACTTATCTAGGGACTGGTCCCTCCTGATAACATGTCCAAAGAATGTGAGACAAAGTCTTGCCATCCACATTTCTAAAGAGCATTCTGGCTGTACTTCTTCCAAGAGAGATTTGTATGTTCTTCTTTTGTATATTTTGTCAGCACCATAATTCAACTGCATCAGTTCTTCTCTGGTCATGCTTATTTACTATCCAGCTTTCCTTGCATATGAGACAACAGAAAATCACATGGTTTGGGATATGTACACCTTACTCCTCAAAGTGACATTTTTGCTTTTTAGCACTTTAAAGAGGTCTTTTGTAATAGATTTGCTCATTGTAATATCTTCTTTGATTCCTTGACTGCTATCTCTATAAGTGTTGATTTTCAATCCAAGTAAAATGAAACCCTTGATTTCTTTAATATTTTCTTCATTTATCATTAAGTTGCTCATTGGTGCAGTTGTGAGAATTTGAGTTTCCTTCATATTAAGGTGTTATTCATATTTACAATGTAGTCTTTAATCTTCATTAGCAAGTACTTCAATTCCTCCTCACTTTAAGCAAGTAAGGTTGTGTTATCTGCATATCAAAAGTTCTTAATTGGCCTACCACTAATTCTGATGCTGTGCTCTTCTTCATATAATCCAGTGTCTCAGATTATTTGCTCAGCATATAGATTGAATAAATATGATGAAATGATACAACACTGATGCACACCTTTCCTGATTTTAAACCATTCAGTATTCTCTTGTTCAGTGTGAACTATTGCCTATTGGTTTATACGCAGGTTCCAAATGAACATAATAAATGTTCTGAACTTCCCATTCTTGACAATGTTATTGTTGTTGTTATTAAGTACTATTGAGTTGGTTCCAACTCATAGTAACACTGTATAGGATTTCTGAGGCATTTTTAATCTTCAGGAGAGCAGAAAGACTCATCTATACTTTATTATGATTTTTGCAATCAAATGTCTTTGCACAGTCAAATAACACAAATAAACTGTCTGTTAGTCTATGTTCTCAACCAAATTCCATTTGATGTCACCAACAATATATCCTTCCTGGGGTTCATTGTACTTCATGTCCTCTTTTAAATCTGGTTTGAATTTCAGGCAGCTGCCTGTCAAAGTACTTTACCTATTTTTGAATTATCTTCAGCAGATTTTACTTGTATGTAATTTTAATGATGTTGTTAGATAATTTCCATATTCTGCTGAATCACAATTCTTTGTATTGAGCATAAATAGGGATCTCTTCCAGTCGGCTGCCCAGGTAGCTAGCTAACTTCCAAATACCTTGGCATAGATGAGTGGGAGCCTCCAGTGCTGCATCAGTTTGTTGAAACATTTCAATTGGTATTCTTTCAAATCTTGGAGGCTTGTTCTTCACTAATGCCTTCAGTGCAGCTTGGACTACTTTCTTCAATTTTGTTGGTTTTTGATCATGGGCAACTTCTTTAAATGTTTGAATATCAGCCAGTTCTTTTTGGTCCAGAGGCTCTGTCTAATTCTGTCTATTTTCTTTTTATGTTTCCTGCATTGTTCAATATTTTATCTATACAATATTTTAGTATTACAAATGTTGTTGCTGTTCAGTGCTTTCAATTCAATTCCAACTCATATTGATCCTGTATAGGGTGTCTGAGGTGGCTGGTGGGTTTGAACTACCAATGTTCTGATTAGCAGCCTAGTGCTTATTGTATAGTGCTACACCAGGACTTCATATTACTACAGGCATGGATTTTTTTTTTTTTTTCCTCAGTTCTTTCAGCTTCAGAAATTCTAAGTATTCTCTTCCTTTTTAGTTTTATTATTCCAGGTCTTTGCACATTTCATAATACTATTTTGTCTTCTTGAGTTGACATTTGAGATTTTTGTTCACTGTTTTATTTCATCATTTCTTCTAGTCTCTTTAGTGTCTCTATGTTTAAGAGCAAGCTTCAGAATTTCTTCTGCCATCCATTTTGGTCTTTTCTTTTTCTCCTGTCTTTTTAACAACTAATTGCTTTCTTCATTTTGAAATTCTGGATGCTAATCCACTACTTCTTTGCCCTTCAGTCATTAGTGTTCAGTGTGTCAAATCTAAATTCAGTGTGTTCTTGAGATGTTCTCTAAATTCAGGAGGGACAATATACTCGAGGTTGGAATCCTGGTGTGGTGCTGTAGGATAAGCTCTGGACTGCAAAGTGAGTTTGAACCACAAGGTTGTCAGTTCAAGCCCTCCAAACATGCTTCAGAAACCCTACAATGGGTTGCTATGAGTCAGAACTGACTCACTGGCATCTAACAATACCAATATATTCAAGGTTTTGAATTTGTTTTAATTTTCTTCAATTTTATTCTGAAATTGTGTAGAAGCAATTAAAGGTCTGCTTCACACTTGGCTCTGCCTTGTTTTGGCTGATGATACTGAGTTTCTTTTCACTTATACTGTCAATTTGGTTCCTGTGTATTCCATCTGGTGAGGTTCAGCTGCATAGACATCATTATGTTGTTGAAAAAAAAAAAAAAAAAGTACTTGCAATTAATAAGTTATTTGTTTTGTAAAATTCTATCATGTGATATATCATTGTTTATATCTAGCATTGTTTCTATCACCAAGGCTGTATTTTCCAACTACTGGTTCTTCCTCTTTGTTTCTTTTTCATTTCTATCACAATGAAATTATCAATGTAATTATCAATGCATCTTGATTACTTGTTTATCAATTTCAGAACACAGAACTTGGTAGAATTCTTCTATGTCTTTAACATTGATTTAGTGGTTGGTGCAAAATTTAAATAATGGTTATATTAACTGGTCTTCCTTGTAGGCATATGGAGATTATTTTATCAGCATTGTACTTCAAGACACATTTGCAGGATTCTTTATGATGATGAACACAATGTCATTCTTTTTCTGTTTATTTCCTGAAGAGTTACTTATATAATTATCTGGTTTAAAATGGTTGCTACAACTTCATTTCAGCTCACTAATGCCTAGGATATCAATATTTATGGGTCCATTCAATTTTTGATGACTTCTAATTTTTCTACTTGTAGTGATGTGTAGCACTGAACTAAAGGTCAGTTTGATCCACAAGGTCGTTGGTTCAAACTCACCAGCTGCTCCTTGGAAACCCTATACAGGTTTGCTATGAGTCAGAACTGGCATGATGGCACTTAACAACGACAACAATTTTACTAGACTCATACTTCATGCATTCCATTTTTTTTGTTTGTTTGTTTTAATCAATGGATGTTTGCAGCCATCTCCTCTCACTTTGGGTTGTGCCACATCAGTAAACGAATATTCAGTGTCATGCGGGTCAATTCTACTTTGAGAAGACAGTACTCCCACAGTAGTGTTTTGAGTGCCTCCCAACCTGACGGACTTTTCTTCTGGCACCTTCTCAGACAACATTTTGCTGCCATTCATAGGTGTTCAGTGATTTAATTTTCAGAAGTGTCTACCTGTGCCTTCTTTCTGGTCTGTCTGGAAGCTTTACTGAAACCTTTTCACCATGGGTGACCCCACTGGTATTAAATGCTAGTGGTATAGCTTCACACAACACAGCAACATGCAAGCCAGTATGACAAACTGACAGAAGCGTGATGGAAAGACTGGGTAACACTTTGCAAATTTGAGGTGCTGTGTCTTATCAAGGGAATTGAGTAGTTTACTGATAATGGAAATACTGTGTGTGGCACCCTGTAGGAACGGAACCCTGCAAACAAAATATATATAAAATTCTAACATGGAGGCTGGAGTCTTGCTGTGACATTATATGATAACCACTGGACAGCTAACTACAAAACTGGCAATTCAAACTCGCCAACCACTTAATGACTACACTAAACAACAACATGAGGATTGTCATGTCATCCTGCCAGTCTTAAAATGAGTCATCCTAGATGTGTAAAAAGGGATCTCACTACAATCAAGACAGAAGAGCTAGGAGTGTAATATTTCCTTTGGCCTGTGATTTTGACCCTGAACTTCCTTGTGCCGGAGACAAGTTGTGTGACATTGAAGATGGTGATTGAAGGTGAGAAGCAGCAACAGAGGAGCTAAAGCAACAGAAGCAAGAGTGTTAAGTGTCGTGGGAGACTTCCTGGCCTAGGGAATGAGAAAGCTGAGTGCTTTGGGACAACAGGAGGCTAACTGGTAGAATAAGTGCCTTCTGCAGTTTTATGGTGGAGCTAAGTTTGCTGATTTAGGAGGTAGGCTTGATCTATTGAGCTAGAGCTATATATGTTTGGGCCCAGTCTTACTTGTGTAGCGGTGTGCCTCTATATACTCAATTGGCAGAGCTAAAAGAGTTTTGTACTTGTCTTAGCAGGATGGAGTTCAGCCTGAGAGGCTAAACACTGAACAAAGTCACCAATGGTTAGAAAGAGCCATTCCAATGGGAAAACTGAGAAGATGTGCTGATTGAATAACTGTATCCTGAATTATTTATTGCCTTAAGTTGTAGCCTCTTACTTCACTAATAAGACCCCATAATCATAAGGAGCTTTGGTAGTGAGGTATACGAATCCGGCTGTGAACCTTAAGGTCAGCAGTTCAAAATTACTAGCTGTTCTGCGGGAGAAAGATGAGGCTTTCTGCTCCCGTAAAGATTTATAGCCTCAGAAACCCTGTACAGGGTCACTATGAGTCGGTTCCTACTCCATGGCACATAACCACCATAATCACCAATCATGAGTATTGTCTGTGAGTTCTGTGTGGTCATTACAACAAATCATTATTGTTGTTGTTAAGTGCCATGGAGTTGGTTCCGACCCATAGGGACCCAGTATAGGGCTTCCAAGGAGCAGCTGGTGAACTTGAACCACCGATCTTGCAGTTCAAATGGCTTTGCAGTCTGGCCCATTAACCCAGAGCACTACAATGAATCATGTTGTTGTTGTTGTTGTTGTGTGCCATCAAGTTGATTCCAACCCATAGCAACCCTGTATAAGGTTTCTGAGGAGCAGCTAGTGAGCTTGAACCTCTGAATCGTAGAACCCAGCAAAGAAGTAGAGAGTGCTGTGGGAGGGATATTTGATGTCAAAAGTGGTAGAAAAAAAATGTTAGATAATAGAGCATGTCTGACTTCCATCTTATAAGACTCTGTCTTAGGTGGCGAAGAATCGTGTAAGACAATGTTAGATGTTGGTGATTTTGATTCTATTTCTACCCCCTTGTGAAGTTGTTGTTGTCTTTAAGTGCCATTGAGTCAATTCCGACCCATAGTGACCCTGTATAGGTTTTCCAAGGAGTAGCTGGTGAGTTTGAACTGCCGACCTTACAGTTCAAACAGCTTTGTATTTGGTGCATTAACACACAGCAGAAGATGTCAAATGCTGCCCCTATATCATTTTTTACAACACTCCACTGGAGTCCTGACTACCACCACTTGTCTGTCAGTTTGTCATACTGTGGTGGCTTGTGAGTGGCTGTGATTCTGAAAACTACACCACCAGTATTTTAAATACCAGCATGGTCACCCATGGTGGACAGGTTTCACATGAGCTTCCAGACAAAGACAGACTAGGAAGAAAGAGTGATGAACTACTTCCGAATATTTTGTCACTGCAAACCTTATGAATAGCAGAGAAACCCTCAGTTATAGTGCTGGAAAATGAGCCCCTCAGGTTGGAAGGTACTCAAAATGCAACTTGGGAAGGACTGCCTCCAAAAAGAATTGACTGTGATGACGCAAATGGAGTAAAGCCCATGGGAGAAAAGCCTTCATTTGCTGATGGCACACAACTCAAAATGAAGAGAAACAGCTGTAAACATCCATTGAAAATTGGAACATGGGATGTACAAAGTATGAATCTAGGAAAATTGGAAGTTGTAAAAAATGAAATGGGATGCATAAACATCAATATCTTAGGCATTGTTGTTGTTGTTGTTATGTGCCGTGGAGTCGGTTCCGACTCATAGCGACCCTGCACAGGGTTTCTGAGGCTTTTAATCTTTACAGGAGCAGAACGCCTCATCTTTCTCCAGCGGAGCAGTTGGTAGTTTCGAACTGCTGACCTTGCGGTTCACAGCCTGATTCGTAACCACTACGCTACCAGAGCTCCTTATCTTAGGCATTAGTGAGCTGAAATGGACTGGTATTTGGAATTTTGAATCTGACAATCAGATGGCTTCCTATGCTGGGAATGACAAATTGAAGAGGAATGGTATTGCATTTATTATCAAAAAGAACACATCCAGTTCAATCACGAGGTACAACACTGTCTGCAATAGAATATCTATGTGCTTTCTGGAGGCCCAGTTAATACCATTATTGTTCAAATTTATGCACCAACCACTAAAGCCAGTGAGGATGCAATAGAAGAATTCTACCAACTTCTTCAATCTGAAATTGATCAAACATGCAATCAAGATGTGTTGATTATTACTAGTGATTGGAATGCAAAGGTTGGGAGCAAAGAGGAAGGATCAGTAGTTGGAAAATATGGCCTTGATGATAGAAATGATGCTGGAGAACACATGATAGAATTCTGCAAAACCAATAATTTGTTCATTTCATATATCTTCTTTAGACAGTATAAGAGAAGACTATGCACATGGACCTCACCAGATGGAATACAAGAAGTCAAATTGACTACATCTGCAGAAAGAGATGATAGAAAAGCTCCATATCGTCAGTCAAAACAAGGCCAGGTGCAGACAGTGGAACAGACCATCAATTAGTCATATACAAATTCAAACTGAAGCTGAAGAAAACAAAAACATGTCAACAAGAGCCAAAATATGACATTGAATATATCCCACCTGAATTTAGAGATCGTCTGAAGAACAGATTTGATACTGCTCTTAGTTAAACACTAAAGACCAAAGACCAGAAGAATTGTGGGATGACATCAAGAAATCATACATGAAGAAAGCAAAAAATGACTGAGAAGACAAGAAAGAAGGAAAAGGTCAAAATGGATGTCAGAAGATACATTGAAACTTACTCTCCAGCGTAGAGATGCTAAAGCAAATGGAAGAAACGAGGAGGTCGAAAAGCTGAACAGAAAATTTCAAAGATCAGCTAGAGAAAATAAAGCCAAATATTACAACAAAATATGTAAAGATCTGGAATCAGAAAACCAAAAAGGAAGAACACGCTCAGAATCTCTCAAGCTGGGGGAACTGAAGAAAAAACTCAAGCCCTGACTTTCATTATTGAAAGATTCTCTGGGCAAATTATTTAATGATGCATAAAGCATCAAGAGAAGATAGAAGGAATACACAGAGTCACTGTACCAAAAGGAAAGGTTTATTATTAAACCATTTCAAGAGGTAACGTATGATCCTGAAGGAGGAAGTCCAAGGTGCATTGAAGGAATTGTCAAAGAACAAGGCACCAGGAATTGATGGAAAAATTTGAAATCTTCCAAGAAAGTGAGGTGTCACAGGAGGCATTAACTCATCTCTGTCAAGATATTTGGAAGACAACTATCTGGTCAACTGATTGGAAAAGATCTATATTTGTTTTCATTCTAAAGAGAGGTTACTCAATGGAATGCGGAAATCATTGGACCATTCTTTGATATCCCATGCAAGTCAAGTTTTGCTAAAGGTAATGCAGAAACGGCTACTATCATACATTGACAGAGAACTTCCAGAGGTTCAAGCTGGATTCACAAGAGGCCGTGAAATGAGGAATATCATTGCTGATGTCTGATGGATCTTGGCTGAAAGCAGAGAATATCAGAAAGATGTTTACCTGTGCTTTATTGACTACGCAAAGGCTTTTGATTGTGTGGATCATGACAAGCTATGAACAACATTGCGAAGTATGAGTATTCCAGAACACTTAATTGTGCTCATGAATAATATGTACATGGACAAAGAGGCAGTTGTTCAAACAGAACTGAATGTGTTAAAATTGAGAAAGGTGTACGACAAGGTTGTATTCTTTTACCATACTTATTCAATCTGTATGTTGAGTAAATAATCCATTAAACTGGGTTCTATGAAGAAAAACATGGCATCAAGATTGAAGGAAGACTCGTTAACAACCTGTGATATGCAGATGATACAATCTTACTGAAAGTGAAGAGGACTTAAAACATTTACTGATGGATATCAAAGAACACAGCCTTCAGTATGGATTGAATCTCAATGTAAAGAAAACAAAAATCCTAACCACTGGACCAATAAACAACTTTCTTATCGATGGAGAAAAGACTGAAATTGTCAAGGACTTCATTCTTCTTGGAACAACTATCAACACTCATGGAAGCAGCAGTCAAGAGATCAAACAACGTATTGCATTAGGCAAATTTGCTGCACAAGACCTTTTTAAAGTGCTGAGGAGCAAAGATGTCAGCTTGAGGACTAAGGTGCGCCTGACCCAAGCCATGGTATTTTCAATTACCTCATATGAATGCAACAGCCAGACAATGAATAAGGAAGACCGGAGAAGAATTTATGCCTTTGAGTTATGTTGTTGGAGGAGAATATTGAAAGTGCCATGGGCTGCCAAAAGAACCAAATAGATCCATTTTGGAAGAAGTGCAGCCAGAGTGCTCCTTAGAGACCAAGATGACCAAACTTTGTCTCTCATACTTTGGACATATTGTCAGGAGGGATCAATCTTTGGAGAAGGATATCATGTTTGGTAATGTAGAGGGTCAGAGAAAAAGAAGAAGATCCCTAACGATATGGATTGGCCAAGTTGCAGCATCCTTGGTTTTAAGCGTGGCAACAGCAGAGAGGTTGGCCCATGTTCTGCCAGTGTTTCTTTCTGCTGTACATAAGGTCACTATGGGTCGGTACCAACTCGATAGCACTTAACAATAACAATAACAACAACAACAACAACTGGAGTCCTGATGTGGTGCTGTGGGTTAATGTGCCAGACTGCAAAGCCATTTGAACTGCAAAGGCGGCGATTCAAGTTCACCAGCTGCTCCTCGGAATGCCTACAGGGTTGCTATGGGCTGGAATCAACTCGACGCTACTTAACAACAACAAGAACTGGTAATATGGGAGTCCTGGTGTTCTGGTGTGGCACTATAAAGTAAATACTGGACTGTAACCACAAGGTCAGTGATTCAAACCTATCAGCCACGTTTTGGAAATCCTAAACTGGGTCACTATGGGTCAGAATCAACTTGATAGCACTTAACAATAACAACAGATAATATGTCATTCAGATGTTAAGATGCCTTGCAATTTCAAACTATTGGTTTTTGGAATGTTTTACTAAGGGAATTCAAGGTTTAATTAGAATTTCACACACTCCCCTACACATAAACATACACATATACACTTTATCCTTATATTTATTAAAGGCAGAATTGAGAATGTTCAAATCTGGTAGCATTTGTAAACCACATCAGAACTTTGAAAAAAGTAGGTAAAGTTCCCAGTGCCTGTTTCAGATCTGCTGAATTGGAATTCATAGGGGATTCCTATGCACAGCCCATCGATATGGATTGAATTGTTTCTCCCTAAAATATGTGTTGTATCACAGAAATTCCTCAAGGGCATCCTCACTTCCCTTCATCCCATAGGCTTAAGATCTGAGAAATGATATAAATCTTGAAATTGGATAAACACCATGTTTGTCCTTTGACATGAACCTTCACTTTATCATATATCATATAATGCATCAAATCAAACATATCTAACTTGGTTGTTCATATCTTGGGTCCTTCAGAACACAGTTATGTATTAGCTCTTAGCATTGTTGCTTTTGTTGTGTGCCGTCGAGTTAGTTCTGACTCATATTGACCCTGTATGTTGTTGTTAAGTGCCGTCGAGTCGGTTCCGACCCATAGCGACCCTGTACAGGGTTTCCGAGGGTGTAAATCCTTACAGGAGTAGAAAGCCTCATCTTTCTCCCGCGGAGCGGCTGGTAGTTTCGAACCGCTGACCTTAAGGTTCGCAGTCCGATTCGTAACCACTACGCTAATTGACCCTGTATAGGAATTTCAATTATGACTGGTAGGTTTGAACTGCCGACATTGTGGTTATCAGTTTAGTGCTACACCAGATCCTTGTATATCCAAATATTCTGCCTCTATGGACTTACCCTTATTAAGATGGGCTCACCCACATTCCTCGTTGCTTAAGTTCTGCCACAGGGCCTCTGATCTCTGGAAATTCTATTATCCCAATTCCAAGGCAGCATCACCTATGACACTGTAGGATCAGCACTGGACTGTAAACCACAAAGTTGGCAGTTCAAATCCACCAGCTGCTCCTCAGAAATCCTGTACAGGGTCGCTATGAGTCAGAATTGACTCGATGGCACTTAAAACAATAACATCTCCTACTAGTGGATCTTGGACTGGGGATCAATGATGTGTATGTGTGTGGGTGTGTGGATGTGTTGAGAACCGTCCATTCAGTTGTAACTCATGGAGACCCTGTTTAGGGTTTCTGAGGAGCGGCTGGTAGATTTGGACTGCCAACCTTGTGATCAGAAGTCCAGTGCTTGTCCTTTAGCATGTCACATGATGAATGGTAACTATTGCCTAAGTTCTCGAAGATGTCAGGGTCCTCCTCACAGGTCTGTTCTTTATTGCCAGAGAAAAGACAGCGTCTTCAGGACTCCTAGAGAAAATAATTAGGTTGCAGTTATCTGGTCTTACATAATAAGTAAGTGGCGTCTCATCTCCTATCTCTTGGCTCACAAATTACTCAGTACTGGCTCAGATCAGTCATATTGCCTCAGAGCATTCTACAATAACAACTCTATATTAAGAAGTATTTCCCACTATGTAGTATCATATAATTTTGTTCATTTATTTAGGCACACTTAAGGGGAATATCAGTTCGAAACTACCAGCTGTTCCACAGGAGAGAGAAGAAGCTTTTTCTTCCATAAAGATTTACAGCCTCGGAAACCCTGTACAGGGTCACCATGATTTGGAACTGACTCCATGGCACATAACCACCACCACCAAAGAGAATATACACACTATTATTTTATCTGTTGATTACAAAATTATTGTCTAGTTAGCCACCAGAATGTGAATATCTCAGTGACAGGACCATTCCTTTTCTTCTGTACTACTATGCTTATCTATTGTTGCTCTTGCTATTATTAGTTGCCACCATGCTGATTTTGACTCATGGAGTATCTATATATTCAGAAGGGAACTGCATCATATGATTTTCAAGTCTGTGGCATTTTGGAAGAAGACAGTTAGGCCTTTCTTTGAAGGAGTCTCTAGGTGGGTTTGAATAGTCAACATACTGGTTACTAGTTGAGCACTTAACCATTTGTGCCACCCAAGGACTACACTTTATTAATTAAGAACTCAAAAACCTTTATTTGTAGGATTTTAAAAAAGATTTAGTAGCTCCTAGAAAGTTCTTACATTTTCCTCTTATGTTTTGCATGTGCATTGAATAATTGAAAGTAGAAAAATGTTTGCCAATGGAATTAGTAAAGTGTGATTCTCTTCCTATCGCTTGTGAAGTCAAAGGTCAGATGCGTTTACGTCAGTTTTTGCAGGGAAGTAAAACAAAACAAAAAAGGTTTATCTGACACTTTACAGTAAATAAATATTTTATCGTTGTTGTTAAGTGATGTGGAGTCGGTTCCAACCCATAGTGGTCCTGTATAGAGTTTCCGAGGAGCAGCTGGTGAGCTTGAATCGCCTACCTTGCAGTTCAAATGACTTTGCAGTCCGGTGCATAAACCCACACCGCCACACCAGGTAGATATAATTATAAATAGCAAGTTCATTGTCTCTGTAGGATAAACACTGGACTGCTGACCACAAGATCAGTGGTCAGAGCCCAGCAGCCATTCCATGGAAGAGTCTTTCTGTTCCCGCAAAGATTTACAACCTCAGCAACCCTATACAGGGTCACTTTGAGTCGAAAGTGACTGGAGAGCACTAAACAACAACATTCTCTTTATTTATCCTAATGCTGTTACTCTTGTTGTTGTTAAATGACGCTGAGTCAATTCTGACTCATAGCGACCCTGTGTAGGGTTTCCGAGGAGCAGCTGGTGAATTTGAACTTCCAACCTTGCAGTTCAAATCTACCTCACAATCCAGTGCATTATTTCACAGCACCACACCAAGACTCCAAAGAAAATAGAGCATCTGATTTTTTCAAATGTATCAAATATCAATATTTTAAGACA
This sequence comes from Chrysochloris asiatica, assembly GCF_000296735.1. Taxonomy (NCBI): domain Eukaryota; kingdom Metazoa; phylum Chordata; class Mammalia; order Afrosoricida; family Chrysochloridae; genus Chrysochloris; species Chrysochloris asiatica. Next base: position 14,817,054 of record NW_006408530.1, read on the forward strand.
TTTAATCTTTTTTATTTTGACATGAGACAAAAATGAAAATCTGTGTCTCCTATAAAATACGTTTAGAGATTATGCATTCTATTTTGTAAGTCGCTTATATTCTTTTCCTACTTCAATCTTGCAACATTTTATGTCTATGAATTAGAGGGGATGAGGGAGGAAAAGAGACAAATATCACAATCTAACAAAACTCTAAAATAAGAATTCCAAAATCCTACGCAGTCAAAGGCTGATATTGATCTATTTAATATGTTGAGTTTCATCAAAGAATAAAGTTCATTTCTTATGAAAGGAAGCTCATTTTCTCAAGGAGATATTCCAATACAGTAGAAACTTAATAGCAAATACTTAGCAAAATACTATCCCCTCTATACACGGGGTTGATAGAGACAGGCAACTCAGATATTGGCTACCTAAAATTGCAGGGGGATGGGGGACTATAAAGACATGAAGTGGCTGGGTTACAAGTTTTCAAGAGGGAGTTTAGTTTCAGGTAGAATTCCCATGAAATAGTTTTCATCTGGTCTAGATGGGTCTGGTAAAAGAGATGGGTAGATGTGGCTAAGGTTCTTAAGATTCAATAGTGAGTAATTGTTATCACGACTAATTGCAACTGTCACAACTGTAAAGGAAAAGTTTTGTAACAAAAAGGGGGGATTAGTTAATCCACCATTCCAGGATCAGCAGATCCTAGAATCATCAAGGGAGAAGAGCATCAGCGGAATGTGGACCCTATCAGAAAAGCAGTGACACCAGAGATGGAGGCACAGATGATGACATGGAGAGATAGAGCAGCTGAGGACTCTAGACCCATGGAAAAAGAAAGGCCATGTGCTGGCGGTCAGGAGGCAGGCTTATAGAATGTGCCCTGGGTTGTTTAAATGATTATATATTCCTGAATGTTTTCGTGTACCTAACAAAACAAACAAACAAAAAACCCAGAGGGAATAGAAGCATATACTGTGAATGATGATGCATGGAAGGGATTGTAATCATTGCAATGAAATGAAATATGATAAGATGAGTGCAAAATGAATATTCTCCCATGTGAACTATCACTCAAATCACAATAAAAGATTTGAAAAAAAAAAAATATATTGCAGACCAAAAAAAAAAAACAGATTTAGGAAAACAGAGAAGAATGCCCTAAGGAAGAATAAACCTGGTCATAATTTCGTGTTATTATATATCATGTCCTGGTGTGGTGCTGTAGAATCAGCATGGAACTGAGAGCCACAAGGTCAAAAGTTCAAATCTTCCAGCTACTCCTTCAAAACCCTATATAGGGTCACTATGAGTAGGAATCGGTTTATCCTATATTAAAATAATTTCATGTTTTACTTTGTAGAAATTTTACTGAATGGGACATAGAACCAATACTATAATTATACATGAATATTGCAAATGTTGTGTATTTTTTGCCAACCACACAACCAGCTCTTCTCCTGATAATTATTTTCATAAGTGTTATATATGTAGGCTCATTACGATGGTGCATTATTTGAGAAAGAATATGGTGTGTGCACCCCTCACCTTGTACAGATGTGATCAGATTGCTGATTTTTCAAAATATATTTGATTTTTAAAGTTTTTTTATTATGAAAATTTACCCATTGCCATACACAGTCATGTTTTATCTAGGGAAAATGGATTTGAGTATCAAAGTTAGTTTAAATTAGCTTCCTAGTGGAGAATCTGGGAATCCACAGTGTACTTTGTAGTTGTTAAGTACCTTCTAGGCCGTTCTACTCACAGAAAACCCATCTAAGTTTTCCCAGGCTTTTAAATCTTTGTGGGAGTAGAAAGCCTCATCTTTCTCCTGAGGACCTTGTGGCTCATAGCCCAGGGTTTAGCATATGGAACTACCATGAGATCCTGTGTCTTAATTTAGACCAAATGAGAACTCTATAATCACTGACTTAGTTAGATTGATTAGAAACTTGTGTATGTTTTATCAAATTCCAAAAGTCATAAATAAATGAGTAAGAAATTGACAAAAGCCCAACTGGATATTCTTCAACAAGATATGTTATTCACATGATCTGAGAATACAGGCTTTCTTTGTTTAGAATAGAAAGTTTTTTTAAGTTTACTTTATAATTTTGTCAACTGCCTAAATAAAAGAATTGAAATTAAATTTATAATAGTATTTTTAAAAAATTCAATACCATATTTGGGATTAGTAGATTCGTATAGAACTAAGATTTGAATTTTGATAGCATAAGGGAAATCCATGGAAGAACTTTTTGGTGATGAGATTGTTGTTTTGTATAATTCTGTTGATTTATGACTTAAAAGAACGCTTACTTATTTACTGCTCCGGTTTGTAATACATTCATCAAAGAAAGCAAAGAAACTGGCACATGGGAAATATACCATTTCAGTTCCTGGATACCCTGACATATTTTAAGACTTAATAGATGGAGCTTTTCAAATGCAAAACAAATACATTCAAGTCAGTTCACAAAAACAACTTAAAATGTTCCTTTTATGAAAATATGAGGCAAGGCCTGCTCAAATTCAAAACAATTACTTTTTTGGTAGGCAAACATCAAAAATAATTTTCTGCATTTGTTGGTATTAGAGTAAGGTGCTATATCATTCTAATATTTGGGGATGATATGCTCTAGTAGTATTTTGATGAATTACATGATTATAGTTAAAATGAACAATTTCACCATGCTTGAATTAATAATGGTGTTATGATTTGGCTAGTACTCTTGCAACATTCTCTAACTCATCACTTGCATAGACAGACTTATGCAGTCACTCCATTGTCTTAGAAAATGCAGGAATGCTAGACAATTTAAAAAACATTAGAAGCAGGAGAAACATGTCAGCTATAGAAACAAAGCATGTAGAGATTTTTAGATCATCATTGCCTGATTACATTACTTTTTATTGCTCGTTTTAATCTCTTTGGTAACAGGAAGTCAGAAAATAAAGAAGTCAATATCAGGAATTTTTAAACCTTTTTTTAAAATTTGGTAAATTTAATCTTAATATTACATGTCCCAAGTTACTTCTGAGACACAGAAATTGTATGTGTGTGTGTGTTATTTCACATTCAGATTTAAGAGGATTAGGAAAGATAATATATAATCAATGTAACATTCATTTGGTTATCAATCAAGTCAAACACACACACAGAGCTGAACATAACATAATTTCAGACATAAAAAGAGTACAAATTGTGAATTGATTTAATATATTCATAACTAAGCACTCTCTTTAATGTAACTGGCAATTTGTTTCACAAAATTATTCTGATCATTTTCTCTAAAATTTACATGCCTGGATAACTTTTCTTAAAGGATACATATTAAGAAACTCTTTTAAGGATTTATACTTATACCCTAAATTCTATTTCAGAAATAGTTAAAATTAATAGCTAAACTCCTTCTATGCAGAGATATTTTAACATTAAGCTAAGTTACACATGAATTATTATTCCTTCTTGAAACACCATGTAAATGTTTTTAATATAGATTACTGCAATATAGATATATAATGAACATGAAAAACCAGTCTACACTAATGAATTATGTTCATCTTGCACATTACATACTGACATTCTGTGTGACCTGTAGATTACATTTTTTAAAGAGGTATAAATAATAAAAATGTTGCCTTTATTCTTCTGATGCTTCTTTATAAAAGCAATGTTAAAATGTTTATCTATGATAATTTGATTATTGTAAATAGGGAAAAACCCCTCACACATTAAAGAATACAGTATTTCTAAACTGGTATGTTGTTGTTGTTGTTAAGTGCCATCGAGTCGGTTCCGACCCATAGTGACCCTTTATAGGGTTTCTGAGGAGCAATTGGTATAATTTACTAAAATGCCAGGTCTTTTTTAGTGTTTAGATGATCTTTAATGTATGTGTTGTTTTGAACTGGATTTATAGAGTAAAATGAAAAAAAAACAAAAACAAGAAAAAACAACCAGCAACTTTATTTCATTCCTATCAAAATATTTAAATATTATAACTGTATTTTTATTCCATCATATGGAAAATTAAATAATGCTTTGGTCTGTCTTTATAAGAGCATACATACACAGAGGTTTCAAAAGTTCATGAAAAATGGAATCAAAAGATAATGGAATTTTTTCATGAACTTTTTGAAATCCCCTCATTCCTACTTGATTACCTTGATCTAACACCACAAGTAAATCAAATGCTTCAAATATTAGAACTCTATGTAGTATCCCAATTGCTCATATGAAATTCAAACTGAAGCTGAGGAAAATGAAAACAAGTCCACAAGAGCCAGAATATGAACTTGAATGTATCCTACCTGAATTTAGAGATCACCTGAAGAACATATTTGATACATTAAACACTAAAGACTGAAGACTAGAAGAGTTGTGGGATGACATCAAGAACATCATACAGGTAGAAAGCAAAAAGTAACTAAGAAGACAAAATAGAAGGAAAAGGTCAAAATGGATTTCAGAAGATACATTGAAATTTGCTCCCCAGCATAGAGATGCTAAAGCAAATGGAAGAAATGAGGATATCCAAGAGCTGAACAGAAAATTTCAAAGATCAGCTCAAGAAGACAAAGCCAAATGTTACAACAAAATGTGCAAAGACCTGGAATCAGAAAACCAAAAAGGAAGAACATGCTCAGCATTACTCAAACTGCGGGAACTGAAGAAAAAAATGCAAGTCTTGACTTTAGTTATTGAAGGATTTTCTTGTCAAATTATTGAATGATGCAGAAAGTATCAAAAGAAGATGAAAGGAATACACAGGTTGATGTTCAACTGTTTCAAAAGGTAGCATATGATCAAAAGCCAAGGATACAGAAGGAAGAAGTCCAATGTACATTAAAGGAATTGGCAAAGAACAAGACACAAGGAATTAATGGAATAAAAATTGAAATCTTTCAAGAAAGTGAGGCAGCACGGGAGGCACTCACTCATCTCTGTCAGGAAATTTGGAAGACAACTATCTGACCAACTGATTGAAGGAGATCCGTGTTTGTGCCCATTCCAAAGGGAGGTGATCCAACGGAATGCAGAAATCATCGAACAATATCTTTTATATCCCATTCGAGTAAAGTTTTACTAAAGGTAATACAGATGGCTACAAGCATACATTGACAGAAAAATTCCTGAGGTTCAAGCCAAATTCAGAAGAGGCCGTGGAACGAGGGATATCATTCCTTATGTTCGATGGATCTTGGCTGGAGGCAGAGAATATCAGAAAGATGTTTACCTGTGCTTTATTGACTAAACAAAGGCTTTCGATTGTGTGGATCATGACAATCTATAGACAACATTGCGAAGTATGAGGATTCCAGAACACTTAATTGTGCTCATGAGGAATCTGTATATGGACCAACAGGTAGTTAGTTGTTTGAACAGAACATGGGAACAATGAATGGTTTCAAATTAAGAAAGGTGTGCGGCAGGGTTGTATTCTTCCACAATACTTATTCAATCTGTATGCTGAGCAAATAATAAGAGAAGTTGGGTTCTATGAAGAAAAACGTGGCATCAAGATTGGAGGAAGCCTCATTAACAATCTGCAATATGCAGATGATATGACCTTGCTTGCTGAAAGTGAAGAGGACTTAAAACATTCTCTAATGAAGATCAAAGATCACAGCCTTTGGTATGGATTGCATTTCAATGTAAGGAAAACAAAAGTCCTCACCACTGGACCACTAAACAACATTCTTATCAACAGAGAAAAGATTGAAATTGTCAAGAACGTCATTCTTCTTGGATCAACTATCTGCACTCATGGAAGCAGCAGCCAAGAAATCACATGACATATTGCATTAGGCAAATCTGCTGCACAAGATATTTTTAAAGTGTTGAAAAGCAAAGTTGTCAGCTTGAGGACTAAGGTGCACCTGACCCAAGCCACGCTATTTTCAATAACCTCGTATGCATGAGAAAGCTGGACAGTGAATAAGGAAGACCGTAGAAAAACTGATCCTTTGTGAGTTATGGTATTGGAGGAGAGTATTGAAAGTGCCATGGGCTGCCAAAAGAACCAACAAATCTGTGTTGGAAGAAGTGCAGCCAGAATGCTCCTTGGAGGCCAGCATAGCCAAACTTCATGTCTCATCCTTTGGGCATATTGTCAGGAGGGACCAGTCACTGGAGAAGGATATCATGTTTGGTAAATTGGAGGGTTAGAAAAAAAGAGGAAGACGCCCAGTGAGATGGATTGGCAAAGTGGCAGCATCAATGGGATTAAGCATGGCAACGATAATGAGGTTGACCTAGGATCATGCAGTGTTTCATTCTGCTGTGCATAGGGTCACTATGGGTCAGTACCGAGTCGATGGCACCTAACAACAACAACAACATGTAATATCCCAGAATACAGTAGCTAACAGTTGTTAGAGTCCTTCTTTCCAAATTAAACTAAAATAATTTTGAAGCCATAAAAAAAGAGAGTGTCATGTTTACTTGAATTACAAATTTATAAAAAGAAAAGGGGCTTGTGTTCTTTAAAGTAATTCTTATCCACTGACATCTGTAAATGCCTTCAACAGAGTTCCAGTTGCTTATGAAAGTCCACTTTGTGTCATTTAATGAAATCAAAGAGAAAGTAATATTTAAGGTGAATAAATGATAGGGCATGTGTGTTTTTTGTTGCATGTGTGTCTGAGAACTTGATGGCATAACAAGGCAGTCACATTTTCAACCAACTACGTACAGCATCCTCATAAAAACAATTAAGTGTTCTGGAATTCTCATTCTTCTCAATGTTATCCATAATTTATGGTCCATGTAATCAAATGCCTATGCATAGTCAATAAAACATAAGTAAGCCCTTAAAATTTGTTTGTAGAGACTCTTCCTCCTCAGATAAGAACAAATTATGTAATTGAGCAACATTCTCACATATGAAACTAGAAATGAAGGGCTTGTAACTTAAAGGCATCAGAGAAACAAATTTTGATGTGGTCCCAGCCCAAGTTCTATGGATGATGGGAATTTGAGCAGTTGATCCTATAGTTTGTATTGCTTATATCCAGGGTACCTTATGAATTTCCAAGGATGTATCTGAAAGATCGAGTTCTTTTGCAGAACCAAACCTGTTGGCATATCCCTATAAATTTTAAAAGGCTGTAAGTCTTTAAGGTAACCAGCTGCCACATTTTTCTTCCACAGTGGCTGGTAGGTTCAAACTGCCGATCCTTTGGTAATAAATTAGACATGTACTTACTGAGTGAATAAAGGTCCTTGTTTCAAGGCTTGTTATAGTTGTTAAGTTTCTTCTGACTTTTGGCAACCCTGTATAGAGTTTACAAGAAGGAGTTGGTGGGTTTGAATCTCCCAAATTGGTACTTATCTTACAGCAACACACCAGGATTTGTTTCAAGCCTTGTTGTTGTTGTTCTGACTCACACGTTTCAAAGGAGCAGCTGTTGAGTTTGGACTGTGGACCTTGTGGTTCATAGTCCAGGACTGATCTTACAACATCACACCAGAAGTTCTTGTTTCAAGGCTGAGATTATTGTTAAATGCCGTATTCTCTGCTTAGATTCATAACGACTCTGTATAGGGTTCCGAGTAGCAGCTGGTGGATTTAAACAGCCAACCTTGTGGTTCACAGTCCAGTGATGATCCTACAGCACAAAACAGTAATCCAAGGCTAGGGTAACTAATAGAGGTTCATAAAGACTATATACATGATATATATCCTTATCTTTAAATTGGGAATTAGGAGGGTCCCACTAAGAAATAAACGTAAACTGGAAGACAAACAGGCCTCATACATACTAGCCCTGCTTCTAGGAACATAAATGGTCGAAATAATGTTTACTAGATTAAGGTATTCTAGATGGCAAATCTAACTGGAGGAAAGTAATATCCTAATCCTCCAATTATATCTACAAATAAGTTATCAAATATAATATCAATTAAAAAATCAAAGATAACCAAGAAGACAAAAAAAGTAAGAATGAGGACTCTAATTTGCCCATAATAGTATTAAATAAGTAATAAAAACAGACAAAAAAGGAAATTTAAATAGAGACAGAGGACTCTTCATAGTGTAACTAACAACTACAGACTTTAAATAAACAATATGTATTATTCTTATAGCCATATAAAAAAAGAATTCTTGCTACCAATTGGAGATAATTTTTTAAACATTAGATCACTAGCTTAAATATATAAATATATATATATATTTTAATTGCTAATTATAAGAAATAAGATAATTACATTAATGGATATTATTAGCAGCAGATAAAAGTCAAATACAAGTGAGTAGACAACATTGTGAGAAATCAGAAGGAAATATCAAGATTAGAGGATAGAGGGAAAAATAAGAAAATTAAAACAAGTTAATGAGGGCCAAAATATGATCTTGAGTATATACCACCTGAATTTAGAGATTATCTCAAGAACAGATTTTATATAGTAGACACTAATGACTGAAGACCAGAAGAGCTGTGTGATGACATCAAGAACATCATATAGGATGAAAGCAAAAGATTATTGAAAATACAGAAAGAAAGAAAAAATCAAAACAGATGTCACAAGACTCTCTAAAACTTGCTCTGTAATGTAGAGATATTAAAGCAAATAGAAGAAATGTGGAAGTAAAAGAGCTAATCAGAAATTTTCAAAGAGCAGCTCAAGAAGACAAAGTCATGTACTATAATGAAATGTGCAAAGACCTGGAGTTAGAAAGCCAAAAGGAAAGAACACTCTGAGAATTTCTCAAGCTGAAAGAATTGAAGAAAAAATTCAAGTTGCAAATTGTAATATTGAAGGATTCTATGGTTTGAGGACTAAGGGGCACCTCACCTAAATCCTGGTATTTTCAATAGCCTCATATGCATGTGAAAGTTGAACAATAAATAAGGAAGACCATACAAGAATTGATGTGCTTGAGTTATGGTGTTAAATAAGAATATTTACAGCACCATGGACTGCCAGAAAAACAAACAAATTTGTCTTGGACGAAGAACATACAGCCAGAGTGCTCCTTAGAACCAGAATAATGAGACTTCATTTTTCATACTTCAGACATGTTATCAGGAGGGACCAGTCCCTAGAGAAGGGCATCAAGTTTGGTAAAGCTAAGGGTGAAAGAAAAAAAGGAAGACCCCCCCCCCCAATAAAATGGATTGACACAGTGGTAGTAAAAATGAACTCAAACATGACAATTGTGAGGATGGAGCAGAACTGGGCAAACTTTGGTTCTGATGTGCATAGAATTGCCATGAGTTGGAACTGACTCAATGGCACTTAATGACAACAAAAATATGTCTGTTGATCCAGTTATAGTCACTAAATATATATTGCAGTATGACAGAGAATTGTCATTTAAAGTCAGATATCAGAAAATCTGGTATATAAAAATACACGTAGGCTGAAATGTAAAGAGTGCATTAGCCAGGTTGGGGCATGAATGTAAGTTTAGTATTTGAATGCCAGATTATGAAAATGATGATATCTTGGGGTCATGAGTCTGTTATGCATTTTCTTGTATGCTGGAAGCTTCAAAAGTTCATGGAAAATTTTGTTATCTTTTAATTCAAGTTTCCCTGAAACTTTTTGAAACTCCTGCATAATAGCATATTATATGTTACAGAGAGGTCAATTTTAACACTCCGCAACATCTGTTACTACTTATTTAATACTACTATAGACAAATTATTAAGGAGTACTAGTGTGGTTCTGTAGGATAAAACACTGTACTGCAAGGTCAGTTTTAACCACAGGGTAGGTAGTTCAAACACACCAGCAGCTCCTCAGAAATCTAATGCAGGGTCACTATGAGTCAGAACCAATTTGATGGCACTTAGCAACAATAAAAAATGGGCAAACTAGGAGTATCTGGGTGGCATAAATGATTATGTGGTTGACTACCAACCAAAAGGTTGGGGTCTGAATCCATCCAATACTGAAATACCTCATAAGAAAAGCCTAGTGTATCTACTTTTGAAAGATCACAGGCTTTAAAAATCCTATGGATTTACCTGATCTCCATCCACAGCCTTCTGAGGTGGGACATTCCCACTTGAAAGGACAAGCACACCATCCTGGAGCAGCTAGAGGAACAGAATATTCTTCTTGAAAGAAAGACAAGAAAGAAAGAAAGAAAGAAGA
>NW_006408530.1:14827449-14829878 GCF_000296735.1 Chrysochloris asiatica
GAAGAAGAAGAAGAAGAAGAAGAAGAAGAAGAAGAAGAAGAAGTAGAAGAAAACAGAAGTAGAATTGAATACTATAAGAACAAGCAAGTCGTTCACCTGGGAGCCATCAAGTCTAGCAATCTAGTCTCTTCATGACAAACTCCCTTCCGAGACTGAAACTCCAAGGGAATACACAAGCTGGTATGTAAACTTGCTGGTGATTATGTTGATCTACTGGTGAGTGGAAGTGGGAGAAAAGCAGCAATTAAGATATAATCTGTGTTCAGCCACGCTCCATAGACACCCGTCGACCTGGAGATGAGAGAGGGAAGAGGAAGGACTGATTGGTCCGAAGAAAGGTGAGACCTCAGAACTCCTGGGCCCATGGACAAGGACATAGCCATGGTAGGCTAAGGCTGAGAGTGAAGCATCCAGCTGATAATTAATGAGGGGAGATGCAAGAATGCCAAAACTTGCAGATAGTATCCATTTGACCTAGCTTCAATGATCTGATGATGAGAACTCAAGTAGAGGAAGATAAATAAATTTTGACAAAGGAAACAAGTATAAATTGTTACAATTTGATGAACTTGACCTATACTTATGAATGTAGTAGCTCAAAATATCACATCAAGGATCCATCATTCCCATTCCCTCTGTCGATAGGCATGGTCAACTTAGACATTGGCTACCTAATATGCCTAAAATGGGGGCGGAGGGAGGGGAGAGGGGCTATAAAGGCACAAACTGAATGGCTTACAAGTTTTCAAGAGGGAATTTAATTTGAGAGTGCGCAGGGGAAGGCAGAATCCCCACTGAATAGTTTTCATCTTGTCTTGTTGAATATAAAACTGATGATATGCTCTGTATACCTTCACTCAATTTACAATAAGAATTTTTTTAAAAAAAGTAAAGTTAAAAGAAACAAACATTCTATAGAGTATAGTGTTACTCTGAAACACATGTTGTTGTTGTTGTTAGGTGTCATCGAGTTGTTACTGAATGGTAGCGACACTATGCACAGCAGAACAAAACACTGCCTGATCCTGGGCCAACCACACTACTGTTGCCACGCTTGAGTCCGTCGATGCTGCATCTTGGCCAATCCATCTTGTTAGGGGTCTTCCTCTTTTTCTCTGACCCTCCACCTTACCAAATATGATAACCTTCTCCAGTGACTGGTCCCTCATGACAATATGTCCGAAGTATGAGAGACCAAGTTTGGCCATCTTGGCCTCCAAAGAGCAATCAGGCTGCACTTCTTCCAAAATGGACCTATTGGTTCTTTTGGCAGCCCATGGCACTTTCAATATTCTCCTCCAACAACACAACTCAAATGCATCAGTTCTTCTATGGTCTCCCTTATTCACTGTCCAGGTTTGGCATGTATAGGAGGTTATTGAAAATACCATGGCTTGGGGCAGGTGTACCTTAGTCCTCAAGCAGACATCTTTGCTCTTCAACACTTTGAAAATGTTTTGTGCAGCAGATTTGCCTAATGCAATACATTGTTTGATATCTTTACTGCTGCTTCCATGAGTGTTGATAGTTGATCCAAGCAGAATGAAGTCCTTGACAACTTCAAACTTTTCTCCATTGAAAGAAAGCTGTTTATTGGTCCAGTAGTGAGGATTTTGTTTTCTTTACATTGAGATACAATCCATACCTGAGCCTCTGCTCTTTGATCTTCAACAGTAAATTTTAAGTCCTCTTCACTTTCAGCAAGCAAGGTTGTATTATCTGCATATCACAGGTTGTTAATGAGTCTTCCTGCAATCCTGATGCCACATTTTTCTTCATATAACTCAACTTCTCCAATTATTTGCTTAGCATATAGGTTGAATAAGGACGGCGAAAGAATACAACCTTGTCGCACACCTTTCTTAAGTTTAAACCATTCAGTGTTCCCATGTTCTCTTCGAAAAACTGTCTCTTGTTACAGGTAAGATTCCTCATGAGCACAATTAAGTTTTCAGGAATACTCATACTTTACAATGTTGTCCATAGCTTGTCATGATCCACACAATCGAAAGCCTTTGTTTAGTCAATAAAGCACAGGTAAACATCTTTCTAATATTCTCTGCTTTCAGCCAAGATCCATCAGACATCAGCAATGCTAACTCTCATTCCATGGCCTCTTCTGAATCCATCTTGAAACTCTGAAAATTCTCTGTCAATGTATGATTGTAGCCGTTTCTGTATTACCTTTAGCAAAACTTTATATGCATGGGATATTAAAGAGATTGTCCGATGATTTTCACATTCTATTGGGTCACCTCTCTTTGGAATGGGCACAAATACGGATCTCTTTAAATCAGTCAGCCATATAGTTGTCTTCCAAATTTCTTGGCAGAGATGAGTGAGTGCCTCCTGTGCCACCTCACTTTCTTGAAAGATTTCAATTTTTATTCCATAGAGTGTTGTTGTTAAGTGCCATCGAGTTGGTTCCA
>NW_006408530.1:14829978-14843517 GCF_000296735.1 Chrysochloris asiatica
CCTCACTTTCTTGAAAGATTTCAATTTTTATTCCATCAATTCCTGGTTCCTTATTCTTTGCCTATTCCTTCAATGTACCTTGGACTTCCTCCTTCAGGATCATTGGTTCCTGATCATATGCTACCTCTTGAAACAGTTGAACATTAACCATTTCCTTTTGGTACAGTGACTCTGTGTATTCTTTCCATCTTCTCTTGATGCTTTCTGCATCATTCAATAATTTGCCCAGAGAATCTTTGAATAATGAAATTTGAGATTTGAATTTTTTTTATCAGTTTCCCCCAGGTTGAGAAATGCTGAGCATGTTCTTCCTTTTTGGTTTTCTGATTCCAGATCTTTGCACATTTTATTGTAATATTTGGCTTTATCTCCTTAGCTGATCTTTGAAATTTTCTGTTCAGCTCTTGGACCTGCTGATTTCTTCCATTTGCTTTAGCAACTCTACAATGGAGAGCAAATGTCTCTTCTGACATCCGTTTTGATCTTTTCCTTCTTTCTAGTCTTCTTAATGACTTTTTTCTTTCTTCATGTATGATGATCTTGATGTCATCACACAACTCTTCTGCTCTTCGGTCTTTACTGTTTAATGTTTCAATATGTTCTTCAGGTGATCTCTAAATTCAGGTGGGATATATTCAAGGCTATATTTTGGCTCTCATGGACTTGTTTTCATTTTCTTCAGGTTCAGTTTGAATTTGCATATGAGTAATTGATGATCTGTTCCAGAGTCTGCCGTCTGGTGAGATCCATGTGTGTAGTCGTGTCTTAAGCTGTCTAAAGAAGGTATTTGAAATGAACAAATCATTGGTCTTGCAGAATTCTATCATGCATTCTCCAGCATCATTTCTATCACCAAGACCATGTTTTCCAACTACTGATCCTTCCTCTTTGCTCTCAACCTTTGCACTCCAATCACCAGTAATGGTCAATACATTTTGATTGCATGTTTGATCAATTTCAGATTGAAGAAGTTGGTAGAATTCTTCTATTGCATCCTCACTGGCTTTAGTGGTTGGTGTATAAATTTGAATAAAAGTGTATTAATTGGGTTTCCCTGTAGGCACCTGGATATTATCCTATCACAGACAGTCGTTGTACCTCATGACTGAACTGGATACATTCTTTTTGATGATGAATGCAAAACCATTTCTCTTCAATTTGTCATTCCTGGCATAGTAAACCATGTGATTGTCAGATTCAAAATGCCCAGTACCAGTCCATTTCAGCTCACTAATGCCTAAGATATCGATTTTTATGTGTTCCATTTCATTTTGACAACTTCCAGTTTTCCCAGATTCATACTTATTACTTTCCATGTTCCGATTTTCAGTGGATGTTTACAGCTGTTCTTCTTCATTTTGAGTTGTGCCCCATCAGCAAATGATGGTCCCAAGGGCTTTTCTTCCATGTGCTTTACTCCATTCACATCATCACAGTCAACTCTACTTTGAGAAGGCAGCTCTTCCCCAGGCACATTTTAAGTGCCTTCCAATCTAAGGGGCTCATTTTCTGGCACTATATGTGACTGTTTCTCAGCTATTCATAATGTTTTCTGTGACTAAATATTCAGAAGTAGTTCATCACTCAATATTCCTAGTCTGTCTTTGACTGAAAGCTCATCTAAAACCTGTCCACCATGGGTGACCCTGCTGGTATTTAAAATACTAATGGCATAGCCTTTAGAATCACAGCAACTCACAAGCCACCACAATATGACAAACTGACAGATGAGTGAAACACATGAAAAACATTAGGTCACTAAATATCTTTTAGTGACCTAATGTCTTTGATGTTCATAATTGACTCAAAGGCTACTTTTTTCTCTTTTAATAGACAAAGTAGCTGCTTGTTATTTAGTGCCATCAAGTTGGTTCTGACCATTAGCGACCTTCTGTAAGGTTTCTAAAGAGCAGTTGGTGAACTTGAACTGCTGACTTTGTGGTTCAAACCAACTTCACAGTCCAGCGCATTAACCCACAGCTCCAAATTTTTTCAAGGAGGCCATAAACACAAAGGCATTTATATTGTTGTTGTTGTTAAGTGCGGTCGAGTCAGTTCTGACCCATAGAGACACTGTATAATGTTTCCAAAGAGTGGCTGGTGAGCTTGCACTACCAACCTTCCGGTTCAAATTTACTTTGCAATCCAGCACATTAACCCACAGCAGCGTAAGTAACTTCTAGACCTTACTAATGGTAGTGAGATGTGAACATACAAAGATCATCATGATCTATCTCTATTTTCTAAAGAACTTGGGCTGTGTGTATCACCTAGTGAGAGTGGAGTTGGTTTGGCAGCCTTGCATGTATACAAGTAATACATAGAAGTGAACAAAGTCTGGTAGAATACATGCTGAATGTGGACTCAAACATACAAGAAATTGATGGACAGGTCTATGCCTTCTGAAATCTTGGATTCACTTATCCTTTTTAGAACCTGAGAGTAGTTTGAGATTACTCTGATGAAATGCTGCTACCGCCTCCAAGAGTACTCTCTGAATCCTCTAGTCAAAATTTGAACGATGCACCTCTATAGGTATTTATTTTCTGTCTTCATATCATAAATATTGCTGTCCATAGATTGCTTTATTTAGATATTTAAGTCATTTGCAGACGTATGATCTTGAAGGACATTGTTAGGTGCTTGGGAGTGAGAAGAAGAATGACGTAACTCTTATGTAAAAGATTTGTTCACCTTGTTTACTAGAATCCCTGTTCCTATCGTTAATACAACATTCTGCTTTTTAAATGAAGACTGCTACCTTTTTGTTAATAGAAAATCGATGCCATTTTTTTTTCTTGCTTTCATACAAGCATAATATAGGTCCTGTAGTTCTAGCCTTGGACGAATTCAATGAAACATCTGTGAATATTTTATGTCAATGAGCGTAAATTAAAAGACCAAGTTAGGAGATTTCAATTAATCACTTGAAAGTAGTTTTTGTAAGTTTTTAAATTCAAGGTAATGGGGAAAGCATTATCTTTTTATAGAGGTGTCATGATTAAAAGTCGTATGTTCTATACTGATTTTTCCACTGATGAATCAAAACAATCTAAAGAAAATATATGAACTACAGGGTTGTAATGTGTGCTATAATCTAGAGATCATCATGCATATGTCTTAAATTTATAAGTTAATTTGTACACTGTCTGAGGTAAATAATTGTGATTAGATTACACACTGTTTTAATTCTAAAAGCTTAATTATTACTTTTTCTATCATAATGCTGATGCATGTTCACTGTTGGAAAAAATAAAAATACCAAAAAAAAGAAGTTAATTTAAAAATACTAATTATCCACCAATCAGAGATAACTGTTGCATATTTTTTCTACCAACATAATGTATGCATGTATTTATGAAAATGGGATCATACTGTAATGGGGATAATATCTCATAAGGCTGCCAGTGAGATTAAATGAGATCATGTAGCAGAGGGCCTGGTACACTACAAGTGCTCAATATTGTAGCAATTATAAGATAGTATTTATAGTTTTTAAACCTGCTTCTATCACTAGACTGCATATAATGAACATTTGCTGTCTATAGATACTCATTTACAAGTTCCTTTTAAAATTATTGGATCATATTTAGTTGTATGGATAAAATCTAATTTATTTTCCCTATTGCTAGAAATAAGTTATTCATTTTTTATTATTAAACCAGACAACAATGAAGCAAGTAACTTTCTTTAGTTGTCTTTTGTTTAAATATCTTTATAATGGTATTTTCTTTACTCGTGTTATTTTAGCACAGCAACCTGCATCTGTGATATATTACAATCTAATGTAAAAATTTCTATTTCCCAAACAAAACAAGAACCTCACATAAATTTAATTTAGTTTACCCCAACCCCAATAATATGTGACATATTCCTATATTTTGCTTTTACTTAATTTTACAAATCCTATGAGGTAATGTTTTATGGGAGAATAATGAGGTTTTTTGCTCCCTTGAAGATTTAAAGTCTCAGAAACCCTATACAAGGTTGCTATGAGTCGGAATCGACTTGACGGTGCTTAAAAACAACAACATGAGGTAATGTTTTCGTTTTTGGTAGCTATTAATTTACTGCCATTTGACTCCAGATCTGCCCTTTATTTCTCATTTGTTGATACTGAAACTGAACCCTGTAAACCTTTCTCACCTTCTAGTTGGCATAATGTAAGCCTTTGTTGTAGATAGGGATAGAGGGACATGCGGAGCAAAGAATCCAAAAAACTTCTTTTCCTGGTTCTGGTGACGTTTTTTCTTGCTTCGTATGTCAATGCTTAGTGGTTTCAGAGAATTTCACAAGAAATGACGTGGCTTCCTGCTCACTCATCCAGCTTACTGCCTGTGGATCGGCTCTGATCAACATCACCCATAGCCACACCCTCTACAACAAAGTCTGAATTTAAGTCTGGTGGTGGTGAGACTTGGGCTCTTCCTTGTGTACTTTTCCTCATCGGAAGAGATAAAATATTCGTCCAGTTTTTTCTGTTCCTGATTGTTTAACATTGCTTTAATGGTAAACAATCTAGTGACTGTTCAGCGTTGGTGTGGCACCATTGGATAAGCACTGGCCTGTAAGGTCACTTTGAACAAGGTTGGTGTTTGAAACCCACCAGCTGCTCCTCGGAAGCCCTATACAGGGTTCCTATGAGTTAAAACCCACTGGATGGCACTTAACAACAATAAAAATTCTCTTTTAGTTGTTTATCACTTTTGTTAATTAATTATTATTTGTATTAAAACTTTCCAGTTCAATGTCTGATGTGCTTTTTGTCTCTAGATTGGACCCTGAGTGATAATTATCGCAATATTAAACAGTGAATATTCCTTTTCATTTACACTTAAATTTGTCATGGTGAATTTCATTTCCAGTTTGAAGTCATGCTTGTTGTAAAGAAATCTGTGGAAGTGTGGCTTTAACTCTACTCTTGTGTGCTTTTTAAATAGGATAAGCCAATCATATTGTAATAGTAAAAAGAGGACTATCAAATTGCACCATTCCAGAAATTTCCCTTCATATAAGGTACAAAGTAAATCATGGAGTTGGCCAACACCGAAGCCCTGAAGTTTAGACCTTTAGTTCTGGCTTGTCATGTTTATGTAATTCTGTGGCTATGTATTTACATTTATGTAACAATTATGAATGCAAGCTATGGAACTAGTATATTTGAGTTCATATCCTGACATTCTTGTATATGTGAAATATATGTGCTCCAATTTCCTAGAAAATAGTTAAAGAAAAATAATTAAAAAAATAAGTTATAAGAAATAATAGGACCAACATAAGATAATTATTATATATAATTTAGAACTATGCCTGGACACAATGAACTTTCAATAATATTAGATATTAGTATTGGCTATCATTGTTTTTAATACTTTATCTTCCCTTTTCCATATATATGGTTTTCTTTTTGGCACTGCAGGATAATGCACTAGACTGCAAGGTCAGTTTGAACCCCAAGATCAGCTGGTAAAACTCACCAGTGGCTCCTCAGAAATCCTACGCAGGTTCACTGTGAGTCAGAACTGACTTGACAGCACTTACCAACAACAACAATGTATAGGGAGACCTGATGTGGTGATGTAGGATATGCACTGGACTACTACAGGAGCTCTGGTAGCGTAGTGGTTACGAATTGGGCTGCAAACCTTAAGGTCAGCGGTTCAAAACTACCAGCCGCTCCGCGGGAGAAAGATGAGGCTTTCTACTCCCGTAAAGATTTACACCCTCAGAAACCCTGTACAGGGTCGCTATGGGTCGGAACCGACTCCACGGCACTTAACAACAACTTAACAACAACACTAAATGAAATGTCATAAGTTCAAACTCACCTGCTTCTTCTTGGAAACTGAATGCTGGGTCACTATGAGTTGGAACTGACTCGGTGGCACTTACCAACAGCAATAACATGTATACTTATGGGTCCTGGTATAGTGATGTAAGATAAGCACTAGACTTCTAACTTCAAGGTCAGTGATTGAAACCAACCTCAGAAACCCTATACAGGGTCCATATGAGTCAGAACTGACTAAAAGTCACTTAGCAACAATTGTATAATAAAACTGATGAGGATTAATATGCTTAAGAATATCTTTATAGGGACTTCCACATTTAGATTACAGCTTGACTGGTTATGCAATTCTGAATGAAGTCCTTTTATTTAAGACATTGAAAATATTATTGTTCTAAATTATTTTTGTATCATCTGCAGCTATCGAAAAATATGACTATTTCTTTTTCTGCTTTATGGTAGAGGCTCTGCTTTTGTTTCTTTACTGGAATCTTTTAGATTTTTTGTTTTGCAGTTCTGAAATTTCATGATCGTCCTATTGTTGTTGTTAGGTGTCATTGAGTTGATTCTAAATCATAGGGAGCCCATGAACAACAGAATGCAACAATGCACGGTTCTGTACCATCCTCACAATTGTTGTTGTGTTTGAGACCATTTTTGCTACCGCTGTGTCAATCCAGCTTGTTGGGGGACTTCCCCTGTTTCACTGACCCTCCACTTTTCCAAGCATTTTGAAACAGGAACAGGTCCTTCCTAACATGTCCAAAGTATAAGAAATGGAGTCTCACCATCCCAGCTTCTAAGGAGAATTCTGATTGATTTCACTTCCAAGGCAGATTTGATGGTTCTTCTGTCAGTTCATGGTATTCAGTATTGTTCTCCAAAATCATTTTCTAAATGCATCAATTCTACTCTCGGCTTTCTTTTTCATTGTCCAACTTATACGTGCATATGAAGCAATGCATACCATGGCTTAGGTCAGGCGTCCCTATCCCTTAATGATCAAAGTGGCCTCTTTGCTCTTTAGCACTTTAGAGTTCTTTTGCAGGAGATTTACCTAATGCAATACATTGTTTGATTTCTTGCCTGCTGCTTCCATAAGCATTGTGGATCTAAGCAAAACAAAATTTTTGACAACTTCAATCTTTTCTCTCTTCATCATGATGTTATTTATTGGTCAAGCTGCAAGGATTTTTTTTTTTTTTTTAACATTGAAAGGGGTGAAATCCATACTGAAAGCTGAAGCCTTTAGTCTTCATCAGTAAATATTTATAAAGTCCTCTTTCCATCCAGAAAGCATGGTTGTGTCATCTGCATATTGTTAGTCAATAAGAATTTGTCAATGTACCTAAGACTATACTTCTTTTAGCGCTGGTAGTGGATTACTAAATGGGCTGCTAACTACCAGGTCAGCAGTTCAAAACTACCAATCACTCTCTCTATGGAAGAAAAGTAAGGCTTTCTGCTCCCATAAAGATTTAGAGTCTTGGAAACCCTAACCAGGGTAATATGTGTCAGAACTGAATGGGTGGCACACACTCACCACTACCACCATACATCCTTCATTGATACATACAGCAGACACTAAGCGCTGAATAAGAAGCATCTACCCATACATACAGGGAGTCCTGTTGTGGCGCTGTGGGTTAATGAGTCAGACTGCAAAGTCATTTGAACTGCAAGGTCGGTGTTCAAGCTCAGCAGCTGCTCCTTGGAAACACTGTACAGGGTCAGTATGGGCTGGAATCAGCTTGACAACACTTAAAAACAACAGCACCCATACGTACATTTGTTGTTGTTGTTGTTGTTAAGTGCCTTTGAGTTGATTCCAACCCATAACAACATGGTATAGGCTTTTCAAAGAGTAGCTGGTGTGTTTCAATTGCCGGCCTTGTGTTCATTTGAACACAAACACTGATGTTTTTGTTGTTTCTTAAATGCTCGTTTTATAATAATTAGTCTGGCATGAGCCAGTAAGTCTTTTGAAGTTGATACCAAACCAGGAAGTGAGGAGACATGGTTTTTAGGATTCCATAAACTTGTTTAAAGTCAGTTTGAAAAAGAAACCCAATGTGATGGTGATTTTATTTGATTTTCTCTAGTTTCATACTTAAAAAAAAAAAGTATTCAGTGAGAAGAGATGGCATTCAAGCATCCATTTAAAATAAGTGTGATATTTCTAGTGTCTGAAGCAGCTACAGTTGCACTGTTCATTTCTTTGGAAGTGTCACGGTCCTGGTATGACAAGATGTATTATGAATGGGGGTTATTACAGATAGGAAGAA
Organism: Chrysochloris asiatica; assembly: GCF_000296735.1. NCBI lineage: Eukaryota > Metazoa > Chordata > Mammalia > Afrosoricida > Chrysochloridae > Chrysochloris > Chrysochloris asiatica. The sequence continues at coordinate 14,838,052 of NW_006408530.1, forward strand.
ATCTTTCTCCAAGTTGTTTATTTGATTTCTTCCCCCTCCTGCCTCTTTGTACTTTAGTAGCAAACCTTGGGATAATGGGATTACTTTTTGCCTTCCACATCAGACTCTGGATGAGTGCACAAAGGCCAGTGGCAAGAGAAATAAGATTGTTGTAAAAATGCAAACACTGGAAGTTAAAAAAGGTGCACACAATAACTTGCCCTTAAATTTAAAAGGAACTGAATGAGGAAATTCTGGACAATTTATCTTGCTGTTTACTGATAACAAGTCACTTTGTTTTTATGTGCTCAGTCTGGTATTCCATAATTTATTTGAAAGAAGATGAGAAATAATGTAGATAAATGATGAAGTGTCAGGGTCTGACGCTCTTAAATGAAGCTATTATGGTCAAAGAGAAAACGTAAAACCTGCGGCTCATTATGAGAGTGTTCTACTTGTCAGTTAAGTGAAAAGGCCTGGAATGATTTCCAGTTTATTTGTCATTGCAGTTATTAAAGCTGTCTTTTTGGTGCCATGAAAATGAATTGAAGACTTTATTCGAAGTAAATTTGTACTAAAGCTTTCAGATGTATCTTATGTGAGCTCAGTGAGGCAGGGAAGCAGTTTAAAAGCTGAAATATTACAAGGAAACAACTAGTGAAGTCTTTGAAACACACTAGAATATATAAGTACCAATAAATGAAGTGCTTTCTTGAGTAGAGAACAAACTTTTTGACTGGCACAATGGAATAGGATTGGTAAGGGAAATGTTGCTGTTGTTACGTGCAGTCAAGTTGGTTCCAATTCATAGTAACCCTGTATAGGGTTTCTGAGGAGCAGTTGGTGGGTTTGAACTGTTGACCTTGTAGTTTGAAGTCCAGTGCTGATCTTACAGTACCAAGGGAGATAGCATTTGGTAATTGTTGGAAGATATTTTATTTCTATCAGGAATTAATTGCCTGCACATTTGGCTAGCTAGTGTTAGATATACTATTTTTCCTCAAAGAAATCTTCAAGAAAAGTTAAAGGAAGAATCATTTTAAATAGCATATTGCTTTTGTTGTTAAGTGCTGTCTGAATTAGTTCCCACTCATAGTGACCCTGTATAGGGTCTCCAAGGAGTGGCTGGTGGATTTCAACTGCCTGTCCTAAAAAGCCAAATCTAAACAGTATATATAGGTATGATAAAATTTAGCTAGAACTAACAACAAGCTACATTATAAAAAGGGGAAAAATTTAATTCTTTTTGAAGTACAGTAACCACTAGGTTAGAACAATACTCTTTTGTAAAGCTAGGAAGGTAAGAAGTTCAGAAAACCTTAGCTGTATAATCTATTTTCCTAATTGAATTATCAGACTGCAAAAGGCTGTATCTCACTTTAAGACACAAATGTATATTATTTACATTTAATCTCCATGGTTGTTCTTAACATACCTTGTATCTTTGCTGAGGTATGAGAATAGCTTACATTTTGGCTTATGAGAAGGAAATGACATCAGATTAACTATTGATATAATTGAAATAGAACTTTTTGTGGGAATTGCAAAATGTTAAATCTCTTTGCTTATATCATGACCAAAGTCTTTGCATTTCCTCATTCTACAAATATTTTGCATGGTTAGGTTACGCTCTTTGAAAATCTTGCTCTGCTGATTAATAGCAATATGTGAAGGAAAACTAATAGATCCTTTCTCAGCATCAGTTTTCTGTCCAAACACATGAAATAAATAGAATCACTAACTGGAATATTTCATTCCATGCCCAAGATATCTCCCCATTGCTGTTGATTCTTTATTGTGGATATTACAAATGTTTTGACACATCTTGAGGGTCAGTTTAAAAACAAAATGGATTCCTCATCTCCCTTAGAGGTAATCTTTCAGTGTTTCCATCAAATTTTATAACCATTTTCAATGATATTGTCAGAATAAAAGATCTACTAGGTTTTTTATTAAATGCTTTGTTTTCAGACTTTTATATGGCAGCACAACTTTCCCTTGAAACAAAACTTGATGCTGTATTTGGAATATTTCCATAACTTTTATATACTAATAACTACCAGTCCCAATGATTTAAAAATCAAGATTTTACACAATCATAGCCGTGGTAGGATAACTGGGAATGGTACATCATAACAATTGTCAGTTAAACATGTAAAGATTCAGATTAAGATTCAGACTGTGTATAACTGCCAACAAGAATGGAAAAAATAAAGAAATAAAAGAATGAAATCATTTTATGAGTACTTTAGTTAGAAAAACTTGTCAAAGAAAGGTATATTAACATTTGTACATGATGATCTGCTTTTTTGTGGAAAGACACATTCTATGACAGACTATGTTTCTGAGACTGCATATGTTTTTATGTCAAGTTAGTTAATTGGTTCAATTTGCATGCTCAACAAAATATATTTTATCCCCCTTGTTTATTATTCTGTAGATGTCAAACACTAATGTTGCGGAATTACAAACAAGTAATTTAAAACAAGTAAGCTTCTCTTTTCATTTAGCCCATGAATTAGAGAAAGAATCAGAATTACAAAATGAGAAATTAAGTGCTATTAAGGCATGATTCTGAAACTTGCTCTTGTGCATAGAATAGCCAAAGCAAAATGAAGAAATGATGAAGTAAAAAAGATGATCAGAAGATTTCAAAGGGCAGCTAAAGAAAACAAAGTAAAGTACTATAATAAAATATGTAAAGATTTAGAGTTAGAAAACCAAAAGGGAAAAATACATTCAATGTTTCTTAAGCTCAAGAACTGAAGAAAAACTTCAAGCCTCAAGTTGCAATATTAACAGATTTTATAGAAAAATATTTCATGATGTAGGAAACATCAAAAGAAGATGGGAGGAATACCTAGAGACACTGTAGCAAAAAGAATTGTTGATATTCAAACAACTGAAAAGACAGATTACGATCAAGGACAAAAGGTACTGAAGAAAGAAGTCTAAATTGTGCTGAAGGCATTGGCCAAAAACAAAGCTCCAGGAATTGACAGAACATCAATTGCAATTTTGCAACAAATGCATGCTCACTTATCTATGCCAAGAAATTTGGAAGACAATTGACTAGAAGAAATCCCTATTTTTACCCATTTCAAAGAAAGGTAAGCCAACAAAATACAGAAATCATCAACAATACCATTAATATTACATTCAAGTAAAACTTTGCTGAAGATAATTTAAAATATCTTTCAGAAGTACATCCCAAACTGCCAATAATTCAAACTGGATTTCGAAGTCATAGAATGAGGATTTATCAGTGCTGATATCAGATGGATGTTGATTGAAAGCAGAGAATGTCAGAAAGAAGTTTACCTGTGTTTTACTGTCCATGAACAGGCATGCATCAATGTAGACCATAAAATATATATATAGAGATAACATTGTTAAGAATGGAATTCAGAGTACTTAATTTTTCTCAAACATGTTTGAACATAGGCTAAATGGCAGTTGTTTAAACAGAAGGGGATAATGTGTGGTTTAAAATCAGGAAAGGGGTGTGTCAGGATTGTATCTTTTCAGCATGCTTATTCAATTTGTATGCTGAGAAAGACTCCATGTAGGTGGATTATATGAAGAATTACAAAGCATGAGAATTAGAGGAAGCTGTATTAACCTGGGATATGCAGATAACACAAAGCACAACTTTGCTTACTGAAAGTGAAGCACTTACTGTTGAAGATGTAATACTAAAGAGTACAGTATGGAATACACCTCAACATTAAGAGACAAAACTTCTCACAATTGACCGGTGATCAACACAATGATCAAGAGAAAAATGATTGAAGTTGTCAAAAACTTTATTTTATTTGGATTTACCATTAAGACCCCTGGGAGCTCTGTAGGATAAGCATTGAAGTATAACCACAAAATGGCACACAACAACAATAGCAACCCATGGAAGCAGCAGTCAAATAATCAAATGACTGATGAATTACTTTGGGTAAATCTACTGCAGTGTTAAAAAGTAAATATTCCACTCTGAGAACTAAGGTGTGCCTGCCCAAAGCCATTGTATTTGCAATTGCGTCATATGGTTCCAACTCATAGTGTCATAGGATCACTATGAGTTGGAACCAACTTGATAGCATTTAACAACAACTTATGTGTGTGAAAGTTGGATAATGAATAAGGAAGGTTGATGAAAAATTGATGCATTTGAACTATGGCCATGATGAAGAATACTGACTATTCCATTGACTGCTAGAAGAACAAACAGATCTGTTTTGGAAGAAGTAAAGCCAGAGTTCTCCTTAGAAGCAAGGATGGTGAAACTGTCTTATACACATTGATATGTTATCAGGAGGGACCAGTTCCTGAAAAGGACATATGCTTGGTAAACTGCAAGGGTCTGTGAAAAAGAGGAAGAGTCTAAGTGAGATGACTTGACACAGTGGTTGCAATAATGGGCTCAAACATAGCAATGATTTTGAGGATAGTACGCGGGCAATGCTTTATTCTGTTCTACATAAGGTTACTTTGAGATGGCACTGACTCAATGCTAGTGAATAAAAAATGAAGTAATGCAGTGTAACTCAAAGGTATTTAATTCTGTCTACTTTTATATTCAAGAAAGGATTCCCAATTGGAAGAGAAGTTTGTGTTTGAATATTAAAGAAATAGAACAATTGACCCAGTCAGAAAAATCAACTTCTCCTAAAGTAAGGATTATATGTCTGCCAACAATCCAGGGAGTAAAATTCTTTTTGCAATGACGTTAAGCCAGATTTCCTTGGTTGAAAAGTACTCTTCTTACTCTGATAGAGACAATGTAGTACTCTAGCTAAATTGATGCTATGAAGCTCAAAATTCAATAGCGTAGCCACCATTGGGAATGAGATCTGATTTTCTTTACTATAAATAACCATATATTAATATAATATAATCTTTCCTACTTTTACTTTATACATACATATATAAAATGTTCACATAAAGCATTAATAAGCATGTATATGTTAAATAATGACAATGGAAAAATTGGAATTTTCAAGACTATACATACCCTTTTTCTACATGTTTGTACTTAAATATTTTTTTTGAAATTAAAAAGAATATTTTTTTAAACTCCAATTTTCAATTTTTCTCTAAAATACAGCAAGTAATTTTAAAATTAAACTATAAATTATGTGGTACTATAGTCTTATTGACTACACAAAGGCTTTTGATTGTGTGGATCATGACAAGCTATGGACAACTTTGTGAAGTATGAGTATTCTGGAAGACAAATTGTGCTCATGAAGAATCTGTACCTGGACCAAGAAGCAGTTGTTCAAACAGAACATGGGAACAGTGAATGGTTTAAAATTTAAAAAGGTGTGCCACAAGGTTGTATTCTTTCACCATACTTATTCAACGTGTACGCTGAGCAAATAATCTGAGAAGCTGTGTTCTATGAAGAAAAACATGGCATCAGGATTGGAGGAAGACTCATTAACAACCTGCAATATGCAGATGATACAACTTTGCTTGCTGAAAGTGAAG
>NW_006408530.1:14843651-14849320 GCF_000296735.1 Chrysochloris asiatica
GAAGCAGCAGTCAATAAATCACACAACATATTGCATTAGGTAAATCTGGTGCACAAGACCTTTTTAAAGAGTTGAAGAGCAAAGATGTCATCTTGAGGACTAAGGTGTGCCTGATCCAAGCCATGGTATTTTCAATAACCTCATATGGATGTGAAAGCAGGACAGTGAATAAAGAAGACAGCAGAAGAATTGATGCTTTTGAGTTATGGTGTTGGAGAAGAATATTGAAAATGCCATGGACTGCCAAAAGTACCAACAGATCCGTTTTGGAAAAGTGCAGCCAGAGTGCTCCTTGGAGGCCAGGATGGCCAAACTTCATCTCTCATACTTAGGACATATTATCAGAAGGGACCAGTTACTAAATAAGGATACCATGTTTGGTAAGATGGAGGGTCAGAGAAAAAGAGGAAGACCCCCAATGAGATGAATTGGCCAAGTGGCAACATTGATGGAGTCAAGCGTGGCAACAGTAGTGTGGTTGGCCCAGGATCAGGCAGTGTTTCGTTCTGCTGTGCATAATGTCTTTGTGGATTGGTACCAACTCAATGGCATCTAACAACAACAACAACATATTCTGTACTAAGGATTCAATTTTCAGACTACATTGCTTATTAAAATGTGCCAGCATAAGATATTAATACTTGAATAAATAAGATCATTGGTTATACTTCAATGTTATTTTCAGGAAGGTAAATTTATGTCCTGAAAGCAAATATGGTATAGATATGTGTCAACCATTCTATTATGCCCAGGAATTAGTAAGTGAATGAATCAGGTTAAATCCATTAAACAAATATTTAATTAAGTAGGTATATCTGGTAGCGCAGTGGTTACAAATCGGGCTGCAAACCTTAAGGTTAGCAGTTCGAAACTACTAGCTGCTCTGTGGGAGAAAGATGAGGCTTTCTGCTCCCGTAAAGATTTACAGCCTCGGAAACCCTGTACAGGGTCGCAATCTACTTGACAGCACTTAACAACAACAACAATAGGTAATATAGTAAAACATATAGATTGGGATAAGATTCCTGGTTAGATGTAAAACAAATTAATATCATAAAGGGAAATAAATCATATCTTTTGTTTTCTGCTAAACAATATGATTTTCCTTCTGTACTTTTCAAAAATCTATGACTTAATCCATCTTCCTACAGAATGATAAAATTTCACAAATAGTTGGTAAGTCAAGTACTAAAATAACATTCAGTAATTCTTGTTTATGCCAAAACTTCTCATTATTTTTCAGCTTGTAATATGCAAACATCATAATCTTTCTCTTCAAAGTTATGCTCTAAAATAGAGTTTTTATAGGTGCTTCATTTCTACAGTGAAACACAGTGGACAATACTTTTTGGCTTTCATGTTAAGTAAACTGTTAATAATTGTTGTTTGGATCAACATCGTCTTTCCTATTCCAAATTTGTTCTAATACAGTTCCTAAAAGTGTCCTATTAAATCCAATTGCATTAGACTTATTAAAGATAAGTTGAAATTTAAATTTTAATAGAAGCAATGATACTTATATTCAAAGAGATTAGTGAATAAGGAAAAAGAAATTCCCTTGTAATACATTAAAAGGTTCTTTGAGCTGCCACATGCCTCATTAGATAGAAGTTTTATTGAGTATTAAACATAACCTATTTTTCTATGAGTCCTGGTGTGGCACTGTAGAATAAGCACTGAAATGCTAATCACAAGGTCTGTGGTTCAAATACAGCAGCTGCTTTTAAGAAGCCCTATCCAGAGTTGTTATGAGTCAGAATGGACTCAGGGGCACTTCACAACAACAGCAACATTATCTATGAGAACAAAACTGGTAAACTTGCTATTCTAATAAACGCACATGCAATTTGTCATGATCACTTCATTGCTGGAAGGACAAGTTTTTTTTGCAGTGTTGTCGAGTCAGTTCCAACCCAACGACACTATAGATGGTTTCTGAGGTCATAAATGTTTGGGGGAGCAGAAAGCTTCATCTGTCTCCTGCAGAGCGGTTAGTGGCTTCAAACCTCCAAACTTATGGTTTGCAGTCCGATATTTATTCAGTAGAACCACCTCAATCTGATAGGACAGGTAAATTAGATGAAGACAATAAAACAAACAAACCAAACTATGTAATAATATGTTTGTGTGTCATTCTACGATAAAGCACTAGAAAAAAATGTCAGTTTGAACCACATGGTAAGTGGTTCAAAATCACCAGCCACTCCTTGGAGATTGTATCCAGGGTTGGTGTCAGAACTGACTTAACAGCACTTAAAAACAACAATAACTATATGCTACCAAATATTTACTAGTCTAAAATGCCTTAAACTTTTAGTTCATCCTTTCTCCCTTATCAAAATGCCTCAATAGTTACTTTAAAACCAATTCATCCCCTTTTCTACTTTTCAATGTGCATTTTTCTATTCTGAGAACTGAGACAAGGATACATTTCTTGTTCATTTCAATTACTTCTCAGAGCAAATATCACTAGTTTCAAAAAGCCTGACTCTGTTGGACACATATGCATGTTTCTTGATCCAGGTTTGCATTGCTCCTAGCTAGTTTTACTCACCAGATGATTTTGGATAGAAAGAACAATTTGAATCACAGTCTTGTCTTAAGGTTTTGTGCAGCAATGTCTGTTTGCTATTTCTACATCAAGCTTAGAAATAGACTAAATGTGACAAGCATGCAACTGCTCTCCAGACTTAGGTACTGTTCAGAAAGTTGAGTACTCCTTAATAGTCAGTGATTTTTTGCCCCCTTTTCCTTGAAGGATGGTGGACTAATACCTAGGAAAAGATATATGTACCAATACTCTAAGATTGTAAAAAAAATAATCCAATTGAATTACTAATATTTTTAGCATACTATATGGTAGCTGGTATGGAGCTGTAGCATAAGCACTGAACTGATAACATGAGGTCAGCAGTTCAAACCCACCAGTTACTTGTTAGAAACCCTACACAGGGTTGCTATGAGTAGGAGCCAACTTGACAGCACTTAACAACAACATGTGGTAAATGGAGGCCTGTTACTTTTCCCTTGTTTTTGCTTCCTTTTCCTTAAGAAGATCCTTTACTACCCTTTCTAATTGTCATGCTGTCTTTGTGAGATGACATGAGTCAATTCTAATGGTGGCACCAGATATGCTGGCTGTTACCTGATAAGTGCCTCTGGGTTTCTACTGACCAATTTTTTGCCTACTTATCAAGCGCTTAATAGTTTGTGTGACTCAGTGCCTCCTCATTAAAGTCTTTTAAAAAATGAGATTTCATTTTGTTCTACTCAAGGACAGTTTGGGATTTCAAAAATCTTCTGACGACTTTCTATCTGATATTAATAAATGAAGCCTGGTTGTCTGATTATACTGGTTGAAGTTTCTTCTTCAAACAGTGTAAACATTTTCTTGTGACCCATCAAAGAAGATCCTGCATTACTTTGATTGATGTTTATTGAATACCAGGGTAAGTAAAAAAATATATTGCTAAAAAATAATTAAAATACTTATTAAACTATAATATCAAACAGTGGAGCTATTGTTTTTCAACATGACCTCCATCTAGATCTATACACTTCTGAATTTGGTATTTGCATCTCTCTAAGGAGTCCTGGTGTGGCGCTGTGGGCTAATGCACCAGACTGCAAAGTCCTTGAACTGCAAGGTTGGTGGTTCAAGCTGCTCCTTGGAAACCCTATACAGGGTCGCTATGGATCAGAATCAACTCAAAGGCACTTAACAACAACCATTCCTTGAAGAATTCTGTGTTCTTTGATTTACTTTGCATTGAAATGGAAAAGGCAGTTTTGGTATCAGTGGACTTTATAATGTTCCTTTGAAATGTTCTTTGAGATTGGGGAACTAAAAGAAGTCTGAAGGGGCAAGTATAGGGTTATACAGTGGATGAGATAATGTTTTCCAATGAAATCTCATAGGACAGACCCTTCTGCCCTTGAAACATAAGCAGGTGCTTTGTCACAATGGAAGGAAAAAATATAAAACCTCAGTGCAACTTTCCTGCATTTTTTTCTTACCAATGCAGTTTTAAATTTTATTAAAATCACTTCCTAATAAATCCCTATGATGGTCCTGTGTCCTTCAAGTAAATGTATCAAGATTATTCTTTTGAAATCATAACAGTCACTTTAATCTTCTGAGCTGGTATCTTTGCCTTTAATTTAAGTAGCACAGCAAATTCCCTTGGAAGTCTCTGTTTTCATTGGAATTTGCTCTCTGGATCATACTGGGAAATCCAACTCATATCTGTTTATGATTTAGTCTATAAAATCCTCTCCATTGGCTTAAAAGACTGATGGAAATATCATTTCTTTGAGTTAGTTAATCTTTGTGCAAGAGCTAGCTAACTTTTGCAATGCTTTTGCATCCCTTGAGCCAAAAGCTTACTGAAGCCAAAATGTTCTCTTAAAATTCAAAATGAAAACCTTGTGAAATACCAACTTCAGTCACTATTGCATCAATGGTAATTCTATGGTCTTCTTTCACCAGTGTCTGAACTTAGTCACCATTTTTTCATTCATGAAAGTTGATGGTTTTCTTTCTCTTAGCTCATCTTTTAAGATTTTCACAACATTGCTTAAAAAGTTTGAACAATCTAAAAACTATTGTTTTATATAGGGTTGTTGTTTTTAAGTGCCTTCAAGTTGTTTCAGACTCATAGTGACCCTAGGTAAGGTTTCCAAGGAGTGGCTGGTGAGTTGGAACGTCCCACCCTGTGGTTCAGAGGACCTTGCAGTCCAGTGCTTTATCCTACTGCACCACAACTCAGAAGCATTCCTGTAGACTTATTGCAAAGCTTCAATGATCTGGTAAGATATCCTCTTGAGTTTTGTTAAAAATTTTATATTAACATTGACTTCAAAATCATGCTCTCTGTGGCACAAAATATATTCTTTTTTAAAGCATTCTAGCATCACTGAGCCAAGTACATTACGGAAAGAATTTTTCTGCAACTATCCACTGATCATAGATACATGTTTAAACATGTTAGCTTTTGAATAAACCCATCAATGTGCGAACTAGAACCCCAGTAGCGATGTTTTTGGTTTTTTTAGTCTCATGTAATAAAACATAGACATGACACATGCTTTGTTTGTTTATTTGAGTCACACTTTCACTTCTAAATCATCAATAGCAACCCACCAATAAGTTGTATTATCCATTCCAACAGATGGAAATAACAGGTTGGTAAGTTTGTCTTTTCTCTTGAAGAGATAATATCAGCTTTTAATTATAATAACATTGATTTTATTAAGATTGTTTTTGCTAGGTGCCATCGAGAGAGTATCGATTCATACCAACCCTCTGTACAACAGAACAAAACTCTGCCCGGTCCTGGGCCAACCTCAAAAGTGTTGCCACGCTTGAGAACATTGATGCCAACACTTTGAATATCCATCTCACTGGGATTCTTCCTCTTTTTCTCTGACCCTCCACCTTACAAAACATGATATCCTTCTCCAGTGACTGGTCCCTCCTGACAATATGTCTGAAGGATGAGAGACAAAGTTTGGCCATCCTGGTCTCCAAGGAGCACTCTGGCTGCATCTCTTCCAACACAGATCTATTGGTTATTTGGGAAGCCCAATGGTACTTTCAATATTCTCCAACACCATAACTCAAAAGCATCAATTCTTCTACAGTTTTCCTTATTCACTGTCCAGCTTTC
>NW_006408530.1:14850602-14851682 GCF_000296735.1 Chrysochloris asiatica
TTTTTATTTATTATTAAATATTTTTTAACTTTTTGTTATGAATTGAGTGAAGGTATACAGGCTTTATATTCAACAAATTACACTTTTTGTTTCATCTCAAATCTTTTCCATTTTGTTGTTGCTGTTAAGTGCTGTCAAGTCAGTTCTGAACCATAGCAAGCCTGTATACTGTTTCTGAGGAGCGGATGATGATTTTGAACTGCCAACTTTGCAGTCCAAACTGACCTTGCAGTCCAGCGCATTATCCTGCTGTGCCACACTAGGATTCTATTTGCATTCTACCTACTTTCTCAACTTTGTCCTTAGGCATATGTTGACCTTTTGATTTTGAATGATTAACTATTCCATAGTGAGCATAGCTTCCTAGTTTTGCTGATCCCCTATAAATTTGTCTACTACTTGGCCAAAAATTTGGCACAAAGGTAAGTTGCTTTCCATACCTGAAGTATATTTAAGGGCTGTAGTCAGGTTCCGCCAGTATCTTTCTGACCAATAAATCCAACCTTTTTTTATTATTATTATATAAAATAATTTTGAATTTTGTTCCACATTTTCTCCATTCTATCTAGGATCATTTAATGTTATCCCTTTCTGGGCAGTTGGTAGTGGTAGCTGGGTACAATTTAGTTCTGGTCTCAGAGTCATGGACACTGATATTCACATGTTCCATTAGTCCATTGGACTAATTGACTCCAAACTTCTTCAATTCTTATCACTTTTCTTTCTTCCGCACATGTATTAACCAATAGCTGCACCTTAGACAGCCGCTGATGAGCTGTCAAGATCGAAAACACTACTCACTCAAACAGGCTGTAGAACATTGTCTTTGAGAACTGTCTTATGCCAATTGACCATGGTGTTCCCTGAGGCTTGAGGTAGTAAATCTTTATAGAAGTAGATTTCTACATTTTTGTACCTCAGAACAGCTAGTGGTTTGAACCACCCACCTGTCAGTTGGCAGTCCAGTGCTTAATCCACTGTGCCATTAGAACTCCTTTAAAACCCACTGCCATGAATCAATTCCTACTCATAGAAACCCGAAATAGGGTTTCCCAGACTTTAAATCTTTATGGGAGCAGA
>NW_006408530.1:14852442-14883612 GCF_000296735.1 Chrysochloris asiatica
TGGTGAGGATTTTTGTTTTCCTGACATTGAGATGCAACCCATACCGAAGGCTGTGCTCTTTGATCTTCATCAGTAAATGTTTCAAGTCCTCTTCACTTTCAGCAAGCAAGGATGTATCATCTGTATATCGCAGGTTGTTAATGAGTCTTCCTCCAATACTGATGCCATGTGTTGCTGTTAGTGCCCATCAAATTTGTTCCATCTGATAGCAACCCTGTACAGGATTTCTGAGAAGCAGCTGGTGTTGAGGAAGATTTGAATGATTCTTTCAAATCACTCATGAGCCATTTGAGTGTCTCTCAAAACAATGATTTTTCCATTTTGGCACAGGGCTGTAGGAAAACTGTACCTGATCTCAAGGACAGTTCTTTAAATAAAGAGTAATCAGTAGTCAGACATGTGATGAATATATATTATTTTAGTGCTGTTGTTCCCCTGATGTGCAATTATTTGTGGTTCATAAATAAGAAATAGAATCTCAAAAGGAACTTTATTCTAATGTCCTTTCAAAAAAGAAAACTTTTGCTTTTGCCACATCTACTGCAAGAATGAAGACCTTTCTCAGCAACCAGACTGTCAACATTCTGGAGAACGTCGACATCAGTCTGAAGGGCCACACCGTCATTGTGAAGAGCCCCTGGGAAACCCTGTGGAGGGACTTCAACCACATCAATGTGGAGCTCAGCCTCCTGTGGAAGAAGAGGAAGAGGCTCCGGGTCAACAAATGGTGGGGAAACAGAAAGGAACTGTCTATAATCAGCACCATCTGTATTCATATGCAGAATATGATCAAGGGTGTTACACCGGGCTTCCATTACAAGATGAGGTCTCTGTATGTTCATTTCCCCATTAACGTTGTTTTGCAAGAGAGCGGGTCTCTTGTTGAAATCTGAAACTTCTTGGGTGAAAAACACATACCTAGGGTTCGGATGAGGGGAGGTGTAGCTTGTTCAGTATCTCAAGCCCGGAAAGATGAATTAATTCTTGAAGGAAATGACATTGAACTTGTATCAAATTCAGCTGCTTTAATTCAGCAAGCCACAACAGTTTTTAAAAAAAGCATATTCAAAAAATTTTGCATGGTATCTATGAGTCTGAAAAAGGAACTGTCCAACAGGCTGATGAGTAAAATAAAAAAGCTATCTAGCTATGGAAACAAGGCCCAGTGATGCCTAAGACCTATTGGTGATATTTTTGATGTAATAAAATTTATCTAACCAAAAAAAAAGACAGCTTTCTTGGAAAGGAATCAGGATGACAAAAACTCAAGAGTATTATAAACCAGGTAGTAGATTTTTCCTTGGAAAGATTGTTGTTGTTGTTATGCGTCGTTCCGACTCATAGCGACCCTGTACAGTGTTTCCGAGGTTGTAAGTCTTTATGGGAGCAGAATGCCTCATCTTTCTCCCGCGGAACAGCTGGTAGTTTCGAACTGCTGACCTTGCGGTTCGCAGCCCGATGCATAACCACTACACTACCAGATTAAGGTGCATTATTACTGGTAAGTTGTAAACAGGGCTCATTCATTTTCCTTTTGTAAGTTGAACTTCAAAGAAGCAGTTCCCAAAGGCATTGTGGCAGATTGTTTAGTTGCAAAGCATAGTACTGAAGAAATACGATACTTTTTTAGACTTTATACCTAGTATCCGGCAAGCTCTCCCAGCATTAGGTGATTTGATTGTAGGATTTAAGATATTAAAATTCTAGAGTAGCCAAATGTTTAAGACTTATTATTTAACATTGTGCCAGAGGTTGGCTTATTTTCTAATAAGCTAATAAATATGAAATGTCTCTTTATGCGTATCATCTTTATTTTAAATATATTATGCACATTATACATAGCCATATCATACATTTCATCACATGAAGGGATGACCTCAGTGACACGTGTGAAATCTGTCTTTATTCCTGAGTATCAATTTAACTATCTTAATTTAAGAAACCATAATAATTGTTATTGTTATGTACCACTGAGTCAGTTCTGACCATAGCAACCCTGTATAGGGTTTCTGGGAAGCAGCTGGTGAGCTTCAACTGCTGACCCTGTGGTCCAAATAGACTTTGCAGTGCAGTGCATGAACCCACAGTATCGCACCAAAACTCCCCAAAATAATCAGTCTTCCAAAGAATTGTTGTTTTTAGGTGCCATTGAGTTGGTACTGACTCATAGTGACCCTATGCATAACAGAATGCAACACTGCTGGGTCCTGGGCCAACCTCACAATTGTTGCCACGCTTAAGCCCATTGATGCTGCTACTTTGCCAATCCATCTTTTTGGGGGTCTTCCTCTTTTTCTCTAGCCCTCCACCTTACCAAACATGGTATCCTTCTCCAGCAACTGGACTCTCCTGACAATATGTCCAAAGTATGAGACATGAGATTTGGTCACCTTGGTTTCCAAGGAGCACTCTGGCTGCATTTCTCCCAACACAGAATCATTTGTTCTTTTGGAAGCCCAAAGATATACACACAAATAAATGATTTGTACACTTTCTGGTTTCCATGTGAATAAGGAATTACTCTACTTTACAGAATCTACATGCTTGTAGCAAAATAAACAATCTCCTTAGGGACAGATGCTTTCCCTCAAAGTTCCTTTGTCCTTCAAATCCACACAGTGTCATTTGGCTTCCTTATCACTGTTTTATTTATTTTCCAATTGAAGAATGGAAAATGAGTCTACAATTTCTAGTATATCGTTTATGGAGGTGTATATAGTATTATAGGCATTCTGGTAGCGTAGTGGTTATGAATCAGGATGTGAACCTTAAGGTCAGCAGTTCGAAACTACCAGCTGTTCCAGGGGAGATAGACGAGGCTTTCTGCAAACCCCATAAAGACTTACAGCCTTGGAATCCCTGTACAGGGTCATTATGGGTCAGAATCGACTCGACAGCACTTAACAACAACAACATATAGTATTATGTGACATTGACTTTTCTTGAACCAAAATCTCATTTAATAGTATGTCATAGAAAATGCAATCAAGAATTTGGGGATGAATAAAATCACTTCCTAAAGATAGCTTGGAGTCCTGGTGTGGCACTGTAGGATAAGCACTGGACTGCTAACCACAAGGTTGGTGTTTCAAACTCAACAGCCACTCCTTGGAAACCCTGTAACTTAGTCAATGGTACTTAACAACAAAAAAAACAACAAAGCTTATTTTGATGTTGGCATGAGAATTTTAGTTAGAAAAAGAAAACTTATCTGCTTACCCTGAGGTAAACTCGGTTTCACAATGAGGCACGTATGAATGGGAGTCTCCAAATATATTCCAAATAAAACTGAATATTATGATTGTGTACATTTAGTAAAGCTTGATAAAAGCATATTCATATAAAACAAGGTAGTTATTTAGTTAACTTGGAAAAGTTAATGACTAAAAATTTAATTTTGTTTTTTCTCTGTAGGTTTATTCTAAGGACTGCAGTCCTTATTTTGGAGGCAAGTTAATTTATAAGATTTTTTTGATGCTGATTCTAGTGAACATAGCTCTCTCTATATTAGTCATAGTGTTCTTAGATTTGTAAGAAGTTGAAAACACAATTTAAAATAGGAAACAAAAAAAAAACTCCAGTCACTTTAAAAAAATAATACCAAGATACAATAATGGAAGGTATGTTGTAGAATACAAAAAGTAGGTAAACAACCATGATTCAAAAATAGTTTGGGCCAGAATATATCCAAGAACCTCAGGTAGAAGTGTTCACAGGCCTTTTGTTTAATGTAGGAGAGTCAAACTGACTCATTTCCAAAGATTTTCAGACACTGATCCCTCAGTTAAACATTTCCAGTTTCTGGGAGAAAACAAATTCTTTTCTGGCTTGGGTAAGACAGGCTTCTGCATTATAACCCTATGTGGTATGGGTATGAGAGTGACAATTTTTACTATATGAAGTTTCCAGAGAATGAGAGTCAGTGTGAACTTAACGGAACTTCCGTGAGTTGCCAGATAAATCAAATTCATGTTAAGACTTTTGATGGATGCCTAATGAAGAGCGTGAAATCATGGCGCCTGTTCTTTAGATCTTACCGCCTAGTTAGCAAAGTAATATTACAAAGACAGATGGAATGATAAATAAGAACACAATATATAATAGTTCCACAAAGTAAGAGTTATAGGAAGAGCACAGTTAACTGCTCTTCATATAAATTGTAGAGTCAGCAATAAGTAACAGCCCAGAAAGATCACTTTACATGGAATAACTCATGAAATTATGCAGTTGTTATGGGATAGAGAATAGTTCTTTTAAACCTGGGCACTTCAAAAGGCAGAAATTTGTTCAGAAAGCATTGCAAGTGGATGAAATATACTGTAATACTTAAAAAATGATTTCTTTTCTTTGATATTGTTGTTATTGTCAGGTGCCATCAAGTCAGAACCAGCTCATAGTGACCCCATGCACAGCAGAACGAAACAATGTCCGATCCTGGACCAACCTCACTACCGCTGCCACACTTGACACCATCAATGATGCCACCTGGCTGATCCATCTTGCTGGAGGTCTTCCTCTTTTTCTCTGACCCTCCACCTTACACACCATGACATCCTTCTCCAGTGACTGTTCTCTCCGGACAATGTGTCCAAAGTATGAGAGACAAAGCTTAGCCATCTTGGCCTCCAAGGAGCACTCTGGTTGTACTTCTTTCAAAACAGATCTATTGGTTCTTTTGGCAGTCCACAGCACTTTCAGTATTCTCCTCCAACACCACAACTCAAAGGCATCAATTCTTCTACGATCTTCCTTATTCACTGTCCAGCTTTCGCATCCATATGAGGTTATTGAAAATACTATGGCTTGGGTCAGGCGCACCTTAGTCCTCAAGCTGACATCTCTGCTCTTCAATACTTTAAAAAGTTCCTGTGCAGCAGATTTGCCCAATGCAATACATCGTCTGATCTCTTGACTGCTGCTTCTGCGAGTGTTGATAGTTGATCCAAGAAGAATAAAGTCCTTGACAACTTCAATCTCTTCTCCATTGATAAGAATGCTGTTTATTGGTCCAATGGTGAGGATTTTTGTTTTCTTTACAGAGTTCTTTGACAAAAACAATTAAATTTTGGATGGAAGATGTCAGGTCATGGGACTTTTTACTATTCTCATGTGTTAATAACCTTATATATTTTATTATGTATGATATACCAAGTAAGCCAAAATTGTATTCATATGTTTTACTTGATTTATGAAATTGTAATATGAAAAAATGGATTCAGGAAAACTGTTTTACTGCCTTGAGATTTTTTGAGAAATGTCTCTTTAATTTGTGAAGTGTTTCTTTATGGGCAAAATCAAATGGAGATTTGAAATAAGATTTTGTCATTTAAAAAATACTGGCTTTGATTTTGTTTAAATTATGTTTATTTTTTGTGCCATCTGTTTACTCTCTCAACTTTTGACACTTTGCCCAAGAAAATAAAGTATCTGCTTTACCAAGGAAATGGTACTTGGTTTAAATTATATTTTTGTGCATTTTTTTTCTGTATAACTGGGGTCCTTTAAAATTGGATTGGTTTTGTATATTGGTGTGTGCTATCCTTGAAATGGAGTCCTGGTGTGACGCTGTGGTTTAATGCGTCAGGCTGCAAAGCCGTTTGAACTGCAAGGTTGGTGGTTCAAGCTCACCAGCTGCTCCTCGGAAACACTATACAAGGTCGCTATGGGTTAGGATCGACTCGACGGCACTTCACAACAACAACATCCTTGAAATATTTACTGACAAAGAAAATTATAATAGAAATAGCTGACCTTGTGCATGGCAAAGTCATAGTGCTCACACAATGGCCAATGATTCCAGACTGATTAAATAATTATAATAATTTACTCTGTACTAGGCACTGCACTTCTCTGGCACCCACCATGGTGGTTCTGCAATTAAGTACATGTGTAGAAACTTTTCCCAATGGTAGAACTATTGTGTGCTCTATGCTGAAAAGTTTCTACTACTCTGACAATTATCTTAGTAAAATCAAATCAACTATGAATGTTCAAAGGATAGAAGCATATTAACTTTACAAATGAGTGATGATAATAACTTAGTGAAGTGTTTTGGAAACCTGAAGCTTAGTCTAAAAGTTAGAAAATTTAGCAGACATTTTCCAGTTTAAGAAGTATACTAGTAAAACAAAATTCAAGCCCATTGCTATGAAGTCAATTCTGATTTATAGTGACCCTATGGAACATGGTCGAACTGATTTGTTGTTGTTGTTAAGTGCCTTTGATTCGGTTCCGACCCATAGCAACCCTGTATCGGGTTTCCAAGGAGAGGCTGGTGTGCTTGAGCCGCCGACCTTGTGGATCAAACTGACTTTGTCGTCCAGCACACTAACCCACAGTGCCACACCGGAATTGATAGAACCCCATTAAGTTTCAAAGCAGAAAATATTTACAGAAGCAGACTTCTACATCTTTCTCCCAAGGGCCATCGGTGAGTTCAAAGCACTGACTTTTTCAGTTTGCAAGTGAGTTCTTTAACCACTGTGCCACCTTAGTGACCCTGTATAGGGCTTCCGAAGAGTGATTGGTGAGTTTGAATCACTGACCTTGGAGTTCAAACCGACCTCGCAGTCTAGCGCATTAATCCATAGCATCACATCAGGACTCCGTTTGACTAGGTATTTATTTTCATTTCTTGGTCATTTTGTATCAAGCTTAATTTCAGCATATTTACAAATATTTAAATAGAAAATTCTAGAGTTTTCTTATTTATAATTAATAATGCATCACTAAAAACCATTTTACAGGCACCTCACAGTCTTAATGTTATACAAAGTCTTAATGTTATAAAATCTATGAAACCTACCACTATTTTGTCCCAGTCGGATCCATCTATAATTCAGATAACTTAATTAAAATACAGACATGAGTTTTAGGGTATGTGCAAAGCACCAAACAGACACACACAAAGAGTTGGCTATTATTTCTGTTTGGAATTTGGAGATTTGAACTATTTTTTTCAGTAGTCAAACTGTCATCACTACAAGTCCTTGAATTCGCAAAGCTTTTCATAGGGCTTCCTCAAGGACAGCTATCATGTCTTAGCTACAGCAATGACAGATGGGATATAGTGTGTCATGTGATGGATAACTCTGGAGCCATAGTACTTAATCCTTCTAATACTAATAGCTGCATTATCATAGAGATTTATGAGAATGTCAGTTTCAAGTTCCCAGTTCCATTCATGGGTTTTTAAAACTTCAGCTGCAAAAAACATGCATCCATCCCATTAATTCTAATTATCATGGTTCATCTTCTCAGCAGTTTTGCACTCCGGAACCTTTCAGTGCAAATTAACGTACCAAAAAAGTGTATTAATTAATATTTGTAGCTTTTAATTTCTGCAAGAGTGTTGTCTGGAAGCAGCTGGCAGTACAGGGCTGCTGCTATTGAATCTTTGCCAAACAAGTGCAGATGTAATTTTGTTATCTCTTGCTTAGTCATTTACGCAAATTAGTTTGAACAATTAGCCTTTTACTGGTCCTTCATGAATCATGCAAAAGGGATCTGCCAAAAATTGCTAGTTGACAGAAAAGAATTGGTTAATGCTGTGCATTCTATGGGAAGGTAATGCAGAGTGAAGCTGAACATTATTTTTGACTGTAGACAATTGCCTAAATATTCTATTGTAAGATTTACTTAGCACTCTTAAGCAAACTTGAAAACTCCCCTTAATGAAAACTATACCTACATAGTATAAAGGTTCATTTCATAGGAGGTCTCTGATCTTTCACGAAATACCCAACTTGAATATAGCTACAATATATATACAAAGAGTACATATGGAAAGAGATTTCATTAAGAAATAGAAATTTTTAACAATTTCTACTGCTTTCCAGGCCACAGATTGGCATTTTTTATTACTTACTTACCTATCAATATTTCTGTATATGTATGTGTGTTTGTGCATTTAAAAAAATTTTTATAGATAATACATATATCACACATTTGTGGCCTCACCTCATAGCCTCTAATAACCTTCTGAATTTTTAATAATTTAGAGAGATAGAGTATGTCAAAACTGTTAAATATGAAATTATTAAATTTTGAAGGCTTGGGTAAGAAAAGCATGAGGTAAAGCATGCAGAATTTTTAAAAAGGGTAGAATTATAGTTTTGGTGTTCTTAGGAAATTATTGTATCTTTAAAAGGGTAACTTATATGAGAAATTAATGATCATGAAATTTACCATGAATTTTTTTCCCTTGGAACTGGTCCAAAGTACCTGTGACTTTGCACATATTCCAATAGGTTGTAATCTTTGCATTTTGAATCATTGGAGTTAAGTAATTTTCCATCTTATTATATGAGTATAAACAAGTGATGGTACACTACTCATATTTTAATGTCAAGTCAAACCTCACAGAAAAGTAAGTCTTCTTTTACCTTGTAGAGAATTAGTTTAGTAAGGACTCAATAAACTACTATTGTGTTACATTAAAGTATATTAGTTATGGTTATGTATTTTCATTTTAAAATATGTTACTGTATCTCCCACTTAGTATTTAGTCACAGAGAATTTTTTAAAAATATCAAACCATATCTTTTTGGAAAGAGACTTAAGAAGAAATGGCTTATTCATTTAAGTGTCTTATAAGCAGATTTAAGTATGTCATCTACTTTTGTCTACTATAAAATATTTTAAAATCCAAGCTACTGATCACTCTATGGATTAAAAAAATCACTTTAAACATACAAATAATATAAAGAAATCATCAATAATACTTAAAACTCCAAAATGGTTATTTTTTCTCTTTGCTTATTTATTTGTTTTTTTAATCCTTAAATGAAATTTGAGATTTCCCAAAATAGCATCTGGTAAAGTTAGTATTAATTACGGGGGAGGAGGGAAAAGCCAAATATTTGTAAATTGCAATTTGTAGAAAGTGTTATTTTATCCTTTTGTTGATATCAGTCATCTTATATGTAAATTCTTTTGGAGAATTTGAAGTAGACAAATATTAGCAAAGCTAGATCAAACACAGGTACAATGAACATTTAGGTGATACGCTGTGCTTTAAAATTTAGTATGTTTTGTTCTATCTTTGCTTGTTTTCTGTTTAAAAGACTGGCACTTACTTATTGTTGAAAATTTTAAAATTCAAAATAAAGTAAAAAGATTTAAAAATATACTTTAATGCCATTATTGTAAAAATAATTACATTTAAAATGTTGATTCAATTCGTTACCAATTAATTCTACTTATATTTTTAAAGACTTTTACATAATGTTGTTGCTAAGTGCTGTCAAGTCAGTTCTGACTCATAGCGACCAATATAAGTAGTAACATGTAACATGAGGACACGAGAAATGACTATGCTACTAAAGTTGTTTAATTAATATCATTTTAATATAGTGTAGGTTTTGATAAAAGTATGCATTAGACATTACTACATATTTAGCTGTATCAATATTTTTAGTTCTAAGTAATCAAGCAATAGCATCTTTATTATGAGTTTAAGTTATTTCTTGAAATTGTATGAATAACTTTGAAACTTGATGTATATTGTTTCATCGCTTCCCAAAATTTCTGCTTTTCCTGAAAATGTAAGAAAATTTATGTCATCAAATATTAGCTTCAAAATAACAACAAAATATATAATTTTTAAATGCTAAACTTAAAAGGAGCATACCTTTACTTACCTATCTCTCATTATAAGTGAAACTGAATATTTTCTCATATGCCCTCTTATACACAATTCCCTTATATGCAAAATAGTTCTTAAATATCAGATTTAGTAATTATAGTTTGTGATTTTGTTATAATAATTTTTTAAGTGCTTAATAAAATACTGCTGTAGGATAAGCTATTATCATCAGTGTGCTAATAAATAACATCTCCATACCAGATTTTATAATTACATTACTGTTATGGAGTCCTGGTGTGGCTCTGTGGGATAAGAACTGGACTGCTAACTGGAAGACTGGCAGTTCAAACACACCACCTGCTACTTGGAAACCCTATATAGGGTTGCTATGAGTTAGGAACTGACTCAAAGGCACATAACAACATCATTTTAAAATAGTATAATAACAATAACAAGCCCATGAGTCTTCAAAATTGGTAGTTATTTATTCCTTTAGGTACTACTGTTTTAAATTTTTTATTTTTCTTCTAAAGCACTGTGTGGCTTATTGTTGCTATTGTCTTTAGTTGTTGCTGTGTTGGTTCTGACTCATAGCAACGTTATGTACAGCAGAATAAAACATTGCCTGATCCTCACAATCTTTCTTATATTTGAACCCATTGTTGCAGCCACTATGTCGACCTGTTTCACTGGCAGTCTTCCTCTTTTTTGTTAACTCTCTACCAAGCACAATTTTCTTCTCCATGGACTAGTTCATCCTGATGACAGATCTAAAGTACAGGAGACTAAATCTGGCCATCCTGGCTTCTAAGGAGCATTCTGACTCTACAACTTCAAACATAGATTTGTTTGTTCAACTAGTCAGTTTAAATAATCAAAATTCAATTTACATTCTAACATTATATAAAGTAATATTACCAGACTAAATTGTAGCAATACAAAAAGTATTGCTACAAAATCATAGATTTTTATTTTAAAAGTGTATCCATATGTAAATCTATTGTTTCTCATTATTCTTCATGTAGTGTCTATCTATACTCTGAAGACAGTGTTTACATCTTCCCAATCCTTCCCTGTACTTAATCCTTGAGCTTTTTGGCATCCTTGGGGGACTCAAGTAATGGTCCATTTAAATATTCTTTCAGATTTGGGAATAAAAAGATGTCTGAAAAGGTAAGATTAGTGTTGTAGGATGATTGGGGTAAGGTTTCCCGATGAAATTCTCATAGGACAGCCCTTAATAACCTCAAAATAATGATAAGGTGCACTGTACTGATAGAAAAATATTCCTTGGCATAACTTTCCCGACCTTTTTCTCACTGATGCAATTTTCATTGGAATACCCAACCACAGTTGCCATAAGTGTTAAGCTGACTTCTCTGCTTTGAATTTAAATGGATCCATTCTGAAGCCATTGTTTTCATTGGAGCTCTCTGAATTGTACTGGTAAATCCAAGATTTGTTCCTGACTCCAGTTCACTTCATAAAATCACCTTCATAAACTTCAATCTTATTTAAATATATGTGACTTGGAACTTTATTCATTATGTTGGTTGTATGTCGTTGAATCGGTTCTGACTCATAGACACCCTATATAGGGTTTCTGAGGTGGTAAATCTTTATGTGAATAGAAAGTCTCATCTCTCTCCTAAGGAGATACTGTTAGATTTGAACTTCTGACCTTGTGGTTAGTAGCCCAACTCATAATCCGTTACACTATCAGTGCTCCTTTTAATCATTATAGTAGTAAATAAATAATTAAAAAAAAAAAAACAACACAAGGACAAACTACTTCAATTTTTTTCTTTGACTATGTATATGTATTCTTATGAGTGAAATGAAACATATTAATGCCATTTATCTGCTTGCTGTATGATAAGCACTAGACCGCAAGGTCAATTTGAACTGCAAGGTCGATGGTTCAAACTCACCAGACCCTCCTTGGAAATTCTATGTAGGGTCTCTGTGAGTTGAAACTGACTAGATGGCACTTAACAACAACAAAAACTGGTTATAAAGCAATGAATGTTTACGGTTAAAAACACACACACAAAATCAGAATTAATAAAATAAAATAAAAATGAACTTTGACCATCAAAAGATAAGCACTGGTTATATGTAGAATTATAATTTGCTTTAGGAATACACATATATTTTATAATATTAAATAAAATGGGCTTTTTTTCATTTAATAAAGAATAGGATTTTCCCATGGAGTCCTGGTATGGTGTTGTAGGATATGCACTGGACAGCCGACCACAAGTCTGTAGTTCAAATGTACAAGTCACTCCTCAGACACTTATACATTGTTGCTAAGAGTCAGAACTGACTCTACAGCACTTAACAATAATTACAACAGGTTTTTCCCATGCTACTGAAAAGCATTATAAACACGCTATTACCTAATTCAATTTTTTATGGAATAATTCATAATTTAATTTAATCAGATCCCCAATTTGAAGGTTCATATTGATCTAAATATTTGGTACTATGAAGAACACTGAAACAAACATATTTATAGATATAGCTTTGTAATATCCATCATTATTTTCTTGATGAATATATGCTTTATAATAACTCATCCTTAGCAATGTGTTCCAAGAAATCTGAATTTGTAATCATTACAAATAGTCAATAATTTAAAACGTTTGGGCTGCACAAACAGTGTCTTAGTAAATGCATCTAAACCAAGTTTGTGAATTCTTTCATTGAGGAGTAAGTGACTAATCATAAAATACATTTTTGTAAATGTCCTCTTTAAAGGAGCAGACTGAGAGAAATGGAGCTGGTCTCTGTAATTGAGAGTATCAGTGGTAAACTTAGCTGGAGCTTGATTAATAGTATATTGAAATCAGAGTTTTCTTGGTGAGTGCTAGATAAAGAGTTTGGGGCAAATGACTTGGTTACTGGGAAGCCTTTGAATTGTAATCATGGAAGCACTTCAGTGTCATTAGAAATTGAAAGGACAATAGGATCTGCTGACAATTTCTCTGAATTGTTGTGCTTCTCTGTCTCTCCTTTGGTGAGCTATTGAGAGCCAAGCATGGGCTGCTACTGAAAATCCTTTTGCTCCCCATGACTTTGATTGCTATTATTTTAATTTAATATAATACAGTGTCCTAGAATAAAATAGTCCATGGAGATGAAAAGAAATAATGCAACGGCTAGAGATGGGGACAACTAAAAGAAAATACAAAATGAATTCTGAAAAGAGTTTTAAACTTGTAAATCTTTCAGCCTACTGAAGTTGCAGTGAGATAAATAGAGTGTTAAAGATTTTTGATTTCAAATTAAGTAACAGGCTTAGAAAATGACCAAAAGAAAGACCAAAATTTGTATTCCATTTAAAATAATATCAGTTATATTATCATTTGCAGGTGAGAAATGTGGTAATCAGTTGACATTATACTTGACTGAGTATGTTTTGCATTTCACTTCACTATATAGAGGAACACTGCTGGAGCTATGAGTTAGGCATTGGGCTTCTAACCACAGGTTGACAGTTTTACCCATAAGCCTCTGTGAAGAACATGAGGCTCTCCGCTCCCACAGAAACCCTATATAGGCTGCCATGAGTTGAAATTGACTCAGTACCAGTGGGTTTGTTTCTATGTTATAGAGTATATAAATATATAAGACACAGTTTTATCAGAATAAGAACTCAAAATGTAATCATTAATATTTTTTGTGTTAATGTAATTCCATCAAATTATTTGATGTCTAAAATGCAAATGAATATTTTCTTAGCATACATAATGACAGTCAATATGATCCTGGTAACTTCATAGTTTTGATCAAGGTAAACTGGGAATGGAACCTGAAATGCGAAACAGGAAGTCTTAGAAACCACCTAATCCAAGAACCTTTATTTTACAGATAAACAAAAGCTGGGACAGAGCAGAAATATTACCTGATCAGTAAAGTACAAGAGAAACAAGTTTCACAGCCCTGGAGAAATTACAGCATAGTTCACAAACAGAACCATTCTATTATTATCTTTGGTTATTATTTAAGCAATTCTTTAAATGATTTCTAGCAGTTCTTTCCTACAAAATGATGCAGAGAACTTTCAAAATTTGGAAGTAACCCTCTGAATGATTGCAATTAAAAATATATATATATATTATTTTCAACCTTGGTAGCATAGTGGATTTGGACTACTAACAGCAAGGTCATCAGTTTGAATCTACCAGCTGCTCCATGGGAGAAAGATAAGGCTTCCTGCTTCCTTAAAGAATTACAGCCTCAGAACCCCAATACAGGGTGGCTATGAGCTGAAGAGGACTCAGTGGCACACAACTAACACCACTACCACCTGTTGATTGAATGCATGTTACCTCCTAGTTCCAGTCTGAGAGTGGCTTCACTGTCTTTATCACTTTCAAATTTGACTTTAAATTCTAAAGCACTTGGCTGTTTACAGGGGGAACCCTACCTTCATTTTGAGTCTTTACATAGGTTCAGAAGCTATTTCAGCTTTTAAACAGCAAGGGGTGTGTGGCCCTGTAGAATAGGCACTGGACTGCTAACAGCAAGGTTGGAGGTTTAAACAACAAATTGCTTCTTGGAAACTCTATAAAGGGTCACTATGTCAGTTTTCTGTGGGTCCTTGCTTCTTGTTTTCAGCAAGAAGGATTTGCATACAGAAAACAGTATACTGCAAGCATGCAAACTTTATTTTAAAAAGTATGTTTTCATAGACAAGAATGGGCTCACACCAAAGAGAAGGTAGAGAGCCCTGGGGTTCTTCTGGTTCTAGCTTTTGTGTTTCTTTTTCTAATTACAACCCTCCCTGTCCCGCCCAACTGGGCAGCCTTGTTCCACATAACTAGGTGGCCTTTTCTATATGATTCATAGGAGCTTTACTGGTATCATTTTTTGCTTACTGTGCAAGTTCTTACCCACAATTCAGTAGATTTGCCCACCAGGGGAGTCAAAACTGCAATGCAAATTTATTGCAATTACCATATAATGAAGCTACCAGCTTCCTCAGGGCAATTTTTGTTTTAGCACTTGATCCAAGCCTTGAAAATCCCCTATGGGTTTTTGTGGCTGTTCTAAGGTCTAAGGTAAAGTTTTCTTGCCCTACTATTGGATGAGGACTTCTGGTGTGGCTCTATAGGATAGATCTGGACTTCAAACTACAAAGTCAGCGGGTCAAACCCAGTACATATTGGGGCATTATGAGTCAGAGCCAACTGGATAGCACTTAACAACTATTGGACGATGCTTTGGGGGGATTTTCCTCTTCCCTTTCTTCTACAGAACAGGCACCTCAGTGGTCACTCTCCTTCACTCCTCTATCTGCTTAACAACTATGAATCTGAACTGACTTGATGGCACTTAGCAATAGTAACAACAACCAGCAACATGGCAGTTTTGTCCTCTGGCAGTGTGCTTAAAAGTAGATTCCAACCCCTGGCTAATCCAGAGAGGGGTAGTTTTGTCCTCAGATTCCAAGAAGGATCAGAGAACTTGTTTGGGCATGCCCTTATTGATTTATCGAAAATAGCTGATGCTAACTAAAAGTTAAGATCCTGGTGGCCGTGGCTCTGGGCTGCATGGTCATGAATCATAGTGAGAGCCCTATGTAGCCAGATGGCCAAAGCCTCAGAACCAATTCTGCAACCTTTCTTAGTCTGCAATTATGTTTGAGGGGGATTCAAAAAGTTTGTGAAAAAGTTGAATGGAAAGAAACTGAAATTTTTCCATAAACTTTTTAAATCCCACTTGTATGGATACCATTCCTGGTGCTTGTTAGCTATCTTGTCTTTGCTAAGTGAGGTAGAGTTGGTTCTGGCTGGTGGACTCCTATCTCCAGCCTTGTGGTTCACAATCCAGTGCTTATCTTCTGGAGTCACTATGTTCCCTTGCTAACTATATTCAATGGTTTCTAATCCACTATCATCACTTATTTTTATGCTCAGATTATTCTGATTTATACACTGAAATCTTTTGAAACTAGGTGTTTTTGTTTTTGTTTTTCATCCTTTTGATTTGCTCTTGTCATTCTTTGAGAATTTCCTTTTTTTCTGTCTACACACGATTTCTTGCCTTATCTTGTAGTTTACCTATTCTGACTATTTTGTGAATCTTTTCAGTTATGAGTGGTATTTAGAAGCCCAGAGTGGGCTCTATATTTCATTGTTACTTTGGAATAAATACAAAAGGAGACTTCAAAAAGTTTGTGGAAAAATTACATTATCTTTTAATTCAATTTTTCCACAAACTTTTTGAAGTCCCCTCATTTTTTTTTGGTGCCACTGAGTCCATTTTGACTTACAGCAATCCAGTATGGCAAAGGAGAACTGTTGTTGTTGTTGTCAGGTGCCATCGAGTCGGAACCAACTCATAGGGACCCCACACACAGCAGAATGAAACAATGTCCGATCCTGGGCCAACCTCACTACCGCTTCCACATTTGATGCCATCAGTGATGCCACTTGGCCAATCCATCTCGTTGGGGGTCTTCCTCTTAACCACTACACTACTAGAGTCCCACTATCCTGCCTCATTAACATCTCACTTCAAAATGGGTCCACAGTCACATTTATAGAGTAGAGGATACACAATGCATCTCAGAATGGAACAACATGGATAGCAGCTCCTTACAATATAATTGACTGCCTTGTAAATGTGTACTAAGTGTGTCAGATGTCTTACAGATAACATACTTAGTACACACTTACAAGGCAGTCAGTTATATTGTAAGAAAAACAATATAATTGTTATATATAAATGGGTTAAAATATTTTCAAATAAAATAAATGTGTTTTTCTTTTACTAGAAACCAAAAGTCACAAAATATTTGTCTAAAATCATGTATTCAGATAAGTTTCATGGAGGGAAATATATGCTGATATAGTTTCTGTTAAGTGCTGTTGTGTCAATTCTGACTCATAGAGACTCTGTGCAGGGTTATCAAGGTGTACCTGGTGGATTTGAACCGCCAACCTTTTGATTCACAGTCCAGTGCTCATCCTACATCACCATACCACGTTTAAACAAAGTGAGTAGTACTTTGGCTGTGGTGTCAGATTATCAGGATCATATTTTGTTAAGCTTCCCAGTTGTGGGACTTTGGAGCCCTGGTGTGGCGCTGTGGTATAATGTGCTGGACTGTAAAGTCATTTGAACCATAAGGTCAGTAGTTCAAGCTCATCAGCTACTCCTTGGAAACTCTATACAGGGTCACTATGGGTCAGAAACAACTCGACAGCTCCTGACAACAAATTGGGGGACTTTGGGGCAGGACAGTTATTAATGTTTCTTTAGCTTTTTTTTTTCTTCTTATCAAAAAAGTAGGGATAACAACAGCATTAGTTATTATAAATATATTACTAAAAGTTTGCTCAGAGGATTGCCATATTAATAACTGATTAAATATTAATAATTAAGACACGAATTATATTCAAATAATATACTAATTAAACAATATTAATTAATTAAAACATGAAATAATTAATTCATGTGAAATCTTTAGAATGTCTGAAATACATCTGTCCAATTTGACAATCTCCATAACGTTGCATATTTTTAGTATCCATTTAATGATTGTGTCAGGATGTTTTGGGCAGACTTTATTCACTCAAGAGATAGGGTAGCTTGTTCCCTGATTACCTAGCTAGGGTACTGTCAAGATTGGTTTGTGCTTATAGATGACTATGTGCAAAAGACAGTTGGAATAGTAAGCTGAGACATCTTTAGCACATTGTTGCTGTTGTTATGTGCAGTGGAGTAGGTTTTGACTTCCAGCGATCCTTTATAGGGTTCCCAAGTGTTTTTTAAACATTTTGTGGGAGCATAAAGCCTTTTTTTTTTTTTTTTCCTGTGTCTCATCATTCTTGTTTCTAAGGAGCATTCTAGTTGTACTTCTAACAAGACAGATTTGTTAGTTTTTCTGACAGTCCATGTACATTCTTCACCAACACCATAATTTAAATGCACGGTTTCTTCTTTGGTCATCTAGTATAGTAGAATGTAATTTTGGGTTGATATAGAAAAATCTATAATATGTCAGTGGAGGCTTGCCTATATGTTGTTATAATACTGAGCTTTAGCAGAGCTTCTTAACTAAGACAAACTAGGAAGAAAGTCCTGGCAATCTATTTCTGAATTTCTACCAATGGAAACCTTATGAATCAAAGGTTTCATCCAGTTGTGCATGAGGTCATCACAAGTTAGGGACTGAGTGATTCAACAACAGGTAACAACTCATGTCTCAGCAGAATCATGGGAAAATTTCCCAAAGGATGCTTGATGCCTTAATGTTTCCACATACATGTAGGTTGGGTGTGATTAATAAAGGCCAAAATAAAAGGGGGGATTTAAATATTATGCTAAAGTACTACTGAACTTGAAAAATATATGGGAAAAAAGAGAAAGAAGAGCTAAGATAAAGCAGGAATTCAGTGTATTCTTAGGGAATCTGTGGAAATGTTCAGCATGTAAATATGGATTGAAACTTAAGAAAAAGTTAAAACCAACAGCAACAACAACTACAAGAATGTAACACTAGTCATAAAGATTCCTTGGCATTTTTTGCATGTTGGAGAAAAGCAGCATCTTACTTTGCTCCTGTATACTTTGGGGTGAGTTCAGAGTTAGTTTCTTTTGAAATGATAACATTACTTACCTGTGACATTAAGCCACGTGAAAACTACTATCAGGTCTTTTGAAATTTGTAAAATTATACTTGGAAGTTTGGAAGTTGTCAGAATTAACGGATTACAAATAATTGCAAATTAATTCCAATTATTTCAATTAAGGGGTGAAGCACACACTGTAGTAAAAACAAAATCAGTAAATGATTCTGATTAGGATGAAAGATCCATCACACATTAAAGGATGAAAGTATATTGCTGGTACTTCATGTAAGAGCAAGCCATTTAAAAAATCATGAAATGAAACATAAGAAGGCTAGAAAAGTTTAGAGTAGGTTAGATCAATTATTTGTAAGGCTCTGTGCTAATCTTCCGTAAGTGTAAGAATCAATTTGGATGATAGACAAAGAGTGACTTGTGCTTGATATCTGATTTTTTCAATCACTGTTTTCTGAATATGATTTCTCATTATAATAATGAGTAGAGGATTAATTATCACCAGAAGAATATTGATAATGGCACTTTGAACTGTACTTGTCACCATGTACGTGGCATAGACTATACTTGTTTTGTTTTTTTAATTTTAAGAAAGATGTATGCATTTGGAAGCATTTGATTCAGTTGGTGAAATTGATATGATTAAGTTACTGGAGTTAAATGATGGGGAGGCTACATTTTTAAAACACTACTTTCACAGTGGCCACCTTTTTTGTACCATTTTAATTGACCGGTTAAAGTAGAGAATAATTAACAGCATCAGTGCAAATGTGTATGTCAAGTGGGTAGTTCAATTAGAATGTTTGCTGCTTTCTTCTAAAAATCTGTACTGTAGCAGATACAATGTTGTAAGGAATAATATTGCTAATTACCTTTCCAAAACAATATCCTTCACTAGCTCAAGTGCAACAGATTAGATGTAAAGCATTTAATGAGAATGGTAGAGCATACTGGATTTGAATTTTAGATTATTGGGTACATGCATGATAAGCAGTGGTATAATTGACAAATGACTATGTTACTAATTGATCCTAATGGTGGCAATGTATGGAGTTTCGGGTATCATCATTTTTGTAGAGACTAGCAAACATGTTTATTAAAATTATCTGATTAATTATGTAAATTAATACATTCTCTTTGCTTTTCTTCTAGAGTGTTCCATATTTGCCATATTAGAGATGACTGCTGAGTTAAGTGGATATGAATTCTGAAATACTGAATGTATAAATAAATTGAAGCTAGCTGCCATTCTTTGGTTTATAGAATGTACCCTATGTTAGGGCAGTAGCTTTCAGATTCTTCTGACTTACACGCTCAATAAAAACTACATTTCACTGTACATGTTGACATATTTTAACATATATGTTGTTGTTGTTGTTAAGTACCATAGATTCGGTTCCAACCCATAGCGACCATGCACAGGGTTTCCCAGAAGTGGCTGGTGAGTTTGAACTGCCAACCTGGAGGTTCAAATCAACTTTGTGGTTGAATGCAGTGCCACACCAGGACTCCATTTTTAACATCTACACAAACAAAAAATATGTCTTGCAAAAATATTTTTCATACTACACACATTTTAAGATGATGTTTTCTTTTTTAAAATTTTATTTTAGTCTATACTCTGGTAGCATAGTGGTTACGAATCGGGCTGTGAATCGCAAGGTCAGCAGTTTGAAACTACCAGCTGTTGTGAGGGAGAAAGATGAGGCTTTCTGCTCCCGTAAAGATTTACAGCCTTGGAAACCCTGTACAGGGTCGCTATGAGTCTGAACCAACTCCACGGCACATAACAACAACAAAATAATAATAATAATGTAAGTTATTACCACTAAAAATGGAGTCCTGGTAATGTAACACATTATGAATTTGGGCTGCTAACCTCAAGGTCAGCAGCTTCAGTCTCTCAGCCACCCCAGGAGACAAGATGAGACTCTCCTCCTGTAAATATTTCAGCCTTGGAAACCCTATATAGGATCATTATGAGATGGAACCAACTCAATGGCACACAAACATCCCCACCACTATTCACAAACCTGGTAGTGAGGCTGTTATCTTTAGCCCAGCATGGCAGAGGGGGATCTATAAGCAAAAACATCTAGACCTGAGGCCTCTTGGTTTTCAGTATAACTCAGAGAAATATCCCAATGTCTCAAAAGAAAACATGCTAGAAATACTATGTAAAGTCAGTTAAATAATAAACCATGAATCTAGTTATAGTTCTATTTGTTCTTGACAGTATAAATCATCTTTTTAAAAATCATTCAGACTAAATTTAAAGCATATGAGGATTATAAAAACCCATTTGTCAGTAAGGATCATCATGCCTTTTCATTCATTTCATGACTCTATAACTTTTCTAAGAAACCCTGATAGCCTAGTGCCACTAGAAACCCTGATAACAAACAAATCTAACTTTGTATCCACGTATTTGAAACCCACTGGGGTTAAATTTTTAACTGTTATTATTTTTGTCATTATTAAACTTGCTTTATTGCTGTTAAGTATTGTTTCAGTAGAGAGAATAAATGCTTGTGAGATATTGGTCATGGTACATAGACATTTTAGAAATTGGTGAGACTGAAATTATTGTCCAGTTTCTTCAAAGATATGAAAAAGGACAAAATGAGAGACTGGAAGAGCAAAATCTCAGTTTTTAAAAAAATAGGTTTAACCAGTAAGACCATTTATATAATGGGTCATGTGTTTTTGGTTGTTTAAATAACAATCACAAATACTAAAAAGATACTGAGAAAATGTTTACAGTAATGCATTAAATGTTCTAAATCTGCAGATATCTTAAAAATCTGTGGGTACACTTTTGTTAACTTAGTGACATGGTTATAGTTGTCATTTTGTAGGCAAGTGACAGGAAAGTCTTTAAATTAAAAACAAAACAAAACATCCTTCTTACTTATGTTTCAATGCCCCATAAGTCATTCATTTCAGTAAAACAGTCATTCATGTTTGTTTATAATGAATAAACTTTGAACCTAACTTCATTTATACACAAAGAAAATTAGTTTGCACACTTTTGATGCTGTTGTTGTTAACTGCCATTTAGTTAGCCCAGATTCATAGCACCCTGTATAAGGTCTCCAAGGAGCAGCTAGTGGGCTTCAACCACTGACCTTGTGATTAGCAGTTCAGTGCTTATCTTACAGCAACACACCAGGACTCCTACATAGCTTTAACATATATTAAATGCCTCCCTGTATACTGGTTCCGAGGTTTAAATCTTCGGAAAGCAGTCTCAATTTTCTCACAAGGACCGGTTGGCAGACTCGAAACTTGGACCTTGTTGTTCACAATCCAGTGCTTATCATATAGAGCCACTGCACTCCCATAGTAAGGTTGTTGTTGTTAAGTGCTGTCGAGTCGATTCCGACCCATAGTGACCCTTTATAGGAGTGACCTTGTATAGGAGTACAAAGAGTGGCTGGAGATCTTGAACCACCGACCTTGCAGTTCAAACGACTTTGCAGTCTGATGCATTAGTCCACAGCGCCACACCACTGGATGGAAAATTCTAGATGAAGCACTTAGATAAAAATAGTAATTGATATGGGCATGTTATTATTGCTAAGGACTGTTAGGTTGGTTCCGACTCATAGTGACCCTGCATATTGCATAGAGTTTCTGATGCTGTCCTTCACCAGATAGAAAGCCTCAACTTTGTCTTACTTCAGAAAAGGTTGGTTCACAAAATTGAGTCTTTGACTATTTTGGTAAAAGAATTATTAAATGATCTTATACAAAATGCTAATAATTTCTTTTGAAGCAAAGTCCAAGTTATGTACAAAGAATATTTTCAGCTGACTAAAAATTCTGTTCGAGGTCTTAGAGCATAAGCCATGTTCTGCATTGGGGTCATCTACAAATAGTTGTCATTGCAAACAGCCTTGGCCTCAGGATGCATTAATAATGTCTTCTGCAAGCCAAGTTAATCTGTTAATGTGCGTCCCCATATAATCATTTTAAGTGACAGATAATTAACTCATATCTTGTATATACCTAATAGGACTGTTCAATTAACATGCAATAACTGCATTAGTAAATCAAAGTTAAATGCTTACTGAAGACACTAAGTTTAGCATGCTACTCTCCAAACCTTTTTTGATTTATACCTTACTTTTACTCAAACAGTATTTTTATGAGGAGATTGTATAATATGAGGTGACTAGTATTTATCTCCTTGTGCTGGTACCAACTTTGTCTTTAAAAATTAACAGCCCAGAGAATTCATAAGGTAAGAAGAGTAGATTTTGTTCATTTGATGACTTTATATATTCATTTCAAGTTCAGGAATTTTACTTTATCATGGGTTGGAACCAGCTCAATGGCACTTAAGAACAACAAGAAATTTAAAACTAAGGAACTATGCTGTCACAGTGGTTAAAGTGCTTATCAAAAGGTTGGAAGTTAAAACCAACCAGTCT
This sequence comes from Chrysochloris asiatica, assembly GCF_000296735.1. Taxonomy (NCBI): domain Eukaryota; kingdom Metazoa; phylum Chordata; class Mammalia; order Afrosoricida; family Chrysochloridae; genus Chrysochloris; species Chrysochloris asiatica. Next base: position 14,875,065 of record NW_006408530.1, read on the forward strand.
CTCCACATGAGAAAAATGCGGCAGTCTGCTTCTGTAAATATTCAAAGGTTGGAAACTCTTTGGGACAATTCTGTTCTGTCCTAAAGAGCCGCTATCAGTAGGAATCAATTTGATGGCAGTGGATTGATAAATTACACAATTAAATATTTATTTTCATATTCATGTATTTACACCTAGAAAGAACTTTGAGGCGCTAAAGGAACCCATGAACCATCTATAGTATTCATCATGCTTGAATTCAATGGTGTCTATGCTGCTCTGAAATGATTCTGTCCCTGTCTTCAGTAGTTATAATGGCCTTTATAACTGCAGCTAGACCCTTCCAACTGAGTTTTAGAATTCAGGAGTCATTCCTTTATTTATATTTGAGGGTCAATCAAACACAAAAATAAGAATGTGAATTTTGAAGACTTCCTGGGTTTAAATCCCAGATCTACTTTTATATGATTCAGGCCAAGTCAACTTACTATTTTTTGCCTCAGCATGTCTAGACTAGAGCTAATTCATGTAAATTTAATAAATTTTACCTGTCTTTGTATTTGTCCTTAGTATTTAATAACAAACCAAACACAGTAATAACACTAACTGTCAGTGCACGAATGAAAAAATATTATAGTTGAAAGATCTCACAGGTATCTTGTTCGCGTTGTTACACATTATGTGCAATGTGAAAATAAAAGCTACTTAGTTTAAAATGGTATAACCACTATGGAAAACAGTTTGGTGCTTCCTTAAAAAGTAGAACATAGAGCTTCCTTATGACCCAACAATTCCATTTTGAAGTACATACTCAAACGGTTTGAAAACCGTGAAGCTAACAGACATATACCTATTCACAATAGCGGAAGGTAGAAATAACAAACAGGTCTGTCAACAGATAAATGGATAAATAAATTGTGATATATACACAAAATGGAGTATCATGCAACTATAAAGAGAAATGAAGTTCTGATGCAGGTCACAACATGACTGAACCTTGAAAACATTATGTTGAGCAAAATAAGCTAGTTGCAAAAGGACAAATATTATATGACCTCACTTATATGAATTAAACAAATATGTAGAAATCAAAATTTATTCATGGTTATCAGAGGTGGGAAGCAAAGGAAAAGGGGGAGTTTTTGTGTTGTTGGAATTGAGTTTATATTAAAGGTGGTGGAATATTTTTGAAAGAGAGACAATGGTGGCATAACCTGAAAAATGAATTCTATGTCTTTGAATAGTAAATGTGGAGGTGATTGTGCTAATGAATGTTTTATTGCATATATTTTCACTGCAATAATAAAAGCTGTGTGTTTTATATTCCCTAAAACACCTAGTGATATATGCTACAATTGATGCTTAATGAATAGGATGTGAACAATGAAATTAGCAGTAAATGTGACAAAACACAGTACACTCTATCTTAGAAGAAAAGCAGTTTATAATGATTTCATATGGATTAGTTCCAGGGAAAATATGCACCACCACCATCAAGGTCATCTCTCTTTCAGAAATGACTCTTAATATATATTGAATTATAAATATATATGAAACATGTATATTGAATTTTACACTTATCTTTCTGAAAAGTAAATCAGAAATATGTGACTCCTAAGGACTTCAGTACTGTTCACATAACTGCAATACTATTAAAATATCTCAGTCTGTTCTCAGAATAAATTCATTCTGGCAATGGATTAGAATCCAGAATTAAGACCTTTGTATTCAAAGTAATTAGTAATACGTAGTCGTATTAGCAGCTTGACCCTGAATTCTGTGGTCTCTTCCCTAGACTATGTATAGATATTTGTGTCAAACAGTGTCTAACTAGCGTACAAAAGATATTAAATTATAGGGAACACATAATAGATGCCGTGGAACAGCTTTGGCAATGAAATGTGCATCTGGAAGTTGACAAGAGTAGACGGAAGCCAGGGGGATACTGAACTTGACTCACATACTTATTGTAATGTAGCAAGTTGTAACTTGTTTTAGGAACTCTAAAAAACAAAATAAATTTCACGTTGTTTTTTAAATTAACATAGCAAAGGACATGCTTCAGAGTGTAGCCAAAAAAACTGAGAAACTGAGGTTCACATTTGTAGTTTGAACTTGGGGGTTGGGGATTTTTGCTCTCTAACTACTGTGCCATTTCAACTTAAGAAGAAAATTATTTCATACATGTCACAGAACATAGGAATAATCATTTTTGTGAAAATCTGAAATTTGTAATTAAATCTTGGGATGAAGTCTTTCCTTAAATTAAAATAAATAAAAATTAGAACGTAACTAGAAGAGACACTTAGATCCCAAGATATAAATGCTGTTAAAATGTTTAATATTTCAGAGGTTGAGCTATGGCAACATGATATCTTGTATATTCCTATCACAATCATTATTTTTAAGGGGAGACATATAGCACATTTTGAAATTTCTATTTGTGAATTTGAATAGTATTACTAGTGGTTATGACTCGGGCTGTGAACTGCAAGGTCAGCGGTTCAAAACTACCAGCTGTTCCGCAGGAGAAAAATGAGGCTTTTTGCTCCCATAAAGATTTACAGCCTCGGACACCCTGTACAGGGTTGCTATGAGTTGGAACCGACTCCATGGCACATAACCACCACCACTTGTGAATATTGTAGGTAAAATGTTACTTGGTTAGATGCTACCTGCAAAAGTGATGTTATGTTCAAGATATTTAAAACTTTATTAAACGACTTTTACCCTTAATCCATTAGTTATACCACTGTGAATTTGACTAATTTGAAATTAGGAGACAATGGTAACTACTCACTGAAATACACTTAATTGAACTTTTGATTCAAAAGCTATATTTCATTTCCCCACACTTTTCTCTCTTAATTTTCTTATCTTCCTCATGGCTATATTTTATCATTGTCCATCTAGTCATAATTTATTCATTGCTTCTTTTTATTCCTTCTGCTTTCCCTTTACCTCTCTCCTTCATCCCTTTTCCCTCTGTTTTCATCAAACCCAAATTCCCATTACTAAACCCCTGAATCTAGTTGATTTCCTATGTATAAGAATGCAAGTATTGTCTTAGGACATGAGAGGTAAACGAAAATCAGATAATGTAATATTGGTTGCTCTGTTCATAGCCTACTAGTTAGATGTTCAAGCTAGCTCTTTGTTTTATAAACTTTTTATGCTTGAATGACCAAACCCCAACTTTTTCAGATTTACATACATAGAGTTTCATGCAGGCCTGGAAGACCCCAGGAGGGTTATTTCCAAAGCAGAATACCTCCGTTCTTGAATCTTTGCCCAGGAGAAGAAGGCTGGCTATCAGTTTGTATTTTCAATGAACTACAGTACAATCTTTACTGAGCCCAACTAATACATATATTTCTTGTTGCTAAAGATATTTTAAAATATGGGGAGGAACTTTATTTGCAAGGTTAACAAAATGATTGATAATATGGAGTTGGGATTCTTTTTGTTATTGTTAGGTGACATCAAGTCAATTTCAACTCATAATCATATGTGATAAAGTAGAACTGCTCCATAGGGTTCCCAAAGCTGTAATCTTTATGGAAACAGTCTGCTAAATCTTTTCCCATGAAGCAGCTACTGGGTTCAAACCATTAACTTTTCAGTTAGGAGTCACGTACTTAACTGTTGCAATACCATAATACCATAGCTCCATAGAGCCAGGATTGCTTGGTCTTAAACATATTGCTTCATTTTAAATATATATATATATTTCATACATGTCATATGTATGAAATATATATATATATATATATATTTAAGACAGTATTTCTCTTCCAGACAAGATCATATAATAAAGCAAAGAGTGGTTCTTTGAATATGTAAACTTAAATGTGATATAGTGAAATTCCTGTCTGTGACATTGTTTTTGGTTTCCAAGATATCTAAGTGGAAAATTAGTCATCAGGATTTACTTTAATGGGAATGCAACCACATCTTTCGAACAGCCTCCTTTTTACATGTAAATGCATTATCTTTGATGAGTTTTTAGATAATTTATATTAACACATTCTGTGTTGGCGAGACCCTTTATGATAGGTATATTTCTCTGACATTTTGAAAACCTTTCCCTTCACTCAACTATTTACAAGATTAATATTCATGTATTTGGGGTGTTTTAAAGAAGCTAATTATAAATGACTGAAATTCATAAAGAAAGCTAAATAATTAAACACTCACTTGGAAGCCCATTGAGCAAAATATTTCTTTTAATCAAAATTACATATCTGAATTATGAACTTATTTCTGTGGTAGCTGATGCTTGTCTGGATTTTTAATTTTTCCAATGATTTATGATGTTGAAGAGTCTATATTCCTGCAATTTTCAGATTTCTGTTTTCCTTCTATTCATTTCAGTGTAAATAAAAGTGTAGGTGGAGATTTTTTAGGTTCTTTATAAAAACTTAGACAACAGTTGTATAAATCAAGATGGAAGACTTATCTCTACAAGGAAGTTTCAAAACATTTGTAAAAAAAAACAACAACTCCATTACCATTAAATCCATTTTCCCACAAATAGTGTGAAGCTACTTCATATGGAAGCTATCTCCACCCATTTCTGGTCCCATCACTCTGTCCAGAGATGTCCTATCTGACATTTTTGTTCTCATTTCCACCTCTAAGAAGGCAGTTTTGTTTTTGGTAATGATGTTGTTTTATTTTACTGCATTTATTCCTCTTCAATAGTAACAGTAATAGAGGAACTCTTAGTGAGATGTTGCAGCCTCATATTTCTGAACAAATTCCCTTTCTTCTTTACTCTCGCTATACTGCCCTTCCGTTTCTTCAGATTTCTTTCAACCTCAGGTCTTTGCCCATACTGTTCTTTCGAGCTAAGTCTTTCTTGATTTTTATTGCTGGCCATTCTATAAAGCTCAGCTTAAATATGAATCTCTTAAAGAATACTTCTAATTTCCCAGATTTTGTGGGCTATTCAAAAAACCTTGCCTATCTGAGACTGTCTTCCTAGCACTTACTACACACGAAATTAATGAACAAGCAAAGTCTTTTTCTGTAAATCTTTCTCTGATGTCTGCTTTGCTACTAGTTTGCAAAGTTATACTGGTGAAGCCCATGTCTGCCTTGTTGATTGTTGGGTCCCTCCTTGTTGCTTAGTGTAGTGTCTGGCATATAAGAGGAATTCAATAATTATTTGTTGGAAAAAAAGAAAAGAAAGTTAAGCTTACGAATAAACTGATAATTGTTTAATTCCTTTTCATCTAATTTGAAAAAACTTGGTGCATAGAAAGTATTTTTAAAGTGTCCAGGAGCTAATCTGTTTTTACATAGATATAATTAGATAACATTTCTAAAGACTATAACAGAGCAACAAGATTCTAAGAAAAGACAGTAGTATCGTGGACACCAAATTGGCACAGGAAAATAAAAAATGAAGCAATTCACTTGAAGCAAGTTTCAAACAAGTGGAACATCTTAGAAGTAGTGAGTGATTCATATGCTTGTATGTATTTGAAATCGGATTTTGAGTTTATCTTTTTAAATACATTAATTAACTTTTTAAAACTTTTTTATTGTGAATTGAGTGAAGGTTTACAGACAAGATCATCAGTTTTACATTCAACAAACCAAGCACTTTGCTTCATCACAAGGATTGCGATGCCCTTCCTGCAACAATAGTTATCGTACTTCCTCCCTGTGACTCCCCATTTACAGCTTATAGTTCACAAATGAACAAAGCCAACATATTTTATGTATACATACAAAACAAAAAGCATATACTCACGATGTCCAAAGGGTACATAGAATTTGGTGTTTAGTTAACAGCTGGCCTTTTGTCTATTAGCAATTGGTTGTGGTACTCTGTGGAGTCAGTTCTGACTCATAGTGACTCTGTATAGGGCTTCTGAGGCTATAAATCTGGATGGGACCATAAAGCCTCATCTTTCTCCCACAGCACTGCTGGTAGTTTCAAACTGCTGACCTTAAGATTAGCTGTTTGACTCGTAACCACTACGCTACCAGAGTTTAGTGAGTGTATATTGTGTACAATGCATTGTGCAAATTTCTACAGAGCTAGAGAATTGAAGTGATGCTGTGGATCGATGAGCTGGACTACAAAGTCACTTTGAACCTCATCGGAGGTTCAAGCTCACCAGCTACTCTTAGGAAGCCCTATACAGGGTTCCTATGGATGGAAACTGACTCAATGGCACTTAACAACAGCAACAACAAAGAACTAAAACCCTGAATCTCTACTGCCGCAGTACAGAAGGTAAATCAGATTAAGGAGGAACAAAATGGCTGCACTAACTAAATTCTACCCTGGAGGTAAAGACAGAATCCTATGAGACTCCAGGAAGAATAGCAGTGAAGAACAGAAGTCAGTTTGTTTAGGCAGGGAATACACAACTTTTACAGGGATAGCAAGGTTAATTGAGGAACATTCTAAGGGATCTTGTATGCAATTCTAAGGAGTGTTGAGGGTGAAGAATGCATAATTCATGTTTTTGTTTGCTTGTCTCCCTTTTTCATTTTTATTATTCTATAGAGTAACTTCGAAGTCAGTGTGAAAATTGGGTGAGAGAGGAAAGACGGAGAAAATCTTAACAGTTAAGAGTCTATTAAAATGTTTCAGAGAAGGATTCTTAAATTATGTCTTGTGGTATTTGTTAGTAGTCTTAATAAGCAGGATGTTGTTGTTAAGTGCCGTCGAGTCGGTTCCGACCCATAGCGACCCTGAACAGGGTTTCTGAGGCTGTAAATCTTTACGGGAGCAGAAAGCCTCATCTTTCTTCCACGGAACAGCTGGTAGTTTCGTACTGCTGACCCTGAGGTTTGCAGCCCGATTCGTAACCACTAAGCTACCAGAGCTCCTTAGGAAATATTTATTCCTTGAGTAGTTGGGATGAACACTTTATGCTTGTTGCATAATATGAAAAGCTTACTATGATCAATGTTTCAGAAACTCATGAAAATTAAAGTGATTAAACAGTAATAAAATAAAATAATCATCAGGTTTCATTACGGGTCTCACATATAAATTGAAAACAGTCCCTCCACCATTTTATTTCATCAAAGAAACAGAGATATGAGGAGGAACAGTTATATCACAAAACTACGTCTTCATTTTGCTTTTCTCCTACAGGATAGTAAAGATTATGCTGTGTCCAGAACCTTCGTATTATGGTAAAAGGTATCACTTTGGATTTTTGAATTTTCATTGTAAATTATCAGTACTCACTTGGCCTGAATTACATTACAAATCAAGCTGCTAGGGTCTGCAGTTCGACTACCAGCTGTTCCGAGGGAGAAAGATGAGAATTTCTGCTTCCATAAAGATTTACAGCCTCGGAAACCCTGTGCAGAGTTGCTATGAGTCGGAACCGACTACACGGCACATAACAACAACAATAACAACAATATAGCCACTACTGTTATGTGTGTTTAAAAGGAAAAAATAAAAATATGACTTTTTTTTAACAAAGTCATATAAAAATACGATATTTACTTTAAAGTCCCTTTATTAATGGCAGTTTAGGAAAATATTGTTTTGATAATATATATGAAGTATTTTAGTGTGCATTTGTGCTAGTCATGTGGCCATTATTTCCTCATTTGGAATTTTACCTATGAGCAAAAAATAATTTTAAAGTTAATATTCATCATAATCACTAGAAAGGTAGGAAACACAGAAAGCATAAATAATCATAATTTTCATAACCTAGTCAGATGTATGTTCTCTGATTGAAAGGATACCTTTTCAACTTATTTCTTTTCAGTGATACATATATATTTTAGATTTGTTTGTTTAATATAGTTTAAATAAAGCTGAATCTAAATTACCTCCCTTCCATGTCCATTATTACGTTGAGAACACATTACAAAATTATTTCAAAAATCATCTGAATATCTAATTTTTATTGATGAGTACTGTTTGAAATTATGGCTATATCAGAATTTATCACTTTTTTAAAATAGCTGAACATTGAGATATTTTCAGTCATTTTTGTTAATATAAATAACTCTTTGTTGAGCTTATCTCTATATAAATCTTTTCTCAGATTTTTTTTCCCTTAAAATAGATTTTTAAAATTGCAATTCTTATTTCAAATATATAAACTAAGAAAAATCTCATAATATATTGTCATGAACATTCTAAAAACCAGCATCAATCAATATGTAGTCTTCAACCTAAAGCTTACTTACTTAAGGCTTACTTTTAAAAAGATACATCTTTATCTTTTCCTTGGACTCATATTTTATTATAAGTGTGTTACTCATTTTTTGTGCTTATTGTCTTGTTCAATTTCTAATGCGGATTGTTAGTTAATACCCTCTTGCTTATTATCTCAGTATGTTGGTGTTTTTATTGATAGTTTAACAACAACATAATCAAAAAGTGGGAGAAAGATAGGCTTTCTGCTCCCACAAAGATTTACAACCTTAGGAACCATATTCAGTATTGATATGAGCTGAAACAGAGTGGAGGTCATTTAACAACAATACTTTAAGCACATTTATTCTGCATTATAGATAAAAATTTGTATCATTTAAAGGTTGAAAATTAAAAGTATGTTTGTAAACCTTTATA
>NW_006408530.1:14884919-14888907 GCF_000296735.1 Chrysochloris asiatica
CTTTTAAAAAGTGACGTGCATGAGCTCTCTTTTTTGTTGGATTGTGCCAGAAATTATCTACTTACTTCACAGCTTCACATCTTTTCTACACTGGTGGGGAGGGTGTGGACTGAACAATATGACAACATCAGCAGAGCTTTCGTACTTTTTTGGTTTTCTTTTTATTTCAGTCAATGGAAAATTAAGAAGAAACAAAGAGCCTAAAGTTGGTGTTTATTGCTCTGGCTTTCTTGTTGTTGTTGTTAGTTGACATCAGGTCGCACCATAGAACTAACACTATCTGGTGGTGCACAATTATCACAATTGTTGGCATGTTTGAGCCTATCGCTGCTGTCCCTGTGCCAACCCACCTCGTTTGCGGTCTTCCTCTTTTTTGCTGATCCTCCATTTTGTCCTTTTCTAGGGACTGATCCCTCCTAATAACATGTCGGATGTCTGATAGATGCTGGCTTCTAAGGAACTTTTTGACTGTACTTAAAATTATCTACCTCAACTTCAAGGTGCTCTTCCTTTAATAATTGTCTACTTTATGTAATTCTTGTTCCCTATTGGTTTCAGTAATCTTTCTTTCCACAGGTAGGAAGAAGACTAAAATCTTAGACCCTTCAGATTTCTTGTTGGATAATCCTGGCTCATTGTCTCTAAAGAGATAACAGTCAAAATGGCAACAGGGGCTGTGGTCATCTTTTGAATGCAGCTGGACAAACTTCTTCCAAAATGGTTTACTTACATGACTAACAAGTCAATGGTGACTATCTTCAGAAGGCATTATTTTTCTTGTCACATGGAATTCTACCACGGTTGCTTAAGTGGCTTCATAGCATGGCAGGTGGTTCTCCCAGAGAAAATGATTCAGGAGAATGAAAGTCAAAAGACACTTGTCATTTAAATCCTAGTTTCAGATGTGGCATGTCATTTCTTCAGGATCCTATTGACTTTACTGCATAACTCTACTAGTATAATTGATAACACAGGTGTGAATACCAAGGTCATTGGGGGTCATCTAGGTGGCTATTTACCCCTAAACCAATCTAAAATAGGCCAATTTTTTCTAGTGTTTACTTCTTATTGATGCCTGGACTCAAACTTTTTTACTCATTGCTGCTTGAATTTGCGTCCCTTACTGAGTTGAGCTGCTAACCACAAGGTTAGCAAGTTGACTCTACTAGTGGCTTCAGGGGAAAAGATGAGGCTTTCTGCTGCCATAAAAATGTACATCCTTGGAAACCCTATATAGGGTCATTATGAGTTGCAACCAATTAACTCTACAGCTCACAACCACCACCACCCACTGTCCTTTGTACAGTTTTGGTGTGGTGCTGAATTATTAGCTACTAGGTCAGTAGATCAAACTTATAAGGCACTCCTCAGAAACCCTATACAGGGTGACTATTAGTTGAAACTGACTCAATAGCATGAAACAACAACACTATTTTTTTTAGTGCAGACAATAAGAATCTCCTGCTGTTCCAAGACTAAGACTAAATGGGAACACACAAGCAGACATGCACTCTGATTGGTGACCATGTTGATCACTGATAAGGGGAAGTGAGGGAAAAACAGCAATGAAGCTGCGAGCTAAGCCCTACAACTTTCAATGAACTCCTGTGAACCCAGGTTGAGACCTGGTTGACCAGCAGTGTGGCAAGACCTAGAAATTCTTGGGTCCATAGTCAGTGACATAGCCACAGAGGACTAAAGTGGACAGTGAAATGTCCAGCTGATAAGAAAAGATGGCATATACATAAGAAACCCACATTTGCAGATAATACCCACTTGACCTGGCTTCAATGACTGGATGATCAGAGCTCAAATAGAAGAAGAAAGAAGAGGAAAAAAAGAGTAATCTGATACAATTTGATGTACTTGACCCATACCTATGGACACAGTACCTCAAAAGAGGGAACAAATCTTTACAGGGACGATCATTCACATGCCCTTGATATATAGAGTAGACAGGGATGGGCAACTTGGACATTGGCTACCCAAAATGGTGGGCTACAAAGGCAAGAAGTGACTGGCTTACAAGCTTTCAAGAGGGAATCTAGATCCAGAGGGCATGGAGGAAGGTAGAATCTCCACTGAGTATTATCCATTCTGTCTGGGTGGGGCTGATGAAAGGAGATGTGGATAGGTCTCTTGTGGTATGGTAGTGAATAATTGTTATCAGGACTGACTGTGAGAGTTGGAAATGTAAAGGTAGATGTTTTGTAGCAAAAGGAGGGGAGTGATTGATTTTGCAGTCCAGGAGCTGAGGTCCCTGGGACCATCAAGGGAGAAGAGCAGAGTGTGGGAGCCTACACAGAGAAACAGTGACATCAGAGATGGAGGCAGAGATGATGACGTGGAGAGATGGAGTGGCTGGGGACTCTAGACCCAGAGAGAGCTGTGTGCTGATGACCAGGGGTGGGTGGTAGGTGGGGGGTGAGGGTGGTGGTGGCAGGCTTGCAGGATATATCATTTGATTGGTTGATGAGTGCTTGGAGGGGAATGTAGCCATGGCAATTAAATGATATACAATAGGATGAATGTAAAGCTAATGTTCTCCCATGTAAACTATCACATAGCTCATAATAAAACTTAAAAAAAAAAAAAAAAGAAATAATAACAACAAAAAAAGAATCTCCTGCTGTTAGCATCCTATTTGCAGAGATAAACACACACCTATACATATGATTTAAAAGTTTGAGTAATTTGGTCAAAAACTCTACTCAGTAAGTATGAGACTAAAGATACCTCAAATTCAATACTCCTTCCAATATTCAAATGCTTATTTGGATTATTGTTAACTCTCATTGAGTCAGTTTTGACTATTAGCAACCTTGTATAAGGTTTCCGAGGAGCAGCTGATGAGTTCAAACTGCCAATCTGGTAGTTAGTTGTCTAGTGCTTATCCTACAGTGCCACACCAGGCAGGCATATTAAATATGAATTGAGAATGACACCATAAAATAATCTTCATAAAGTTAGATTAACATGTAGACAAAGTAAACAGTTACCTATGTGACATAATCTAATCAATTCATCTACATTTATATATTCACCAGTCCTCTATCGATACGTTTTTTTTTTTTTTTTTTTTTTAAAGCATTCTATTCCCTCTGTTTCTTTGTTTTGTTTTGGGAGGATGTATACAAAAATGCTTAGGAATAATAATTTTAAACAACTAAGGGGCGCACTCTGCAAGCTTGCCTCCTGGTCACCAGCACTCAGTCTTTTTCTCTCTGTGAGTCTAGAGTCCTCAGCTGCTCCTTCTTCACATCATCATCTCTGACTCCATCTCTGGTGTTGCTGTTTCTCTGCACAGGGTCCCGCATTATGCTTATGCTCTTCTCCCTTGATAGTCTTAGGGTCCTCTGTTCCTATACTGTAAGATTAACTACTCCTCCCTTTGTGTTACAAAACTTCTACCTTTACAGTTGTAACAGTTGCAATTAGTAATGGTAACAATTACTCACTATTGAATTATAAGAATCTTATCCCCATCTCTTTTCACCAGATCCACCTAGAGAAGATGAAACTATTCAGTGGGAACTCTACCTTCCCATGCACACTCTTAAACAAAACTCCGTCTTAAAAACGTATAAACCAGTCACTTTATGACTTGTTGTTGTTGTTAGGTGCTATTGAGTTGGTACTGACCCATAGTGACATTATGCACAGCAGAACGAAACACTGCCCGATCCTAGGCCAACCTCATTATTGTTGACACGCTTGAGTCCATCCATGCTGCCACTTGGCCAATCTATCTCATTGGGGGTCTTCCTCTTTTCCTCTGACCCTCCACATTACCAAACATGATATCCTTCTCCAGCGACTGCTCCCTCCTGATAATATGTCCAAAGTATGAGAGATTTAGCCAATGTCTAAATTGCTGATCCTTATACAGAAGGGATCAAGGTTGTATCATCTGCATATCGCAGGTTGTTAATGAGTCTTCCTCCAATCCTGATGCCACGTTTTTCTTCATAGAACCCAGCTTCTCGTA
>NW_006408530.1:14889782-14913228 GCF_000296735.1 Chrysochloris asiatica
GGTCAGAGAAAAAGAGGAAGACCTCCAACGAGATGGATCGGCCAGGTGGCATCATTGATGGACTCGGGGGTGGCAGCGGTGGTGAGGTTGGCCCAGGATTGAGCATTGTTTCGTTCTGCTGTGCATGGGGTCGCTATGAGTCGGTTCCGACTCGATGGCACCTGACAACAACAACAATACAGAAGGGATAGGTTTGATACTTGATGTGAATACTCATTCCCTCTCAGTTGGTATTTTTAGCTACTATATCCATATATATAAATAAAATTCATCAAACTGTAGAAATTTATATCACTATGTTTTTGAAATGTTCTCTGCAAAAGTGATTTTTGAGAGCCAACAAGTAAATTCTACATTTTTTCTTATTACATTTTATCAAAAGGGAAATAGGGTCACTATGAGTCAGAACCAACTCGACAGCATTTAATAACAACAAAAATAGTAGGAATTCTGGTGGCAATGTTGGTTAAGCACTGGACTGCTAACCACAAGGTTGGCAGTTCAAACCCACCAGCTGCTCGCAGAAACCCTATACAGGGCAGCTATTACTCGGAATCAACTCAGTGGCACACAACAATGTTAACAATGTTTTAAGGCTAATAACTAATCTATTTAATAATTATGTTTAATTCATAAATACTCAGGGAGCTCTGGTAGCGTAAAGATTATGAGGCGCACTGCTAATCTTGCTGTCAGCAGTTTGAAGCTACAGTGGTTCTGTGGGCGAAAGATGAAGCTTTCAGCTCCCATAAATATTTACAGCCTCGGAAACCCTATACAAAGTTGCTATGTGTCAGAACCGACTCCATGGCACATAACCACCACAACCATCTGACAGAACACAAAAATAAGGATTTGTAAGTCAGAAGAAGACAAAGATGTTTCAGAGATCTATTAGGTTTTTTGCAATGGGGTTCTTGAGCATTTAGTACTGTGTTTAGAGGTGCCTTGAAGAATGACAGTGACCTTAACAGGTTCTGTCCCTTTTACAAATTTAACTTGAGCCAACTCTGATGGCAATAATGTATAGGTAATTCACTTTTAAATGAAACAATGATGAACACTTTTACCATTAGTGTGTATAGAAGCTTGAAAAAATGTTAAATTACTTCTTTTAGTGAAACTAAAGTATTAGACAACTGTAACTGTTATATTATGGTTAGGCGTATTCTGAGGTTAGAAATCTTATACAAGCGATTCCCCTCAATTTTTCAGTGAAAGTATATTTAGTTTGTGTCATTGTATTTAACTGAAAAAGTTAGTTTAGATTTATCTTAAATCTAAACTTTTTCATTCTTTTTTTTAACTCATTCCTATAACAATTTTGTTTTCTATAGTTTCCCTGACAGAAAAAGCTATGAGTTTTTTCAAATTCAATAAGCAAGATTGGAAGGGAGACATTCCTCAACCAACGTTCCACTGAGGGACTTCAGATCTTTAGCATTATCCTCTGTATGGGATATCTTTAGAGTCATCCATCTGCTAAAGCAGCTGACATCTTGGAGTGCTTTTATATTGTTTCTGATGCACCAGATGGGTACTCAGACTTCAGTGTAAAATAATCCTATATTCTGGAGATTCCTCAGTCCTTTACTCTTAGGGTCGAAGTATGATTGTAGACTTTCTTTCAAGGTAACTAACTATATAGAGAAATGAATACAGTTGCATTTTGTGTATTTGCATCTCATGGGTGTGGCATTAAAACATATTCTTTTTAATGAGGGTCAAGAAGCTATCACAACCCCCTCTAGCTGAGATAGAAAGAAAGCAGCCATGATAATCCATATTCTGCTGAAGGCACTACTGTTTCAGGTACTGTGTTTAACTTTTCTGAATATTTACTTTGGCAGTTTTGTGTGGATTATCTAGATGTGGGATTATGGGATATATTTAAATAGTAGTAGAATAGCAGGAATAAAATGGAATGTATGCAGTATGAAACTAGGAAAATTGGAAGTTGTCAAAATGAAATAGAATGTGTAAGGATCATACCCTAGGTGTTAGTTAGTGAGCTGAAATGGCCTGGTGTTGGCCATTTTGAATCTGACAAACATGTGGTTTACTATGCCAAGTACAATAAATTCAAAAGGAATGGTGTAGTGAATTCAAAAAGAACATTTAAATATATTACTATCTTAGTACAATGCTGTCTGTAATAGGATAATATCCCTATGCCTACAAGGAAGACCAGTTAATACCACTATTATTCTAATTTATTCACCTGCCAAAGTCATTGATGGTGACATTGAAGAACGCTACCAGTATTGAAAATTAATGGTGACTGGAAACAGAGAGAAAGTATCAGTAGTTGAAAAATATGGCCTTGGTGATAGAAATGATGCTGAAGATTGCGTGATAGAATTTGCCAAAACCAAAGACTTATTCATTGCAAACACTTTTTTACAACAACATAAAAGGACCCCAACAAATTGAATACAAAGGAATCGACATGACTACACCAGTGGGAAGACATGTTGGAAAAACTCAGTATCGTCAGCTAAAACAAGGCCATGGGCCAACTATGGAATGGACCATCAATTGCTCATATGCAAGTTAAGATTGAAGGTGAACAAAATTAAAATATACTCCATGAGAGCCAAAAATATGACTGAACATATTCCAACAGAATTTAGAGATGATCTCAAGAACAGATTTGATGCATCAGACATTAATAACTGGAGACCAGTAGAGCTGTGGGGTGACATTAAGAATGTGATGCAGGAAGAAAGAAAAATGTTATTAAAGAAAGTAAAGACCAAAATAGATGTCAGAAGACTGAAACTCTATATATAGCATAGAGACCATAAAGCGAACGGAAGAAAATGGGCAGCTGGAGAAGACAAGTCAATTATTATAATGAAATGTGCAAAGATCTAGAGTTAGAAAACTAAAAAGGAAGAACATTCACAGTATTTATTAACCTGAAAGAACTGAAGGAAAACTTCCAGCCTTGACCTGCAATATTGAAGGATTCTATGGACAAAATATTGAATGATGCAAAAATCATCAAAAGAAGATGGAATACACAGTAACTGGACCAAAAAGAAATGGTCAATGTTAAACCATTTCAGGAGATAGCATATGATTAAGAAACAATGTTACTGAAGGAAGAAGTCCCAACTGTACTGAAGGCATTGGGGAAAAATATATATAAGGCTCCAGGATTCATGGAATGTAAAGTAAAATATTTCAACAAACTGTTGAAACACAGGAGGCACTCACTCATCTGTGCTGAGAAATTTGGAAGACAATTACGTGGTCAGCTGATTAAAGAAATCTGTATTTGTATCAATCCAAAGAAAGGTGACCCAACAGAATGCAGAACTCATGGAACACTATCATTATAACATATGCAAGTGAAATTTTGCTGAAGATAATTTAAAAATGGCTGCAATAGTACATCAACAGGGAACTACCAGAAATTCAAGTCAGACTGAGATGAGAATGTAGAACTAGGGATATCATTACTGACATCAGATGGATCTTGATTGAAAGCAGAGAATACCAGGAAGATGTTTTCTTGTGCTTTATTGACTATGCAAAGACATTTGACTGTGTGGATCATAAGAAATTGTAGATTATGTTGTGAAGAATAGATATTCCAGAACATTTATTTTTCTCTTAAGGAACCTGTACATAAACCAAAAGGTAATTATTCAAACAAAGCAAGATGACATTGATTGTTTTAAAATCAGGACTATTGTGTGCCAGGGTTATATTCTTTTACCATACTTATTCAATCTGTATGCTGAGCAAATAATCTGAGAAGATGGATTATATGAAGAAAAATATAGCATCACTGTTGGAGAAAGACTCATAAACAACCTTCAATATGTAGATCATGCAAGTTGCTTGCTGGAAAGTGAAGAGGACTTAAAAAAATGTATTGATGCAAATCAAATAACATAGCCTTCAGTATGGATTACACTTCAATGTAAAGAAAATTAAAATCCTCACAACTAGACCAATAAATAGCGTCATGATTAATGGAGAATTCATTCAAATTTTGAAATGCTTCATTTTGCTTGGATCCATTGTGGAACACTCATGGAAGTAGTCAAGAAATGAAATTAAGTATTGCATTATGAAAATTTATTTATTGCACAAGACTTCTTTAAGGTGTTCAAGAACAAAAATGTCAGTTTGAGGACTACAGTGTTCCTGACACAAACCATGGTATTTTCAAAGCACGTGAATGAAAGTTGAACAGTAAATAAGGAACACCGTAGAAGAATTGATATATTTGAGTATGGTTTTGTTGGAGAATATTGAAGATACTATGGACTGCCAGAACAAGCAAATCTATGCTGGAAGTAGTACAATCACAATTCTGCTTAGAAGCCAAGGGGTAGAGACTTCGCCTCTCTTAGTGAGGACTTACCAGGAATAACAGCAGTCCCTTGAGAGGGTTATCATCCTTGGTAAAGAGAAGGGTCAGTGAAAAAATCCATCAAGGATATGGATTGACACAGTGACAACAGCAATGGGATCAAGTGTACCAATTATGAGGGAGGGCACAGGACCAGGCAGTGTTTGTTCTGTTTTGTGTGTTGTTGTTGTTAAGTGCTGTCGAGTCGATTCCGACCCATAGTGATCCTGTATACGGTTTCCAAGGAGCAGCTGGTGAGCTTGAACCACTAACCTTGCAGTTCAAATGGCTTTGCATTCTGAGTCATTAGCCCACAGCACCACACCAAGACTCCTCTGTTGTGCATAGAGTTGTTATATGTCGGAACTGACTCGATGGTACCTAATACAACAACGAGAATAACAGGTGCACTCATAAAATGTCCCTCTCTTCTCTTTTAAAGATTCAGCTAAGACCTAAAAATTTCTTCAGCTTTCTTTAATAAACGGTAACGACCGTTATACCGACAACCTTATTTCATTTATTTTATTTTCAGTTTTTATTGTGAATTTAGTGAAGGTTAACAGAAAAGATCATCAGTTTTACTTTCAATCAATCATACGTTTTACGTCATCTAATTAATTCAATCTTCTCCTTTATTTCCGTTACGTACATTTTTTATTTTGAATTTTCTGTGGCAGAAACCAAACAATTTGTGTGTGTGTGTCATCCTCTAAGTGTGAGACAATTAGAGGATGTATAGTGGAATTGTTGATTTACAACAATCATTCCTCTCCCCTCTTTCCTAACAGAGCTTCAATTTCATCCACACATCCATCTCTTCTTCAACTTCTGGGTAAGACAATTAGTCTAGGGCAACTCACTTTCTAGGTTGCATTGCCAATTGTTAATTGTCCTGAGATGGAGCCAATGAGACAAATTGTACTTATTTTCCATGGTTAAAGACTGTTGCTCTCTCTCTCTCTTGCTCTCTGTCTTTATCCTGCCAGAGAAGAAAACTTGAAGCCCCAATTATTTCTGGCAGTGGCACTTAAAACCATCCAGAGAAATAGTTACAAGATAATAAACCAAAGAGATGGGAGAATTAAGCTTTTTGATGACATCTTCAAGTAACTGTACCTGCCTTGCCTGGATTTACCCTAAATCTAGGGCAGGTTAATCAATATCCTCATTAGCAAAGCCATTATGAAAAGGATTTCATTAGATTGCAACTAAAAGATTCAGCTGATACAGATAGAGTTTGCATGGAAAGCAGAGAGATAAATTGGTCATCCTCTAAAATTGGGATGGACTTGGGAAAGGTGGAAAGCAGTGAAAGAGATTATTCACTCCCATTTGTATTTTAGAAAGATCTTTTTGTTGGCAATGGCAAACAGGAAAATATGTTGGAAAGATAGTTTTGGAAAAGAAAAAAAAAAATTACCGGCTACATGTTTTGGTAAATCTGCCTTGGTAGATTTTATATTATACTGTAGGAAAATAACACTAATAGTCCAGTGTAGAATTGTTGCCGCCTTTCATGTGGGAGATCCAATTTGATTCCAATCCAATGACCTGTCTGTCTGTGGAGGCTTGTGGTTACTATGATTAAACATGTTTCAGCAGAGGTTTCGGATTAAGCCAGACAAGGTAGAAAGGCATAGCGATCTGCTTCTGAAAGGCGCTCAATGAAAACCCTATGGCTCACAACCCTTGATCTGCAGCTGATCATGGGAATGACACAGAACTTGGAAGCATTTTCTTCCAGTGTGCATGAGGTCACTATGAGTTTGAGGCCAACTTGAAAACACCTAACAACTCTTGGAAGCTACCAGTAGGAAGCTGCTTCATTTGGGGTTCGTTTTGACTAATTTAATATATTGTGTCTCTGAAAGACATTTTTCTTGAAAGAGATGAATTATCAAAGACAAGATTTAAAAATATATATAGCAATGGATATTTAGATATATATTCTATCATTGTCCCTATATAGATGTGATGAGCATTCAGGAAGCCATGTATGTCATCCGTTCCCTTCTATACCTGAATTCTGGCAAACCCATTTTTATTTATTCTCATTTAGTGTGTCAGGGTCACTCTGTCCATGTGAGACTAAGGAAACTGGTATTTTCACTCCATCTCCTTTTAAAATTTTCCTACTCAATGCTATCATACAAGGAGCATGCAACTTTGTGAGTATTCAACATAGATCTTCAATCTTCATGCATAATTATAGCTTTATTTCTTTGTTTTTTATTTTGTTTTCCCCGGGAGCACATTTGGTTTTGAGACTTCTGTCTGTGTTATATGTTTACATATAAAAAACATTTTTTTCTAATTTTTTTTTTTTTTTTTTTACTACTAGAGATTACTACTGTTTTTTTTCTTACTTTGGATATAAGAAGTCAATTTATTTATTGATTTCTTGATTTTGTGAGAGTAGATGAATAGCAGTTGTTTATGACATCCAGTCAAAATATATTAATTCCCCTCTTTAAATCAGGAAAGTTTTAACCTAAATGTAGAAGAGGAATAGTAGCAAGAGCATCTACAGAAACCACCAAAAACAAAGTAAAACATCCATAACATGTGTCTTTGTATATGACACAATTGTTTTGGTAAGATATTTACAGGCAAATCTGGACATAAATGGTGCTTCTGATGCATCTAAAATAGCTTGCCTGAAGACAGAAGCACACTCTACTTATATACTTTTTGAAATCTATCTATATTTTATTTCGTCTTGGAAAAAGATTAAAGAATAGAATTATATTAGAACTGGTGGAGGCATGATCCATGCCCCCTTGATTATACTGAAACATTAAAATGTCATCAGCATGTTAATTTTGTCATCTCAACTGCACGAGATTTATTCAGCACTTCTATCTATTACATTACTCTAGAAATACAATTTATTCTGATTGTGGAAATGTCATAGGCAGCGACTAAAAACATCTGGAATTCTTAGTTTAGAAAGAATGCCTGGTTTCAATGATGCTATTTCTAAATAAATTTTATTTATGAAGAAGGCAGAAATCAAACATTTTCAAATTATTCAAATTGAAATGTTCAATTGGCTCACTATTGGTAACTGCAGAGGTCAAAAAAAAAAAAGTAAGACAAATTTGTGAATAAGGACTATTTTTTTTTTATGGCTGGGAAAATAAAATAGTCTCCAATGAAAGTTTAATTTCAGGAAAATATAATGACCTGCCTTTTTTGTTTGTTTTTTCTTTGTTCTAGCAGGAAGAGTAATGTCTGTGACACATCTTGGAGGAGAAACAAAAAGAAAAATCCTGGTAATTAATCCCAAGCAGACAAATGACACAGAATTATTGGGGTGGGGAGAATGATCTTTGCTTTTCTCTTTTACTTTTTACTTTATGAAAATTGAAACTAGAGTACATCTATTTGCTACTTCTGAGGTGAAAACAATCCCCCTGCTAATGATTTGTATACAAGACATTTAGTGTGGGACAGGAGAGAAAAAAACCCACAAAAGCAAATGTTGGCTGACAACAATTGAGCAGTTTTTTCAGTTACAACAGGTCTACAAATCGTCAAAAGCAATGAAGAACAAAAGAAATACTTATTTGAGTATGTTCTAATTAGAGGCATTTATAGTCTATCTCACATACCTGAATATTCATAGTTTCACTGCAGAATTCTTAGTGTGTTCAATTACAAGTTGCTGCTCCAGACCTTGCATAGAATGTTTTCTAATTCATTACTAAAATATTAAAAATCTGAGCTCTATAACATATTAGATCCAGCAGACTTCAGATAGGAGAATGTGAATCTATAAGAAATTCTAGAGACTTCACACTAATCTGCAAAGTAGATTGTCTCCAACTAGTCTGAGTCCCAGGCTGTGAGGCATTATTTTAAACATATCCAGTAGCATAGTGGTTATGAATTGGGTTGTGAACCGCAAAGTCAACAGTTCAAAACTACCAGATGTTCTGTGGGAGAAAGATGAGGCTTTCTGCTCCCGTAAAGATTTGCAGCCTCAGAAACCCTGTACAGTGTTGCTATGAGTCGGAACTGACTCCACAGCACATAACAACAACAACTCATAATATACATAAACTCAGCTGCAGGCTTCATACTCAGTACAAAACAATCTTGGCAAACTATATGGGCAATAAATATATTTCTATGCTTATTAAACATGCAATTGTGGCTTTCCTGCATTTTATTTTTAACAGATTTCGTATTTCAGAAAATGTTCAGATTTGTAGATAAGTGGCAAAGAGACTACAGAGGATTCCCATATACAAACTCCATTTCCTCTAATATTTCCTATAGTTTAAAGAAGATGATATCACATATACCAGTTGGCATCAATTAACTTGGATTCATGGCAACCCATGAGTGTGTCAAAGTATAATTGTGTTCCATTGGGTTTTCAGTGGTTGGTTTTTTTAGATGTAGATCACTAAACCTTCCTTTTGAGACACTTCTGGTTTGACTGAGATCCTGGTGTGGCACAGTATGATAAACATTGGACTGTTAACCACAATATGGGTGGTTCAAACCCACCAGCTGATCCTTAGAAACCCAGTACAGGGTCACTATGAGTTGGAACCAATTTGGTAGCACTTAAAATTTGAGTTGGTTTGGACATTTAAACTTGGGTAACAACCAAAATACATTGGGCTTCCAAGGAGTGGCTGGAGAGTTCGAACTATCAGCCTTGTGGTTCAAACCAATCTTGCAGTTGAGTGCTTATCCTACAGTCACACCAGGACTCCAACATTTGGGTTAGCAGTTGAATATATTAACCATTGCAAATAGAGTGCTTAAATATGTTTTGTTGTTGTTAAGCGCATAGAATTGATTAAACTCTTAGCGACCTCTTATAGGATTTCCAAGAAGCAGCAGGTAGGTTGAACAGTCAACCTTGTTCTTTATTCAACATACTTATTCAATCTGTATACTGAACAAATAATCTGAGAAGCTGGATTATATGCAGAAAAAATGTGGCATCAGAATTGGAGGAAGACTCATTAGCAATCTATAATATGCAGATGACACAACCTTGCTTACTGAAAGCGAAGAGGACACACAATCCTTACAGATCAAAGACCATGCATACCATGGGTATTGGTTGCATCTCAATGTAAAGAAAAAAAAAATCTTCACCAATGGACCAATAAACAACATGGGTATAAATTCTGATTGTACTACTTCCAACATAGAGGGAAGATTGAAGATGTCCAAGATTTCATTTTGCTTGGATCCATCATCAACTCATGGAAGCAGCTATCAAGAAATCAAAGGATGTATTGCATCAGGCACATTTGCTGCACAAGACTTCTTTAAACTGCTGAAGAGTAAAGAAGTCTGAGGACTACAGAGTGCACTGAGTTCTGAGGTAGAGTTCAGGTCTATTATTTAAGAACCATTTATCTTGGAGAGCTATTTCTCTTCCTTGATTATCCATTTTCCTACCTAAAGTGTGGGAAAAATAATATCAACATTGTGTAAAAATTAAAGATAATAAATATAAGCAAGGAACAGAACCCGATAGAACACCTGACCCAAGCCATGATATTTTCAATAACCTCATATGCATGTGAAAGCTGGACAGTGAGTAAGGAAGAACATAGAAAAATTGATGCATTTGAGTTATGGTGTTGGAGGAGAATAATATAAGTACCATGGACTGCAAAAAAAAACACAACAAAACAAACAGATCTGTGTTGAAGAAGTGCAGTCAGAGTGCACCTTGGAAGCCAGGATGGCCAGACTTCATCTCTCATACTTCAGACATAGTATCAGGAGGAACCAGTCCCTGGAGAAGGACATTACGTTTGGTAGAGTGGAAGGTTGGAGAAAAAGAGGAAGACTCCCAATTAGATGGATTGGCATGGTGGCAACAGCAATGTGATCAGGCATGGCAATGATTGTGAGGTTGGTGCAGGACCAGGCAGTGTTTTGTTCTGTTGTGCATAGGGTTGCTATGAATTGGTACCAACTTGATGGCACCTAACAACAAATAGGTGTTGAATGACTGATTAAGTGGTCCTAATTGTGGCACAGTGGGCTAATGCGCCAGACTGTAAAGTCATTTGAACTGCAAAGATCAGTGGTTCAAGATCACCTCCTGCTCCCTGGAAACTCTATACAGGGTTGCTACAGGTCAGAATTGACTTGAAGGCACTTAACAACAACAAATATTAAATTCCCTCTCTGGGCCTCTGTTCCTTGTGTATATATATTATCTTTAATTTTAATACCAAATGTTGATATTATTTTTTTCCCACAGTTTAGATAGGAAAGTGGATAATCAAGGAAGAGAAATGGCTTTGTAAGGCAAATGGCTTAATAGAACTCTTGTCTACTTTGGAACTCAGTAACTTCCAACACTTTGTTGTTACCAAAGCACCTTATTGTCTTCATGTCTTTCTTTGTTGAATGATCTTCCAGTCATCAGGATTTCTCTTTCTCCTTTAAAGCTCATAAAAATGTGATTTTAGGACATCCTATTCTTATTTGTCAAATTGTGCATTCCTCACCTTGAGGAGAGCTGGGCCCCTGTTGTTGTTTTTGTCAGGTATCATTGAGTCAGAACCGACTCATAGCAACCCCATGCACAGCAGAACGAAACAATGTCCGATCCTGGGCCAACCTCACTAACGCTGCCACACTTGAGTCCATCAATGATGCCACCTGGCCAATCCATCTCGTTAGGGGTCTTCCTCTTTTTCTCTGACCCTCTACCTTATCCAGCATGACATCCTTCTCCAGTGACTGTTTCCTCCGGACAATATGTCCAAAGTATGAGAGATGAAGCTTAGCCATCCTGGCTTCCAAGGAGCGCTCTGGCTGCACTTCTTCCAAAACAGATCTATTGGTTCTTTTGGCAGTCCACGACACTTTCACTATTCTCCTCCAACACCACAACTCAAAGGCATCAATTCTTCTATGATCTTCCTTATTCACTGTCCAGCTTTCGCATCCATATGAGGCTATTGAAAATGCCATGGCCTGGGTCAGGCACACCTTAGTCCTCAAGCTGACATCTCTGCTCTTCAATGCTTTAAAAAGTTCCTGTGCAGCAGATTTGCCCAATGCAATATGTCGTCTGATCTCTTGACTGCTGCTTCCGCGAGTGTTGATAGTTGATCAAAGAATGAAGTCCTTGACAACTTCAATCTTTTCTCCATTGATAAGAATGTTGTTTATTGGTCCAGTGGTGAGGATTTTTGTTTTCTTGACATTGAGATGTAATCCATATCGAAGACTGTGCTCTTTGATCTTCATAAGGAAATGTTTCAAGTCCTCTTCACTTTCAGCAAGCAAGGAAAGTAAAAGGTTGGAGGAAGAGTGTTGCAGAGTGTGGTAAGTTAGGAGAAGCAGAGGTAAAAATTTATTTTTGTCACTTCTGGCATGAAGAAACACAGCTCTTCATTGTTTCTTATGCTGTTTATGCAAAGGAAATCCATTAGTATTTACATGCAGTTTTTGTCTTCTAAGCAGAAAAGAAAGGATGGCTCTTTTGGGGTTGAGTTTTTTATGTTCTCTCCTTTTATCTGCAGGAACAAGCTGTAAAATACCCTTAGAAAACCACTTAAGAGTCTAAAAGGAAGAATGGTTGTGAGACTTGCAATTTTTAAGCAAAGTATCTGTGTTTTTGTGACTAAAATCTGGTGAAAACAAAAAGGAGAGAAAATCTGTTTAGACACAGCTAGGAGCGGTACTAAGGTGCTCTGGTAGCATAGTGGTTACGAATCAGGCTGCGAACCTTAGGGTCAGCAGTTCAAAACTACCAGCTGTTCCACGGGAGAAAGATGAGGCTTTTTGCTGCCCCCTAAAGATTTACATCTCGGAAACCTTATACAATGTCA
Source organism: Chrysochloris asiatica (assembly GCF_000296735.1). Lineage (NCBI taxonomy): Eukaryota > Metazoa > Chordata > Mammalia > Afrosoricida > Chrysochloridae > Chrysochloris > Chrysochloris asiatica. The sequence goes on from NW_006408530.1 coordinate 14,901,984, forward strand.
CTATGAGTCGAAATTGACTCTATAGCACATAACAACAACAAGGAGTGGTACTGAGGTAAGCAAATGAGTCTCTACTCAACTTCTACCTCCCTGAATCCTCTCTTCCACACTCAAGACTCAGTTACGACTCCAACTGGTAGGACCCTTGGAAGTCAAAGACTCAGTCTTTTTTTTTTCTCAGTTTCTGAAAAAGTATCTGGTATACAGCATTCACTTTATAAATATCATAATCATCATTATACTTGTGCTCCTATGGACCCCCAAAAAGGTTTCACAAAAAAAATTAACAATTTCCAGATGAACTGTGTACAGTAATGATAATGCATAATATTAGCCTACTTAATATTTAAGTTATAGAAATTGAAAGTATTCTTATGGTAGCTGCAGAAAAGTATCTACTTTAAATAGCTCAAATAACAGTTTGTAATTTTTCCTGTGTTGACTAAGGCAAAATTGATCAAAACTGCTTCTGATATGCAAAGATCTTTGAAACTTCCCCTCTCCTGTGACTCTGTCATCTTTAAACATGGTATCTAAGGTCACCATGGAGGCATGGTGTGGCTTTGTGAATTAATGCACTGGGCTGCAAGGTCTGTTTGAACTGCAAAGCCAGGGGTTCAAGCTCACCAACCACTCCTTGGAAACTCTATACAGGATTGCTATGGGTCAGAACCGACATGATGGCTCCTAACAACAAGGTCATCATAGAGTCCTACTGTAGCACTGTAGGATAAGCACTGGACCTTAAAGTTTGTTTGAACAACCAAGTTGGCAGTTCAAATTCAGCAGCCTCTCCTCGGAAAGTCTACACTGGGTCAGTATGAGTCGGAATCGACTCAACAGCCCTTAATACAAATAATATAAGGTTACTATGAAAATTACATTTAGAGGCTATTACAGGGGATTTATGGCAGTTATTTATATCAATTCTTTTCATGTTATATTGGCCAGTTGGAAAATTTAGTTTATTTGGGTATTTAATAATTTGCTGAAAATCTAACCAGTCAAGTCAAAATAAATCAAGGAAAATAAAATCCTCTTTTATTATAAACTGCTCTTTGGCTCTTAATCGCATTAAGTAAAATTTCTAATTCCATGTTATTTCCATTTGCCTCATATGCATGCAAAAGTTGGACAATAAATAAAGAAGATTGGAGAAGAATCAATGAATTTGTATTATGGTGTCCGTGAAGAATATTGAAGATACCATGCACTGCCAGCAGAACAAACAAATCTGTCTTGAAGGAAGTATGACTACATTGCTCCTTTGTAGCAACTATGATGAAACTGCATCTCTAGTACTTTGGACATATTATCAGGAAGAACCAAGGTGCTCTGCTGGCTCTGTGGGTTATGCTTTGAGCTGTTTGTTAAAAGCAAAGCTTTGAACCATCAGCTGCTCTATGAGAGAAAGATGAAGCTGTCCTCTCCTTTAAAGATTTAACAGTCTGGGAAATTTGAGAAACCCTATTTAGGGTCCCTATGCATTCAAATTGACCCAATGATAGTGGATTTGGGGAAGGACATCATTCTTGGTAAAGTGGAGGGTCAGTGAAAAAGAGGAAAGCCTTCAACATGATGAATTGGCCCAGTAGCTACAGTGATGGGTTCAAACCTAACAATTGTGAAGATGGTGTAAGATCAAGCAGTGTTTCCTTGTTATACCTAGGGTTGTTATAGAACTGACTTGATGGCACCTAATGACATGGCACTGAAGGTTAATGCACTGGACTGTACGGTCGGTTTGAATGGCAAGGTTGGTGGTTCAAGGTCAGCAACTACTTCTTGGAAACCCTATATAAGGTCACCATGGGTCTGAATCGACTATGGAACAACAACAATAAACAACAACATTTTTACTCCATCCTCTGTCCAAATGTTCTTTTTATCTTCATTTAACTTCTTCCCACCTTGCCTTACTCATACGGTTTATTGGGTCTTTCTTGCTTTCCTTTGGTTTTCTTTCCTCCTGTAGCCAGATCATTTGGTTAGCCAGGTAACACTCTCGACCTTACCCTTAGTTGCTCACCTGTGACTTTCCTACCGTACCTGCCCTGTCAGTCTTCCATAGCCGGACAATCCAATCATCTGCTTCCTCTGCTTCTGTTCCACATTTAAAAGAACAAGAAAAATAAAAGACATGGATTATGTCATCATGAACTTCTTTTCAACTTCAGTCTAGCCTCAGTGCTGTTTTACTGCCATCAATTTGTACTTATTTTACTTTTTCATCTTCCGTAGCAAAATATTCAAAACCTTGGTAATTTACTTCAGACCATCTATTTCATTGTGGTTTACCTCCACATCAGAAGGTTGGTGTGTCACAGTTTTAAAAAAAGCAAAAAAGGAAATAAAATCCCCCACATTCACCTTGTAAACAAGTATATTTACTATATTTACATGAGCCTTCTTTGCCTTCCTTCGTTCTTCTGCTCAGACTGCTCCTTCCCATGACTTCAGTCTTATATCTTCCTTAGTTTTTTTGCCTGTCCTCCCTATGGACTAGTTTCTAATTCTATAGTTGTTTTTTTTTTTTACAGAGCAAAGTTTTGATTTATCCTTCAAAATGCATGTGGAATATCATCATCAACCTCACCCTACCCTTAAACCTTCCTTAAAATGACTCAGTCAGGGTTTATCATTCCTTGGTCATCCCAGGGTGACCATTTTAACATAGCATACCCCACTGTCATGGATCTTATTAAAGTGAATTTCTTACCTATCCTTCATGGACTATGAAGCTAAATAGAGACAGAAATCATGCCTTACTCATCATTGTTTCATACCCAATGCTTAGCAGAGTCTATCAATAGCTATGTTTGATTGAATCACAAGGTTCTGAAAAGTCCTCTAAATGATCATTATGATTGTCTCATGATAAATATGGTTGAATGGCCAGAGAGATGTATATAATTTGAATTCTTTTGAAACTGATTCCACATATATGATACATATTACTTCTTCAATGCAATATTTAATTTAGTCCTGTTCCATGATTATTTGGAATGAATACCATTTGAAAATGGAAGCTTTAGTACATACATACACAAATGCCTAAAGAACTGGAATGAAAAGATTAAAATATATTAACTCCATTGAGTTTGTATACCTTAAAAGGCTATGATTATAAAAATACTACTACTATTGGAAGCTGATCATGAATTAAGGACAGTATGTAGAATCATAGCTCTTTCTTCCAGGAGGTTTGGATAATTCAAGTATACATTTTTAAGGTCTTAAAGTGATAGTCTTTCTTTGCAATCATTTTAGACCTGGCCTGATTCAAACACATTTTCACCAATTACAACTTGGAATTTTATATTAGTCTGATTTTTTTAACTTGCTGTTTGTGATTATTCTTACTAGCTCATCAACTCCATAGTTGTCAGAAAGGCATTTTTGCATGAAATTTAATTTCTGCAGTGAAGGTTGAAAAATTATCTTATGTCTCATCAATGAGAAAAACTCTAGTACTTTGCCCCCTTTTTTTCTGTCAGAGCTAAATAATCTCTAGAATTATCTGTATAAAATATCTTGCATTGTTCTGGCAATGATCTGGCTCCATCCCTAGATAGGAAATTGGGCATGTGTGGCTAGGCATCCAGAGGAATATGTTTACCAAGGAATTATATGCCAAGGTTTTGACACCGCCATCAGTTATGCCAGATGCAAATCATTTACTCTCTGTCAGTTCAAATACACAGTCTTGTTTGGATGGCTTAAATCTATGCTGGCACCAAAATATAGCAAGCAATATTGCTCAACTTTTTATTTGAAAGCATAGACAAATGTATACAGCGCCAAAACATGGAAATAACACAATGTAGGCTGAATTTTGCTAAGTGTTACTTAATAGTAGCATAGCATGAAACTATCAGAGGAATAGTGACATTTCCTATCGAGCAAAAGGAATGATCTTCTACAATGACAGACTTAATTCTTTGACATGAGCTTTTAAGATGACTGTCATATTCTATATGGCCCACAAGCCTGTCAGATCTCATAAAATACAAATGAAGCTCCTGGCAAATACCACAGGGAAATGCCAAATTAGGTTCTGGAATACAGGGATTTAATAATAATGATTTTAGTGCCACAATATTTCATCGGGTTTAGCATCATATCTATAGACCATGAGCTGATGAATTAATGTCCTCTAGAGTAAAAATATTTTATTGTTTTTTCTTTATTGTTTGCTGTTCATGAATCAAGGACTTGACAGAACAAATATTTGGATTGTAAAATCACTTCTTTCTTGTTTTTTGATATGAAGATAGCTGAAATAAACTATGCTGACCAATATTTTCACTAACTGAGTAGATATAATTTGTATTTGTACAAAATAGACACAGAATTTAATAAAAAATGCTAGGTAAGGAGAGTGGCTAAGATCATAGATTAAAGAGTTAGAATACCTAGATAAGAACATTAGTTCTGTTCATTAATTGCAGCATTGCCCTTTCTAAGTTTCACTTTCCTTGTCCATAAAATAGATACGTTAATTCCTAGTTTATAAAGATGGAGTCCTGGTATGGCACTGTAGGATAAGCACTGGACTGCCAACCACAAGGTCAGAGGTTCAAACCCACCAGTTGTTCTTTGAAAACCCTGTACAGGGTCACCATGAGTTGGAACCAACTCGACAGCATTTAACAACAACAACAGTTTTTAAAGAAGACACATCAATTTTAAAATGTGAAGTTTAATATATGTGTATATGTGTTCATGACAACAAGAACCTGTTATTTAAAAAATATTTGGTTGTCGTCGTGATGTGCCGTGGTGTAGATTCTGACTCTTTACGGGAAAAGAAAGCCTCATCTTTCTCCCGTGGAACAGCTGGTAGTTTGGAACTGCTGAACTCAAGGTTCGCAGCCAGTTGGTAACCACTACACTACCAGAGTTTAATAATATTATTAAGGTCATATTAAGGTCATGTAAGGCGCTCTGGTAGCATAGTGGTTACAAATCGGGCTGCTAACTTCAAGGAACCAGTGGTGCCGCAGGAGAAAGATGAAGCTTTCTGCTCCCTTAAAGATTTACAGCCTTGGAAATCCTATACAGGGTTGTTACGAATCAGAACCGAGTCTACGGCACGTAACCATCACCACCAGGCCTTAACTAATTGAGCTAAGTAATCATGATAATCAGTCAGCTGCCTTTTTATAGCTAGAACAGATCTTGCCTCCTTTATTGTTTTGTTGACTTCTTTCATTTGACCTTCTATTCCTTTTGTTGTTGTTGTGTGCCATGGAGTCTCTTCGGACTCCTAGCAACCCTGTACAGGGTTTCTGAGGCTGTAAATCTTTACAGGGAGCAGAAAGCCTCATCTTTCTTCCACAGGACAACTGGTAGTTTCGAACTGAAGATCTTAAGGTTCGCAGCCCTATTCGTAACCACTATGCTACCAGAGCACCTTCTTCTCTTCTAGTTCTGTTTAAACTGGGTTGTCATCTCTAGCTGAAATGTTTCTCAGAGGCAGGAATTAAAGAAAATCCCAAGATCCAACAATGAAAAAGTATACATTTATGCCAGAAAATATCTGTGTTACTTTAGGATTTCCCCCCCCACATGCTTTGAAATAGAGGTAGTAAACAAAAATAAATGAGCCTGGGATTTGTTTAAAGCTTATTAATGGCTTTAGAGCATTCTGTTCTTTCTTGGCTGAGATGATATTTTCATTTGTTTTTGTTTACACTAAAACAACAAGAGGTGTTCAACCATGGATTACTTGTTCCCTGTGGAACATCTGACAATGTCTGAAGACATATGAAAATGTTCCTACCTGAAGGGTGTTACCAGCCTCTAATGGGTACAGGCCAAGGATGCCAACAGACATCTTACAATAAACAGGACATCCCACCACACCACCAAATGTCAGTAACACCACTCTTGATAAATTTGCCCCCATTCGATTTACATCATATAGAGATGAATTGTCTCATTTCAGATCTAGTAGAAGATGTATTTGTAGATGCTAGACTATATGAACACATTTTCAGCATCATTTACAGGTCATCTTTTTTTTAGGAGGAAATCACACATAAATTATTGCTTTCTACAGACAGTAAAAGAAGACCCCAAGTGAGATGGATTGGCAAAACGGCAGCATCAGTAGACTCAAGCGTGGCAACAATTGTGAGGTTGGCCCAGGACCGGGCAGTGTTTCGTTCTGTTGTGCATAGGGTCGCTATGAGTCGGTACCAACTCAATGACACTTAATAACAACAACAACAAACATTAAATACTCAGCATGAGAAGTTAAAACATTCTAATTTGAGCAGATAGAGGTCTAACAGCTTGTAACTTAGTTATTCCTGATAGGGAGAGAAACTTCATACACCTGTTGACAGATTATTTTCCGCTGCAATCAGTTAAAAATAATATCTGGTTATTTGCAAATTGGTTCCAGGTTGTAATCCCAATATTTTTATTTGAACAAGTTGAGCAAGCCTTTTTCTAAAATGAGCCTTGACTCTCATAATTGGAGTAAATTGTGAAATCCATTGTCCTCTTCCTTTCACAGATGAGAAAATTGGGGGCCAAAGAGGTTGAGCAACTTTCCCAAGGTCATATAGTGTATACATATTCAGGGCCAGATTCCTAACCTAATAAATTAATGATCAATATTTTAGTTTAAATGTTATCATTCATTATACACACTTTTAAGTTCATAGCATAATTTTCAAAGAGCTGGTTGTCCCTGGCCCTGACAACACACACACACACAAATCACACCGACATTACTCTGTGCATGCTCTTCCTCCTACCCCTCCTAATTTTTTTTTCAGGCCAGTGGAGCCCACAATTTAAACCTTTAATTTGATACCTTGCCCAAAAACCTTTCCAGGAGCTTTTATGACAAATCAGATTCCCACAGATTTAGGGGGTGTGGAAAAGCTAGATTAAGCTGTTTCAGGCTGACTAATCTTTTATTTGGTGAGAGTGTGAAGTGGTCTATGCTGCAGACTTCTTCCATCAGCAAAGGAAAAGCTTGTCTCAATTATTCTGGTTTAATTTACAGGGATTTTAGTTATCCACAAAACAAGTGAAATTTAAGATACACATCTTAAGCTCAGTTTGTAAAGGCCCACACTTTCAATAACAAAACTCGCCATGACAGTGATGTATGGTTCTCTTTATGAGACCTGAAAACTGATGGATATGTGATCTTATAAATGCTTAGACAAACTAATGCACATAATTATATTTTCCATTTGAAGTCTATTGCTAGGCATTCTAATACAATATCATTAGTTGAAATGGCCACGATGATACAGCTTGGGCAGTTTGTCACGGTAATTACAGGGTGATTATTTTTGACTGGAATAAAGATTTCAGTTTTAGTATGGTAGAAAGCATCATCACAAATTACAAATAGTCTTGGAAAATAATAATAAAAACTAAGATTTTTAACGCATTTTTGCTGCATTATTCTAATTTTTCATTAGAAAAGAGTCCATAAATTGGCTAAATAAATTATTTTTAAAGTGATTAAAATATGGTTTTGCCAAAAGGATTCCACTTATCTCATTAATGGTCCTATGTATAAAAATGTCAACATTAGATAAAATTTGTGTGTGGTAAATAAGGTTTAGACAACAATTAACAATCCTTAAAGAAAGGATTTTTTTTTTTTTTTTTTTTTTGGCAGACACGAAAGTATGGCATTTATCTTCACTATTTTCAGAATGGTTGATTAAAGTAGACAGTGTCCTAACATCTATATTGAAAACTATATTAATCAATTGATTAATCATGCAACATTAATCAAAAGCCTCCCTAAGTGTTTTAGTATCTGAGCAGCTCTTAGTATTTTCTATCAGATCCCTTTTAAGGTGTCCATTAAAAAGATTAAATTTGGGTGGTAAATATTGCAGGGTTGTGGAACTTGTGGCTCTTCTCTGGAAGGTCATTGCCACCGCTCATTAGTGCTACTTTTAATGGGATCAGAAGCAAAAGTTTTGAATATGTGACTAAATCAATTAATCAGCCCTGCAGTTGGCTTATTCCAGTAAGTACTTAAGTATTTGCCGAATCGACACCATGACCATCTGGCTGATTTGTCCTTAGCTGTTCAGATTAAACCAAAGAATACTTTTTACTTAAGAGCTTAGATTGAATGACCAATAAACTGGTAGAGCCACTTCTCTTCCATATGTTGGTCTCTAAAAACTAGTTAAAAGTCAGCCTACATTATTAAGAATACATGTAAATGCTCTAAGTTGCCCTGTATAAGGAGTGTAAAACTTCTTATTATAGGAGTGGAGGGTCTAAAATCAAATGAATTATTTCATTCTTTTTGGGAGATTCAATTGGACTCCGTAATACACTTTCAAGCTCACAAAACAACTATAAATTTCACTATTTATGCCTTATAATGGGTTAGTTTGTGGGTTCCTAAACTCCTTTATATGTAGAACTTTTACTGTTACTAAGTGCTGTCGAGTCAACATCCGACTCATAGCGAACCTGTACAGGGTTTACTAGGAGCAGCTCAGGTGAACTTGAACAGACGTCCTTTTGGTCCAAGACGACTTTACAGTCCAGAGCATTAACTGACAGCACCATACCAGCACTTCAAATATAGGATTGGCCAGGCAAAGTGTTGCAGTAAATGTGAAGAATGCTAGGATTAAAAACAAAGAGAAAATTACTGAATATAGTTTAGAAAAGGATATTATAATCAACAGTTATTGGGCAATGAATAAAACTATTAGTCAGAAGGCATGGTTCTCTTTTGTATCCTTTATCATTTTTAATCTAAAAAGCAATACTTTATGATAGATCCATTTATTTTGATAATTTTTCAATATAAATTGGTATGTTCTGTAAACTGTTTTGATCTTACAGTCCTTCTTCTACTTAATGGAAGTGGTTGACATTTTCTTTGTATCATTGCTTAAATGATCATAATGACATCCAAAGGAGATCAAATCTTGTCAATTTTTTCTCAATATAATTTTGTCAGCTTTTCAAACAGAATCCATACCTATGGGCATTTTTTAACATGGTAAAACCCATCTGTTTATCCCTGCTGTTGCTCAAGAAAAAAAATTCTAGACAAGACAGTTTCCAGAGTTTGTGCAAAGAACTTTTTGATTTGGGAAATATCTAACTTTTGCTGATTTTCAGCGAAATGATTAGGCGGTAGTTTACAAATTTGCAAATACACCCTGAAGCTTCAGCAATAGAAACACATTATGTAGCTAACAAAATTTTAAATGTGCTGAGTATCTTCAGTTTCAATGGATGATTTTTTTTTTCCATTTTGCAATTGATCAGTGTGAAAAAATATACATATTACATGTTATAGAGTGATATTTATCTATAAAAGGATGATGATATACCATCTCTTCAGTTTTTCTTTGGAGCGAAGCTTTACATACGTATGGCTACTAGAAATAGTTACTTCATCATGAATTTTTCAATCATGTAATTCTATACAAATGATTATAAAGTTTTTCCTTAGCATTTAGTACTAAAGAAAGAGCAAATTTAGATAACTGATTTTACTTCCCAAAGTTGATAAACCAAGTGCATTACTTTTATTATTTTTTTTCACTTTACCCTGTTTTATGCTATCAGAATAGTGCTTTAAGGAAAGTTACAGAATAAATCTAATTATGATAAGGTATTGTGAAAAATTGGTTTCTGTTAGCATGCCCCATTTACATTATAATTCTGAATGTGTTTTGATATGAAGTATCTGAATAATATTCTTAGTTGATTAATACTTAGAGATATTCAGGTACCCACCTAATGCTATAAACTTTTATTTCAGTTCTTTCTTGCCAAATAATTACATGAAAAAAACCATGTCTAAAAATAATCAGAAATAGATTCAGTTATGTCTATGTGTATATACTTTTTTTCATATTTGAGTTATATTTTCATTTTGCTATTGATGTGAAGCTTGGTTGCCTTCAGCGGGGAAGGACATATAATCTGCATAATTCCCATTTGTTCTTCATTGGGCAAATGCATTCTAATATTCAATAGCAGGTTGGTTTGTGGCTAATCATTTTTGTACTTAGCAGCAGGTGTTACTGCTATATTGAAAAAAAATTACACATTTTAGAAATTATGGATATAATTTAGCCATAAAATACCTAAGTTTCAATATCCATCAATTTATTAGTTCAGCTCATTGGAAACATAGGAAACACAATTAGTTGTTAATAAGATCACTGTTACATAACCTACATTATCTTTTATATTATTCAGAATGCATTTTAGAGAAATATTTATTTTTTATTTTACTCTGTGACAAAACAGAACTGCATGGCATGATATATTCAGAAGGAACATATTTCCTGCATCTTGCTTTGGGGCTACCTTTTACAAAGTACACTATTATGAACAGATGAAAGCATTATAATTGGAAACATTTCCTTTATGGACTTTGGCTAAGATTTAAACTTTAAACATTCTGATATGAAGCTACCTTTAAAATAAGAGTTCTCTGGTTTTCACAGCGATAGATACTTAATAGAACTCAATATTGTACCTTCTTATGATCGCAAACATGGGTCATCTAGTGCTTATAAGTGAAAACCTGTATGTGTTGTAGCTTGCTTTTCAAGATTTTGATGGGTAAGACCTAGGAAATTCACACCATGCCCTCATTTTTAAGAGAATATAGAGAGTTGTTTTTACTTCCTACTTTTGTGAGGATTAAAGAAGATAAAGGAATTAATATCACTTGGAAAATTGTCAAAAGTCAAAGAAACATAAAGTTTTATTATTGTTAAGTTGTTAAATGTAATCTTTTTCTTAGGTTTAGAACATCATTCGTTCAGCTAAAGCTCAGTTTTTGTAACCAAATTGTCTAGATTCCTTCACGTCTCTGCTCTTTTACTAACTTACTATGTAGAATTTACCAAGTGACTCAATGTATCTGTACCAAATTTTCCTCATTTGTAACATGTATGATAGTGCCTAAGTCATTGCATTACTGGGAAGACTAATGAGTTCATACAATGAAAATCCTCAGAACTAAAACAATTAAGTTGCTTCTGTTCTATAGTTACTACTCACTTTTGATGGATACATACAATAATAATTGACCATATTCTACTTCATTTAAATGCTGCTGATGTAAGCTTGTGGCAACAGCAGGAGTAAAACTGTCAAAAATTGGCATATATATATAAAGTTTTTAATGTGAATTGAGTGATAGTTTACATGGGAGAGCATTGGGTTTTCACTCATCCTATTCTATTTTGTTTTACTGCAATGTTTA
>NW_006408530.1:14913518-14919258 GCF_000296735.1 Chrysochloris asiatica
TGGATAGGGTCCCACATTCTGCTCATGCTCTTCTACCTTGATGGTCATAAGGTCTTCTGTTCCTAAAATGTAAAATTAACTGCTCTCCCCTTTTTGTTATAAAACACCTACTTTACAGTTGTGACAATCGCAGTTAGTCATGATAACAATTACTCACTATTAAATCATAAGAATCCCCATCTCCTTTCACCAGACTCATCTAGACAAGATGAAAACTGTTCAGTGGGGATTCTACCTTTCCCCCACACACTCTGAAACTAAACTCTCTCTTGAAAACTTGTAAGCCAGTCAGTCACTTCATGCCTTTATGTTGTTGTTGTTAAGTGTCATCATGTCAGTTCTGACCCAGAGCATCCCTGTATAGGGTTTCCAAGGAGCGGCTGGTAAGTTTGAACCACCAACCTTGCAGTTGTTCAAACAACTTTACAGTCTACTGTGTTAACCCATAGTGCCACATTATAACCCCCGCCATTTTAGGTAGCCAATGTCTGATTTGCTCGTCCTTGTCAACCCTGTATACAGAGGGGATAGGATTGACACTTGATGTGAAGACTCTTTCCCTATCAGTTGGTATTTTGAGTTATATATCCATAAGTATAGGTCAACTTAATCAAATTGTAGCCATTAACACTTGTTTCCTTTATCAAATTTTTTATCTTCCTCTAGTCAAGTACTGATTATCAAGCCATTGAAGCAAGGTCAAATGGGTATTATCTGCAAGTTTTGTCATTCTTGTGCATCTCCCCTCACTTCATATCAGCTGGATGCTTCACTCTCAGCTCTAGACCTCCATGGCTATGTCTTTGTCCATGGGATCAGGAGTCCCCAGATCTCACCATATTTTGGACCAACCAGCCCTTCCTTTTCTCTCTCTAATCTCCAGGTCATTGGGAGTCTATGGAATATGGTCAAATTCAGCCCATATCTTCATTGCTGCCTTTCCCCTACTTCCACTCACCAGTAGACCAACATGGTCATCAACAAGCTTGCATGCCTGCTCGCGTGTTCCCTTTGAGTTTCTTGGAGGGTGGTTTGTCCTGAAGGGACTTGATTGCTTGCCTTGATGGCTCCCTGGAGAACAACTTTCTTGTTCTTGTAGTAGCCAATTAGACTCTGCTATTGTTTTTTATTTTTCCTGCTAGTCTTTCTTTCAAGAAGTATCTTTTGTTCCTCTAGATGTTCCAGGCTGGTGTATTTGTCTTTCAAGTGGGAATGCCCCAACCCCAAATATGTTTTAGAAACATGATTCTCATTCAACTGCATAGTACTCAAAATTTTTTCAATAATACGGACTTCACAAGAAAAATGAAGATGTGAAATAATATTTATCTTCACTTTTCCAGAAAATACAAAATTTATCCTCTAAACATACAATGAATGAATTAATTTCTAGGCAGAAACTGTTAGTTAGGACAACTCGAATCCCAGGAGCTTTGATGTGTGTGGATTATAGTCAAAATTATACCATATGCATAAGGTAGGTGGACTAAGACAAGTAAAATTTTCTTAAAGATTAATTCTGATTTAATGTGGTCACCTCATGTAGGCATAGCTAGATAGACTAGGATTACCTGACATTAGAATCTACCAATTTAGTTTACTATAGGTTAGCATGAAATTTATCTTATCACTACTTAACTATGGCAAAATCCTTTGACCAAATCCATGCTCTTCTTTTCTTATTGTGGTTTGTGTTCTCACCATCTTTAAAATTAAATGTTTATATAAATAGACAGCTGCCATATCATCAGGCCCAACTCATGTTAGTCTTATGTACAACAGAGGACAAATTGCCCAGTCCTGTGACATCCTCACTATCACCAACATGTTCAAGTTTATCACTGTGGCTGTCTGCTTCACCCAACACAATGTCTTCCTCTAGCTAATGATTCTTCCTGATGACATGTCCAAAACAAGCAGTCAGACACTTTCTGCTGTTACACATAAGGTTTTCACTGGATGATTTTTTGGAATTACATGAGCAGGCTTTTTTGTTTTTCTTTCTTTTTTCTAGTCTTTCTCAGTTAAATTTGCCCACAATTGGTGACTCTACTGATATATGAAACATCGGTGGCCTAACTTTCAGCATCATAGCAACAATAAAGCCACTATAGTTTAACAAACTGTCCAGAAGATAGTGGTTAAATGATTATGTTGTTGTCGTGGCTTTTGTTTTTAAGTGCCGCTGAGTCAGTTCTGATACATAGTGACCCTCTATAAGATTTCTGAGGAGCGGCTGTGAATTTGAACCACCGACCTTGCAGTTCAAACCTACATTTTGGTCCAGTGCCTTATGGCCCCACAGCACCAAACCAGAAGTTTCTCTAGGCTGTATAACAAGAAAGGAATCCTGGTGCTACAATGGTTAAATAGGTGATCTGAACTCACCCAGTGGCTCCCTGGGAAAAAGACCTCGTGATCTGTTTTCATAAAGAGAAATCAGACGACGTATTGCATTAGGCAAACCTGCTGCACAAGACCGTTTTAGAGTGTTGAAGAGCAAAGATGTCAGCTTGAGGACTAAGGTGTGCCTGACCCAAGCCATGGTATTTTCAATAACCTCATATGCATACAAAAGCCGGACAGTGAATAAGGAAGACTGTAGAAGAATTGACACATTTGAGTTATGGTGTTGGAGGAGAATATTGAAAGCGCCATGGGCTGCCAAAAGAACCCATAGATCCATTTTGTAAGAAGTGCAGCCAGAGTGGTCCTTGGAGGCCAAGATGGCCAAACTTCATCTCTCATATTCGGACATACTGTCAGGAGGAACCAGTCCTGGAGAATCATCATGTTTGGTACGGTGGAGGGTCAGAGAAAAAGAGGAAGACCCCCAACGAGATGGATTGGCCAGGTGGCAGCATTGATGAACTCAAGCGTGGCAACAGTAGTGAGGTTGGCCCAGGATCGGGCAGTGTTTCGTTCTGCTGTGCATAGGGTTGACTCTAAGGCACCTAACAACAACAACAAATCTCCAGGAAACCCTATCAGGCAGTTCTACTCTGCTTCATGTGGCTGCTATGAGTCGGAATCAGTTCCATCGTACCCAATAATAACAAATAAATCAGAATAATGGAACAACCTCTTCTTGTAAAGATACATTTCCTCTTAAAGTCAACTACTTTCTTTTTCCCAGAATTTTGCAACCCTTCCATTTAATTAAGCCTAAAGGAGCTCTGGTAGTGTAGTGGTTACGAATCGGACAGCTAATCTCATGGTCAGTGGTTTGAAACTACCAGCTGTTCCACTGGAGAAAGATGAGGCTTTCTGCTCCATAAAGATTTACAGCCTCGGAAACCCTGTACAGGGTCACTATGAGTCAGGACAGACTCCACGGAACATAACAACAACAACAAAGAAGGCTGACAGGATTCCTGGCATTGCCTATGGCAGTTCCTCACCGTGAGTCAATTAAATTTTCCAGGCATATAGAAAATCACACTTCAGCTTTCCACTGGAAAGCAAATCCAACTTGTACTCCCAGTTTCATATAAATAAGATTGTTTGTTTTTTAATATATTCTAATAGCACCTACTCTATCCAGTTACAAAGGAAAGAAGCAGAGTTAGAACAATACACAATGGTAATTATTCATCCAAGTGATGGATACAAGTAAGCAAGACAAGAAATTAGTAGTGCCTTTGAAATTACACATGATAACATGTAAGTGTTATGCTGGATCAAGAATGGGGTAGAAAGGTGAAATTCCAAAATATTAATCATGCAATTGAATTTTAATATTGTGTTGCTAAGTTCTATCTGTTAAATTGGGATAAGCACTGAACTGCTAATCACAAGGTGAGAGATTCAGAGTCGTGAGCTACTCCATGGAAATGCTATACACGGTTGGTATAAGTTAGAGTTGACTCCACGACACTTAACACCAACCTGTTATATGTTATTGTTGCTGTTAAGTGCCATCGAGTCGGTTCCAACCCAAAGCAACCCTGTATAGGGTTTCCAGGGAGTGGCTGATGAGCTTGAACCACTGACCTTGCATTCAAATGGCTTTGCCATCTGACACATTAACCAGGAGTCTGTTATATATTATAGATTTAAAAAAAAATGTCTAGAGAATTGGCTATTGTTGTTAGCTGCCATAGTATTAGTTCCAACTCACAGGGACCTTATGCAGAACAGAACGAAATACTTCCCAGTCCTGGTCCTGCACCGTCCACACAATTGTTATGTTTGAGTCCATTGTTGTTACCACTGTGTCATTTCATCTTTTTCACTGACCCTCCATTTTACCAAGCAGGATGTCCATCTCCCAGGATTGGTCCCTCCTTTTAATATGACCAAAGTTCAAGAGACAAAGCCTCACCATCCTGGCTTCAAAGGAGCAATCTGGCTGTACTTCTAACAATACAGATTTATTTGTTCTTCTGGCAGTCTATGGCATTTTTAAATGTTCTTCATCAACCCCACAATTTAAATTAATTGATTCTTCTACTTTCTTCCTTATTCACTGTCTAACTTTCACATGCAAATACCATGGCTTTGTTCAGGAGCACCATAGTTTTCAAACTAATTATTTGTTCTTAAACACTTTTAAAAAGTTTTGTGTGACAGATAATGCCTAAAGCAAAAAATTTTTTTTATTTCTTCACTGCTGCTTCCATGAGTATTGATTGTGGATTCAAGCAAATTGAAGAATTGGCAACTTAAATCTTTTCTCTGGTTATCATGATGTTATTTATTGGTCCAGTTGTGAAGATTATCATTTTCTATACATTGAGGTGCAATTCATACTGAAAGCTGAGGCCTTTGATCCTCATCAGTAAATACTTAAAAGTTCTCTTCACTTTGAGAGAACAAGGCTGTGTTATCTGCATATTACAAGTTGTTAAAGAGTTTTCCTCCAATCCTTATTTCATGTTTTTCTTCATATAATCCAAGTTCTCAGATTCTTTACTCAGCACACTGATTGAATGTGTGAAAGGATACAAGCCTGACTCACATCTTTCCTGATTTTAAACCACTCAGTGTCCCTTTGATCTGTTCAAGTGACTGCTTCTTGGTCTATGTACAGGTTCCTCATGAGCAAAATTAAGTGTTATGGAATACCCATTCTTTGCAATGTTATTTGTATTTTGTTTAGATTCAGACAGCCAAATGCCTTGCATAGTTAATAAAACACAAGTAAACATCTTTCATATTCCTTGCTTTCAGCCAAAATCCATCTTTGACATCAGTAATGATATCCTCATTCAACATCCTCTTCTGAATCTGGCTTGAATTTCTAGCAGCACTCTGTCAGTGGACTGCTAAAAACAACATCAACAACATGTCTATGCAATGTGGTGATGGTGGATGTGTGCCACAAAGTCAGTTCTGACTGACAGGGATCCTGTAAATAGTTTTCGAGACTGTAAATCTTTATAGGAGCAGAAAGTCTCATTTTTCTCCCACAAAGCAACTGGTTAGATTTGAACTACAGACCTTGCAGTTGGCAACCCAGTTCATAATCCACTATGCTACCAGAACTGCTAACCTAACAGTTCAAACTGACCATGCAGTCCTGTGCTAATCCTACAGCACCACACCAGGACTCCATATATGTATATATACATTTGTGTGTGTATATTTATATGGTGATGATGGTTACGTGCCATAGAGTCAGTTCCAATTTATAGCAACCCTGTATAGGGTTTCTGAGGCTGTAAATTTTTACAGGAGCAGAAAGCCTCATCTTTCTCCTGTGGAACAACTGATAGTTTTGAACTGCTCACTATGAAAT
>NW_006408530.1:14920788-14938245 GCF_000296735.1 Chrysochloris asiatica
AAAGAAATCTGTATACTCTGACTTGTTTTCATTTATATTTGCAAATAAAATTTTATTCTTGTATATCTTGATAGAAGTATAAATTGTTCAAATAATTTTCAGTAAAACCCACTAATAACTGAGATTATTATAGCTGAATTATGGCCTACATACATAGTTAGTGATGAGTTTTAATTTATCCAATCACCAGTTTTTGACCACTTAGTTTGTTTTTCATTGAAATCAACGGAATGAAATTAGAAATAAAAAATATCACTGTTTTAATTGTAGGCAAGGCCCTAACATGTAAACTGAGTATTACAGTATCTCAGTTAAATCTTTCTCAGCTCTGATCTCAAACAGTATCTATTGAAACTTGGGCATACTTGTTAAGTATTGTCAAATGAAGTATTAATTTGTTCCAAAATTGCATGGTGGATATGGTTATGGCAATTAAGTTTATATTAGAAATTGGCACTAGAGGGAGCTAAGTAATTGTATCATTTATGTGTTTAGGAGGAAACTGAACATTCATTTAAAAACTTGTATTTTTTTCAGAACCTGCTGATTTTACAAATATGGCAGCTATGCCTCAGCAAATTATAAGCAATAATGAATTAGTTAATTTTCTTTAGTGAAAACTGCTATGCTAAGATTATTAAATTACTACATTTCTACTTAGTGAAAGTAGCTACCAGTCAGTAAATTAGGATTTCTAGGACTCTTTGGGGAAAGGGATTATTACTATTATCCACGTTTATCATTATTTTGGTCCTAACAGTATTAAAATGTTCATTGTACCATGTTAAAATACAATTTTTTTTGTTCCCAAATTTATAGTTTGATAAGAAAACGGCCTTATTGAATAGAATCTCAGTGTAGATTAGAAAACAATTTTACTCTTACAGAATATTCTAGGAATTTAGTTGGTTTGATTACTTTGAAAGGCTGATGCAATTTAACAATAGCATTCTTCCTCAAAAAGCAGAGCCTACCATGAGTTGAGTAAAATTATGCTATCTCCTTCTTTTAGATTTATTTCTAAAATAAAAAAAAAATCTGTTTAGGCATATAAAGCTATCCACATAAACTAAGGAGCTTAAGAACAGATATATATTTTCAGAAACATTACATGTTGAATCTCAGGAGAGATTCAAGTTTAAATACATTTTATATGAAGTCAATATTCTGGGGAAGAAATGTGAAAAGTAATCTTCCTTCTTATGTTCTCATCGAATATCCTGGATGGTTCAAATGTTTGAGTGCTCAGCTTCTAACAAAAGGGTTCGCAGTTCAAATCTGCCTAGAAGCACCTTGGCAGAAAGGCCTGGTGATCTCCTCCTACAGGATCACAGCCTTGAAAAGGCTATGTTGTTGTTGTTAAGTACTGTGAAGTCAGTTCTGACTCATAGTGACCATGTACAGGGTTTTCGAGGCTGTAAATCTTTACGGAGCAGAAAGCCTCATCTTTCTTCCATGAAACAGCTGGTAGTTTCGAACTGCTGACCTTGAAGTTCGCAGCCTGATTTGTAACCACTATGCTACCAGAGCTCCTTTGAAAACCCTATGGAGCACAGTTTTACTCTGCATGGGTGGTGTCATCTTGAGTCAGATTTGAGTGGACAGCAACTGCTTAATAACCTCCTTACTGAGGTGGTGGTGGTTATGTGCTGAGGAGTCGGTTCGAACTCATACTGATCCTGTACAGGGTTTCCGAGGCTGTAAATCTTTATGGGAACAGAAAGCCTCATCTTTCTCCCGTGGAACAGCTGGAAGTTTTGAACTGCTGACCTTGCGGTTTGAAGCCCGATTCGTAACCACTACGCTACCAGAGCTCCTTTCTTACTGAGGGGTCACAGCCAAATAGGAACACATTTTGGACAACCTTGTAAGTGTGCAAGTTCTCATTATAGATTATGCATGCAAGAACTTATTCCTTGTTTTTCAGTTTTTTTTAGGGGAAAAAATGCACTTTAAAAGTTAGGGGTCCTGGTGTGGTGCTGCAGGTTAATGTTCTGGACTACAAAACATGGTTCAAACTTCCTAACCGTTCCTCAGAAACCCTATACAGGGTCGCTGTGGGTCAGAACTGACAAGATGGCACTTAAAAATAAAAACAACAACAAGTTAATATAAAATTCACTTTCCATTCTAATCTGAAGATAAAAGTGTGTTTTAAAATAGTGAGATAAATCTTAATGTCTTTTATGGTGAACTGTTTAGTTCATTATTTATTTATTTGTGTTCTTTAATATACTAATGTCAAGAGAAAAAAATATTCTTGCTTTTATTAATTTATTCTATCAGGGAATCCTACACCTACACGTGTATGTTGTTGTTGATGGGTCAGAGCAATCTTATGCTGTAAAACAGACCCTGCCTGGTCCTGCTGCGTCCTCATAGTTATTGTTAGGTTTGAACCTATTGCTTTAGCCACTGTGTCAATCCATTGTATTGTGTGTCTTCCTCTTTCTGCCTCACCATCCACTCCCATGAGGACTCCTTGAATTATTTATTTATAATATTTAAATAATTAGCATATTATTCATATATCCTGGCTAAAGATGAGCCTTTTAAAGATTCACAGACCACGAAACCCTATACGGTGTTTCTCTGATTTAGAATCAACTAGAAGGCTGGTGTGGCATGTAGGATAAGCACTGGACCACAAGGTCAGTTTGAACCACAAGGTCGGATGTTCAAACTCACCAGCCACTCCTCAGAAACCCTATAAAGGATCGTTATGAGTCATAATGACTCGATGGCAATTAACAACAACAGAAGACACAACATCTATCTCAAGGGAATGTTAAAATCAATGCTTACCTTACTAAAAAGTTCTGCAAGTGATATTTCAAAGATAGCTTTGGGGTGAGAAAGAAGGGCATATATATTTACCGTAACTAGAACTTCTAGTGTGCTCTGTAGATAAGCACTAGACTGCAAATCACAAGGTCAGTAGCTCAAACCTATCAGCTGCTCCTCAGAAACCCTATACAGGTTCACTGTGAGTGACTTGATGGCATTTCATATCAGCAATAGATCAGTTTAACAAACCTTAATGTATATGCTAAGACTCTCTGGTAGTGTAGTGGTTACCAGCCGGGCTGCTAATCTCAAGGTCAGCAGTTCGAAACTACCAGCAGTTCTGCCGGAGAAAGATAAGCTTTTCTGCTCCCATAAAGATTTACAGCCTCCGAAACCCTACACAAGGTCGCTATAGGTTGGAACCATTTCGACAGCACACAACAACAACAACAATGTATATGCTAGTCACCTGAGGATTTGTTGAAAATGCAGGTTCTGGCTCAGAGATTTGAGACTCTTGTTTTACTAGCAAGCTCACAGATGATGCTACTACTGCTTTCTGTGGACCATATTTTGTGTAGTAAGAGTCTTCACTTTTTAATCTTGATACATATAGCTCTCGTTTGAAATAAGAAATGCGAGCAAAAGAGGAGGGTTCCAAAATATCATACTGGAAACCCATGATAATAGTTATGTTGATTTTTCAACATCTGCAATCTTCTTTTCCACTTTCACCTCTCATTCTTCCCTTCAAACAAAGTGTTCCATCTATATTCAGTTACTCATAGGGCAATGTATTATTTTTTTTAAGTGTTATTTTCAAACCCCTTATAATGTGATAAGTGACTTGGGGGTGGAAGCAGTATGGAAAAGCAAAGTAAGGAGATCCAAAATGTCAAGTTCCTTCAGACATATCTCTTCTCTAGTGGATCAAACAGGAAACTGAAGTGAATCTTAAAATTGTTTTCTTTTTCCTTCTGGGGATTCCTATACTGAGTGTGCTGAAGAGATCCAAGTGCGGTTTCACCCATTCATGCAAAACCAATGATGACAGAAAGTTTCAGTATTCCCATACAGCAGACATGGTGATAGCAGTGTGCTGCGGAGTCAGTTCCAGCTCATAGTGACCCTGTCTAGGATTTCCAAGGCTGTGTATCTTTACTGGAACAAAAAGTCTCATCTTTCTCCCTAGAAATGGCTGGTAGTTTTGAACTGCTGACCTTTAAGTTAGGGACACCTTTTTTTTTTCTGCAAATGGCCATTTAGATATTTATAATATCATTAGTAGGTCATAAAAAATTACCAACTTAAAAAAGTAGCCAGCTATAATGTGATGGCTAATTAGCAAGACCAGGCCAGATGATTTCGAAAGCCTTATACAGAATCCTAAGGAGCTCTGGTAGCATAGTGTTTACAAGTTGGGCTGCTAACCTCAAGGTCAACAGTTTGAAACTACCAGTTGTTCTGTGGCAGAAAGATGTGGCTTTCTGTTCTATTCAAGACTCTTTGGGTCCCTTGTGGGAATGTAAATCTACGAGAGATAATCTGGTAAAGACAAAGAAGAGGACATTTGATAAAGATATTGGGTAGTATAAATAGTTAATGAGTTTGGCGTCTCATTAACCAAATCCACCCATAGGTACCTCAGAAGAAAAATAAAATTTATTGAAAACCCTAGGGAGTATAGTTGTATTCAGACACACAGAGAGTCTCTATGAGTTATAAATGAGTCAACAACAAATTTTATTTATTTTTATTCATACTATTATTTCTGTTCTTCCTTCTCACAATAAATTATTACACTCCCAAAGACAATCACGTTGTTACTCAGGTAGACACAGCCTGGACGTTGGAGATCACTGGGCAGTAAACCACTTCTCCATTTTTGAGAATGTGCCATAGGCCAATTGCTTTTCTGCCTTGCTCAAGCTACCAGCCACCAAGGAGAAAGAGACAAGGACACATGAGTTAACTTCTATTCTAGAAGTTTCGAGCAAGCTGGAGGAGAAAAGACTTGAATGGACAAGTCAGAAGGGTGATTGTATAAGCTAACTCTATTTCATGTTATTTTCTTGAGACATGTCAGGACCATCTCCAAATAGGTATATAGGCTAGGCACCCCATGGTACTTTCCTTAGCATGGTATCATTGGTTTTAGGGAAACAAGGATTTAGGAAAACAGCATGGTGTTTCATCTTTTAACTAAATCGTAATCTAAACTCATTCCAAAACATTTTATTATGAACGTTTTCAAACAAATGAAAAGACACAATGATGGTATTAAAAAAAACAAAAATCTCATTGAGAAAATTATTTTCTGTGATTCAGCCTCTAAATTTAACTTACAACTTTGATTTTATAAGTAGTAAGTAAACAGGGTCACTTATTCTTACCATGTTTCTCTCATTTGAAAATGGATCCATCCTTTATTCTACTCTTGAATTCATTAAATGGTATTCCTTAAAATTGGTCCTCATGACCTCATGCTTACTTAAACTTGGCACACTGAAATTTATCTTTATAACTTGGTTATTCTTTGTACAGTATTCATGAACCACTATCTGAGACCACTGCTGTAGAGAGTATGGTTATAACTAAGCATATAAGAAACCAATTTATAAATATTTGTTTATTAAATTCACAAGGTTTTCATCAAATAGTAGACTTCTTTATAGGAATTCTTGGATGCACATTTATGAATTGTAGAATAAAATAGATCCTTTTAACTACTGAAATACACACAAATATATGTATAAATCCTTTGCAATGATATATGAATCATTATTTGATGGAACTCCAGAAGAGATCAGTTATGATACAGTTATTTAAAATTTTCTTCTACTTAATGTATTTTGATTAGTGAAAATCCATAGGACACATTATCATGTATCCACCACATTGTGTTTGAAAATCATCTATAATCTAGGTCTAAGACTGTATGCGTTATATTTCTGTTCTCTTTGTCATGCACATTGTAAAAATAATTAAGTTTTCAATATTTCTAGGTTATAAAAATTTATATAAAATATTTACCCTTATGTTGTTGTTAAGTGCCATCGAGGTTGAGTCAATTCTGCCCCATAGTGACACTGTATAGGGTTTCTGAGGAGCCACTGGTGAGCTTGAACTGCTGACCTTGCAGTTCAAATGGCGTTGCAGTCTGGTGCATTAACTCACTGTACCACACCATGACCTCGGATTTATAGATTCTCTTAAAAATGAGATGATTTGGGAATACTTGGTACACATTCTTACATGACAGAAATTTGTTGAAGCTCAGTAATGTTCATTATCATTGAATAGAGCAGAAGACAGAAGTCTAACATTTCTTATTTTCTAACGGACTTACATTACTTGCTTTGCCATTTGAACATGGGACACATGCTCTATTTAATATAGGGTATGCAAATAATCTAAAAGAATAAAATCTGTTAATAATGGCTTCATTAAATTTCAAAATTGAGTAGAATATGAACAGGAAATCACAATGCATTATTATTTATAATCTTGCTATCTGGCAGAATGCAAGCTAAAGTATATCTGTACAAAAATCATTCTCTTTAAGGTAGTAAAGGAGGGAAAGAGGTTTCCATCTATTTTCCTCACCAATCCCAAGAGAAGAGAGAAAGACAATATGATTGATAGCATTGCAAATTATTCATTTGGTCATGTTAACTAGTGGGTGGGATCATTATATTCCAAAGGATTGCACACTTACATGCTTTACCTTCTTTCTTTCTCTGAGTTTTTCAAGCAACTGATTATGTGTATTGATTGAGGGACTCTTTAATTTTGGGTTGTAGAACAGTGAGCAAGTCATTATAACCAAGCTCAGACTACATTAATAGTAAAAGAAAAGCATCTCTACCATTTGGATTTTTGTTTTGCTTTGTCGTAAGTATACAGCCCTGGATGGAACTTTGATTTACAAGTATTGATTGCCTGAGCAGTAATAAAGCCTTCTTGTATCATCTAGCCCAATACCATGCTTGTTGTTATTGTTAGGTGCCCTCAAGTCAGTTCTAATTTATAGTAAGGAAACACTGCCCGGTTCTTTGCCAGTCTCACAATTGTTATAGTTGAGCCCATTGTTGCTACCACTGTGTCAATTCATCACATTGGGGCATTCTATTTCTCTATTTCGCTGACACTCCGCTTTACCAAGCATGATGCCCTTCTCCAGGGACTGGTGCTTCCTGACAGCATGTTGAAAGTACAAGAGACAAAGACTTGCCATTGTCACTTTCAAGAAACAACCTAGCCATATTTCTTCTTATTATGTTTATTCCTCTGTCAGTCCATGATATATTTAATATTCATCACCAATATAATATCTCAAATGCATCAATTCTTCTTCATTCTTCCTCATTCGTTGTCAATTTATTAAAAATACCATGGTCTGCATCAGTCATACCACAGACTTTACTTCTTAAAACTTCAAAGAAGTCTTTTGCAGCAGCTTTGTCCAAGGCAATATTCCATCTGAGCTCTTGACAGTTGCTTCCATGCCACATTCTTCTTCATATAATCCAACTTCTCAGATTATTTGCTTAGCATACAGATTGACTATATATGGTAAAAGGATGCAATCCTGAATGATTTAAAACCAAATGTTTAAAACTAAAGGTTCTTACTATTCACAATATAATCCATAATTTCTTATGATCCACATAGTCAAATGTATTTACATAGTTAGCACAAGTAAACATCTTTCTGGTATTCTCTGCTTTCAGCTAATACCCATTTGATATCAACAATGAAATTCCTATTTCCATATCCTCTTTTAAATCTGGCTTGAATTTCTAGTAATTCCCTGTTGATGTACTATTGAAACCATTTTTGAATTTTCTTCAGTGAAATGTTACTTGCGTGTGTTATTAATGATATTGTTCAATGATTTCTGCATTTTATTAGGTCACATTTCTTTGGAATGGGCACAAATATTAATTTATTCCAATCAGTTAGCCAGGTAGCTCTCTTCCAAATTTCTTGGCATAGATGAGTGAGCACCTCCAGAGCTGAATCAGTTTGTTGAAACATTTCAATTTGCATTCCATCAGTTCCTGGAGTTTTATTTTTAACTAATGTCTTCAGTGAAGCTTGGACTTCTTCCTTCAATACCATAGGTTCATTTATATACTACTTTTTGAAATGGTTGAGTGTCAACCAATTCTTTTTTTGTACAGATATCCTGTATATTCCTTCCATCTCCCTTTGATCCTTTCTGTCATTCAATATTTTTCCAAATACCATATGGATGGTTTCATCCAAATCTCATGCTTTTTCATAAATGATAGGATTCATTAAAATATACTATTTTTCTGAGTGAACCACTCCTAGCACCAGAATCTTGAAAAGAATAATCAACAGACTTCATCCAAAGCAACCTATAAGGACATGGATAGTTCTTTAACGTTTATGAAGCTGATAAAAGGATAAATCAAGAAAAAAATGGACTCTCAACTCAAATAAATTATATATATTTATTTTTATTCTATTCCTATGACTAAAGATAATAATTAATCTAAGAAAGCAGACAAGGTCAAAGTACATTAAAATTTGCCTAATTTTTAACTATGTCATTCTATGGCTCCTGAGTTGCAATGCTTCCTTTATCCTTCAAGGACCCTATCACTTATTGCAGAAAATATCTCATTGTTGTTAGCTGCCACTAAGTAAGCCCTGAACACATAGTGAGTCCATGAACAATACAACCAGACCATTGTCATCAGTAGGGTTTTCATAGACTTATAAATGTCTTAGTCTGGATGATCCACTGAAACCTGCTCAGCATCACTAGCAGACAGTGGTTGCTACATTTGACATACATTGGCCTGAAACCAAACTTGAATCTCCCACATGGAAAGCAAAAGTTTTACCACTGAACCACCATGGTGGTTCACTAACATCTTCAGTACAGCTTGGACTTTTTCCTTTAATGCCACTGGTTCTTGATCAGATGTTACCTCTTGAAATGGTTGAGCATCAACTAATTCTTTTTGTACAAAGATTCTGTATATTCCTTCCATCTTCTTTTGATGCTTTCTTTGTCTATGGAGTAAATTCTGCTTCTTAGCAACAATATAGAACAGAGTAGAACTTCCCCATAGCGTTTCCAAGGCTATAAGTTGTTATGAACACCATCCACCTTGTCTTTTTCCTTTGGAGAAGCTGGTGTGTTCAAACTGCCAGCCTTTTGATTAGTAGGTCAGATATATACTGCTAGGTTTCCTTATAGGAAATGTGTTGTTTTTGTTGTTACTAGGTGTCCTAGAGTGTGTGCTGATGCATAGTGACCCTTTATAGAGTTTCCAAAGCTGTACATCTTTATCCAAGCAGGAAGCTTCATCTTTCTTCCAGGGAGTGACTGGTAGGTTTGAACTGCTGACCTTGCAGTTAAGAGTCCAGATCTTATACTGCATAACAATCACCACTCCAGGAAATGCTTTAGCTTTTACTTATCCATGTGCTCAAAAAATGTTCTTTTATTATTGGGATTTTATAGACTGGTTCCTATGCTATGTTTGCTTTCTTTTAATATTCTTAGCAAAATTGTGGCTTCCTCCATTACCGATAAGAGGAAATCAAGATGACATGCTGAGTTTCTTTTGCTTTTATTGCCAGGGCACATCTTATCCTCTGGTTGTTGTTGTTAAATGCCGTAGTGTCGATTCCGACCCATAGCGACCCTATATAGGGTTTCAGAGGAGCAGCTGGTGAGCTTGAACTGCCTACCATGCAGTTCAAATGGCTTTGCAGTCTGGCGCATTAACCCACAGCACTACACCAGGACTCCTATCCTCTGATAGTTGTGGCAAAATTATGATGGTGGTATTGGTGGTGGTGGTGGTAAGTGTCATTGAGTAAGTTCTAATTCATAGCAACCCTGTATAAGGTTTCTGAGGAGCAGCTGGTGGATTTGAACTGCTGACCTTGTGGCAAAGATATAATCATTTATTAATTGGGGGGGTGCATCTGGGGGACAGAATGAACTGCCATTTGAGCACTAAATCATTATACATCTTCTCAAGAAAAATAGCTTAAAACAGCTCATGCATACTATTACACCTAAAATTGAGAAGGACTCTTGATGTAGCTCTGTGGGGTCAGCACTGGACTGTAAACCACAAGGTTGGCAGTTCAAGCCCACCAGCTGCTCCTTGGAAACTCTATACAGGGTTGTATGAGTCGGAACCAACTCGCAACATTTAACATAAAACAATATTGATAAGAGCATTGACAATAGCAAAATTAATGACCAACTATCATGTTGATTCCTACTCATAACATCCCTACAGAACAGAGTAGAATTGTTCTATACAGTTCCACTGGCCATCATCTTTACAGAAAGGAGACTGGGTGGTGCAGTGGGTCAAGCATTGGTTGCTAACTACAATGTTGGAGGTTCAAACCAACCAGCTCTCTGCAGGAGAAAGATCAGGCCTATGGAGCATTCTACTGTGTCTTTTTTGGTTGTTATGAGTCAGAATTAATGCTGTGGCAGTGGTTTCAGTTGGTCTGTATTGGAATCTTTACAGAAGCAGACTGACTCATCTTTCTACTGCAGAATGGTTGATGGAGTTGAATTGATTTATCTTTTCATTAGCAGCCCAATGCTTAACTCACTGACTATCCAGGGCTCCTTGTAAAGGGCATTGGTGCTTGCTGTTGCTGTTAAGTGCCATCAAGTCAGTTCCAACTCATAGAGAGCCTGTACAGGATTTCCAGCAGCTGGTAGGTTTGGACTGCTGGCCTTGTGGTTCACAGTCCAGTGCTAAGCCTACAGTGCCATACCAGGAGCTTAATAAATGTTTATTAAATGATTCAGTGAACTTAACACAGTGGTTACATGAAATACTACTCCAGAATTATTTTCAACATATCTAAATTAATTTTATTCAATCTGAAATCTGATTGAATAAAAAAAAAAAGTACAGTTAAAACAATGCTTTATTTAGAAACAAATCCACATATAGACCCAATTAGTAGTTCTAGAATACTCCTTAGTGTTGCTAGAGGTTAGTATCTTTCATCTTACGTTGGAAACACGATCTTGAGTAATGTAAAAAAAGACTGTAAATTTATGTATTTTATTGTTCATTGCTGATCATTAATTTAAAGGGGAAAAATGAGTAACAAGGTGAATTTAAAAATGTAATTTGATTTTTAAGATTTAAAATTCCATTCCATTTATAACAAAACTTTTAAAATTAATACTGCTATAAAAATTCCCAAACTTGAGACTCATTTCAGCTGTTAAAACTTAATATTTCCCCCCCCCCAGTAACCAATATGTTTTATTTATGTTTGATGTTTAACAACTGCTGAGGGTGATTGTGGGAAGAGGACGAAACAATTTAATCGAGTAAACCAGATCTTTGGATTGAAATGAATGTGACAATTTCTGCTTCAAGTCATTATAATACACTTAAGTAAATAAGAACATCACATAAGAAAATAAAAATGAGCAATAGAAACAATGGACTGATCATCGAGCATAGATTGCATCTACTTTTAGAGTACATCAAAGATGGATCCCAGATAAATAACTTCATAGTTAAAACCTCATATTAGAGGAAGAATTTATGATAGATTCGGATAGACACAAAAAGGGAGAACAAATATCTTCAAGATAGGGTGTAGTTGAGAGAGGCAGTGAGGTGGCCCACCAGGCAGCAAGGCTTTATGGATCCTCTACAACAAAGACATGAAAAACCAAATGAAATAGATGCAAATGATCATCCTGGAAACGAGAGTCTCAGATGAAAGAACAGAGAAGTGGACTGAAGGTCCAGTAGAAAAGAAAGTCAAACAAATGTGGCAAAAATGGAGACAGACTGGTTAGCTATGCCAACCAGCCAGATGTCACATGGCCAATTTAAGCTTTTCTTAGCAGCTTCAGAGACAAGAAAACATATTGGCATTGCAGAAACAAGAAAACATATTGACATGGTAGAAACATTTCAGTGGCTCTCAGAAATAAAAGTACATTATTTTCTTGCTCTCCACATTCCCCTGAATCCACTGGTGATCAAAGGTGAGCTGGCCCACCCCTGTGCACAGCTTCAAGGAAGTTCCAACTCTCATACTGGTTGGAGCCTCATCAATGCAAGTAGAAAACTAGAAGCACCAACCCCAGCACCTGAAATCAGGTGTGGCCAGCTCCAGACCTGCAAAGCTGGGCAACCTTGGACTAGCAAAATTAAGATTCTTTTTTAGTAATAGATATTTAAAACCCAAGGGAATAACACAATTTATACCTTTACCTAGTTATAATCTCAGAACACTGGATGTATCTTTTTCCAGAAATTTGCTTTTCTAATTTAAGGTGTATTTTAAGATATTTTGTTCTTGTTTCCCACAGGAAGAAGTATTCTAAAATGCAGACTCTGTGAACATGCACTATAGTAAGGGTTTAAGTACCTGGTTTCTAGTCTTCACAATTTCTATAGTTGTAATCTTACAATTTTTGGACTCTGTTTAATAGCCAATGCGGAGGATGTGATCCACTAAGAATAACAATGTAAGAATTCTTACATGTAAGAATATGCATAAACTTCATAATCACTTCCATCAGCCCTACATTTTGCATAGAGTGAAAAAGAAATTAAATGATTCACATAATGTGATGTAACTAGTTGATTGCAGAATTGGAAATCAGCTATATAATAAACAATTCTGAACTAGTGATTACCTTGTGATACTCAGAATTGGATTATAAATAATTGTTATATGATCATTCATATTTAAATTTTTATCTGGTAGAAATTTGTCATTTATGGTAATATCAATGAACATTCTGTGAATATACAAGTTCAAAAGAGGCATAAATCTAATGTATTTTTCTGTAAAGTACAATTGAATGTTATATTAAAGGAAGGTTACTGCTGTTAGCTAATTTTGCAACTATATAGGTCAGAGAAATCTATAATGACAGGACTTTGAAGCATGAGTGACATGGAAGAGTTATGGATATTAATTCAGTCTTTCCATGTGGTGTTCAGTGAAATATTAAGCTTTAGAGTCTGTGTGGGAGTGTATCTAAATATAGTTGTTATTTTGCATTTTTATTCTGCAGTTCTTCAGACAAATTCATGGCAAGGAGGGAAAAAAACAAAGCAAAACAAAACACGTCTGACACAAAGCCATGATTCTCAATAGAATGCTGGGAGATCAGTTTTTCACAGCCAGACCACAATACAATGTAAATATAGTTGCATCCTAGTGTGGCACTGTGGGTTAATGTGCTGGATTACAACATTGCTTTGAACTGCAAGGTCAGCAGTTCAAGCTCACCAGCTTCCTCGGAAACCTTATACAGGGTAGCTATGTGTTGGAATCAACTTGCGGGCACTTAACAACAACACCACAACAATAGTTAGAATTACAAAGTCTGCTTCATTCTATTCTAGTTTGGTCCTCCCAACTCACCCTTCTTCCTCTGAGCTTGTATGGGCAGCTCCAAAAGTATATTTTTGGGGAGATGTCTATTTCTTGCATAGACCGTAGCTGATTAATTTGACTTAAAATTATGATTGATCCATTCTCTGACAGCCCTATCAACAACAGGGGTATTTTTCAAGTGATGGAGATCAGGATTTAAAAGCTCTAGATTAGAATTTGGGAACTTTTGAGCCTAGACTTCAAACATAATATGAGTATATTTTTTTAGGCACTGACATTGATTAAAGTTTTTGTTTTTTAATTAATATTTTTAGGCAGACATATATTATTTAGTTTATCATAACTTATTGTCTTATATAAAATAGGTTCACACATTGATTTTATTTGCCTGATCCTGAAAACTAGGTTTACAAATCCAGCTTAGATGACATGTCCACACAGTGTTATATATTATAGAATCATATTTAGATAAGCAAAGAATTTTGAGTTACACAGATTAAGTCCTTTGTTTTTTAGATAAAGATACAGGCCTAGAAACTTGAGGTGATTTAAACAATATGAGACATTAGTAGAGAAAAAAAAAGATGTAACATTTGTAATGAACTTGAATTGTACCAGGTAGTGAAACTAGATACCTACCTCACAATGAAAAAATTATGTTTATGTTAAATTCACAGTTTCAACAAATTGAAAAAGCAAGCTTAATAGCCAAACACTACACAGGCTGAAACCAAATGCAGTTTTCCAAACAGAACCAATCTCCTAATTTCCCTCCCACTCAATTTTCAACCATATCATATTGCCATTCAGTTAGGCAATTGGTTTTAAATAAATGATTATGCTTGCAGTTTTAAAAGTATACCCATCAGTAAACTTGTCACATGTTTGCCTTGGACATATTTGCTTAAAATATAGCAGTCTTCAAAAAAGGATCCCAAACTGAAAGGATGTCATACATCTAATTCTTGTGTCCTTATCCTCTCTCCCAATATGTCATCTAAAAGTTAGTAAAACATAAGCAAAGATAAAAAGACAGATCTGCCATTTTCATCTGGATTATATTTCTCTGTCCCATTTATTAGTTTCCAGATTCAGTAGAAGATTATTAGGCTCCACTGTTTGAAAGCCACATGAGACATTCCTAATTTCCTCATCTTCCTGATCACCTCAGCACATCTGGCTTCCTGGTGTACTTAAGGTCCTGTCAAGCTAAGATAAGTCTGAAGAATGCCAAACTTGCTTGCCAAGTTACACCAGCCACACTTTAAACTCAGCATTCACAGAACCATGATAATTCCTGAGATTTCTGACATAGGCCTCACACCATTTGATGATATACAGCTGAACACAAAAGAGGAAAGCAATTTAAAAGACCTGCTTTCTGTCTGTATATAAGTATAGAGTTGTCAGGCAGAATGCGGAGCTAATGACTTACTAAACTTAAGGCAAAAATGAATGTGCAGAGCAGCCATGTCACTCCCTGAAACTGAAAATTCTCTGAAAAACATGTCACAAAAATCACTTACGAATAATATTATTTAATATGATAAGAGAAAGACTTACTATCTAATGGGTCTTGGAATATATCCAGTCCAAAGTGAGTTAAACTTCTGAAAGGAGCTATTTATTGGAAGATGAATTGACTAGTAAAACCTTACATATCAGGTATATTATGAGGTTCTCACTAGATCACAGTATCCATATACATCAAGAGAAAAAAATTTAAATGGAAAGCACCATAAAATTTGTTGATTTAAAAAGGAAAACCCTCATATACAATGGTTTATAACGGTCGTGAATCTGTTTAAAATGATAGCCTCATATTATTCTTTTCAGCTACACAGACACATAGAGGAATGAAAGTTGGTTCACATATACACTTAACTATTTTGACATGTAATTAATATTATACTTCTTGAAGCATTTTGTTGTTGTTGTTGCTGCTGTTAAGTGCCATCAAGTTGGTTTCGATTCATAGTGACCCTGCATAGGGTTTCTGAGGAGAAACTGTCAGGTTTGAACCACTGAACCACTGACCTGTGGCTCGTGGCCTAGGGTGGCTATAAATATACATAAATTAAATTGTGATTTTAGTGCAAGAAGTACTCATTTTTGCAATATAAGTGACATATACATTCTTAACAGATGTAA
The DNA here is from genome assembly GCF_000296735.1 of Chrysochloris asiatica. Lineage (NCBI taxonomy): Eukaryota > Metazoa > Chordata > Mammalia > Afrosoricida > Chrysochloridae > Chrysochloris > Chrysochloris asiatica. The sequence continues at coordinate 14,936,131 of NW_006408530.1, forward strand.
TCTATTTTGTAAATTAAGATTATTAATGGCAAGGATGAGCATTAGCCTTGTGAGTAGATAAATGTGATCACCTCTGTCTTACTACTCTGGCCCATTAAATTTTATTCTCTACTGAGATTCCTGGGTTCTCACCTCCTCAGAAGCATGAACATCTGGTTGGTGGTTTTCCTCTGGAGTATGTGTCAGGCTGGGACTTCTGATGTGGTGCTGTAGAATCAGCACTGGGCTGCAAACCACAAGGTTGATAGTTCAAACCCACCAGCTGCTCCTTGGAAACACTATATAGGGTCACCATGAGTTGTAATTGGCTAAATGGAACTTAACAATAACATGTGCCAGTCTGGGTGGAAGACTGCTATTTGCCTGTAGTAAGTAAAGAGCTAAAAGACATGTGGGCTTGAAGAAAAGTCAAATTAGTAACTGTGTTGATTGTTCAAATGATTTCTTCTCCTGATATAATTGGCAAAACAACAATTTGGGCAAAAATACAATTGGACAGAAAATTGTGATTCTGGGTAAATGTGATGATTAAAAGTAAAAGGTGGAAAGGACAGCCTAGAGAATCTTTTAATCCACCGAAGTGTAGCTATGCAGTTTTTGAGGGATTTCTACAATCTCAGAGTACAGTGAAGGGAGTTGTTAAAGCTTGATAATTTATTCACAGCAGGGCAGGTCATTAGAAAGGTGAAGCTAGTCAGTAGATCAAGGATGGCAAATAGGTTTCATCTTGGCTGTCAAGTCCAGTTGATTTGCAGTGACTGCCTGGAGAGTTGTGGACAAAAGAACTCTAAGACCTTATCTAAATCCAACATTTTAGTGTTCTGTGATTGATTAGAGATGTCTGCATGGATACAGACATGTGAGTTATTGATATAGATCATGAAATGTTCCTTTCATCCCTGTGCTAGATGCTTCTCTAGCACAGGATGGTTATAAAAGTCCACATCTGACTAATGGAAATTTAGCTCATCAATAAAGCACCTTGATTAGTGGCTAACCAAACTCCAGAATCCCTACAACTTTGGCAATGGGCTGGTCCAGACAGTTAAAGACTCTTGAACATGATTTTGGAATTCAGATTTGTGATACTTAAGAGAATCAGGCTGGCTGGCATTCAACATTTTTCTTTACTGTATCTGCTGTTGTTGTTAAGTGCAGTTGAGTTGGTTCAAAGCCATAGTGACCCTGTATAGGGTTTCCGATAAGCCTTTGGTGAGTTTGCCAACAGCTAACCTTGTGGATCAAACCGACTTTGTAGTCCAGCACATAAATCCTCAGTGCCATACCAGGACTCCTTATTGTGCCTACATAGACCAAATTTGGAAACATGGCACTGGAATTTTTTCAAATTCAGATTAAAACAAGAAATACTAGTATGGTGCAGGGCTCGATCCTTTGGGAAGAACAGATCAGCTATGAGAACATCAATGTGCCATTGGTACCTGTTCTATAACCTGAACTTTGAAATTTGGGCCCAGTTGCTTTCTTTGTCAGAATTCTAAGTCATATGCATGTGATTTGTCAATTTAAGGCACTACCTGGATGATAAAAGTTTGAAATGTGGCCCCACGATATAGGTCAATCTAACAGGTGGAGACCAGACAATAAGCCTTGCTTCCTAGAGAAGGACATCATGCTTGGTAAAACGGAGTAACAGCAAACAAGAGTAAGGTCCCCTAATGAGATGGAGTGATGGGATGAAGCATAACAATTCTGAGTTTGGTGCAGGACCAGGCAATGTATCGTTCTGTTGTGCATAGGGCTGCTATGAGTAGGAGTGGGTTCCACAGTACCTAACAACAACAAAAGGGTTAAGAAGTCTAGGTAGTGTAGTGGATTGCAAGTGGGATGCTAACCATAAAGTCAGAAGTTTGAATCTACCAGTTGCTCTGTAGAAGAAAGATGAGGCTTTCTACTGCCAGAAAGATTTACAACCTCAGGAACTCTATACAGAGTCACTATGAGTTGGACTCCTGATGTGGCACTGTAGGAACAGCACTGGACTGCAAACCATACATAGGATTTCTGAGGATCAACTGGTGAGCTTGAACCACCAACCTTGCAGTTCAAACTTACCTTTCAGTCCAGTGCATTATCCCACAGTGCCATACCAGG
>NW_006408530.1:14938715-14942077 GCF_000296735.1 Chrysochloris asiatica
AGAGCTCCTTCTAGATGTGCCTTTATTCCCAAACCAACTGGCATGATTGGTCACCCTAGAACACAAAAGTAAAAAGTAGCGGTTTCCTCAGGAGAGGGCTATTCTCTAGAAACTTTTTAGAAAAAGTTCCATTTACCTGAAATTGATCTCTGTTTGAAAATCATTTTAGCAAAAAAGTTGCTTAAGATTGTAAGAATCAAGGAAAGGCAATCTGAAAGAACCTGCAACAACCTTCTTTCACACAACACTCTACTCATCTGGGTTCAATAATTCATTGCAATGGTCACACAGAACACAGACAACAGACTCATAGTTCAGAGACTTATTAGGGAAGTTAACAGGTGACAATTCAAAGTCAGAAACGCCAGGGCACAGTTCTACCAGTCAGGAGAGCTTCTCCCCAGCCTTGCCTGGAGTCAAGGCTCTGTATGTTAAAAAGTTCTTTTGTTGTTGTTAAGTGCTGGCCAGTCAGTTCTGACTTATAGTGCCCCTATATAGGCTTTCCAAGGAGTGACTGGTGAGCTTGAACCACCAACCTTGCAATTAAAACCGACTTTGCAGTCCAACATATTAAACTGCAGTGCTACACCAGAAATCCTGAGAAAAGCTCAAAAGCACTCTATTTCACTATAAGTCACAATTCAAAGGCACTCAGCTCTGTGAATCTAGCACCCCTAACTAAGTACCTAGAGGAACCCCACTCAAAACTGTTGTCTAAAGACCGTCTTATTTGCTCCGTGGTTTGGGAAGCCCAGCATTGTATCTGATGGTCTTGGTTCTGCTGCCCATGCAATCTGCCACTCCTTCTGCTGACCTCTATTACTCTGTTACTCCTCCAGTATCACAACTTTCTGTCCCTGGGTCAAGGAGTTTCATGTGCAGGGATCTCAGGCTCCAAATGATGTGCTTCTTTGATGATAGTGAGATCCTCCGTATTGTTTCTGAGATGGTTCCTTTTACAGACACATTTGAGTTCCAAGTTTTCACAATTACTGTTACCAGTCACTCACGACTGATTCATAGAATCCATCAGCATCTTCCCTCACCTTTTCTTATTCAGACCCATCAGAAAAAACTTATTTGGTAGGAGTTTACAAAGACTATGGCTTGAAGAGATATTAAATAATTCATTACACTGCAGAACATCTATTAGAACCTGCGTGTTCGTGTGTGCATGTGGAAGGGTATGAGCTGTTTTCATTTCTCAGGTCACATTTTCTAGGCAAGTAAATGGACAACATCTCATTTTGGGTTAGCAATAACCAAGTTTGGCATTAACAAAAGCAATTTTCTATCTCAAAATGTGTCAGAGCTGAACTTGATCCCCAAAAAAACCCATTATCACCAATTCAATTCTGCAGAACTCACAGCCACCTTGTAGGACGGAGTAGAACTGTCCCATTATGTTTCCAAGGTTGAAGTACTTATGGAAACAAATTGCCACATCTTTTTCCACAGAAGAATTGATGGGTTTGAAATGGCAAACTTTTGGTTATCAGATGAGCACTTATTAATCTCTGTGCCACCAGCGTTCCTTGAATTAGATTCTGTTGTTTTTGTTGTTAACTGCTATAGAGTCAATTACAACTCATAGGGATCCTGTATAGGGTTTCTGAGGGGCATCTGGTTAGCTTAAACCTCCAACCTTGCAGTTCAAACCGACCTTGCAGTCTTGTGCATTAACCCAGAGCTGCTCATTTAAAGCATTTTAATTCTTTAATAACTTGCTCAGAGCTATTGTTTGCTATTCAATGGGTAAGAGCCATTGTTCTTCATTATAGTGATTTTTTCTTAGTTATTGAACTGGAATTTGGGCTTCAATTATAATCACACTCTGCTATTCTGTGTAGTGAAAATTGTTTATTAATCTAAAAGAAGAATCGCATGGGCCAAGTAGCATTTGGTTTACTGTTTTGAACCTAACAAACTTATCTTTTTTTATTCAGCCTTGACATTTCATAAGAAACTTAAATGATAAATCACAAGTATATTTAGCCGAGAACATTTCTACCAACATGTTACGTGATGAAAAAACCAAGTGACAGTGCTTGGCATTGGAGTACACCGAGAGTGAAGAAGAGTGCCCAGAACCACATCCAGCTGTCAGGAAAAGGCACAGTAGCCATTTTATTTCTTCAAAAAGCTTGAAGTTAACCTTTTAGGAAATTCATTCTTTAGTATTTAGCTTTTTGAATTTAAATGGCACAATTTATCTATATATTATTTTCAAGACACTAAAAATTTGAGGATTCCACACAGAAAATAAAAATAAATTAAGATATAAAATGCTAGATGTAGAAGTCATCAATTTATCTGGAGATGCCTCAAGTACTTTTGGTTATCAATTATTGACTTCTTTGCAATTGTTTTAATTAAGGCTGCTGTTGTTGTTCCTAAGTGCTGTCAAGTCGGTTCCAACTCACAGCACCCTGCACAGGACTTCCGAGATGCTACTGCTGAGTTTGAACCACCGACCTTGCAGTTCAAACCAATCTTTCAGTTCAGTGTTTATCCTACAGTGCTTACAGCACCACACCAAGCTAGCTCATATAGTTAAATAAGTAGAAAAAGAAGTATTTGTCTGAGTATGAAATTATAAATTTATGTGTGTGTTTGTTTCTTTGATTTCTTAGTAATAGATTGTTTTTGTTGTGTGCCGTGGAGTTGGTTCCGACTCATAGCAACTCTGTACAGGATTTCTGAGGCTGTAAATTTTTACAGGAGCAGAAAGCCTCATCTTTCTTTTGCAGAACAACTGGTAATTTTGAACTGTTGATGTTGTGGTTTGTAGCCCGGTTCGTAACCACTACACTACCAGAGCTCCTTTTTTAGTAATAGGTAGATGGACAAAATTTAAAATACATATTTTGGTGTGAATGTCATGTACTTACTCTGTTGACATGGATGTTTTAGCCCTAAAGTAAAGACTCATTTAATTTCTTTGTTAAATTGATTTAGACTATTGGTGACCAGGAAGCAGTTGTTCGAACAGAGCATGGGAACACTGAATGGTTTAAAATTAAGAAAGTTGTGCGACAAGGTTGTATTCTTTCACCATACTTATTCAATCTGAGCAAATAATCCGATAAACTGGGTTCTATGAAGAAAAACTTGGCAACAGGATTGAAGGAAGACTCATTAACAACCTGCGATATACAGATGGTACAACCTTGCTTGCTGAAAGTGAAGAGGACTTGAAACATTTACTGAAGAATATCAAAGAACACAGCCTTTGGTATGGATTGCATCTCAATGCAAAGAAAATAAAAATTCTCACCACTGGACCAATAAACAACATTCTTATCAATAGAGAAAAGATTGAAGTTGTCAAGGACTTCATTCTTCTTGAATCAACTATCAAC
>NW_006408530.1:14942502-14950064 GCF_000296735.1 Chrysochloris asiatica
TATGGCAATAGTAGTGAGGTTGGCCTAGGATCGGACAGTGTTTTGTTCTGCTGTGCATAAGGTCACTATGAGTAGGTACCGACTCGATGGTACCTAACAACAACAACATTGGTGATTGCATATATATCAGAGTAGAACTTCCCTTCACAGGCTTTTAGATGGCTGTTTTTTGTTGTTGTTGTTTTGTTTTGGAGGTAGACTGCCAGGCTTTCTTCTCAGGTAACTCTGAATGAATTTAAACTTTTTTTTTTTTTTTTTTTAAGCTTTTATTGTAAACTGAATGAACATTTACAGGGAAGATTATCAGTTTTACATTCAACAAATCATATTTTGTATCATTGCAATGATTACAGTCCCCTCCATGCACCATCAGTTAACAGTATTTACCTCTCTGGTCTTTTGTTTGTTTGTTTTGTTTTTTGATGTACACACACCATATAGAAAATATATATTCATTTAAATGTCCAATTTTGCAAGCCAGTTCCTGGCCCACAGACCCACAGCCTTCCTCACTTTGCCATTGCCTCTGTCCCTGTGGCTGCTGTCACTGTTTTTCTCGTTAGGATCCCACACTCCTCTCATGTCTTCCCTCTTAATGGTACTAGAGTACTCTGTTCCTGAAATGGAAAGACTAGCTACTCCCCCTTTTTGAACTAAGAGGATACAGATGAGTAGAATTGCAGATATGAGGAAGTTAAGAGCATATCAGCAAAGCATATATTTTGACTGGAGAGTTTACAAGGAAGACTGGGTAAGTAGTTTGGAAATACAGGAAAGGTTTTATAGGCAAACTTTAAGAAGGGTCTGAGGTGTTTTCAGTAAATTTTGGAAATCAAGTGTTATTTTCTAGCCCACTGCTCTCAAGTTGTAAACTTTTAACCTTTTGGTTAGCATTTGAGCATATAGGACCAGGAAGTGTTTCGTTCTGCTGTGCATAAGGTCGCTATGAGTTGGTACTGACTCGATAGCACCTAACAACTGTTTACACCACCCAAGGATTCCTGGTACTATTTAATCAAGTCACATTTCTCTGTTTTTCTTAATTTATAAAATACAAAATTCTATCTATCTGATGATATTAGCAATCTGATGGTGCAGTTAGTCAGGTGTTAGATTGCTAATCAAAATGTCAGCAGTTTGAGCCCATCAGTCATTCCATGAGAGAAAGATGAAGCAGTCTACTTCTGAAAAGATTTACAGCCTCAGAAACCAGATGGAGCACTTCTACTGGGCCTATAGGGTTTCTATGAGTTGGAATCAACTTCTTAGAATTTGCCTATGACACCTTCCCGGTATTTCCAAACCTCTTACCTAGTCTTCCTTGTAAACTCTCTAGACAAACTAGATGCTTTACTGACATGCTCCTAACGTCCCTGTGTCTGCATTTGTATGCTCTTAGAGTAGACGGGCATTTTCTTTTCTCTGCTTTACATCCATCTTTGAAAACCCTACACATCCATCAAGCTTGAGCTTAAACATGTTCACTACTGTGAAGATTCTCTGATTAGTAAGACATGACATTTTCCTTCTCTATCTCACAGCACTCTATATGTTTGTTGTGGTATATCTCCCTCTTTGCTTTGTATTATTTGCTTTGATGTAATTTATCTCACCTACAAAATTGTAAGCTATATAAAGACTAACTGTCTTTATATAGGAGTGTTATTCATCTGTCTCCTATATGAAATTGTAAAGAATTGTGATTGCTCTGATATTTGACGTATTTGCCAATTAATAATTTAATCTGCCATAATATGACAGACACTAGTAAAAGACATGAGACACATAGTTCAGAAATAAGAGTCAGAATGGCAGCATTTTCTTATGCAAGTTCTCTGATCCCCAGTTTCAGGAGAACAATGTGAGCAGGACCAGGCGAAAGACGTACACGCAGTGCAGCACATGACAAAAAATTTCCCTTTCTTGTACTGAGTTTAGGGAATTTCTATCTTTTATACTGGACAGTATGCACATCTGCCATTTGTTCCCAAACCAAAAAACAAATAAAACTCACTACCATAGAGATGATTCTGACTCAGGTTTTGTGAGGTTGTAAATCTTTATGGACACAGAAAGTTTCATATTTCTCCCAAGGAGTAGCCAGTGGGTTTGAATTACTGACCTCACAGTTAGCAGTTCAGTACTTATCCTATAGCATCCTCTGCTCCTTAGGGAGACATTATATCTACCTTCCAAGACTATTAACAATAAAAATAGTTTTACAACAAAGGTATGCAGCACCTCTTCTCTCAAAGCACGCCAATATATGAGGAGCCCAAGGAGACCTGTGTGATCTAAGAATTCTTCATTCATTCAACAAGTATCTTACGAACACCTCAAATATGCCACAGTTTCAGACACCAGGAAATGGTAAAAAGGAAATCTTTCTAAAAATCTAGGTGGAAAAAAATGTGAAACAGATGGAACCTTTGGGATGTTGTATTACCAGTCCATTATGTTCTTCTTAATGTGGATATATATATAATATATATATTTTTAATTCTGATATATTTTATACTTTGTATTACATTTTCCTCTGGATTGATAACAGACCCATTGCCTTATATCTTACAGCTTCATATGCATTGCAGGGTAATAAAATGAGCAAATCATATTTTACTCTTTGCTTTCAACAAAACACTTCATTAGAAAATGCCATGCAGCTTAATCTACAGCTATCATTGTTAGCAAGTACAAATGTTGCTATACATTTCACTTTAAGTATCTATATTTGGACCTGGGATATGTGATAAATATGTAAAGAATATATTTCACTTTATATATGGAGAAAAAAAAAAGACCCTCGTTATTGAATGAACTAATGAGGGATGTCAATTTTCCTTATTTTAGTAGACAGCTGAACCTATTTACTATTACCATGATGACTGCTACTATTATTAATTTAAAAATCAAAGCTTAAAAAGAAATATTTTACAAAGAATTGTCAATTGTTTTTGCACTTTTTTGTTTTCAGCTCTGAATTAGGAGCATAAATTGTCCCAAATCAGATTTAAAAAAACCATTATAATACAAGTGATCAACAGAAACATTGAAAATATGTCATTTCCCTATAGATATCCTCCCTTTGTAATGGTGAGATGTTTAGTTCAGACTCTATCTATGTAATCTCACTTTATTTAATAGATTCAATTAGTACTGCCAATTGTTAAAGGGAGTGTGTTTGCATTTGAGGAAAATAATGTTTACCCAACAGAAGAATGACTTTATCAGGGTTTCAAATGATAAAGAGCAGTTCTTTTGTTCAGTATCTGCATAGACCATTCTCAGCTCTTAGAAAGTTTTGTAGAAAGTGCATTAATGTAATAGTTTTTACAGTCTGTATAGTATAAAATAGACTCAGATTAAGCTAGCAGACTTGTTATTTGACAGTTTATAAAATATTTTAGTATCTTTTTGGCAGTAGCAGTTTGAATGTTGGCAAATGTACACATCGCTTGCAGTTTCAAAACCTTGTAATGAGTATTTTCCACTGTAATAGCAGAGAGCTGAAATTTGGATAAACCACTTAGACTTGTGAACTCTGACATGCATGGTAACAATGTCTTTGTAAAAGAATTTTGTCAAGTATTGGAGCTCCTACTAATAGCACATCCATCTTTCTGCACACCATAAATCTTAAGAAAATTTCTATTACTCTGCAATTTGTCTGGCTTATGCTATTTATTAGCCATTTTATTCTGCTGCTTTAAGAAGTAATGTGATGTTCATTTTATTGCTGGTTCAATAAATTGTTAATTATAATGCAGTGATTGCTGCTGACGTGATTTAAAAGCCACATTAGCACTATAGCATTAAGTTTTAACTATTTTACCCTTCAATTCCCTGTTTATACAACAGTAAAAGGAAAATAGCCTTAGACTAATTTAAAAAATGAAGGTACTTATATCTATTGATCACATGACACATTAGAAACTCTTTTTTTTTTTTTTTTTTAATAAAGGTTACACTTCTGTCTAGAAAAAGAGGGGGGAATGGGTGAGCAAAGTAAAATGGAACACCTTAAGAAAATAGAATATGATTTTAAGACAGGTTGAATACAAGTGACGTTAACTATGTTACATCTATATATTTTAATAGTATGGTCTTTCTATAAAATATTAAATAGGAAGGCATGTAGGTCAAACTAATTTGGTAAATATTTTGCTTCTGGAATTAAAAAAAAAGTTGGTAAAAAATGCAATAGAAATGACTTTTGAAGAATATTTTCAATTTAAATGGTCGAGCAGACAACACTATGAGCATACCCTTTTGCTGTTTTTCAGGCTCAATTAATGTAGAACTTTCCTATCTTGCCTTATTGTAGTTGGTAAGAGCTGTCAAGTCAGTCCTGACTCATAGCAACCCTGTGTAAGGTTTAGGAGGAGCAGCTGGTGAGCTCGAACTGCTGAGCTTGTGGTTTAAACGACCTTTGCAGTCCAGTGAATTAACCCACAGCACCACATCATGTTGTATAACTTTGGTGGTGGTGGTGGTGGTGGGCCTTTGAGTCAATTCTGACCCACAGCCACCAGTGTAGTTTCTGAAGCTGTAAACCTAAGGGATGAGAAAGCTTCATCTTTCTCACACAGAATGGCTGGTGGACTTGAACCTTATTGGCAAGTTAATACAATCTGCCATAGTAAGACAGACGTTCTAACATGTAACCCAGTATGCTGCCAGGGTTCCTTTGTATAACTTTAGATACCTAAATTCCAATCTTCTAAACATGAAAATCTTGATACTCCTCATATCATACATGTGGGCAGTTAATTATGTATCACCAGCGCTGTAGGCTAAGCACTGGACCACAAAGTTTGTTTGAACTGCAAGGTCAGTAGTTCAAATCCACCAGCCGTTCCTTGGAAACCCTGTATAGTCAGTTCGGTATGAGTTGGACAACTCGAAGGCACTTAACAACAACAACAACTATGTAATTCAGATTGTAAATTTTATCTTTTCATTCAAAGTGTAAGCTCAGTGAAGTGCAGGATTGCTTTGTGCTTGTTTATCCCCCCTCAAAATTCTTCAAATAACACACATACCATATAAACTTCAAATAAATGTTAACTGGGTCCAGAACTTACTCCAATACTTTATCTGAAGGTTTGATTATCAGATGATCTATAATATATAATTTTTGTTACACTGGTAAATAAGGGGTGTTCTGATAAAGGTACTCATATATCAGTTTAAAATTTATTTTCTATGAATTTTGAGGTTCAGTTTCTAAAACCGGGGAAGGGTGAAGGAGGTATATGACTTGATTTATTACTGTCTCTACCTCTTCTGAGGCACAGTAAGAGTTTTTGGAAGCCAATTAATTGTTCTATTATGATTTATTTTATTTTATTTTTTTAAGTTTTTATTGTGAATTATGTGATAGTTTCATGGGAGAACACCAGCTTTATATTCATCCTATAGTATTTCATTTCATTGCAATGATTACAAACCCTTCCATGCATCATCAAACAACCAAAGGATACACCTGCAAGTTGGACCCCTACCATCAGCACACAGCCCATTTCCCTCCCTGAGTCCAGTGTCCCAAGCTGCTCCATCTTTCTATGTCATCGTCTCTGCCTCCATTTCTGGCATCATTGCTTCTCTGGGTAGGGTCCCACATTCTGCTCTTCTCATTTGATGGTCCCAGGTACCTCCGCTCCTGGACTGCAAAGTCAACCACTCCCCTTCTTTTGTTACAAAACATCTATGTTTACATTTCTGACCCTCACAGTCAGTCCTGATAGCAATTATTCACTATCGTACCACAAGAGTTCTATGCCCATCTCCTTTCATCAGCTTTGTCCCAACAGATTAGAAACCACTCACTGGAGATTCTACATTCACCCACCTCCTCTGGAACTAACTAGGCTCTCTCTGGAAAGCTTGTAAGCCACTCACTTCTTGCCTTTGTAGCCCCTCCATTTTGGGTTGTTGTTGTTGTTAAGTGCCATCGAGTCGGGTCCGACCCATAGCGACCCTGTACAGGGTTTCTGAGGGTGTTGTAAATCTTTACGGGAGTAGAAAGCCTCATCTTTCTCCCGCGGAGTGGCCATCCCTGTCAACCCTGTGTACCGAGGGGGTGGGAATGATCCTTGCTATAAAGATTAGTTCCTTCTTTTGAGTTACTACATCCATAAGTATACATCAAGTTCATCAAATTGTATCAGATTACTCTTTTTATCCTCTTCTTTCATCTTCTAGCCAAGTTCTGATCATCCAGCCATGGAAGTCAGGTCAAGTGGGTATTATCTTCAAGTATACATGTTCTTGTACATCTCCCCTCACTTCAGATGCTTCACTCTACACTCTAGTCCTCTGTGGCCATGTCACTGTATCTGGGCCCAGGAGTCTCCGGGCCTTGCCATACTGCTGGCCAACCAAGTGTCAACCCAGGTTCACAGAATTCTATTGAATGAGGTTGGACTTAGCTCACAACTTCATTTCTGTTTTTCTCCCACTTCCCCTTATCAGTGACCAACATGGTTTGTGTATTCCACTTGAGTCTTAGTGTTGGGAGTTTGCTCTGAGGGGACCTGACCACTTGCCTTGATGGCTCCCAGGTGAACAGCTTGTTTGCTCTTGTAGTCAATCAAACTGCCATTATATATTTTTTTATTTTTTTCTGCCGGTCTTTCTTTCATGAAGTATCTTCTGTTCTTCTAGCCACTCCAGGCTGGTCTATTTGTCCTTCCAAGTGGAAATTCTGGATGGGGTTCAGGATTCCAACTCTGATCTTATGCAATGAAAAGGCTCCAAGGGAAACCGCTTTCACTGGGCAAGTCATAGCCTCCTTTAAGATATTCCAATCAATTATAGGCTGAAGACAGACTTACAAGCTATCTAGTGTGATGTTTCTGGCTATTCCTTTCTCTCCCCCTCAAGTACATATTTTACAATGGTAAGCAAGGGAAACCAAGATTCAAAAGACAGCAAAGCTTATGATTTGGTTTTAATATTTGTGATATCTTTATTCAACAGATACATATATTGCCATGTGCTCAACATTGTATTAGGTGCTAGGAATAAATTGTAGATATCTCTGTAGAGCTTATCTTCTAGTAGAGGAAAGGTGGCAATGCAAGAAGATATAAAGATTCCTTTGATTTATTTTCCCTGTACTAAAGCACTGATCCCACCAATCGTCAGTTAGTTTGTCATACTGTGATAGCTTGTGAGTTGCTGCAATTCTGGAAGATATGCCATGGATATTTTAAATACCAGCAGGGTCTCCAACAGTGGAAAGGTTTCAGATGAGCTTCCAGACAAAGACAGATTAGGAAGAAGGAGAGATGAACTACTTCCAAATATTTAGTCACTGCAAACCTTATGAATAGAAGAGAAACACTGTCAGATATTTTGTTGCTATTAGGTGCCATTGAGTCAGTACCGACTGAAAGTGGCCTTATGCACAACAGAATGAAACACTGCCCAATCCTGGGCCAATCTTATAATTGTTGCCATGCTTGAGATCATTGATTCTGCCATTTTGCCAATCCATCTCCCGGGGCTCTTCCTTTCTTTCTCTGACCCTCCACTTTACCAAACATGATATCTTTCTC
>NW_006408530.1:14956614-14957777 GCF_000296735.1 Chrysochloris asiatica
GGATAGAAATAGAAATACCTTATGATCCAGTAATTCCTCTACTTGGTACATACCCACAAGAAATACGAGCCATAACACATATATGCACACCAATGTTCATAACAGCACTATTTACAATAGCAAAAATTTGGAGACAGCCCAAGTGCCCATCAGTAGAAGAATGGATAAACAAACTGCGGTACATACACACAATGGAATATTATGCTACCTTGAAGAATAACAAGGAAGCTGCAAGCCACCGCATAACTAGGATGAACATTGAAGACATCATGTTGAGTGAAATTATTCAGTCACAAAAGGAGAAATAATGCATAGGACCACTACTGTAAAAGACTAAGAAAAAGAACCCATACTAAAATGGGAGGGGGTGTCTTTGCTGGTTACTGAGATGTGGGGGGTGGGATAAGGGGAGGGAGGGAGGGGAAGGTGGATCACAAGGTATGGAATAGACACAGGATAGTATGGGTGCTAGGGAGGTGGGCAATACACAAGAAGGGGAGGGCATGGATGAATAATGCGGACGGGGAAATAATTAGGAAGGTTTACATTGGCTATATGGGACACAGGTAAATAATGATGTATGCACAACCTTAGAACAACAGGGCTCTGAGATACAGGGATTGAGACATGGTTGGAATGGGGAAAGGGGGGAAAATAATGTTAAGATGCGTGGCTGTCTTTTGAATCTTGGTTTCCCTGGCATACCATTATTAAACAGACACTTGAGAGGGACAGAAAGGAATAGCTAGAAATATCACCTTAGAAAGCTTGTAAGTCCATCTTCTGCCTATAACTGATTGGAATACCTAAAATGGGACTACAATGTGCCCAGTGAAGGAGGCTTCCTGTGGAGTCTCTGCATCACATAAGACCATAGGTGGAATCCTATACCACATCCAGAATCTTCTGAGGTGGGAAATTTCTACTTGTAAGGACAAGCAGTCCAGTTTGGAGCAGCTAGAAGAACAGAAGATACTTCTTGAAAGGAAGACCAACAGGAAAAATACAAAAAAATAACGGCAGTCTGACTGATTACTAAAAGAACAAGCAAGCTGCTCACCCAGGAGACATCAAGGCAAGTGGTCAGGTCCACTCAGGGCAAACACCCTTCCAAGACTAAGACTCAATGGGAATACAAGCTCTGATTGGTGACCACGTTCATC
>NW_006408530.1:14959437-15004833 GCF_000296735.1 Chrysochloris asiatica
CCTCCATGTCATCATCTCTGTCTCCATCTCAGGCATCCCCGGTTTTCTGGGTGGGGTCCCGTTCTCTACTCTTATCCGTTTACTGTATCAGGATTATTTGAGATTTTAAGCCTTTTGGCCCCTCCCTTAAAGTGACTCTGGAATTATGAGAGGATTTAGGAATTTGTATTTTCTTAACTCTATGGAAAATACAGTGATCTAGTTCACCTCTCTCATCTTACTGCCAGAAAAACTAGGTCCAGATTAATTCCTTTTGTTCCCTATGTGTCAAGTCCTTTCCCACTTGCTGGTGTTGGTGCTTGCTAATCTCCCTGTCTATTCTTCTTTCAATTTATCCCATAACTTTATTATCTCCATTACAGGTCAACAGAAATGTTACCTCCTCAGAGATGCTTCATCAGACGTGTTCCCTTCCATCTAATATGCTTAAACATTCATCCAAATCTACAATTATCCTTTTGAATTATTTGTCTGTCTTTTTCTTCTACAATTATGTAAATTTGACAAATAAAGTAGGGTATTTGTTTACATTTGACAATTGGGAATGACAACATTCCCAACATCTATAACGTTTTGCTATTGTTTTTGGTATGTGCCATTGAAGTTATTTCTGACTCTATAGGGCAGAGTAGAACTCTCATGTAGGGTTTCCTAGGTTGTGGTTGCACAGTAGTTAGGAACTTAGTTCAAAGCCACCAGTAACTCTGGGAGGAGAAGATGTGGCAGACTACTGAATTGAAACTCACAGCCTTGGAAACCCTATGAGGCAGTTCTACTCTGTCCTTAGGGTTGCTCTTCTTCAGAATCAGCTCCATAGTGAGTTTGTTTTTAATCTAAAGGAGAACAGATCAGCAGATCTTTTCTCTTGTGGAGCTGTTGGTGAGTTCTAGTCATTGACCTTTAGGTTATCATCTAAGCACTTAAATGCTGTAACATCAGGGATCCTAAATACCTTGCATTTTGATGTTATTAAGAACCACTGAGTAAATTCTGACTCATAGTGACCCTGTATATAGGATTTCAAAAAAGTGGCTGGTGGATTTGAACTATCAACCTTGCAGTTAGCAGTTCAGTGCCACACCCAGACTCCAATACCTAGAATATTGCCTGGAAATAACAGATGAGTGAATATATTTGTTAAATGAATAAATGAATGTTTTGCTTAATATCTGTTAGATTGTGGTTGAGATAAATTTGTAGACTTGATTTCCTCACCAACCATGTTATTATGCCTTTCTTTTGCAACATATTATAGTTTTTGTTTTGTTTTGATTTTTTACAATTGAATGACTTTTTTTTAAAGTTATCTAATCCAAAATGCTTAATTTTTAGTTGAGAAAATTATGCCCCAGGGTACATAGTTTAAATGTCTTGCCTAAGAACATGTGCAGTTAGTGGCTTAATTAGAAAAATGAACTCAGATATTTTATCTGTTGATCCAGTGACCAGTCTTTACTATATAATTTAGCATGCTTTTAAATTAAAGAAAAAAAAAGTTATCTGGACCTGAATTATTCAAATTATTCAGATGACTTCCTCCAATTTCTTTTAAGTTTTGATTGTAAGAAAATGGCTTTTGCACAGAGAGAATATACCTAGTAGCAGTCTCTGATGAAGTGTTTCTGTGTATGTATAACTAGTGAAAGAAAATAAGTCATCCATTAACTGTTTTTTTAACTTTAAACACATCAATTTTCATGATGGTACACGAGGGACATGCAGATGTATAAAACTATGAATGTTCATTTTTATCTCTTTCTTTAAGAGGAACTCCTCAAAATATATGTGAATTGAGGACAGCGTGATGTTCTTTGCTCAACTGCATTGCTTTTTATAAAGAATCAGACTTTTTGGAGATTCTGAAAAATTCTGTATAGCATCGGTATAGATGTCATCTTAAAATTTCTTATTTTCATAAACCATTCTGTGGAAGCAGTTACTTATCTGATAGCCTGAATCTCTTTATTGAGTTAAAAAGCCTCTTTTTAGATCATTTTTCTTAGCTGTATCTTTAATATAAATTTTAATTTCATTTATGCTTATCAACTTCTTCTCAGACTTTTCTGTTTACGATAGAAAGATTGATCAGGCTACAATATTTCCAATTTATAGTCTGTGTAGCATTGGGAACTGAAGACAAGAAAAGCAGTGGAAGAAGTAATAGAACTTTTTCTCCATCTCTTGCTTACCAACAAAGTCTGAGTTTTAGAATCTGTTTATGTATTTAGATCCAGCTTATCCAGGTTTGGGGCTATAGGGTAAGCACTGGATCTCAAGATCACTTTGAACAGCAAGGTTGGTGGTTCAAACTCACCAGCCACTTGTTGGAAACCCTATACAGGGTTGAGTCGGAAGTGACTTGATGGCACTTAACAACAACCTTATAGTCCCAGATCATGTAGTTGTCACAACATCAAAAGAGGTTTCCATAGGTAGCATGTGTTAAAGATTATATAGACGCTTAATTCCAAAAGATGACTATAGGACACAATGCAGGAAAACAAAAACACTACAAAATTCTTTCCTTTACTATATTTCTTTGAATTAATATAAGGTATTTTGACTTATAATAACACAAAAAATTTAAACGTCTAACGGTAAACTTAGCCTATTTTAGGGAAATTTACCCTAGCCATAGGTCAAACCCATTGTTACGAGTAAGAACCAACTCAATGATACTTAAAACAACCTATAGAGGTACATCTCATAATTATTTACCCATAGTATGTACTGGTGTGAATAAAGGAAGACTATAGAAGAATTGATGCATTTGAGTTATAGTGTTGGAGAAGAATATTGAAAGTGCCATGGGCTGCCAAAAGAACCAACAGATCTATGTTGGAAGAAGTGCAGCCAGAGTGCTCCTTGGAGGCCAGATGACCAAATTTCATCTCTCATACTTTGGATATATTGTCAGGAGGGACCAGTCGCTGGAGAAGGATATCATGTTTGGTAAAGTGGAGCGTCGGAGCAAAAGAGGAAGACCCTCAGCAAGATGGATTGGCAAGGGCAACATCAATGGGCTTAAGCATAGCAACAATAGTGAGATTGGCCCAGGATCGGGCACTGTTTCATTCTGTTGTGCATAGGGTCATTGTGAGACAACACTGACTCGATGGCACCTAACAACAGTGTCCTGGTGTAGGCCAAGTACTTGTCATTTTTTGTTGTTGTTGCTTTCAGAATTATTTTGTCTTCTCTAAAAATTGGTTATGTCAGTTTTACCAGAAAAATTGCCATCTTGAAAGCATGCACTGTGCATATATTTTTATATTTACATTGGTGTTTTTAAGTGTCTTTGAGTAGGTTCTGTCTCATAGTGATCCTGTGTAGGGTTTCCCAGGAGTGGTTGGTGGAGCTGAACTGCTGACTTTGCAGTCCAAACTGACTTTGTGGACCAGTGCTTATCCTCTAGTGCCACACCAGGACTCAACTGTTACATTAGAAGTGTTATTTTCCTAGAAAGGTAATCTGACCTCCTAATTTTAGTTATCTTTATAATTGCTATACATTGGAGTCCTGGGTGGCACTGCAGAATAATGCACTGGACTGACATACTAACAATTTTACAACTACCCAGCTCTGTTTTTCACCTATAACCTATGATAATCTGGCAAGAGCATTCCCAGCCATCTGTTCACCTGCCATTTGGATTGCACAAGGAAATTACAGAAATCATAGGGAGGCTTATCATTTATTCACTTTTATGACATCATCACTGGATTTCTTACAGCATCTCAACTCTGTAACTTTGATTAGTAATTCTGCCTTCTTGAGATCTGTTCCTCTATCTCTACTCTCATAAATAGCACTAACATTCTTCCAATTGCTAAATATTTGACTATAGTAGGTACTTTTCTCCATTTCCACTTCCATAATCTTTTATTTAATATCATAAACCCTTACCTGTTATTTAGCCCCAATTTATATATTGCCCTCGAATTTATAATATGTCATCCTTATAGTATCTGGTGTGGCATTGCCTGTGAATGCACTGGACTGCAAGTTCAGTTTGAACTGAAAGGTTGGCTGTTTAAGCTCACCAGCCACTCCTTGGAAACTATACAGGGTTTAGCTTCTTATAGGAGGCAGAACTGACTCAACAGCACTTAATGCCAACAACAACAATCTATATAGTAAGGAGAATAATGTTTTAAGATCATAAATCAAGTTATGTTAATATTATGCTATGTACAAAAATGAACTCCTGATTTAATTGTTCACATGATCCTGACCCATCCTCCTACCTCTATTACGACACTCCAACAACCCTTTCCTCTCTTAAGTTATGCAAACACATTGAGATCTTGGCCAGTTAAGTGCCCTTGTTACTTGCTATTAAGTGTCATCTAGTGGGTTGTAACTCATAAAAACACTGTACTGAGTTTCCAAGAATTGGCTGGTAGGTTTGAACCACTGACCTTGTGATTAGCAATCCAGTGGTTATCCTAGAGCACCACTCCAGGACTCCACTATGGGCTTTAGAAAATGATTTCCCTGTACTGAACACATTTTCCCCTTGACTCTTTTTAAATATAGCTTTTCAATCTTTAAGATGGTTTTGATTAATGTGTATAGAATGGATTATAAAGTGGGGAAATTGTAGGAGGATAAATGATAGGCTTCGTTGTTGTTATTAAGGGTAGTTTTAGCAGATATTAAAATTAACTGGAAATATTGATATTACATTCTAAAACTAAGGATAGCACTTGTTAATATTTAAACGACTGAGGAAAAGAGACCAAAAGGTATAAGGGATGATACTTAAATTTTTGTTTGGAGTAAGTGATTTTATTCACTGAGAACAGAAATCCTGAGGAAAAGATTGGAACATGCTAGGGAAAGGGACAGCTTAGAAAGAATTGATGTTGATATATCAAATGTGGGAAGTGAGGGGAATGGAGATTCAAGGATATCTCCCATTTTTGGCTTCAATAAGATGCCATGTGGTTAAGAAAATATTGAGTTAAGGGACACTGTAGGAGGAACAGATTTAAAAGTAAATGATAAATAAGCCAGCTAGGGAGGCCTGAAACTAAGGAAAGAGATTAGAGTTAGAGCTCTATATTTGAGAGTTGTCAGTTTACAGATTATAACTGAAGTCAACGAAATAGACAAAATAGTGTAGAGTCTAAAGAAATTTAGGACAATATCTGAAAAGCAGTATTTTAGGGTTGAATAAAGAAAGAACTGTGGCATAAGCAATTTGTTGCCCATTGCTATAAAGGGTGGCAGTTTGAACCACAAGAGAGAAAAAAGTCAACAAAATCAAGTCTTGGTGATCTGCTTCTATAAGATTACAGCCAAGAATGTTATGTAACAGCTCTGCCCTGAATTAGCCTAGAAAACAGCAGGTTTGGTTTGGGGCTTTAGAGGACGAAGTAGTACAGAAAACCTAAAATTATTAACTCATGAAATACAAAATACTCCCCCAAGTTTTGAATATTATCCAGGGAAAATCCAAAGAAAAAGAGTTTTGAGAATTATATTGAATATTTCCCTGAAGCAATTTCACCTGTTTCTCCTTGAATGTCCCTTATTTCAATATTTTCTCATATAAAGAACTCTTATTTGCAATTTCTGTTATCAACTTCTAGACTCTCTTCCTGATTGATCTGATTTGCACTGTCGCATTAAATTTCCAAAAGGATCATTTCAATTATGTCATGAAATCTACCTATTTTATCATCATTAATATATGAGTTCTGAAATTCTGCATTTGCCTTCTTCAGCTCACCATAGTTTCCTTCTTCTCTGTAATTCTAAAATTATTAAAATAAGTTTTTTCTGATTCATCATCTCATTCACTATAGTTCATCAGTTTGTTATTGAGTACCTTCCATTCTGAGCTATGACACTACCTGACAGAAATTGTCCTTGGGTTCTGTTAATATATTTCCTAATGAATGATAGTCAAAGAGTAAGGTCTTTAGAAAATCTCATTGACTTTTCTTCTTAAAACACTCATCACTTTATTGTGCTCTTCTATGACTGGAATCCACCATTCATCTGTATTGTCATATTCTGGTAGCTTGTGTGTTGCACTGATGCTGGAAGCGATGGCACCATTATTTTAAATGTTGGACAGGTTTTGCAAGAGCTTCCAGATTAAGACACTGACGAGCAAGGAGAGGCAGACCACATTTCTGAATGGTTAGTCACTGAAAAGCTTATGAATAGTAGCAGACCATTCTCAGAAATACTCCCCAAAACTGAGACACTGAGGTTGAAAGGCACTCCAAATATGACTGGGGAAAACTGTCTCCTCAAAGTAGAGATGACTGAAATGACATGACTGGAGCAATGCTTTTAGGACTTTCATTTGCTAATATGGCTGAACTGAAAATGGGAAGAAACAGCCTCAAACATTCATTAGTAATCAGGACACAGAATATATTATTATGAAGCTAGGAAAACTGGAATCATCAAAAATGAAATGGAATGCAAAAAGTTCAGTCTTCTAGTCATTCGTGAGCTGTAATGAACTGGCATCAGCCATTTTGAATCAGACAATTATATGGTTTACTGTGCCTGAGAGAAATGGCATTATATTCAAATATAAAAAGAGCATTCCAAGATCTATATTGAACTATAATTCTGTTGATTATAGGATAATGTCTATGCACCAACAAAGAAAACAAGTTAATATCACTATTGTTCAAATTTACATGCCAAACACTAAATTCAGGGATGATGAAAATGAAGAATTCTACCAAATTCTTCATTCCAAAATTGATCAAACATGCAATTAAGATGCATAGATAATTCCTGGTGATTGAAATAGGAATGTCAGAAACAAAATGAAACAAAGAGGAAGGGTCAGTAGGAAAAGATGTCTTTCATAATGCAAATGATAATAGAGATCGCATGATAGAATTTTGTAAGACCAATGACTTCTTCTCTGCTAATCATAATACTCAGAAGTAGTTCATCACTCCTTCTTCCTACTCTGTCATCATCTGGAAGCTCATCTAAAACCTGTCCACCATGGGTGACCCTGCTGGTATTTAAAATACCTGTGATAAAGCTTCCAGAATCATAGCAACTCACAAACCACCACAGTACGACAAACTGACAGATGAGTTGTGAAAATGGTTGATGTTCAACCATTTCAAGAGGTTGATGTTCAACCATTTCAAGAGGTTGATCAAGATCCAATGATACTGAAGGAAGAAGTCCAAGGTACATTGAAGGAATTGGAAAAGAACATGGCACCAGGAATTGATGGAATAAAAATTGAAATCTTTCAAGAAAGTGAGGCAGCAGAGGAGGCGCTCACTCATCTCTGCCAAGAAATTTGGAAGACAACTATCTAGCTGCTAATTGGAAGAGACTGTATTTGTGGCCATTCCAAATAGAGGTGACCCAACAGAATGCAGAAATCATTGGACAATATATTTCATGTCCAATGTGAGTAAAGTTTTACTAAAGGTAAAACAGAAACAGCTACAAGCATACATTAACAAGGAACTTCCAGGGGTTCAAGCCAGATTCAGAAGAGGCCGTGGAATAAAGTATATCATTGCTGATGTTCAATGGATCTTTGCTGAAAGTAGAGAATACCAGAAAGATGTTTACCTGTGCTTTCTTGACTACAGAAAGGCTTTCGATTGTGGGGATCATGACAAACTATGGAAAATATTGCAAAGTCTGAGTATTCCAGAACACTTCATTGTACTCATGCGGAATCTGTACACAGACCAAGAAGCGGTTGTATAAACAGAATACGGGAACACTGAATGGTTTAAAATTTAAGTAAGGTGTGTGACAGGGTTGTATTTTTTCACCATATTTATCCAACCTATATACTGAGTGAATAATCCAAGTAGCTGGATTATCTGAAGAAAAACATGGCATCAGGATTGGAGGAAGACTTATTAACAGCCTGCGATATGCAGATGATACAACCTTGCTTGCTGAAAGTGAAGAGGACTTAAAACATTTACTGATGAAGATCAAAGAGTACAGCCTTTAATATGGCTTGCTTCTCAATGTAGAGAAAACAATAATCTTCACCACTGGATCAATAAACAGTATTCTTATCAACGGAGAAAAGATGGAAGTTGTCAAGGACTTCATTCTTCTTGGATCAACTATCAACACTCATGGAAGCAGCAGTAAGGAAATCAAAGGATGTATTGCATTAGGCAAATCTGCTGAACAAGACCCTTTTAAAGTGTTAAAGAGCAAAGATGTCAGTTTGAGGACTAAGGTACACCTGACCCAAGCCATGGTATTTTCAATAACCACATATGCATGCAAAAGCTGCACAGTGAATAATGAAGACCATAAAAGAATTGATGCTTTTGAGTTGTGGTGTTGGAGGAGAATATTGAAAGTGCCATGGGCTGCCAAATGAACCAACAGATCTGTGTTGGAAGAAGTACAGCCAGAGTGCTCTTTGGAGGTCAGGTTGGCCAAACTTCATCTCTCATACTTTGGACATACTGTCAGGAGGGACCAGTCACTGGAGAAGGATGTCATGTTTGGTAAGGTGGAGGAGGGTCAGAGAAAAAGAGGAAGACCCCCAGTGATATGGATTGGCAAAGTGGCAGCATCAATGGGCTCAAGAGTGATAACAATTGTTTGGTTGGCCCAGGACCAGACAGTGTTACATTCTGTTGTGCATTGGGTCACTATGAGTCAGTACTGACTCGATGACAGCTAACAACAACAACAATGACATCTTCATCACTAATACTTTTTAAGGCAAAATTATAGGGACTATACACATGAAGCTCACCAGATGAATACACAGGAGTAAAATTGACTGCATCTGTAGAAAGAGATGATGGAAAAGCTCAATATTGGCAATGGAGGAACAGACCATCAATTGTTCATATGTAAGTTCACGCTGAAGCTGAAGAAAATTAAAAGAATTCTACAAGAGTCAAAATATAACCTTTAAAATATCTCATCTGATTTTAGAGACCATTTCAAGGACAAATTTCATAAATTCGACATGAAAACCAAACACAAGGACACCATACAGGAAGAAACCAAAAGATCATTAAAAAGACAGGAAAGAAAGAAAAGACTTGCCTTTAAGTGGAGAGAAGTTAAAATGACTGGAAAAATGATAAAGTAACAGAATTGAACATAATAGTTCAAAAAGCAGCTCAAAAAGACAATGTAAATAAAGTGTTATAATGAAAGGTTTAAACACTTGGAGTTAGAAAACTGAAAAGTAAGGACACATTCAGCATTTGAAAGAACTGAAGACAAAATTCAGTGTTTGTATTACTGAAGGATTCTATACACAGATTACTGAATGAGGCAGAAAGCATCACAATAAGAAGGGAGAAATACACAGAGTCACTGTATTAATAAGAATTGTTTGATGCTCAACTATTTCAACAAGTAGCATTTTATCAAGGACTGATGGTACTGTAGGCAGAATTCTAAGTAGCACTGAATGCACTGGTGAAAACAGGCTCTAGGAATTGACAGAATACAAATTGAAATCTTACAACAAATTGATGCAGCACTCATCTTTGCCAACAAATTTTGAAGGCACTACCTGGCCAAGTGATTCAAAGAGGTCCATATTTGTGCCCATTCCAATGTCGTAAAGAAGTCATTGGACAATATCATTAATAGCACATGTAAGTAAAATTTTGCTAAAGATAATTCAAAAATGGCTGCTACAGTACATTGATGGGAAATTGTCAGATGTTCAAAGTGAATTCAGAAGAGGACATGGAATGAGGGATATCATTGCTGATGTCATATGGATCTTGGTTGAAAGCAGAGAATACCAGAAAGATGTTTGCCTATGCTTTATTGACACAAAGGCTTTCGATTGTGTGGACCTTGACAAGCTATAGACAACACTGTGGAGAATCAGTAGTATTCCAGAACACTTAATTGTGCTCATGAGGAACCTGTACTTAGACTAAGAGGCAGTACCTCGAATAAAATAAGAAGAAATCAAATGACTTAAAATTAGGAAAGGTGTGTGCCAGGGTTGCATTCTTTCACCATATTTATTCAATCTGTATGCTGAACAAATAATTCAAGAAGCTGGTTTATATGAAAAATGTGGCATCAGGATTAGATGAAGATTTGTTAACAATCTAAAATATGCAGATGATACAACCTTACTTGCTGAAAGCAAAGAAGACTTAAAATACTTACTGATGAAGATCAAAGACTGCAGCTTTTGGTATGGGTTGCATCTCAATGTAAAGAAAACAAAAATTCTCACTACAGGACCAATAAATAACATCATGATAAATGGAGAAATGATTGAAGTTGTCAAAGAATTCATTTTCCTCTGACCTACCATCAACATTTATGGAAGCAGCAGTAAAAAAATCCAATGACATATTGCACTTTGCAAATCTGCTTGCCAAAGGGTCTTTAAACAGTTGAAGAGCAAAGATGTCATTTTTAGAACTAAGGTGCACCTGACCCAACATGTGAAAGTTGGACAATCAATAAAGAAGACTATAAAAGAATTGAGGTTTTGGAGTTTTGTACAACAATATTAAAAGTACCATGGTCCGCCAAAATGACAAACAGAATTGTGTTGGAGAAAGTACAACCAGGATGGTCTGACTTTGTCTTTCATACTTAAGGCATATTATCAGGAGGGATCTGTATCTGGAGAAGGACATCATGCTTGGGTCAGCAAAGAGGAAGGTTCACAATGAGATGGATTGACATAGTGGCTTCTGCAATGGGCTCAAATATAGCAATGATTGTGAAGTTGGTGTCATGTTTCATTCTGTTTTGTATAAGGTTACTAGGAATCAGTACCAACTCGATGGCACCAAACAACAACAATAATCTGAGTCAATTCTGACTCATGGCAACCCTGGATTGGGTTTCTGAGGCTGCAAATATTTCTGGGAGCAGAAAGCCTCATCGTTCTCCCATGGAGCCATGGTATTTCCATTTGCCTCATATGGCTGAGATGTGTTCAAACCTCCAACCATGTTGTCGACAGTCCAGTGTTTATTTGTAAAGAGACACTGTGCTACCTTTGAAGGTATAAGAGTTCAGTGGGAAGAAACTCCTCCTGGCTTTAGAAAGGATGAGACACAAAACTTCCTATGTGTGCTACAACCCAATCTAGTCTCTAATACTTGGAATAAAGCACTTACCACAAAGTAGGTTATTTTATGGTAAATAATTAGTCATATATCTATCCTACAAGATATTTATATTCCTCCTTCTTTTGTTCTCTTTATTATCTATTATGAGACATGGAATACAAAGAAATAATTCAAGTATTTTGTGAGATTGTGTATTAGTTACCTTGAGCTACAATAACAGACATATTACAAGTGATTGACTTTAACAAATATAACTATATTTTCTCACAGTCTTTGAGTATAGAAGTCTGAATTCAGGGTGCTGACCCTGTGTCCGCTTTGGGGAAAGGTCCTTGTCTCTTTTCAGCATCTATTCTTAGGTTCCTTAGCAATCATGTCACTTAATAATCATGTATCTCCCCCTCTGTGCTTGCTTGCTTAATTTCCTTTTTTTATATCTTAAAAATGATTAATTTAAGGTACATCTTACACTCCTGGGTGGCTCTGTGGGTTAATGCACTGGGCTGCAAGGTTGGCAGTTCAAGTTCACCAGCCGCTCCTCGAGTCTGAACCAACTAGACGGCATTTAACAACAGCAACAACTACACTCATATAGCCTTTTTTGCTGAAAAGGGAAAACACAAGGAAAAACTTTTGAAGAGGTTCAGATCTGCTGAATATTATTGTTCAACTGTAATAAATGAACTCTTCTAAAGTTGAGAGAAAAATGACATTAGCTCAAGAATATATAAAATATAATTCCAGTCTTGGTAAGTGGCAACTAATCAAAAGTGGTATGCCAGAGCCAGATTATGGAACAGACCATCAATTGCTCATATGTAAATTCAGACTAAAGCTGAAGAAAATGAAAACAAGTCCACTAGATCCAAAATACGACCTTGAATATATCCCGTCTGGATATAGAGATCATCTGAAGAACAGATTTGATACATTAAACATTGAAGACCAAAGACCAGAAGAGTTGTGGGATGACATCAAGAACATCACACATGAAGAAAGCAAAAAGTCATTAAGAAGACAAGAAAGAAAGAAAAGATCAAAATGGATGTCAGAAGAGGTGCTGAAATTTGCTCCCCAGCAGAGAGATGCTAAAGCAAATGGAAGAAATGAGGAGGTACAAGAGCTGAACAGAAAATTTCAAAGGTCAGCTTGAGAAGACAAAATCAAATTTCACAAAGTAATGTGCAAAGATCTGGAGTTAGAAAACTTAAAGGGAAGAAAATGCTCAGCATTTCTCAAGCTGGGGGAACTGAAGAAAAAATTCAAGCCCCGATTTTTGTTATTGAAGAATTCTCTGGGCAAATTATTGAATGATGCAGAAAGCATGAAAAGATGATGGAAGGAATACACAAAGTCACTCTACCAAAAGGAAATGGTTGATGTTCAACCAAGAAACTCAAATACATGGAAACTGAAATTGGGTAGTAGAAATAATTAAACATGAACTCACAAAATTCCTAGAAACAAATGAGAAAGAGATCACAGCACACCAACATCTTTGGGAAATGGCGAAAGCGGCATTGGGAAGACAATTCCTTGTGATAAATGCACACATCCAAAATGAAGAAAAAAAAATAAAATTGACATATTAACACAGCATCTACAACAAT
Source organism: Chrysochloris asiatica (assembly GCF_000296735.1). Classification (NCBI taxonomy): domain Eukaryota; kingdom Metazoa; phylum Chordata; class Mammalia; order Afrosoricida; family Chrysochloridae; genus Chrysochloris; species Chrysochloris asiatica. Next base: position 14,972,108 of record NW_006408530.1, read on the forward strand.
TAGAAACAGACCATCAGAGGGAAACTACAGCCACCAAAAGAAAAGTTATAATAAAGATTAGAGCAGAAACAAATGACAAAAAGAAAACAGAAAAACTATAGAAACAATCAACAGGAAAAGAAGCTGGCTCTTTGAAAAGATTAACAAAATTGTCAGACCATTGGCAAACCTAATAAAAGAAAAGAGATAGAAGACACTAATAACATGCATTACAAACCACATGGGTGATGCCACTATGGAATCAAAGGAAATCTAAAGGATAATAACAGAATACTACGAAAAATTGTACTCCAAAAAATTTGAAAACTTAGAACAGATGGATACATTTTTAGAAAAACATGACCTACCTAAACTTACATAGAGTGAAGTAGAAAACCTCAAAAGACCCATAACAAAAGAAGAAATTAATCAGGTCATCAAAATACTCCCAAACAAAAGTCTAGGCCTAGATGGCTTCACTGGTTCAACATTAAAAAAAAAAAAAAAAAGATCAATGTAATCTACCATATAAATAAGAAAAAAAGAAAAGAACTACATGATCATATCAATTGATGCAGAAAAATCATTAGACAAAATCCAACATCAGTTCCTGATAAAAGCACTCAACCAAGTAGGGATTGAAAGGAAATTCCTCAACATAATTAAAAGCCTATATACAAAACGAACAGCCTACATTACTCTCAATGGAGAGAAACTGAAAGCCCATCAATTGAAGAATGGATAAACAAACTATGGTACATACACACAATGGAATATTATGCTATTCTGAAGAATAACAAGGAAGCTGCAAGTCACCGTAACATGGATAAACCTTAAGGACATTATGTTAAGTGACATTAGTCAGTCACAAAAGGATAAATACTGCATAAGACCACTATTGTAAAAGACTAAGAAAAAGAACCCATACTAAAGGTGGGGGGGGGGTGTCTTTGCTGGTTACCAGGACATGGGGGGTGAGGTGATGGGGAGGGAGAGGAAGGTGGACCACGGGGTAGGGAATAGACACAGGAAAGATTGGGTGCTAGGGAGTGGGCAATAAGCAAGAAGAGGGAAGGGAATGAAGAACAAAGCTGATGGGAAAACAATTAAGCAGGTTTGCATGGGCTAAGTGGGAAAGAGGTAAATAATGATGTATGCACAGCCTTGGAACAGGGCTTTAGGATACAGGGATTGAGACATGGCTGGAATGGGCAAAATGGGAAAATAATGTTAAGATGCTTGGCTTTCTGTTGAATCTTGGTTTCTGTGGTATATAAAATAGGCACTTTAGGGGGACAGAAAGGAATAGCCAGAAATATCACCATAGAAAGCTTGTAAGTCCATCTTCTGCTTATAGCTAATTGGAATACCTAAAATGGACCTACTATGTATCCAGTGAAGGAGGCTTCCTGTGGAGCATCTGCATTATATAAGACCATAGTTGGAATCCTGAGCCCGATGTAGAATCTTTTCAGATGGGAAATTTCCACTTGAAAGGACAAGCAGACAAGCCTGGAGCGACTATAAGAACAGAAGATACTTCTTGAAAGAAAGACCAACAGGAAAAATACAAAAAAAATAATGGCAGTCTGACTGATTACTACAAGAACAAGCAAGTTGCTCGCCCAGGAGACTTTAAGGCAAGTGGTCGGGTCCCTTCAGAGCAAACCTCCTTCTAAGACTAACACTCAATGGGAATACATGCTCTGATTGGTGACCACATTCATCACCGATAAGGGGAAGTGAGGGAAAACCAGAAATGAAGCTGCAAGCTAAGACCTACAACATTCAATAGACTCCTGTGAACCTGGGTGGAGACTGGGTTGGCCAGCAGTATGGCAAGACCTGGGAACTCTTGGGTCCAGAGCCAGTGACATAGCCACAGAGGACTAGAGTGGAGAGTGAACCATCTAGCTGATAAGAATAGACGTCATATGCATAAGGATACCCACACTTGCAGATTGTTGTTGTTGTTGTTAAGTGCCTTCGAGTCGGTTCCGACCCATAGCGACCCTGTACAGGGTTTCCAAGGGTGTAAATCCTTACGGGAATAGAAAGCCTCATCTTTCTCCCGCGGAGTGGCTGGTAGTTTTGAACCGCTGACCTTAAGGTTCGCAGCCCGATTCGTAACCACTACACACTTGCAGATAATACCCACTTAATCTGGCTTCAATGACTGGATGATCAGAGCTCAACCAGAAGAAGAAAGAAGAGGAAAAAAGAGTAATCTGATACAATTTGATGAACTTGACCTACACTTATGGATGAAGTAGCTCAAAAGAGGGAACAAATCTTTACAGGGAGGATCATTCCCACCCTGTCCATACACAGAGTAGACAAGTGTGGGCAACTTGGATTTTGACTACTCAAAATGGAGTGGCTACAAAGGCAATAAGTGACTGGTTTACAAACTTTCAAGAGGAAGCCTAGATCCAGAGGGTGTGGAGGAAGGTAGAATCTCCACTGAGTAGTATCCAATCTGTCTGGGCGGGGCTGATGAAAGGAGATGTAGATAGGTCTCTTGTGTACAATAGTGAATAATTATTATCAGGACTGACTGTGAGGGTTGGAAATGTAAAGGTAGATGTTTTGTAGTAAAATAGGGGGTGTGATTGATTTTGTAGTCCAGGAGCTGAGGTCCCTGGGACCATCAAGGGAGAAGAGCAGAGTGTGGAATCCTACCCAGAAAAACAGTGACACCAGAGATGGAGGCAGAGACGATGATATAGAGAGATGGAGCAGCTAGGGACTCTAGACTCAGAGAGGAGAGGGGGTGTATACTGATCACAGGGGGTCAGGCTTGCAGAGTATACCCTTTGTTTGGTTCATGATGCATGGAAGGGATTGTAACCATGGCAATGAAACAATATACAATAGGATGAATGTAAAGCTAATGTTCTCCCATGTAAACTATCACATAATTCACAACAAAACATTCTTTAAAAAAAAATCTGTACATGGACCAACAGGCAGTTGTTCGAGCATTACATGAGGTCACTGAATGGTTTAAAATTAAGAAAGGTGTGTGACAGGGTTGTATTCTTTCACCATACTTATTCAACCTGTATGCTGAGCAAATAATCTGAGAAGCTGGGTTATATGAAGAAAAACATGGAATCAGTATTAGAGGAAGACTTATTAACAACTTGCAATATGCATATGATACAACCTTGCTTGCTGGAAGTGAAGAGGAGTTAAAATACTAACTGATGAAGATCAGTGACCACAGACTTCAGCATGGATTGCATCTCAATGTAAAGAAAATAAAAATCCTTACCACTGGACCAATAAACAACTTTCTTATTAATGGAGAAAAGATTGAAGGTGTCAAGGACTTCATTCTTCTTGGATCAACCATCAACACTCATAGAAGCAGCAGTTGAGAAATAAAACTACATATTGCGTTAGGTAAATCTGCTGCATGAGGACTTTTTACAGTGTTAAGAGCAAAGATGTCAGCTTGAGGACTAGGGTGTGCCTGACCCAAGCCATGGTATTTTCAGTAATCTCATATGCTATGCAAAAGTTGGACGATGAATAAGGAAGACCTTGAAAGAATTGATGCATTTGAGTTATGGTGTTCGAGGAGAATATTGAAAGTGCCATGGGCATTCTAAAAAACAAACAGATCTGTGTTGGAAGAAGTGCAGTCAGTGTGCTCCTTTAAGGCCAGGATGGCCAAACTGTATCTCTCATACTTTGTACATATTGTCAGGAGGGACTAGTCACTGGCAAGGATATCATGTTTGGTTAGGAGGAGGGTCAGAGAAAAAGAGGAAACCCCCAGCAAGATGGATTTGCCAAGTGGCAGCATCAATGGGTTCAAGTTTGGCAGGAACTGTGAGGTTGGCCCAGAACCGGGCAGTGTTTCATTCTGTTGTGCAGATGGTCACTATGTGTTGGTACTGACTCGATGGCACCTAACAACAACAACAATATTCCACATGGAAATTTGTTATACTCTGATGACTTGAGTATTACTATGATACTGGAAGTTATGCATCAGTATTTCAAATACCTACAGGGTTATCCATGGTAGATAGGTTCCGTAGTGTTTCCAGACTTAGAAAATTAGAGATCTCTTCTGAAAATTAATCAATGAAAATAGTATGGATCACAAGAGAGTATTATTTTTTATCTTGCTGGAAGCTGAACATCCTAATTTGGAAGATACTCAAAATACACAGCATTGACAAAATGTATTTGAGCATAGCAAAGATCATGAAGATACTGGACCAGGCAATATTTCATTCAGTTGTACATATTTTCATGAGAAATAGTATAGAGTCCAAGCTGAGAGCAACGTCTGCAAAATCAAACTGTCAGCATTTATATGCTGGTATGGGTTATTTTAGACCAATTTCTCAATCTGTCTATGCCTGAGTTTCTTCTTTGGCCAAAGATGGCACTGCTTCCAAATTCATAGACTTGTTGTTGTTATTAAGTGTTGTCAAGTCAGTTCTGACTCATAGAGACCCTGTATAGGGTTTCCAATGAGGGCTGGTGAGCTTGAACTGCTGACCTTCCAGTCCAGTGCATTAACCCACAGTGCATTGTAGTGAGGATTAACTGAGAAATTCTTCAAAAGTCCATTAGGACCAGTATGTAGCAAGCACTCACAGTCACCATTCACATCTTATTCTAAGTATAATGAGGAATACTCCATTAGTTTCTTATATGGATATCACAAGAAAATACCACAAACTGAGTGAAAAAATTGTTTTCTCACAATTCTGAAGGCTAGAAGTATGATGTCAGGGTGTTAACAATGATGATTCTCTTTAAGGGTTCCAGTAAGAATCTTTTCCATATATGTTTCCTAGCTTCTGGTAATGGCCAACAATCCTTGGTGTTTCATGACTTGCAAGCATGTTACTTCAATCGCTGCCATGAGAAAATACCATGGACTGAGTGAGATATGGATATTTAGTATTATTCCTCATGTGTTTCAATTATTAACTTTAATATACCTTATAGTGCTCATCTGCTCGTGACAATTGGCCTCAGTTTTTTTTAAATCTGGGTGAGTCTTCTTATTTTTGTTATTTGTTAAATTTAGTAATTTAGGATAACATTTTTGTTTTAGAACTTTAAAGGAGCCAGTTTATATTTTTTCTGATGAGAAATATTTTTTATTATGTTATTGTTGTTCTCCTATATATAAAGTATTTTTATTCTCTAACTCATCACTAGTTTATCTTTGATTTTCAAAATTTGATTATGATATTATTTGGTATCTTCCTTTTGTTTATCTACATTGCATTAAAAAAGACTCAAAGGTATATGGTTTTATAATTTTCCTCAAACTCAGATCATTTCAGCCATTATTCTTTAAATGATTTTCTTCCTTATCTTTCCCTCACATTGACTCATCTTGTCCCACCCCAGAACATATTTAAAACAGCTGTTTTAAAGTCCTTGTATACTAATCCCATTATCTCTGGCATTTCCAGGTCAACTTTTATTGATTGATTTTTCTCTGGTTATGTGTCACACTTCCTGTCGCTTTGTGTATATATTTTATTTTGATTTGATTCTGGACACTATACATCCTATACAGTTGTATGTCTGGATTGAGTTGTCCTTTATAACAAAGAAGTTTTAAAAGAATAAAGTGAATAAACTTTTATTCTTGTATGTAGTTAATATAGGTGCAGATCAACTTGTTTTGTTTGTTTGATTTTGAGGCTTCTTTTTATTTTTAATAGAATCCATCCAAGGAAACTTGGTCTGACAGAATGACTAAGCATTTGGTTGCTAACCAAAAGGTCATTGTCAGAAATCACTAGCTGCTCCACAGAAGAAAATATATTGTGATATGCTCTTCTAAAGTTTTCAGTCTAAGAATCTCTAAGAATTCTAATCCATATTCTATTCTGTATGATAGGATCACTATGAGTTAGAATTCACTCAATGGGCACAGAACAATGAACAAAATGCATCTAGAGTAGTCTTTTTCCTAGGGATAGATTATGCATGCTTCTAAAAATTGACATTTCTAGAATATTTACTAAATGTTCAATAGGTTACTTTCCAGTATTTTTTAAAATAAGATCTCTGCTTTGTCCTTTGGAAATAAGTGTTTCCAAGCCTCTGGGAGATCCATTAGTTGTTCAGCTTACAGAACCCTACCAGCTGTATGTAATTCTTTCACTGGTAATTTTTTTTTTTTGGACCTGGTCTCATGGAATCTTAGCCTGAGTATGACTAGCTTGATATTTAGCCAAATTGTGAGAATAGTCTTATGCAGATTTCTGAGGTTCCTTTACTCCAGAGCTCCGTTTCCTGATAATGTTATACTCTGTTGGATACTCCATCCCTGTGCCATGGTTCATAATTATCTTCACAGTGAAAGCTGGGGCAGTTGAAGTTTTACCTTTTTGATTCCATTTTCTCAGGAATCATAATCCTACACTATGTCTAAAAGTTTCTGCGAACTGTAATTTCCTAAATTTGTTCAGATTACAGTTTTATTTCAAGAGGGTTACTCTTTCATGGCTGGCAGCAGAAAACAAAATACTGTTCAATGTTAATATCTTAATTTTGCCTGTTGAGAAACAAAATAATGTTTTGTGTTTTTTTTTTTACTTTTGATTTTTAAGCTTGATTTGGATGTGGAATAATTTAAATCTAGGGATATTATTATCTATTTTGCTGCAATATCAAGCTTGAGCATGGCAGAAAACAGAGCTAGAAGACAAAAGAAATAATTTCACTGAATTTAGTTCTACCTGACTGGTATGGATTGAGTTATGTCTTCCCAACATATTTGTTGTAAATTCTAACCTCTATGCCTGTAGCTATAATTTTGTCTGTGCATGGGGCACCTTTGTTATGTTAATGAGTTTGGACTAGTGTCGGATGTATCTTGAGTTCATTTCTTGTGAGATATAAAGAAATATTATCAGAGCTAATTAGGCAAGAAGACCAAGCAGATGCCAAGCCATATAAAGATCGCACAGGAACAGAAACTAAGAGGGACAAGAACCTTCCTCCAGAGCCAACACTGAGAGAATGCGTTCCTTTCAACCTGGTAACTGGGATTTGAACTTCTAGCCTTTTAAAGTAAGAGGAAATAATATTTGTTTGTTCAAGTCATGCACTTGTGCTATTTTTATTATAGCAAAAGTAGATAACTGCAACAGCTGAGTTATGCAGCCTAATGAATTCCTACTTTTTTTCAAGTATATATTAATAAGTATATTTTGGTTTTCTTTCAATCCAGATATTTCTTACACATCTTTTAAAAGGCAACTTATTTTTACCAAAGCCACATAATAGGTCTTGCTTTTTAATGAAAATATCCATTGAGTACCATAGGACAATTGTGATAGTTATTAGATTATTTACAGTGCTACACTAGATGGAACATTTAATTTGATCCATTGTAGCATATATCATAGCAGATTCTATAATAAGTATCCCCGGTAACACTTAGTGGTTAAGTGATCAGCTGGTAATCTAAAGGTGAGCAATCTGACCCACCAGAGGTTTCACAGGAAAAAAAAAAAAAATGTGGCAGTCTACTTCGGTAATGATTGTAGCCTTTGAAGCCCTATGGAACAGCTCTAGTCTGTTCTTTTGCATTGTTATGAGTGTAAATTGGCTCTAATGTAATGGTTTTCGGTTCCATTTCTATAATACACATGATTATTTAATTATCAATGGATGAGCTTTAGTTTTTAAGACTGGTGGCTATAAAATAACCAGGAAAGCAGAGAATTTGAAATTTACTATTATATTTCCAATTTGGACAATTTCTAATACACTTTCCTCCTGAAATTACAAATATTTTTGTTATAGTAGCTTAAGTTGTCATCAAAGAAGTAAACTAATAGATTGAGATAAATGTGTATGTATCAATACTTGTACTATTTATTATTTTATTAATTGTTGATAACTTTAATTTTTTGTATGTCTCTCTGTGTGTGGGTTTAAGTAGAATTACCAGAAGTTACTATTTCAATGGATAGTTAAGACTTTCAAACAAGGACTTCTGGCAAGATGGTGAACTAGACATGCTACACAGACCTTCTACAGAAAAGATATGAGAAGTGAAACCCTGAAAAGTTAGAGAGTGCTTGCTAGGAGGAAAAGTTGAGCAGTGATGGCAAGAAAAAAAGACTCACTAGTGAATGGCGGGCCAGACATCTGGCAACCATCTTGTAAGCAGCTTTGGAAATATCTGAAAAAGAATTCAAATGAAATATAATTAGATATCTTCAAAAGATTGATTGAAAGATCAAGGAAAGCAAGGAGAACACAGAAAACACTTTAGAAGAATTCAGGAAAACAATGCAAGAATAAACAGACAAATTAAATGCAAATTTTGAGATAATACAAATTCTGCAATTAGTAATCCAGAAGAGTAATACTAAGATCTCAGAAATAGAAATGCATTGAAACGCAAATGAGTAGACTTGAAGTAATGGAAGCCTGAATTAGTGAAGTTGAAGATGAATCTTTCAATATTAGTATGCCAGGACAATCAGAAAAAAGAATGAAAAAAATCCAAAGAAATCTTGAGTTCTGTGGAATATCACGAAGAGGAATAATTTAGGCTTTCTTCAGGTGACTGGAATTTCAGAACAGGAAGAGACAATAAAAAGCAGAAAAAACTGTCAAAAAGTTGTTGGAAGAAAACTTCCCTAACATGAAAGACAAGAAGTTTTCAAGAAGCTGAACAAATCCCAAAAAGGATAGCTTCAAAAATAAAGTCAGCAAGACATGTCATAATCAAACTCTCCAAAACCAAAGACACAGGAAAAATGAAACTTTACCTACAAAGGAAAACCAATAAGATTAACCTCTGATTTATCAGCACAAGCCTTGTAGGTAAGAAGGCAATGGAATACAAAGCTCTGAAAGAAAAAAAAAATAAAAAAAAGTCAACCAAAATCATATGATCAGTAAAGCTGTACCTCAAATGCAATGGCAAAATTTGTCCATTTTCTGCTGAGCAGAAATTCCATTGTTTTATTTTGATGTGCAGGTTTATTCATTTTATTTGAGCTTACCCTGTAATTTATTATTTCTCCCTATTTAAGATTGGTGCAATAAGTCAGTAACAATTCAATGACACCTAACAACAACTACAACGTTTAAAACAATCTGTTCTATATTGAAATTTACTTGGCTTTTTTGCCCTTTGGAAGTTCAGTACCTACATTATTAGCTCTTTTTGCTTTGTGGTTGACTCCATTATATTATACATCTCTTGTTCCTATTTTCAGACCTATAGGTTTGTTTTACTTTTAATGCTTCTATATCTGGATTGAATTCTGAGTGGTGTTATCAAAGGAAAGATGAAGGTATCAGGAGCTATAGGGAGGAATGCAATAGTTAAAGTAAATAGAGGTAAATATTGTTAAACGTTAGTACATGGAAGGGATTGCAATCTTTGTAATGAAGGAAAGTATGATTTGTTGAATACATAAATGATAATCTCCTCTGTAAAACTTCACTCAATTCACAGTAAAAAGTTTTCCAAAAAACTGTGTGAACCTAGATAGAGTATATATCTTGAAACAAGATCTTCACATATTGATTTTTTTGTTCAGTAAAGGATTCTATGACTTTATATGTAAAAAAAAAAAAAAAAAAAAGAATATTGAAATTCCCCATCATCCAAGTTAGCATATATCTCCCCTGTACTCCATGAGCTGCCAAAAGAACAAATAAATCTGACTTGGAAGAAGTAGAACCAGATGTTCTTGGAAATGAGGATGGCAAGACACATACTTTAGATATGTTATCAGAAGCAACCAATCCTTGTAAAAGGATATCATCATTGGCAAAGTTGAGGATCAAAGAAAGAGGAAGACCTTGTTTAGGCTAGGCTATCTAGAGAATCAAGTCAGTGTAATATATACGTTGTTGTTGTTGTTAGGTGTCAGCGAGTCGGCACTGACTCATAGTGACATTGTGCACAGCAGAACGAAACAATGTCCCATCCTGGGCCAACCTCACTACTGTTGCCATACTTGAGTCCATCGATGTTGCCACCTGGCCAATCCATCTTGTTGGGGGTCTTCATATATATATAAAGAGAAGTTTATTATCAAGGAAATGGGTTACAAATTGCAGAGTCCCAGCTCCCAAACGGAAGAAAAAAAAATAGAGTCCATTATATTGGGAGCAGGCCAAACACGCAAGGAAGCATCCCTTTAATTGATTGGCTGCTCATAGCCACTCATCAGAGTTACCTATGACTATATTAGGCTTCAAGGAGCTCTGGTAGTGTACTGGTTACAAGGCGGGCTGCTAACCTCAAGATCAGTAGTTTGAAACTACTGATGGTTCCACGGGAAAAAGATGAGTCTTTCCGCTTCTGTAAAGATTTACAACCTCAAAAACCCTATACAGGGTCGCTATGAGTCGGAACCAACTCCGTGACATACCACCACGACCACATTAGGTTTCATCACCATGGGAATTAAGCACGTCTCAACTGCTAAACAGCTGGAATTTCTGGCCTAGTTTAGTTGACACAGAATCCTAAACATTATAGTTTACCCTTGTTAACTTTAAACCCATAAACTATGTGCATAATTTCTAAATAAAGAATAATGTAAAGCCATACTTATGACTAACATGATATAACTAAAACATGTACAACTGAAAATGCACTGGCCCCATTTACATCTTATATGTCACAAATCAACAAAGCAAAAAAATTGGATGAACACATAGAAAACAAAACAACAAAAAAGCATATATTCATTTAAATGTCCAAAGGGCACATTCAGCAAGCCAGCCTCTTGTCAGTAGGCACACAGCTTTATTTAGTCCATGTGCCTAGAGGCCATAGCTTCTCTGTCTTTCCATGCCACCACCTCTACTAATGCCTCCACTCATGCTCTTCCTTAATGATGGTCCTGGGATCATCTGTTTCTGAAATGAAAGAGAACTACTCACTCCTTTTGATTACACATTGTCTACAATTACAGTTTTGACAATCATAATTAATCCTAATAACAGTTACTCACAACAGAAATCATAAAATGCTATCAGCATCACTCCTCACCCCCTTTACCAGACCCATCTGGAAAGTAGGAAAACTAGCCAATGGGGCTTTTTCCTTGATCCCTCATTCTAAAACTAAGCATAATGAAAAATTGTAAGCCAGATTTTTCATGCCTTTATAGGCCCTCATTTTTGATAGCCAATGTCTAAATTGCCCAACTCTCAACCCAGTACACTGAGGAGACAAGCATGTTCCTTGATTTGAAGAATCTTCCATTCCAGTTGGAATTTTGAGCAACTGCATCCATAAGCAGAAGTCCAATTCATCAAATTGTAACGATTGACATTTGCTCAGTGTATCAAACATCTCTATCTTCATCTCATCAGGTTCTGATCAGCTCAACCCTAGGCATCCAAGCTAGGTCAAATGGATATCAGTTGCAAGTTTGGGAGTTCACACACACCTCCATACACTCAATCCAGCTGGCACTTTCATTCTCAGCCCTAGCCCCCAGGAGGGCCCGGGAGTTCACACAACTCCCTAAACTTCAGACCAGGCAGCGTTCCCTCTTCTCTTATCTCAAGGTCAATGGGTGCCTACAGAATATATCCAAACTCAGCCCTTGTTTTCATTGCTTCACATCCTCCAATTCCACTCACATATAGCCAGGATATCACCAGTGAGCATATGGCTCCAGTTCCCTTTAATCTTCAGTCCTAGAAGGAGATTTCTCTGATAGGCCTACTTTCCTTGTTTTGATGCCTCAGAAACTCAAACATGTGATCTTCTCTGCTTGAATCTCCTGTTCTTTTAGCAGTTCTGGGTTCATCTGCATGCGCTTTCAAATGCAAATGTTCCAGCTCAAAAGGTTCTGGATGGGGCTCAGGATTTCACCTTAAGGCCCCATACTCTACAATGGCTTAAAGCAAAAAGCTTTTGTTTTTTGAGTAACTTTGAAGCTTTTGAGTTGTGGTGTTGGAGAAGAATGTTGAAAGTGCTATGGGCTGCCAAAAGAACAAACAGATCTGTGTTGGAAGAAATACAGCCAGAACGCTCTTTGGAGGCCAGGTTGGCCAAACTTCATCTCTCATACTTCAAACTTGTCAGGAAGGACCAGTTGCTGGAGAAGGATATCATGTTTGGTAAGGTGGAGGGTTAGAGAAAGAGAGAAAGAACCCTCAGCAAGATGGATTAGCAAAGTGGCAGCATCAATTGGCTCAAGCATGGCAACAATGGTGAGGTTGGCCCAGGATCGGGCAATGTTTCATTCTGCTGTGCACAAGGTTGCTATGAGTCGCTACCTACTCAATGGCACCTAACAACAACAACATATCTCCTGTTAGCAAATGCATTCAAGTATAGGCTGACATTGAGCTTACAAATTCTCTGTAATCATCACACTCAATATTCATTTTTATCACACATGTATGTTTATTTTACAATAATAGGCAGGAGAAACCAATATACATAAGATAGTCAAATACATAAATCTTTTAAAAGCACTCCAAGTTCAATCTTTTCTTCTACCTGGAACGGCTGTTTTTGTTAAGTGCTGTTGAGTTGGTTCCAACCCATAACAACCCTGTATAGGGTTTCTGACAAGTAACTGGTGAACTTGAGCTACCGACCTTGCAGTTCAAACCCACTTTGCAGTCCAGGGCATTAATCCACAAAGCCACACCAGGACTCCTTTTTTAGGCATATGGCCTTGGGCCCCTGGCAGGGTGGATTCCAGTAGACCTTGGTCACAGATGAGCCATCTTTTCTATCCAGGTGAAATTGGCTTTAGGCAACTACAGAAACTGCTGCTTTCTCTGCTATTTTAATCCCATGACTCTTTGTTTTTTCTTATATTTCATAGGTCTGGGGCCATTGCCATGAATCCTGCTCAGTGTGCCAACTGCTTAAACCAAGTAGGGATCTTTTCTGACTTTCTCTGATTCCATAAGAGGGAGAGACGAACAAACTCAAACTCAGTCCATGGCTGATTCCTTTGAATTGGGGGTCAGACATGCTTCCACCCTATATCAGTATCTTTAAAATTAGTCAAATTTGAGAATCAATTTAGAAAACTCATGCTTAATGATTTTATTTCTCTAAAACCCCATTCTCTTGGTACCATAGGTCTTAGGTCAGGTTTTCTAGAGAAGCAAAATCAGTGAAATATATATATATATATATATATGTTGTTGTTAAGTGCTGTCGAATCGATTCCGCCCAAATAGCGACCCTGTATAGGGTTTCCAAGGAGCAGCTGGTGAGCTTGAACCACCGATCTTTCAGGTCAAAAGACTTTGCAGTCTGACTTATTAGTCAACACTGCCAGAGTTTATTATCAAGGAAATGGCTTACAAATTGCAGAGTCCCAGGTCTCATTATACTGGGAGCAGGTCACACCCCTAAGGAAGCATCCCTTTAATTGATTGGCTGCTCATAGCTACTCATCAGAGTTAACAGCACCTTGGGAATAAACGCATCTCAACTTTTAAACATCTGGAAATCCTGATCTAGTCTAGTTGACAGAGCATCCTAGCCATTACAACCCCCGACAAGATGAGATGCATTAGCACAATGGCTACAATTATAGCTTACAGTGGCTCAAATGTAACAATTCTAGCATGGTGTTAGGAGAGTGCAGTATTTAGTCCTGTTGTGCATCGAAATCCTATGAGTCAGAACTGACTCAATGGCACCTAGCAAAAACAACCAGAGATATGCAACATGGATAATGTTTAAAAGGTTTAGTAAAATAAATTTATTTGATTCAGTAAAAATAAAACTTTCTAAACAGATTTCAAATAGAAAACAATGAGCATCTTAATGGTCCTTGACACAAAATATCTTGGCTCTTACATAAACACAATCTGGAAGTAAGCATTTAAAAGCACAATATTTACTACTCAGAATCATTCTTTTGATACTGTGAAACTGATCTAGAAATTGTGCTGAGCATTGAAATTTTTATAGTAAATATGATACCTGGAAAAAAAAAATCTGGAGGTCTATATGACAGGTTAAGAATCTTAGGTGCTTGGAGTGTTTAAAATCAAAGAAAGAGGCAGACTGATGACAAGAAAAGACCAGGCTTCACTAGAAATGAAAAATATCTTATTCAGTAGAAACATATTCAATACATCTTCTGTGTAAGGCACAAGAGGCAGAAATAGGTTATTGAAATACATATGAATATAAATTGTATATTAGTTAGAAAGCTACCAAAAATTGTTTATGTGGTGAACACTTCGTTAGCCTTCGATTTTCTGTTGCTTGTTTAGTTATTTACTTCTTACAATTCCTAGCTAAGGTGCTTTCTTGGGCACCCACAGGATGACAGATACCATTATCTGACAGTAAATTTTAAAATTGATTTAGTCTTTTTTCTTCTTTATTAAAGGACTCTAGGAGAGAACTTTTGAATTTTGTCCTTTCTCAGAGCTAAGAATGAATTGCTCTTTCCCCCTAAAACTATAATGCAAGAAGAAAGTGCTTCCTCACAAGAAACATGTAGGTTTTTACTATTAAAAATCAAAATGACATAGGGAATAAGAAGAAAAGATTATTTTCAAATCAGCCTTGTCATAAATTTGGCAAGGTACATAATTGAGACAATTGTAATATTATACCATGTTTATTAGAGAAAAATGCAGGTTTGTATGAGCATAGGATATTATTTAAATCATCACCTCTGTGTAAACACCTTAATTATTATATCCTTCCAAAGTCATGGTGATAAAATCCTTTAAGGATTAACCAGGCATTAACATGTTTTAAAGGAGCCCAGGTAGTACAATGGTTAAGAGTTTGACTGCTAAGCAAAAAGTTAGAGGTTCAAATCCACTAGCCACTCTGTAGAAAAAAGAAGTGGCAGTCTGATTCATAAAAGATTTACAGGCTTTCAACCCCATGGGGCAGCTGTGTCATGCCCTGTAGGGTTACTGAGTCAGAATCGAATCAAAGAGAAATAGGTTTGGTTTGAGTTTTTAAAGATGTTTTATACATTATTTAATGGTTTCCTTGAGCAGTTGTACACTCAACTTACGTTTCCTTCTTTTAAAACTAGAAGTTTCCCAGATAGTCACTCAATACATATTTGAATGTCTACTATGTGTCAAATGCTAGTTACACCTTTCTGAACAAAGCAGCATAGTGCCTCCATCATGAAAATTAAATTTAGTCAGTGAGACTGACATACATACTAATGAACAAACAAGAAATAATATTTGATAAAAAGGGTGATGAAGGAAATAAAGAAGATGATTGATACCAAGGTAATCTGGCATTGCTTCTACTATAAGGTGAAAGTAAATAAGATGTGGAATAATATGAAGTTGCTTTCATGTAAAAATGGAGGTAAAGAGTATTCTGGAAAAGAAAATATCATGTACAAAGGTCTAAGATAGAACAAGCATGGTTTGTTTCTTATTATGGGATTTCCAGAAGCAGACTCTAAGACAAAGTTTTAAGTGCAAGTGATTTATTAAGAAAATGCTCCTAAGCAAACCTAGAATAGAAGTGAAAGTCAGGAAAGGGAAAGCGAAGAAGCCAGTATGAGTGTAATTTCAGCCTAAACCCAAGTTTCAGCCTGATCCTACTGTAGAGCCCTAGAGTATAGCTCTGAGTTTGCACTGCATAAGTCCATGGAGCTGGCTTTTATTCTCCTGTATCATTTAGACATACATTGGTGAAGTGCATGCTCCAGTAATGATAAACTCTTGTCTATTTCCAGGTCCCATCATGTTCAGGAAAAATACTGAAAGTAGTTAGTCAAAGAATAAGATTCCAAACAAATGCTGCTGGTACAGGAAATATGTGATAAAAAATGTAAAGAGTCAGAAGAAAGTACGCAGAAATGTAAATGAAAGCCAATGGATCTGTGAGAAGCTCCAACAGTGACCAGTAGTGTGGAGCTGTAAATAAGCACTGGACTGCTAACTGAAAGGCCAGCAGTTCAAACCCATTAGCCACCCCTCAGAAATCCTAACAGGGTTGTTCTGAGGCAGAAGTGATTCAACAGCTCTTACAAAACAATAATGTAGTTTGTTTAGAAACTGACAGGAGACTACAGTGACTGTCACAGTGAGAGAGACAGAAATTAGTACGAGTAGAGGGTGGAGGGACAGGAAAGGGCCAGTCATGAAGGATTGAGCAGATTATCAAATGGTATTGATATTTTATTCTGAGTGCAAATGGAAAACAACACAAAATGATTTGTGTTTCAAAAATACCTACGATGATGTGATGACTGGATTAGAGAAGAAGAAGTCAATGATGCTGTTATCAGGAAAGTGATGAAGGTAACCTGGATCAGGATGATTATAAAAGTAGACACACCTCAGAGTTCTTTAGGGGCTGGTTTACTTGGTTATTTAGGTACTGAAGTCATATAAAGATGGGGATCCTATGAGAATTTCCAGAGACACGGTAATAATAGGATAGGGCCATAGGGAAAGGTCATTAATAAGAAGAAAGTAACCAGGTTAACGTGACCTTGGCCTTAAATCCTGAGCGACTTAAACCTTCTCCATTGCCTCCATTGCCAGGACACAAAGAGCATAATTCAATTCTGTCAAGTATTCACAATCCTCATGATCTGGTCATTTATATTAATGTGAATTAAAAATGGGTATTGATCATGAACTATGTGCCAGACTTTATGAATACAAAAGTGAATACACTAGGGCATATTATTTTTCCTCAAAAGGTCATAGTCTAGTGGAGAAAAGAGGCATGGACATAACTATAGAAAGTGATTCTGCTCATAGTCACTAGGATAAACACAATATCTCTTAGAACACATGAACTTACTTATTTGCCAGTGGAGATGGCATGGGTCCATACTCTCAAAGGAAATCAAGATCCAGAGTAGATTTCTAAATTATTCCAGCTCTAGCTCTCCATGACTTATGCATAATTACAATAAGAATATGAAATTAATAAAAATTCACAATTGATGTGTTCACAGTCTCTAAATTTGGGAGTCCTGGGGTGGCATTGTAGGATGAAGCACCTGACCACAAGGTTGGTTTGAACCCCAAGATCAACAGTTCAAACTCACCAGCCACTCCTTGGAAACCCTATACAGCATCCCTATGAGTTGAAGTCAACTTGACAGCACTTAACAACAACAGTAACAGCAAAGTATGGTATTCATTCATTTGTACCATTATTAGATATCCATTAAAAAAATTAAGCATATCATAGAGGTTCCAAGGAGTGCAGTGGCTCTATATGAGAAGCACTGGATTGTGCACCACAAGTTTAGTGGTTTGAGTTCACCAGCTGCTTCTTGGGAGAAAAATGAGGTTTTCTGCTTCCACAAAACTGTACAGCCTGTGAGTCAGAACCGAATAGATGGCACATAAATGCAATAACAACAACAGGGAGTCCAAAGGTACTAGGATGTGAAAGACAAACCCGTCATGATCCTTGTGCTGTCTACTTGTGGGTTTTGTCCCTAAAAGAGAGAACTATATTATGGTATAAGAAGTGGCAGGGACGAGGGTGGGGAGGATAAACTGTATAGCAGAAGTAACTGACTCTTGATGGTAATAGTGGGTTTGTAGATATATTAAGCCAGAAGAAGTTTTTTCAAAGATGGCACTTTTATAAGCATGAAGACAAGAAGAAATTTGATTAAAGTTAATTTTCTAACACTAGTCCTTCTCTTTCCTTGATTGGGAGAGAAGCTTTACAGAGCCACAAGGGTTTGGGATTCAGTTAAGAAGTGTCTGCAATAATCAGTGATAAAGGATGATGAAGGCCTGGCCAAAGTCAATGGTCAAGCAAGAATAGAATAAGAATATTCTTGAGAATAAGAGATGAGTACATGAGAATTTAGGAGATAACCCTATGGAAGTTTAAACATTCTTAGACATGAAAGATGAAGGAGGTCAGGACATTGATGAGATCTTCTGACTTTCTGAACATAATAGCTGTTTATATTCATCTAGATTGAGGATTCCAAAATCTTAATGGGAAAAAATGATTGATTTAAATATGTAGATGTGAAGAGGCAGTGGGAGTCACAGTGAAATAGAAATGCCATACATCCTGCTATTTTTCAATAACCTCATATGAATGTAAAAGTTGGGCAGTGAATAAGGAAGATAGTAGAAGAATTGATGCCTTTGAATTGTGGTGTTGGAGGAGAATACTAAAAGTGCTATGGACTTCCAAAAGAACCAATAGATCTGTTTTGGAAGAAGTGCAGCCAGAGTGCTCCTTGGAGGCCAGGATGGCTAAGCTTCATCTCTCATACTTTGGACATATCGTCAGGAGGGAACAGTTGCTGGAGAAGGATGTCATGCTGGGTAAGATGGAGGATCAGAGAAAAAGAGGAAGACCCCCAACTAGATGGATCAGCCAGGTGGTATTATTGATGGCGTCAAGTGTGGCAGTGGTAGTGAGCTTGGCCCAGGATCGGACGTTGTTTCATTCTGCTGTGCATGGGGTCGCTATGAGTCAGCTCAGACTTGATGGCACCTTACAACAACAACAACAATCTCAGAAAAA
This sequence comes from Chrysochloris asiatica, assembly GCF_000296735.1. Classification (NCBI taxonomy): domain Eukaryota; kingdom Metazoa; phylum Chordata; class Mammalia; order Afrosoricida; family Chrysochloridae; genus Chrysochloris; species Chrysochloris asiatica. The sequence continues at coordinate 14,990,565 of NW_006408530.1, forward strand.
AAGAAGTTAGAAACAAATTCATGAATCTACAAAGTAAATTGTGTAAGGAAAGTTAGAAGGAAAGATAATGCTACCTAGGAAAATATGTAAATGTTGGGGAAAAAAGAGAATTGAGAAAAATACACCAACATTTAAGGAATTGAGAGAGGAAGATACGTAGACAATTAGTGAAAGCCAGAAAGCAAAGAATAGCAAAACAGAATGTAGATCACATGATGAAAAGTTTCCAGAAGGAAAGTGTGGTCATCAGGATAACTGTATCAAGTAAACTAAGAAATGGATTAATACGCACACTGTATTTAGCACATGTTTCTGAAAATCATGATGACAATGTTTGCTAAAAAAAAAAGAAAAAAAACGGTTTGCTGGTGGTTTTGTGCCGTGGAGTTGGTTCTGACTCATAGCAACCCTCTACAGGGTTTCCGAGGCTGTAAGTATTTACGGGAGCAGAAAGCCTCATCTTTCTCCCGCGGGACAGCTGGTAGTTTCGAACTGCTGACCTTGGAGTTTGCAGCCCGATTTGCGATCACTATGATACGAGAAAATGAAATGGCAGTGGGTTTCAAAAGGGTTGTAAATATAGACCACTTGTTTATTTGTTTGACTCTGAAACGAACAACACAATATGTAGGTAGCATGCCATCAAGGAAGTTTTGTTTATAAATAGATTTATTTTAACAAGTTAAGTATCTATACTTTATATGACTATGATGAACGGAAAGAAACTCTAAAGAACAGATTCAAGTATCAGGATTGAAAATGGTTAGCTAATTCATTGAATTCTCAGGAAGGAGAGTGTGCATTATGTAGAACATAGGTGAAAAGATTATTCTCAGATAGGAGAAAAAAAGTGCTTATTCATTGTTGTTGTTGTTAGGTGCTTTCGAGTCGGTACCGACTCATAGCAACCCTATACACAACAGAAAGGAACACTACCTGTTCCTGGGGCAACCTCACAATTGTTGCCACACTTGAGCCCATTGATGCTGCCATTTTGCAAATCCATCTCATTGGGGGTCTTCCTTTTTCTCTGATCCTCCACCTTACCAAACATGATATCATTCTCCAGTGTCTGGTTCCTCCTGACAATATGTCCAAAGTACAAGACACAAAGTTTGGTCATCCTGGCCTCCTCAAGGAGCACTCTGGCTACACTTCTTCCAATAAAGATCAGTTTGTTCTTTTGGCAGCTCATGGCACTTTCAATATTCTCCTCCAACATCGTAACTCAAAAGCATCAATTCTTCTACAGTTTTCCTTATTCACTGTCCAGATTTTGCATGCATATGAGGTTACTGAAAATACCATAGCTTGGGCCAGGCGCAGCTTAATCCTCAAGATGACATCTTTGCTCTTCAACAATTTAAAAAGGTCTTGTGCAGCAGATTTGCCTAATGCAATACATCATTTGATTTCTTGACTGCTGCTTCCATTAGTGTTGAAAGTTGATCCAAGAAGAATGAAGTCTTTGACAACTTCAATTTTTTCTCTGTTGATAAGAACATTATTTATTGGTCCAGTGGTGAGGATTTTTGTTTTCTTTACACTGAGATGCAATCCATACCTAAGGCTGTGCTCTTTGACTTCATCAGGAAATATTTTAAGTCCTCTTCACTCTCATCAAGCAAGGTTGTATCATCTGCATATTGTTGTTTGTTAATGAGTCTTCCTCCAATCCTGATGCCATATTTTTATTCACATAACCCACGTTCTCATATTTTTTGCTAAGCATACAGGTTGAATAAGTATGGTGAGAGAATACAATCCTGTCACACACCTTTCTTAATTTTAAACCATTCAGTGTTCCCATGATCTGTTTGAACAATTGCTTCTTGATCCATGTACAGATTCCTCATGAGCACAATTAAGTGTTCCAGAATACTCATACTTTGCAATGTTGTCCATAGCTTGTCATGATCCACACAATTGAAAGCCTTTGCATAGTAAATAAAGCACAGGTAAACATCCTTCTGATATTCTCTGCTTTCAGCCAAAATCCATCGGACATCAGCAATGATATCCCTCGGTCCACGTCCTCTTCTGGATTGGGTTGAACCTCTGGAAGTTCTCTGTTAATGCTCACTTGCAGTCATTTCTGTATTACCTTTAGTAAAACTTTACTTCCATGGGATATCAAAGATATGGTCAGATGATTTCTACATTCCACTGGGTCACCTCTCTTTGGAATTGCCACAAATATGGATCTCGTCCAATCAATAGGCAGAGATGAGTGAGTGCCTCCTGTGCCGCCTCACTTTCTTGAAAGATTTCAATTTTGATTCCATCAATTCCTGGTGCCTTGTTTTTTGCCAATTCCTTCAATGCACCTTGGACTTCTTCCTTCAGTATCACTGGCTCTTGATCATATGCTACGTCTTGAAATGGTTGAACATCAACCATTTCCTTTTGGTACAGTGACTCTGTGTGTTCCTTCCATCTTCTTTCGATGCTTCCTACATCATTCTATAATTTGCCTAGAGATTCCTTCAATAACAAAAGTCGAGGCTTGAATTTTTTCTTCAGTTCCCTCAGCTTGAGAAATGCTGAGCATATTCTTCCCTTTTGGTTTTCTGACTCCAGGTCTTAGCACATTTTGTTGTGATATTTGAGTTTATTGTCTCTAGCTGACCTTTGAAATTTTCTGTTCAGCTCTTGTACCTCCTCATGTCTTCCATTTGCTTTAGTATCTCTACACTGGAGAGCAAGTTTCAATGTCTCTTCTGATATCCATTTTGATCTTTTCCTTCTTTCTTGTCTTCTTAATGACTTTTTGCTTTCTTCCTTTATGACATCCTTGATATCATCCCACAACTCTTCTGGTCTTTGGTTTTCAGTGTTTAATGTATCAAATCTGTTCTTCAGATGATCTCTAAATTCAGATGGGATATATTCAAGGTCATAATTTGGCTCTCATTCATTTGTTTTCATTTTCTTCAGCTTCAGTTTGAATTTGCATACAAGTAATTGAGAGTCTGTTCCACAATATGTCCCTGGCCTTGTTCTGGTTGATGATATGGAGCTTTACCATTGTCTCTTTCACATTTGTGGTCAATTTGATTTCTGTGTATTCCATCTGGTGAGGTCCATGTGTATAATCATCTCAAGCTGTCTAAAGAAGGTATTTGAAATGAACAAGCCATTGATTTTGAACAATTCTATCATGTGATTTCCAGCATCATTTCTATCACCAAGGCCAATTTTCCAACTACTGATCCTTCCTCTTTGTTCCCAACTTTTGCATTCCTATCACCAGTAATGATCAATATACCTTGTTTGCATGTTTGATCAATTTCAGATTGAAGAAGTTGGTAGAATTCTTCTATTTCATCCTCACTGGCTTTAGTGGTTGGTGCATACATTTGACTAATAATAGTATTAACTGGTCTTCCCTGTAGGGCATGGATAATATCCAATCACAGACAGCATTGTATTTCATGACTGATCTGCATATGTTCTTTGTGACAATAAATGCAATAACATTCTTCTTCAATTTGTCATTCTCGGCATGGTAAACCATGTGGTTGTCAGATTCAAAATAGCCAATACCAGTCCAATTCAGCTCACAATTTGCACCACACAGGGACTCCAGAAACAGAGACACAATCATTTAAAGGCCTGGAGGCCAGCTTCATGACCATGAGACCTGTGCAATTATGCAAGCCTTGTACTTTGAGAGGCCAAAGGTGTGCACTCTTTCATTGTGCTCTGCTTCTCATTGTTGTTGCTAAGTGCTGTGGAGTCAGTTCCAATTCATAGCAACCCTGTATAGGGTTTCCAAGGATCAGCTGGTGAGTTTGAACCACCAATCTTGCAGTCTAGTGCTATATCCCACAGCACCACGCCAGAACTGCTTTGCATAGGTTTCTAATTATTAATACATTTTGAAAATGGGGGTCTGCATTTTTTTTTTAGCCAGACTTTTAATTGTACAGTTGGCCCTGCCTGGAGAACTTGCCCATGTGGGAGGAAAAGAACAAGAGCACTTAGAGTTTAGAGTAGGCTGATGGTTTCGACTCCAGCTGGCACACCTTCCTTTAATTAAGTGAGGAAGACTCAGTGCTCAGATATGTTAAGCAGAGAGTTCACTGTCTGATATATAAGTGAATCCAACTGAAGAGTCCTGGAAGAGTGTTTTTAACCTTCTGAAAAGACCCATGAAAATGAGGTAGAAAGTGACAGGAGAGAGGAAGGGTTGATAAGCACCACTGTGTGTCTTGTATGACCACAAATATCCATAGTTCTTCTAACCTACCCATTACTATTCCTTTGGTTAGCTCACTCCTCCATTTGTTTCTCATACCTCTTTTTCCCACATTTGTTCTCTTATCCCTTACCTATAGACATTTATCTCATTTACTTCTTTATAACTCTATTCTTTTTCTCCTGTTCTCTTTTCTTTGATAGAGAATGATAAGTGAACTTGGAGGTGGAATAAAAAATCGAGGGAAAGACCAAGACCTGTGATCCAGTGAGGGTGGACCTTCATTCTTCAGTGTCCAGATCCCCAGCAATTTAATCAATTATTAAAAACACACTTAAAAATTAAACTTCTCCTGATCTAGGTGAAAAGTTATACCATTTGTATGTGTCTTTTGAAAAAATATTTTATCTACTGTTTCAAGAAATAAATTCAAAGTTTGTGGCTTTTACAGGCAGGATAAGACAAGGGAAAGTGAGCTTACTGTAGAGTTCCCCAATGGTTCATCAGTTTCTGATATGAACAGATGCTTCTGTTGATGTCAACTTTTTCCAACTCTGCCTACTTGAACTTCCTTTATTCTCTATACCTGCTATCTCATTAAAACCTGGCTTGTTTTTCTTCGCCTTTCAAAGTCAAAATAATCTAATCTGTGTGTCAGAGTTGAGCTATATACTCCATTAAGTTTACAATGGCTATGTTTTTGGAAGCAGATCCCCAGGTTTTTATTTTGAGGAATATCTGGGTGTACTTGAGCCCCTTTGCTAGCACCCGGTCATGATAACTCTTTGTACCACCTCTGCATACTAGTAAATACAAACAAAATAAAATTAAACACAATTCTTATTGCACATAAATATTTGTTTCTCTTTCTATCCTTCATAGTTCAGAGAAGGCAAATAGTCAGGCATCAGTTGTCTATGTCAAAAAAACTGCCTAACTTTAAGCCACTTGCATACTAAAACATTAAAGGAAAAGATGTAGTAATTTAGATAGAATTAATCAAGTTTAATTTCAGGCAGTGTTAAAGCTTGTTTTCAGGTGAGTTGAGGTTTCTGGTGTATGTATAGGAAATGTCCAAAGCAGAGATGCATAACACTACACTTTGGTAGACACTTTCACTTACTGAACTTGGGAAGTAGATTTGCACAGTTACTCACTTCTGCCTGAAGATATGTAGGTACCAGGTTTTGGCAAATAGCCCTTCAAGTGCAACTAGCACATTTGAGTGAATTAAATGTCTCCCTGCACCATTTTCCAGTAGTAGAAGAGTACTTGTCAGATTCAAGTGTTGGATTAAGATAAATCCATATAGAGTAACAAAGTCAACACAAATTTGGGGAGCAAAGGCTTTCATAAAAGTCACAGGAAAAAGAAGTATTCTGAGTGTCTAAGGGTGGATTTGGGATGGTTTACCATGGAATGATAGGTAGGCAGGTAGGCAGATAGGTAGGAAGCTGTGTATGTAAGTAGGTAGATAGGTAGGCAGATAGGTAGGAAGCTGTGTATGTAAGTAGGTAGATAGCTAAAATCCTAAGGTCTGGGGCAGAGCTTCCTAGAAATTATGAAGTTAAATAAAAATTGTAATAAATCAATAATGGCAGGAATCTTCATTTTCAAGAAGAAAAAGTGCATATTTATAATACAAGGCCCCTTCCCTGTTAATTGAATGTGTGGAAGGAGAGGATTCTGCATTTTAGACATTTGGATCTGCAGCAACTGCAGCACGATTCCTTGCCTTTTCGAGCTGCTGAGATACTTTTAATAAATGACTTTTTAGTAGTTGAGCAGGGTTAGTAAAAACGTAAGGCTGAAAAAAATACTAGTGGTTCTTTCCTGTAATCTAATATTAAAATTCTATAAATTCTCAAGAAAAATTATAGTAACTGGAGAAATTTAGGCAGCTACCTATTAGTGAAAAATGAAGAACTGAATACAATGTAAGGTGGTTAATAATTTACACATTTCAAATTAGAGTTTGGCAGAGAAACCTAATGGAATTATATAAATGATGGTTTCATTTCTTTGAAATTAAACTATTTTTAGATTGATGTTTTGACATTTTATTGACATTAGATTTTCATCTCAGTTGTTGACATTAGAAACTTTTCATAATTGACTCCCTAAAAAAAGGACAAGGGTGGAGAATTCATCAATTATGCATGTATTTTGTTGACCATAACCCTTTTAAAAGTAATATAATGACATCTTTTTATTTAAAAAAAATCTTTTTTGAATGGCATTTATTTTCTCTACATACAAAAAGCTTTATAAACCAGAAAATATAAATATTTGCTTATAGTTGTACTTGTCCACATCCTTATTTGTAGTGGTAAATTTAGACTTAGGGTGATCCTGTAACATTATTCAAATTTGGACACTTTTGACAGTGATAGCACATGCATTACTGGAATAACTGGCCTATACTGGGGCTATTTTGGTCAATAAGGACAAATGGCATACTTGCCAGAAGATTTTTTCGAATATCTACCACCAGACTGTGAACATATGCATACTTTACCTCTGTGCTGCTGATTTTATAAATAAAGCATGAATAGAGGAAGTTCTGGAGACAAAGAAGCATGTCAGAAACCACCCAGCCCATATTTGAAGAATTTGCTAGCAGCCAATACCATATTTTTGAGTCTATCTTTTGTAATAAATATCTGTTTTAGGTAGTTTGTGTGCATTAAAATAGCAAGGAATTCCCATTACAATGTCAGCTTTATACCTTGCTTTTAGTTCCATTAAGAGCTCTGCTGGTGCTGTAGGATAAGCACTGGATTGCTAACTACAACATTGGTAGATCAAACCCACCAGCCATTACTTGGAAGAAAGAGGAGGCTTTCAGATCTCATAGATTTGCAGTCTCAGAAACACTATACAGGGTTGATTTGAGTTGGAAGAGACATGACGGCAGGCATGATGGGTTTGGTTTTTTGGTTTTAGTTACATTGTCATTGAGTTGATTCTAACTTACGGTGATTCTGTAAGACAAAGTAGAACTGCCCCATCAGATTTCCAAGCCTGTAAATCTTTACACAAGCAAACTGTCACATCTTTCTCCCACTAAGAGGCTGGTAGGTCTCAACCACGGACCTTTCAGTTAATGGCTGATTGCTTAGCCACTGAACCACCAGGACTTTTAGACCCTACTTTAGAGATTGTTATTAGGTGCCATTAAGTCAGTTTAGATTTATAGCGATGCTGTATAAGCTTTGTAAAGCCTATATAAATCTTTACTGGAGCAGAAACCTTCTTCTTTCTCCTTTTGGGTAGCTTATCCTACCATGCCATATCAGGATTCCTGCTTTAGATATAGCAAATAAAAATAACGGAGTCTTGGTGTCTAGAAATCCGCATTGAGACACTGTCCAGGTGATTCTCATGCATATGTAAATGAGAAAAGTAAGAAGCCAAATCCACTGTCTTTGATTCTGGCTCAAAGCAACCATATAGGAAAGAGTAGAATTTCCACATAGGTGTCCAAGACGGAAATCTTAACGGAAGCAAACTGATACATCTTTCTCACATCTCGTGGGCTTAAACCACTGACTTTTTTGTTGCAGACCAACTCTTTAATCAATACACCAAGGCTCCTGTAAGAATGAGAAACTCTGGTTAAGTAGAAGGGAAATGTTTTCCAATTTAGAGTAATTCTAAAATGAGAATCCATCTTTATTTCTAGATGGTGACATTAGTAAATGGAAGAGGTTAATTGACTAAGGCCCATGATTCTGTCAGGAAAGACAGGTTTTATCTTACATTTTCCCTGTTTCCACCTTCAAATGGTCTTGAAGTGAATCTACCTTATCTAAAATCTACCTGTGTAGGGCCCAATTGCCCTGTAGTAACTAATTTTTAAGAAAGGATCAGGCTGAAGTCGAAATTTTTTAGAATCAACAACTCCCCGATGCAGAAACCCTCTTCCCCCTTAACTCTGGCTAAACTTGGCTTCTATAAAAATGCTTATACAAATTCCACACATCTGAGTGGGCCCATCTGACTAACAGGATGCTGTGGCCAGCCAGCCAAGGTTAACCTTGAGAACAGCCGACCAAAGTTAATCTTGAGAAGTAATTGTTCCAGTAGATGTACTCCTAGCCCCCACTCTAACAGCTCATGCATACATCATAAGCTTGGTTTGTACAAGATAACGTCAGACTGCCTGTGTATAAATACTCTTTAAAGGGTTGGGGCTGCAGTCTTTCCCACTTTTAGGGAGGCTGTAGTTTCTGGCCAGCTAATAAAGACTTTCTTATTGATCCTGAGAGTCTTGAGTGGTCATCTGGATAAATTGAGGCACAATACCTGCAGGATCTTGATTTTGAAAAGCACGACATCTGCTTTCATACAAGGAAAATTCACCAGGATTCCCCTGGGTTTTTCTTTTTTTTTTTTTTTTCAGTTTGATTTCAAGATGGAAGTTATTTTCTGAAGCAATAGCATATTCATAGATCCTACAAATAACTTTATGGAGAGTGAATTTACCAGTATTCCGGAGCATGGGTACAAAAAATACAGACATCTGTCATCTACACTGTAACCTCCCAGTTCCAGGAACTTGGTCTCTCAAGCTGTTCCTTGTAAAATATTCTTCCAGTTCCTTCATTCCTACCTGCATGGGATAGACATTGTGTACATGTTGACAATGATGCAAAACATCACTTATCATTGCAGAAACATGTTAGTGACTCATGGAGTTAAAGGAGATTAAGGATGATTTATTTCTTGTTCTCCATACTTCCCTGGTGACCAGAGGCATGACTGGCTCCAACCAGTGTACACCCCCACAAAATCAAATGCTATCACAGAAGTCAGAGCCTCATGTAGATGATCACTATTAAAGGAGGGAAGAATTATCTACATTAACCCCATTTGGACAAAGCCTGCTCCAAACATGCAAAGCTGGCAGTGACCAGTCCTGGATTAGACCTAAGTAGGAGAAGCAGCTGAACAGACATGTCATGAGGAGGGGAGAAAAAGGAGACTGGTGATCTGATTGACCAGGTGTGATGCAGTAATTGTGAACTACCATCGGCAGCTTTGAAGGCAAGAGGATGGTATGTGGCACAGAGGCATACCCCTTATTGGCAGAAAGAAAGGAGCTATTTTTTTTTTTTCTTTTTCTTGAACCTCACATTACCCTGGTGACCAGATATACACGGTCAGCCCCCACCCATGTATACTCTCATGGAAGCTCCTACTCTCTGGGCAGTTGGAACTGCATCATAGTGAGTGGGGAACTAGCAGCACCAATCCTGGTACCTGGAATCAGGTGTGGTCAGCTCCAGAACTGTCGAGCTGGTTCTGGCCAGCCCTGGGCTGGTTTCTCTCTGGGAGAGAAATACCCTGATTCCACAGTTGCTTTGAGATCTGCATGAACTTTTTCCAGATTGGGCACCTAGACCTACAGGAACTTCATCTAAGATTGAGAATGTTACTGTCTGATCCATTGTGCCCCCTTTCCCCTCATGATGTGAGTTCATTGGCGGGCAGGAGAGTCCAGAATTTTCTACTCTCTGGGTCTGGCACTTTCTCTGGATTTTCACTTTCAATCTTTTGTTTATTCTCTCTTCCTCTCCCTTGTTTTCTATTCTTTGTAACTCTACTTTCATTTTTTTCTGTTTATCTTTCCCAATCACTGCTGCAGTTTTCTTTTCTTTTTTTTTTCTCTTTGTTTTTCTTTACTACTATTGGTTGCTTTCCCCTTTTCTAAATCTTCTACTTAACTGTGTGTAGTTCTTTTTATTTTCCCTCTCTTATATTTTTATTTTATTCTCTCTCTTTGTTTTTTGTATTCTAGTTTTAGCTGTTGCCTGCTATTTTTTTTTTCCCGCTACTATTTTATTTTTTCACTGTTGTTTGTTTTTCTTCTCTTTTATGTGCATGTTTTCACTGCTTGCCTCTCCTAGGAAGAGATAGCAACCATGCCCATACATCCCAGTTACAACGGCACCCTCTATAGCCCCACTTACGGGTCAAAAGCCAATAGCAGCTGCTATCCACAAGATCAGTGACAACAACCAACACCAGCCAAATCCATTCTAAACTGAACTGCATTAATAGAAAACAGAGAGTGGTGCACAAGCTCATCCCCTAATCGTATTCACCAGAAGACAGTTGATGAGTGCCTAAGAATACACCAACATACAATGATCAACTTAATACAAATACAACAGCACCACAATGTCTTGAAGAAACAAGATATAACGTCTCAAACAAGTGATCAAGAGCTATAAATCATTTTTTGAGAAAAGAAAAGAAAAACCTTGGAACTACCTGAAAGAGAATGATAATAAGGCAAACAAAGGGAGAATTAAGGAAAACACAACAGGAACAATAAAAAAAAAATGTTTCTTAAAGATAAAGGACTGAAACCAATACAAAATCTGCAAATAGAAATCCAGATTAACACTAAGATTTTAGAAATAGACAATAGAGTAGAAATGGCAAAGGAGTAGATTTAAATTGATGGAAGCCTGAATTAGTGAGCTTGATGATAAAGCGCTCAATATTAATTAGCTTGAAGAACAATCACATAAAAGAATGAAAAAAAATCTGAAGAAAGCCTAAGATTCACGTGGGAAGACATGAAGAATAACTATGGGCATCAGAATTCCAGAACAGGAAGAGATAAAAGTTCAGAAAAGATAGTCAAAGAGCTGTTGGAAGAAATTTTCCATAACTTTATGAAAGAGGAGAAGGTAAGCATTCAAAAAGCCAAAGGAACCCCAAACAGGATAGATCACAAAAGGAAATTACCAAGATATATAAAAATCAAAGACAAGAAAAGAATCATGAGAGCAGTCCAGGAAAAACATAAAGTTACCTACAAAGAAGAACCAATAGGATTTAAGCTCTTATTTATCAGCAGAAAACATGTAGGTTGAAGGCAATGGTGTGACATATACAAAACTGTGAAAGAAAACCATTGCCAACCAGTAATCCTATATCCAGCAAAACTGTTTCTCAAATGTTGTTGTTCAATTCTGTCAAGTCACTTCTAACTCAGCAACCCTATATTGGGTTTCCAATGAGTAGCTGGTGGGTTTGAACCACCATCTTGTAATTTAAACCAACTTTGTAGTTCATTGTTTATTCTAAAGCACAACATCAAGACTCCATTGGTGGTGGTTATATGTTTTGAAGTTAGTTCCAACTCATAGTGACCCTGTATAGGGTTTCCGAGGCTATAAATTTTTACAGGAGCAAAAAAACTTATATTTCTTCCATAGAACAGCTGGTAGTTTCGAACTGATGACCTTGAGGTTAGCAGCTTGACCCATAACCACTACACTACCAGAGCTCCTTAAGTCTCAATTTAAAAAGACAATGATGTACTATGTCACACCAACATTAATAGCAAAGTTCAAAACATGGAAAATATCAAATGCTGGCAAGGGTGTGGAGAGACTGGGGATTTCCTAAATTGCTGGTGGGTCTGTAAAATGGTTCATCTACTGTGGAAAATGGCATGGCAATTCTTCTGAAAGGTAGAAATGGAAATACTGTACAATCCAACAATCCCTCTACTTGGTAGATATCCACAAGAAATAACAGCTAGGATACGAGTAGATATATGCACACTGATGTTCATTGCAGTACTGTTTATAATAACAAAAAGATGGAGACAGCCTAAATGCCCATCAGTGGAAGAATGGATAAACAAACCTTGATAAATACACACAATGGAGTACAAAATATAATAAATAATAATGAATCTATGAAATATCATAATATGGATGTAACTTGGATGACATTGGTGGTGATTTTGGTTGTCTGCTTTGAATTCGGTTCTGACTCGTTACCCTGTATGGGGTTTCCGATGCTGTAAATCTTTCTGGAAGCAGAAAGTCTCGTCTTTCTCCTTTGGATCACCTGGTAGAGTCAAACCGCTGATTTGTAACTCACCACACTATGAGGACATTTTGCTGAGTGAAAGCAGTCACTCAAAAAAGGACAAATGTTGTATGAGACCACTATTATACAAACTCAGGAAAAGGTTTTCAGGCTAAAAGTATCATTCTCTGATGGTTACCTGGGGTGGAAGGGAAGAGAAAGTAATTCACTGGCTAGCAGGTAGACACATGTAACTCAGGTGATGGGGAGTTACTGGTTGACAGAAGAATGATGAAGACAGGTGAAGACACATGGAGGTGTGCAAGGGCTAAAGGCGATAGAGAAAAATAGTGTTACATATACAACTTGGTACAACAGTGCTCTGTGGGTAGATATATGGACAGATGCATAGGCTGAATGGGTATAAGAGGAAGAGTGATAATATATCACAAATACATAAAGGTTTGAAAGACAATACTCTTACATGGAGTCCTGGTATGGTGGTGTTGGCTAATGCTCTGGACTGAAAAGAAAGTTTGAACCACAAGATCGGCAGTTCAAGCTAACCAGCTGCTCCTCAGAAACCCCATACAGGGTCACTATGGGTTGGAACTGACTTGATGGAACTTAACAACAACAGCAACAATTCTTACATGGGTATTTACCTTTGCTGTAAACACAACTATGAATGTGGTAGATCATAGTGTGGAAAAATGATGAAAACTTCCTAGATATTAACAAACATCTTAAGGCAATAAATTGCTGGACTTGGGGGCTCAGGATCATTGTCTCAGGGGACACCATGGTTAATTGGCATGACACAGTCCACAATGACAATGTTCTTTCTACATCCTACTTTAGTGAGTAATGTCTGGGATCTTAAAAGCTCCCTGAGAGGCCATCTAAGGTGTAGCTACTGATTTCTCTATGTATGGAAGAAAGAAGAGAGATGAGAATTGAAGATGCTTGGAATCAATTAGAACAATGACAAATGGAATGGGGGAACACCAATCTCCACAAATCTGAGACCAGGAGAACTAGATGATGCCCAACTATCACTACCAACTGCTCTGGAAGGGATTACATTAGAAGGTCCTGGATAGAGTGGGAGAAAATGTGGAGCAAAACTCAAAATTATGAAAAAAGACTGGGCTTACTGGTCAGAAAGATACTGGAGGATCCCAAGATTATGGCCCGTGACCACCTTTTAGATCTGGAAAGAAACTCAACTCACCTTTGTGACCTAATTTTCAGACAAGCGGTAGATAGGTCTGTGGGGGAATGGGAAATAACACTAGTAAGGTATATTCACCATAGAGTGTTAAATTTATTCAGAATAAAAAATGCAATATTTACCTAAGGAGAAGGGATAGGAAGATGGGTAGAATGGAAAGAGGAACTACAGGGACAAAGTGGGATAACTGTTGTTGCATGGAGAGGGTTGTATTCATTGCAATAAAACAAAGTGCACGATTTATTGAATGTGATACTGATGATCATGACTGTAAGCCTTCACTCAATTCACCAGAAAAAGTTAAAAATAAATAAATAAATTTTTTTAAATGAGTCTTAAATAAATAAATAACAACAACAACAAAAAAAAACAAACACACACACACACACACAAGTATATGTCTGAAATTCACTCAAGCTGCCAGGAGCACTGGATACTTTTCCAGAGTCAATAGCCTCTGTTTTTTCACATAAACTCTCCTCCACACCAACACACATATAAAATTATTTTGCTTAGTGAAATACACATGTAAAAATATATCATTCGTTTAAGAAATATCACCTATCCTAAAAGGAAAATAATAATTTCAAGAGCATAAATAAGAATAGATTGCATAGATCAAACAGTTAGTTACCACACTGTAGTAGCAGTTGTTGTTAAGTGCCGTCGAGTTGGTTCCGACCCATAACGACCCTGCATAGGGTTTCCGAGGAGAAGATGGTGAGCTAGAACCGCCAAACTTCCAGTTCAAACGGCTTTGCAGTCTGGCGCATTAACCCACAGCACCACACCAGAACTCCACCAGACTGAAAAATCACGAACTTGAGTCATCCATGCACTGGGCTGCAAGGTCGTTTGAACTGCAAGTTTGGCGGTTGCAGCTCACCAGCCACTCCTTGGAAACTCTATGTAGGGTCTCTGTGTGCTGGAAACGACTCGACAGCACACAACAACAACAACAAACCAGGCTGTAGAGTCCTGGTGTGGCGCTGTGG
>NW_006408530.1:15005948-15016613 GCF_000296735.1 Chrysochloris asiatica
GCACTTAACAACAACAACAATCTTTTGTGGAAGTAATTAGTCTCATCTGTCTCCCATCAAGCAATTGATGGATTCAAACCACCAACCTTGTGGTTCACAGTCCAGCGCTTATCCTATGGAGACACCATACTCCCAATTTTGAATAATAACTATAAATAGAGAAGGTTTTCAGTTTTAAATCATCATCAGAGATAACATTGAAAAAAAAACTCTTTCAATATAGCAAAAAGAAAGAAAGGAGAAAATAAGCTTAGAAAAACATGCCCTCACTTTTGTAAACTTAAGGTTAGTTTATTTTGTGTGGAAGCAAGTGAACCTTTCTAGTTCCGCAGGCTCTAGAGTCTTCCAGAACATATAACTCGGTTTTAGTAATTGATATTATTAATTATGAACCTAGAGTACTAATAAAAGATTGAAATATAATCAATAGTTTCCAGAAAAATAGAGGATTTTTGTCGAGAATCTTAATGTTGTTGTTGGTAAGTGCCATCAAGTTAGTTCCAACTCATAATGACCCTATATAGGGTTTCCAAGAAGCAGCTGATATAAAATGCCTGGGATGATAAGTGAACTTCATATTTTAGTATGATTTTTATTTCAAATGATTATTTTTTCATATATACATGCTGTTCTTAAGTGATGTTGAGTTGGTTCAGATTCATAGCAACCCTGTATAGTATTTCCAAGGAGCGCCTGGTGACTTGAACTACTAACCATGTGGTTCAAACCAACTTTGTGGTCCAGTGCTTTCTCCTACAGTATGTTGTTGTTGTTGTTAAGTGCTATCGAGTCAGTTCCAAACCATAGTGTCCCTGCACAGGGTTTCTGAAGCTGTAAATTTTTATGGGAGCAGAAAGCCTCATCTTTCTCACGTGGAACTGCTGGTAGTTTTGAACTGCTGATCTTGAGGTTAGCAGTCCAATTCGTAACCACTATGCTACCAGAGCTCCTTTCTCCTACAGTATAATATACCCTAAATTTATCATTATCAAAAGCAGTATATGTTTTACTGGAATATAAGTACATAGTGTTTGTTAAAAGAATAAAGTAAAATTTTGATGTTTTTCACTATGAACAGATTTTTCTTAAAATAAGCATATCTGATTTAATAAAACAATTTTATTAATGGTCTTACTAGAGTAGCACATGCTTCATAGAGCTTAATTCGATACTATGTAAATTGCATATGCATCCTGTACCTTATAATCTAGATGTGATTCAATTAAAGAAAAAGGCAAATAAAAACTTAGTAAGAGGACAATATAGGTGAACTGGTTTAATCAAATGTCCTATTCATCCCTATAATAATGTTACATTAAGTAAAATTATTCTAATTCTAAATAGCAAATACGTTCTCCCATAGAACTTTGCCCATTACTCTTCTTACCATAAAAGTTGTCTTATCAAAGATATATCATTTCTGCATGATATTGAGGATCTATTTCATGAGGGTTATATCTATATTTCAAAGAAAATTTAATATTGGAATACTCTAAATACTATTATACTGTAGGAAAAAGGAGCTCTGGTAGCATAGTGGGCTGCTAACTTCAGAATCAGCAGTTCGAAACTACCAGCATCTCTAAATGTTGTTGTTAAGTGCCTTCAAATTGGTTACAATTCATGACTCCGTATAGTTTCTGAGGCTGTAAATCTTTGTGGCAGAGCAGTTGGTCGGTTCAAACCTGCAACTTTCGTGGTTTTCAGTCCAGTAATTTTTCCTACAGACCCACAGCACTCCCACTTTAAATGTCACTCTTGTTGTTCAATGCGTTCAAGTCTGTTTCTACTCACAGCGACCTTGTAAGAGTTTCTGAGGAGCCCTTGGTAGGTTTGAACCACTAATCTTGTGGTTAGCAGTCCAGTGTTTATCCTACAGTGCCACACCAGGAGCAACTAAGCATGTTTAAAAGTATAACTTGGGGTTATAATATAGCTTTTATATAATTGTGATTCTAAAGACAAAACAAAAACTTCATGATAGCAAAAAAGGAGAAGTCCAAATTTTCTTGTAAGCCTTTTCCATATTATCAACCCATTTCTCCTAAATTTGTACCTTTTTCTTTCTAGTATTCTGAATATTCTAAGTCCTGGCCTTTCTCCCTGTGGGTGCTCAAAAATGCATCTGATGATGATGATACTTAAAGTGATTGCTTTGTAAGGGGAAAAAGTGTTAATTTGTCTGCAATCCCCAGATTTGAGCTTAATGAAATGAAAATGCAGACTAGAGTGGGTTAAGCTCGCTGGTGCTTTTCCTCCTCAGCACTAGGGTAGTTTCTTTTTGCGTGATTGAAATTGTGCCTATATCATCCTCTTAATGTCTGTAGTACAGTGCTTAATGGCTTCATCAGGATATATCACTTTCTTTAGCACAGAGCTGTCAGTAGAACACAAATCATTTAGAGAGAAAAATTGTTTGAGAAGAATCACAGTTAAAAGTAAGGAACATAGTGAACAGCCTAATATATTTTGGAAAATTAAAGAGCAAGAAAACCTCTGAAAACATATTAAAAGTTTTAATTTAAAGATGGAAAATTTGAATATGAAGAGTTTTATGACTATGCTGATATCAATTTATAGGTAGCATTTGTTACTAGTCAATAATTCTATATTTTATTTCTTGATCTTATTATTGTGTTTTATTGCTGCTAAAATAGAAGCCTCAGATCACTAGAGATTTTTGTTTATTTGTCCCCTTTGTAACTATAGGGAACAGATCAATGCCTAGATCAGAATGCTACGTGTTTTAAGTGCTGTTGAGTGTGTTCCAACTCATAGCAACCCTATGGGTTTCTGAAGAGTGGCTGGTGGGTTTGAACCACAAATCTTTTTGTTAGTAGTCTAGTGCCACACCAGGACTTCTAGATCAGAGAAAACACTCACAATTAATTTAAAATAAAATGAATAAAGATCATCCTGAAATCTATATAAAGGAGAAAAAATATAATAGTATTGGTGGTTATATGCTGTGGAGTGCATTCAGACTCATAAAGACCCTGTGGACTGGTGTGGCACTGTCAGATAAGCACTACATGAAAATCTCAGGGATGACAATTCAAACCCACCAGCTGCTCCTCAGAAACCCTGTACAGGGTCTCTATGAGTCAGAATCAACTTGACAGCACTTAACAACAACAACAACACCCCTAATGTATAGGGTTTCCAAGGAGTGGCTGGTGGTTTGAACTGCTGAACATTTGTTGACTGACCTTTCAGTCCAGTGCATTATCCTCCAGTGCCACACCAGATTCCTCACATTTAATAATAGGTGGTAATTGGCACCTATCTTCCAAAAACTTCTATGTACAAATTGAAAGCAATTATCTCTCACCATACCATCTTAATTTAATTAAAGTCAACAAACAATTCTTTTGTGCCTCTTTGTGTTAGGCAGAGAGGATGCCACATGATTCATTCACCCAACATGATTTATTGAGTGTTAACCTATTGTTCCAGAATTAGGTCTATGAAAGTGGCTCAGAATTAAATAAAACTTGAGACTACTTCTAAAGAGCATATTGTATAGTGATAAAATATAAACACAAATGGTTTATATAAACAAATATACAAATGAACACAGCATGATGGGAAAAGGACAATAACCTAAAATTGTCAAAACTATTAAATATAAAATTTATATTACTGGAGAACAAATGAGTAATATACAAATTTTGCTTATGAAATGTCATGAAGGCCTTATAAAATAGAATATATTTTGTATTTTAACTAATCTTAAAAGGATAAATCTGGGTTTATCCAAATAGAGTAAGGGAGAAATCTATCTAAGAAAAGGAAATAATATGTCTAATAACACGGAAAATCAAATAGAGACATCCATGTAAAGGGAATTCTCTAGGTGAAGATGTTGTTGTTGTTAAGTGCCGTCGAGTCAGTTCCAACCCATAGCCACCCTGTACAGGGTTTCCGAGGCTGTAAATCTTTACCGGAGCAGAAAGCCTCATCTTTCTCCCCCGGGGCAGCTGGTAGTTTCGAACTGCTGACCTTAAGGTTCACAGCCAGATTCGTAACCACTATGCTACCAGAGCTCCTTCTAAGTGAAGATAAGTGATAAAATGTATGGGGATTATTTATATTTCAATTTATCCAGCATATTATGGAGACGTATTGTTAAAGGAGTACATCCTAGTAAATTTATTCATGGTGAATGTTTTAGAGGAAGTTAACAGTCAATGCACGTAGGCTCTAAACTATGAAAATTAAAAACATAATGAGTTTGAGGGATGGAAAAAATAAACCATAGATGAGATTAATATAAACTAGTGATCAAGTGAATAGGGGATGAGGAAGGCGTCATGTCTAAATTTATTTGATGACTAAAACTATACTATGAACAACTGAGATTCAAAATAGAGGGGAAAAAAATGTAGTTTTGAGGAAGGATAATTTAGTCATTCTTTGGCTGTAAAACCCACTGTAGTGCTCCGGGTTAATGTGCTGGACTGCAAGGTCAGTTTGAACAGCAAGGTGGGTGATTCAAGCTCACCAGCCACTCTGGAAACCCTATGCAGTGTTGCTATGAGCCAGAACCTACTCAACATCACTTAACAATAACCACCATTGAATTGGAGTCCTGGTGTATAGCTGTGGATTAATGCACTGGACTGCAAGTTTGATTTGAATTGCAAGGCTGTCAGTTCAGGCTCACCAGCTGCCACTCGGGAACCCTATACAGAGTCACTATGAGTTGGAACTGACTAAACAGCACTTAACAACAGCACCACCATCATTGAATTGATTTGGACTCATAGCAATCCTATAGGACAAAACATAATTGTTCCATAGGGTTTCTGAGACTAAATTTTTACAGGAGCAGACAGACTTATTTTTAATCCCATGGAGTAGCGGTTGGTTTGAACCTTCAACCCTGAAGTCAGAAGTCAAACACTTAATTCACTATGTCACCAAGTCTAAAGAACTTTTGCTTTGTTATTGTTGTTGTTAGGTGCCATCGAGTCAGCACAGACAGTATGCATAACAGAATGACACTCTGCCCAGTCTTGTCCCAACCTCCCAATAGTTGAGTTCACTGCTGCTACCACTGTGCCAATCCATCTCACTGGGGTCTTCCTTTTTTTCTCTGACCTTACACTTTACCAATGATGATATCCTTCTCCAGAAACTGGACCCTCTTGATAATATGTCTGAAGTATGATATTTAAAATCTGGCTATCCTAGCCCACAAGGAGTATTCTAGCTGTATTTCTTCCAATACAGATTGATTTGTTCTTTTGGCAGTCAATGGTGCTTTTAATATTCTCCTCCAACAACATAAGTCAAATGCATTAATTCTTCTTTATTCACTGTCCAACTTTCACATGCATCTGAGGTCATTGAAAATACCATGGTTTGTGTCAGGTGCACCTTAGTCCTCAAACTGACATCTTTGCACTTGAACACTTTAAAGAGGTCTTGTGCAGTAGATTTACCTAATGCAATACGTTGTTTGATTTCTTGGTGTTTTCATGGGTGTTGATGATTGATCTGAGCAAAGTGAAGTCTTTGACAACTTCACAATATTTTCTCCATTTATATTGATGTTGTTTATTGGTCCAGTGGTGAAGATTTTTGTTTTCTTTACATTAAACTGCAAGCCTTACCAAAGGCTGTGGTTATTGATTTTCATCAAAAAGT
The DNA here is from genome assembly GCF_000296735.1 of Chrysochloris asiatica. Lineage (NCBI taxonomy): Eukaryota > Metazoa > Chordata > Mammalia > Afrosoricida > Chrysochloridae > Chrysochloris > Chrysochloris asiatica. Next base: position 15,011,601 of record NW_006408530.1, read on the forward strand.
ATTTTAAGCCTTTTAGCTTCAGCAAGCATGGTTGTATCATCTGCTTTTGACACTGTGCCTAACCAATCACTAGGGGTCTTCCTTTTTTACACTGATTTTGTACTTTACCAAGTATGATGTCCTACTCCAGAGACTAGTCCCCCTGATAATATGTCTGAAGTTTGAGGGATGAAATCTTACTATCCTGGCTTCTAAGGCTCACTCTGGCTGTACTTTGTCCAACACAGATTCGTTTGTTCTTCTGGCAGTCCATGGTACTTTTAATATTCTTTTCCAACACTATAACTCAAATGTATCAATACTTCTATGGTCTTCCTTATTCACTGTCCAACTTTCACATGCATCTGAGGTCATTGAAAATACCATGGCTTGTGTCAGGTGCACCTTAGTCCTCAAACTGACATCTTTGCTCATGAACACTTCAAAAAGTTTTTGTGCAGTATATTTGCATATTATAAAAAGGTGTTTGATTTCTTGATGCTGTTTCCATAAGTGTTGGTAGTGGACCCAAGCAAACTGAAGTCTTTGACAACTTCCATCTTTTCTCCATTCATCATGTTATTTACTGGTCAAAGTGATGAAGATTTTTGTTTTCATTACATTGAGGTGCAACACATACTGAAGGCTGAGGTGTTTGAACATTATCAGTAAATATTTTAAGTCCTCTTCAATTTAAGGAAGTAAGGTTGTATCATCTGCATATAGCAGATTATTAATGAGTCTTCCTATAATTTGGATGCCACATTATTCTTCATATAATCCAGTTTCTCGGGTTATTTGCTTAGCATACAGCTTGAATATTATTGTTGTTGCTAAGTGCCATTGAGTAAGTCTCAACTTACAGTGACCCTGTATAGGGTTTCCAAGGAGTGGCTGGTGAGATTGAACTAATGACCTTGCAGTTCAAAGCAACCTTGCAGTCCAGCCCATTAACCCAAAATGAATAAATATGGGGAAAAAATAAAACTCTGGCGCACACCTCTACTGGTTTTAAACCATTCAGTGTCCCCTTTGCTCTATTAGAACAACTATCTCTTGGTCTATGTACAGTTCCTCTTGAGCACAATTGTAATATTTAACTTAGTCTTCTTGAACTACTTCTGAAACATTCTGACCAGCAGTTTTACCTCGTCATTTCTTCCATTTGCTTTAGTATCTTTATATTGAAGAGCAAGTTTCAGAGTCTCTACTGACATCCATTATGGTCTTTTCTGTCTTTCTTGTATTTTTAATGACAGTTTGTTTTCTTCCTGTATGATGTTCTTGATGTCATCCCACAACTCTTCTGTTCTTTGGACATTAGTGTCTAATGCATCAAATCTATTATTGAGATAATCTCTAACTCAGGTGGAATATGTACAAGTTCATATTTTGGCTTTCATGAACTTGTTTTCATTTTCTTCAGCTTCAGTGAAGATGCATATAAGCAATGGATGGTCTGTTCCATAGCCTGCTGCTGCCCTTGTTTTGGCTTTGTGTTATGGAGCTTTTCCACTGCCTCTTTCCACAGATGTAGTCAATTTGATTTCTCTGTATTCCATCTGCTAAGGCCCATGTGTATACTTGTCTTTTATGTTTTTGTTTTGTTTTGTTTTGTTTTTTTGTTTTTAAAAAGGTGTTTGCAATGAATAAGTCATTGGTTTTGCACATCCTATCACGTGACCTCTAGCATCATTTCTATCACCATGGTCATATTTTCCAATCGCTTAGCCTTTCTCTTTGTTCCCAACTTTTGCATTCCAATCTCCAGTGATTATCAGTACATCATGATTTCATATTTGATCAATTTCAGACTTCAGAAGTTGGTAGAATTCTTCAATTTCATTACCACTAGCTTTAGTGGTTGGTGTGTACATTTGCATAATAATGGCATTAACTGGTCTTCCTTGTTGCTGTATGGATGTTATACTATCACAGCCAGTGTTATATTTCAAGAGAGATCCTTAAATGTTTTATTGGTGATGAATGTGATGCCATTCTTCTTCAATTTGTCATTCCCAGCATACAAAGCCATGTGATTGTCAAACTTAATACGGCCAATACCAGTCCTTTTCAGCTCATTAATATCTAGAATGGAGTCCTGGTGTGGTGCTGTGAGTTAATGTGTCAGACTGCAAAACCATTTGGACTGCAAGATCAGTGGTTCAAGCTCACTAGCTGCTCCTTGGGAACCCTGTACAGGGTTGCTATAGGTTGGAATTGACTTCACAGCACTTAACAACAACAATATCTAGAATATTGATTGTTTATGCATTCCATTTCATCTTTGACAACTTTCAAATTTCCTAGATCCATATTTCATACACCATATTCTGATTATTAATAGATGGTTCTCTTTTTGAGTTGTGTCCCATATGCAAATGAAAGTCCTGAAAGCTTACTTTATTCGTGTCATCATAGTCAACTCTGCTTTAAGGAAGCACCTCTTCATATTTTGAATGCCTTCTAACCTGAGGGGCTAATTTTCTGGTACTATATCTGCCAATGTAGGAGAAAGATGAGGATTTCTACTTCCGTAAGGTTTACAGCCTCAGAAACCCAATCCAGGGTAGCTATGAGTCAGAACTGACTCAAGTGCACACAACCACCACCACTATATCTGCCAATATTCTGGTGCTCTTCAACTTTTTCAATATTGTTTCCAGTGAGAAATCAGAGTTTTTGTATTGATTCTCCATCACAAGTAACTTTTCGTCTTTGTAAACTGCTCTCAGGATTCTTTCTTTGACTTTTTGTTTTGTTTTGGAAAGTTAGATTATGATATGTTTTCATGATTTTCTTTTGGGATCTATCCTATTTAAGGTTTGTTCAGTTTCTTAAATGCATATCGTCTTGTCTTTCATGATGTTAGGGAAGTTTTCTCTGTGCTTCTTTTTGTCTTTTCTTGTTCTAGAATTTGTATCACCCATAGTTATTTTTCCTGATAAGTTTCCATATAATTCTGAAGCTTTCTTCAGATTGTGTTGTTCTTTTTTTTCTGATTGATCTTCTAGAAGAAGAATATGGAGAGATTTGTCTTCAAGTTAAGTAGTTTGACATTCCACTGATTAAATTCTGCTCTGCTTCTCTTTCACTATATTATCTACTTCTGAAATCTTAGTTTTAATATTTTATATTTATTTTAGCTATTTTTGCATGGTTTCTAATTTTTCATTTATTTTGTCAGTTTGTTCTTGAGGTGTTTTCCTGAAATTTTCTGAAGTTGTTTCTGTGTTTTGCTTGATTTCATCTGTAGTTTTCTCAATTTTTCTTGCAATTCATTGAAGGTATCTAAGTATCATTCTTTTGAATTCCTTCTTACTGAGAAGGCCAGTGGGTCAGGGCAGCTGGTTGTGGAAAGAGTTCTTGGCCTCCCCATGGGTAGTTAGGACTTGGCACTATGCATTCTGCTGATCTGATTGATAATGCTTAATTCAGACATTTTAGCACCTTAGTAAGAGCAGGGTCAGTACAGTATGAGGGGTGTCCCAAGTCTATAGATGGGTAAGGGTGGAGCCTGGCCACAATTCTGGTCATCATCATGTGACCAGCTACTGGAATGTGTTTGTGTTGTTAGGCTGCTGTCTTGTTAGTACACTTTTTTGCAAATGTTCAAAATGATCACACCCTATCAGGCCAGGTGACAGCTCACCCTTTCTGTTCAGCTTCTTCTCCTGATGGGTACTCAATCCACTACTCTAGCCTGTCTTCTAAAGCTTAGGGTTCTAGGATCATCCTTTGTATCTGTTTCATTTGGTCTCTTGTGTCATATCTTTGTTGTAGATAGTCTATGTAGGGTGTCTACCCAGTTTGCCATCTTGTTGGAATTGGAAGGCTGAAATTTTTATGGGAACAAATTGTGATTTTTTCTTCTGGGGAGCAGCTGATGGGTTTGAATGGTCAACCTTTCAGTTAACAGCCAAGTGCTTAACCCCTGAGCCACCAGATCTGCTTCTCAAAGCCTATACTTCTCATCTTTCAAATTAGAAGTCAATTTATTGTTAGTGAATAGCCTAATTCTTTAAAACGTCAGGTATAATTGTCTTATAACATTTACTTCTGCTGTTTGAAACTTTAGCTATTTTATTATTAAATAAAATGTAACTAAACAATAGATTACTCTAGATATGAATAAATATTTGCCAAATTACGGGAATCTGGTACCAATTCAGAAGCATATGTGTGTATATATATATATAATTTTAATGGGAGATTTTCTTATTCATTTTTTTTTGGTTTTAGATTCTTTCAGGCATTTCTGCAGATACATGTTTTTTTTTTTTTTTTTTGGTTTTAGATTCTTTCAGGCATTTCTGCAGATACATGATCTAAAAAATAAAAGGAGAGGAAGGTTTTATTAGCAACATATTAGGAAAAAGACGTAATAGGGCTTGTAAATATTATTAAGACTTAATGATATATTAAGAAGAAATAGTAATAGCAGCATTACTTAATGACAATACATATTTTATAATTCTTTTGCTTTTATTATAAATGATTAATAGATGACAATAGAATGTGTCTTACAATGTTTCCTTCAGATATGACTTACACGTACCTATATTTTATACTTCAGATCTTGTTACAAAGTTGTGATGGTTTTTTGACACCCCATAACAACAACAACAACAACAACCCTATCATGGGTGTCTTGGTGTGGTGCTGTGGGTTAATGCACCAGACTGCAAAGCTAATGAACTGCAAGGTTGGCAGTTCAAGCTCATCAGCTGCTCCTCAGAAACCCTATACAGGGTTGCTATGTGTCGAAACCAATTCGATGGCACTTCATAACAACAGCAATATCCCTATCATAATTCTAAGTTAAATTTCTGGTTAACCTGTCAATGCATATTTGTCTAATTGCCTCAATGAAACTATATGCAAAAGAAATTTCTTGAAAAATACATTTCACTCTTCAAACTATTTTTATAAGTTGACCCTCTTATTATTTAAATAAGATATCTTAGAAATATGTAATATATATATTGTTGTTGTTGTTGTTAAGTGCCGTCGAGTCGGTTCCGACCCATAGCA
>NW_006408530.1:15016713-15020838 GCF_000296735.1 Chrysochloris asiatica
ATATATATATATGTAAAACAGTAAAGTTATATGGATTATTTTTATCTTGTTTTTCTAAAAAAGTGCTAGTTCGTAATCCAAGTGCCTGGTAGCATATCAGTTTTTTCAGTTTATCAGTGACTATAAAGTGGGATAAAAGATGACTGTACCTTTTGTAAATGATCCTTGGAATAAGGCAACAGGTGCTTTATAAATGCAAAATAGGAATAGAATTTATGAGTGGCAAAACACAATTGGCCTCTTTCTCTAGTTCTTTACTGTGTTTGATGTTGTAATCATCTAATTTCAAATGGCCCTGATTTCAGACACAAAAGATGATGTCAGGAGACAAGTGAGTAGCAGGGCAGATGAAGTCTTAACAGCTAAAGAGACTGCGCTGATGCAAATCACTTTTCCAAGGGATGGTAAATATTTCTGAAGTTAACAACTGAAATGAAAATACACTGTCAATAAAAGGCAGATAAAATAAACACAGAAATCATAGCAGTCTCAGGAGAATTGTTTTTGAATAAAGTGCTTTTCAAGGTCTTTACAAAGTTGTCAGCAGCTCTTTTAAAAACCAAGTCAGTGCATTTGAAGCAATTGTTCATGAGACATGACTGTTTGGTAAATGACTTTGAAACCCCAACCAGCTGTTAATTTTACGTAGATATTCACAAATTGTGTAAGTTTTTCAGTAAATAATGCTTCTAAAACACTGTAACATGACAGTGTTCTTATGAAGCATTATAAATTCTTTACATATGGAAATAGTGTTCCCTTAATTTTTCTGGTTTAAAATTTCCTTTTTTGATGCTTTCTACAAAAAGTACACTGATCAGTATTACTAGATAATGCTTGTTGCCTACTGCTAGTGAATGATGGTACTTATTAATAGAAAGAGCAATGAATACAATTTTGGCAAGGTAGTGAAATGATTGAAAGTTGCTTTAAAAAGAACTATCTTTATATAGAGCACTGAATTCTAGTAAGGGAATTCTACCAGATAACCTGCAGTTAGACCACTTTTGAAGTCTAATGAATACAGAACTTAAGACAGTACCTAATTTAGGTGTATATCCTGCCTTTGGGGGATTTAACTTGTGATAGAAGAGACAGACCCAAATTAAATTACCATGCATCAAAATATTAGATAGATAAAAAATACATATATGAAACACACATTAGTAATTGCCAAAAGTTCGGTATGGTGGAAAGGAACCAAGACAGTAGAGCTGACAGATATGCTTTTCAGATGTTCTGTAGCAATGATAAGGAGATCTAGCAAAACACACACAGAGGATAGCCTTGGAACCCTGAGCTTCAGAGGAAAGGTTGGAGAAATGGATCAAACAGTTACTGGGAGGAGAGGTTGAGCAGGGCCAGCAAAGTAGGGACACAGACTGGTGGAAATCTCTCAGACAGATCAGCATGGTCATTTTGAATTTTTCCTGCAGCCTCAGAGATAGGCTGAGGTTTAGAAATGCAGACTTATACCAGGAACTGACAATGGGAAGGAAACAGAAACCATGCGCTCACAACTCAGACACAACCATATGCTTTGCAGCTCCATCCACTGAGCAAGAGCCAATATAATTTAAGGAGCTCTGGTAGTGTAGTGGTTACAAATCGGGCTGTGAACCACAAGGTCAGTAGTTCGAAAGTACTAGCTGTTCCGCGGGAGAAAGATGAGGTGTTCTGCTCCCGTAAAGATTTACAGCCTCGGAAACCCTGTACATTGTCACCGTGGGTCGGAATTGACTCAACGGCACTTAACAACAACAATATCAACTTATCAGTAGCCAATATCAATCCAGTTGCATGAATGGAGAACTGAACATACGCTTCCATTCTGATTACATCCATCAGGAGGCAGTTGTGAGAACCTAAGGATACATCAACATAAAATCATCAATTAAATACAAACACCACAGCAACACAATGTTTTGAAGACAACAGACAATTTCAGTTAACATGAAGAAACAAGAGAGAGCATCTAAACCACATTTCCAAGATGTAGAGCCAGAAAATAGTTCTGAGGGAGAATAGGTAATGTAACTAATTAAGAAATAATTCAGAAGTCATATTTAGGTACTTCAAACAGTTTGAGAGAAAGATTGAGGAAAGCAAGAAGAAAACAGAAAAAAAAAAAAAAAACCTTTAGAAGAAATTAGGAAAACACTATAAGAATAAACAAATAAAATAAATGAAATTTTTGATACAATACAACACCTGCAAAAAGAAATTCAAAAGATGAATTCTGTGGTTTCAGAAATGTACAGTACATTGAAAGGGCAGAGTAGTACATTTGAATCAATGAAAGCCTATGTTAGTGAACTTGAAGACAAATTTCTCAACACTAATAAATTAAAAGAAAAATCATTGAAAAGAAGGGGAAAAAAAAAAAAAACCCAAAGAAACTTAAGGTTTATGTGGGATAAGATGAAGAGGAATAATTACGTGTGAACAGAATTCCAGAACAGGAAGAGACAATAAAATCAACTGAGAAAATTATTGAATAGCTGTTGGAAGAAAATTTCTCTAACATCATAAAAGATGAGAAAACAGATGTTCAAGAAGCTGATAGAACACCAAACAGCAGAGATGCCAAAAGAAAATCACCAAACCATATCCTAATCAAACATGCCAAAACCAAAAGTAAAGAAAGAATCGCAAGAGTAGCTCAGGAATAAAGACAAGTTATCTATAAAGGAGAACCATAAGATTAAGCTTATGGTTAATGGCTAGTAGAAACCATGCTAGCAAAAAGACAATGGAATGATATTTACAAAATTCTGAAAGAAAATTTGCCAACAAAAAATCATATACCAGCAGACCTGTCCCTAAAATATGATGGTGTGATAAGGACATTTATCTAAATGGAAATTAAAGGAACTTGTAACAATCAGAACACCATTACCAAAAATATTAAATGTTGTTCTTTGGACTGAGGACCAACAACAGCAGATGACAATTTGAGATTAAAAACATGACACCACCACCCAAAATTCAATCAGATACAGAACTATTTAAAGTGAAGCAAATCTACAAGACTGAAAATCTGAAACTGAAGACATCAATTTACAACAAAGACAGCTACAAAGCAAAAACAGGGGATAGTGTAGATATAGAACTTCCAAAACATGAGGAAGTCAAGTAAATTTCAAGACAAAACAGACTTTTAAATTAGAAAGGAAATTAGTAAATCACAGGGTAACCTCAAAGAAAATTAATATTTCTTCACATGAAAACAAAAAGAAGAAAATCAGAGATTTCATAAGTGTTAAAACAGCAACTAATAATAAAAATAAAACACACACACACACAAATTAAAGCACAGAAAATTATGTGGAGCAAAGAAAACAGCAGCACCGCTAAAAAACACATAACAAACTAAAAACCAGTTAATTCAAAACTATCTATAAAATGGACCCTGGTATGGTGCTGTAGGATAAGCACAGGATTGCTAACTACAAGGTCAGTGACTCAAACCCACTAGCTCTCCTCAGAAATCTATACAGGGTCGCTTTCAGTACAAATGGACTCAATAGCACTTAACAACAACAACCACATCAGTAGTTACATTGAATGTAAATGAATTATATGTAACAGTCAAAAGACAGAGAGTAACAGAATGAATAAGAAAATAGAATCCTTCATTATGCTCTTCAGTACAAAAGACACACCTTACAAAGACAAAAAATAGACTAAAAACAAAGGATGGAAAAATATACCAAGCAAACAGCAATCAAAAACAAGTATTAATGGCAACATTAATCTCTGGAAAAATAGACTTTAAAGCAAAAACTTTAAAGCAAAATAGGATACAATTTCATGATTAGGACTCCTGATGTGGTGCTATAGAATAAGTACTTATTTCAAACACATCAAGTGCTCCTTGAATACCTTATACAGAGTCACTATGCATCAGAACTGACACAACAGCACTTAACAACAACAAAAGAATATATTCTTAAAGTATCTATTACAAATTGGGCTGTGAACCACAAGGTCAGTAGTTCGAAACTACACAGTAATGAGCTGAAAAGGACTGGTATTGGCCCCTTTGAACCCGAACATCACCTGGCTTATTATGCCATGAATGACAAATTAAAGAGGAATCTTGTTCCATGTCTCATAAAAAAA
>NW_006408530.1:15022733-15032965 GCF_000296735.1 Chrysochloris asiatica
AAATCATTTGATTTCTAGACTGCTGCTTCTGGGAATAGTGGCAGTGGATCCAAGCAAAGTGAAGTTTGACAACTTCAATCATTTATCATGATGTTATTTATTGGTCCAGTGGTAAGGATTTTTGTTTTCTTTACATTGAGGTGCAACCCATACCAAACACTGTGGTCTTTGATATTCATCAGTAAGTATTTTCAGCCCTTTTCTCTTTCAGAAAGCAAGGTTGTACCATCTGCATATCGCAGGATGTTAATGAGTCTTTCTCCAATTCTGATGCGATAGTCTTCTTCATATAATCCAGCTTCTTAAACTGCTAACCTTGTGGATCATAGTCCCATGTTTATCCCTCATGTTTTACATGAAAAAAGCAAAAGGTCATTTAAAATACAAGAAAGAAAGAAAGAAACCAAAACGGATATCAGAAGAAGTTTGAAACTTGTTGTTGGATGTAGAGTAGCTATATAGAAATAATCCAGAGAGTTTTCCTCTAGGTCATGTCCTGTGATATCTATACACCCTTATACATTTGTCAATAGACTATTTATTAAACACTGTTTATGTTATAATTTGAATGTCTTTCTTATGCTGGTGCTCTGGCTAATATGTCTGGTCAAGGAAAGACAGAAATCCTAGTGCCAGATATAACCACTACAGAAATGAGAATGCATGTTGACCATGACAACATACAGTCAACCAAACTTGGGCATGACAGGTTGAAGTGTGGAGGAGATGACAAAATAATCCATGCTCAGTGGTACAATCCAAGAACACTGCTAAACACCTCTTGCTAAGGCTTAGGAAATGAACTGTGTCTATAGGTCAGATTCAATTGTCATTAGGTGTGTAGTGAGGTGGGCTAAACAATCTAGCAGTTTATGAATTTGTACATGCTCTGAAATAAAATCAGACACAACAATATATGATAACCAGAATTGTCTTTCTCTAAACAATAAATGGAGTCCTGGTGTGGTGCTGTGGGTTAATGCAATGGACTGCAAAGTTGTTTGAACCACATGGTCAGTGGTTCAAGCTCACCAGCCACTCCTTGGAAATCCTATATAGGGTCACTATGGGTTGGAACCGATTCCATGGAACTTAACAATGACAAGCAATAAATAAATTGACAGTTTTATTATTTTTTCTTCAATTTACTGTAAGCGGTAATGGTAGCAATTTTATAATTTTACGGTGCTGTGGGATAAACACAAGATAAGTGGTTCAAACCCACCAGCCTCTCCTAAGAAATCTGTACAGGGTGGCTTTGAGTCGGAACCTACTGAACTGCACTAAACAACAACAATAACATGATACTTTTGTGCTGGGGTTTAATGTGCTGGACTGCAGAATCATTGTGAACTGCAAGGTTAGTGGTTCAAGCTCCTTGGAAACACAGTACAGTGTCTCTATGGGTTGGTACCAACTCATCAGCACTTCACAACAACAACAACAATGATCATTTAGGGGAGCATGGTGGGTCTATACAATAAGCACTGGGCTGCAAACTGTAAGGTCCACTGTCAAGCCCCCAGATGATGCTTTCTGCACTCTCAAAGATGTGAAAACTTGGAAGCCCTATACAGAGTGGTTAAGTTGAAACCAACTTGATGGGCAACAACCCGATCATTTAAGAAAATTTAGATTAGGAAAAGCAATAACTTTCATTTCATTTCCGTCTCCTTTTGTCAACCTGTAGACGTATTAGGGGCAAAAGATTTACCTATTTTTATAATGTAAACAATATAAAAGTATACATTTTATATATTTAAGAATATATATTACTCAAATTATTTTTCTGTCATATAATTTCCTTTATTTCTGAGCCCAAGTATTCCCAAGACTACTTTGATACTGTTAGTATTTTATCTAATAATCACATAAAATTGAATTGAATTTTACTAATGGTATTTAAATAAGAAAACTGTCTAGAGACATATTTTTCTATAGATATAGTTGTCACTTAATGAGTTATCTGATCTCAAATACTTGATCTAAGATTAAGTAATAGACAATGAATATTCATCCAGTGCAAGTACATTTGCTCTTTTATTCTTAGAAAAGACAGCATTCTAACTTTGAATTAATTTGTAGTTTCCATTACTTTTCTTTTTGTCTGTAGTAAATAATCAATACAACCTCTCCCTTGATTTTTCTGTGAGACTGATACTATGCCATTCTTCCATAGGTTTCAATCTAATTGTAATCATAAATTATTTTCCCTATCTTAAACTTATTTCTCAAGTGTTCCTTATTCTTCTAAATTTCCATAAATGAAAGATTTAGGATTAGACAATTGAACAATTAAACACATTACTAAAATAAGTTGAACTCTGAAATATAAATAAGAAATTCTAGCCAACTGTTTTAAGCCAGGCTATTTTAAATAAAACATCTAATACCTTTAAAAAATGTTCATAAAACAAAAAGATAAAAAAAAGAGTATATATATTTATATTTGAAAAATAATAGGTTTTTGAAATTCTTGAAGAAATTAGAAAGGAGTTTCATAGGAGAGAAATGGATGAGGAAGTGAATGTTGAAATGGGGAAAAAAATACATAGTTAATAACTGACCCTCTGAAATCTCTTTTCTGTCCTAAATTTTGCCTTCTTTACCTCTAAAACTTTTATTAATTCTGCTTATCCAATTTCACATTTATATTTTGCCAGTTTCTTTCATTGTGTCTTTTAAAGATTATTACAATGATTGGGATGGTGCTCAAAGCACATTTTGAAATGTTGAAATTATCTGAATATGAAGATCAGTAAGAAAGGAAAGTGAGTGATGGCGCGAAGACTATTATAGTTTAGTCAACACATTCTATTATGCATCTATCTATCTATCTGTCTATTTGTGCATCTGTGTATTGGTATCAACCATGTATTTCTTCCTACACACTGTTGTGCTTGTTCTGTATCTTTGGGTCTATGTTTACAATGCAAAATATCTTCTAGTAAATGACTTTCTTAACTTTGCACAGTATTGGACCTTATCAAATGCTTTCTTTTTTTGGGAAACCTTGTATTGTGAATTGAATGAATGTTTACAGACGAGATCATCTGTTTTACATTTAACAAATCACACTTTGTTTCATCTCAGTGATTGCCACCCTCTCCATACAGCAAAAGTTATTCCACTTCCTCCCTGTGATTCTTATTTCTGTTCTGCACTCATTCCCCAAACTTCTGAGCTTTGTCTTTAGGTAAATATTGCCCTTTAGATCATGAATAGCTGACTATTCATAGTGAGCATGCCATACGAGTGTTGCCCTCTTTATATACCTATCCACAGCTTGGTTGACTATTGGATAATGAGGGCAAGTTCCATTCTACACTTGAAGAGTGGCTGAGGACCATAGTCTTGGGTTCCTCCAGTCTGTTTCTGACCAGTAAGACCCATCTTTAAAAAAAAATATTTTTGAGGTTTGTTCCACATTGTCTCCAACTTTATCCAGGACCTTCTAAGTGATCATTTTCAGAGCAGTTGGTAGTTGGGCCCTGTCTAGTTTTTCTGGTCTCAGAGTCATGGAACATTGAATGTTCATGCATTCAATTAGTGCATTGGACTAAATGACTCTAACCGTTTTAAATTTTCTGTTTTCACTTCTCTTCTTTCTACTGCACATGAAGAGATCAATTGCATTGTAGATGGCCACTCATGAGCTTTTAGTATCCTAGTCATTACTCACCAAAGACAGATGTAGAACATTTTTTTTTTTGCATGGATTATGGATTACCAACTGACCATGATGCCCCCTGAAACTGTACCAAATGCTCTTTCTGCATCTATTATGATCATATGATTTTTTTCATTAGCCTGTGAAGCTTGTGATAGATTACAATAGTTGATTTTTATATGTTGAACCAGTCATGCATACCTGGAATAAATTCCATTTAGTCATGGTGTTTCATTCTTTATATACATCCCTGAGATATATTCGCTATTAATTTTGCTAGTTTTTGCATTTTTGTTTATGTGAGATATTAGTCAGTACTGTTCCTTTCTATTAATATCTTTTATTGGTTTTGGTGTTGGGTAATATTGGCTAAATAAATGTTCCACTGATTCTATTTTCTGCATCAGGCTATAGATAACTGACATTATTTATTCTTCAATTGTATGGCATAATTCACCTGTGAAGTCATCTGGTCCTGATATTTTCTATTTTGTAAGTTTATTAAGTATTGATTCAATTCCATTAATATAGGCCTATTCAAATTACCTACTTTTCCTTGTGTGAGTTTTGATAGATTGTGTTTTTCAATGAATTGGCCCATTTATTCTAAATTATCAAATAGTTTGGCATGCCTCATTATTGTTAGGTGCCAGTCTATTGTTTTTTATCTTCATCTGCAAGCTCTGTCAGTCTTACTAGCTTTCAACAAGCAAGATTGGGTTATCTGCACATTACAGGGTGCCAATGAATCTTCATTCAATTCTTTATGTCATCTTTTTCTTCATATAGTCCAGTTATTCAGATTATTTGCTTAGCATACAGGTTTAATAAGTATGGTAAAATGATATAAACCTGAACTACACCTCCCTTACTTTTAACCATAAAGTATTCTCTTGTTGTGTTAAAACATTTCACTTCTGGTCTTTGTACATGTTCCACATGAGCACCAATAAATGTTTTCTAATTACTATTCTTCACAATATTATCCATAATTTATTATGATATACACAGACTTTGAATAGTCAATAAAACTCACCTAAAATTTATTTTATATGAACTATCAAATTTCTTGACCTAGAATTATTCATAACCAGCAATATAGTAGCAATATTTAGTGGTTACTAATCGGGCTGCGAACCTTAAGGTCAGCGGTTCGAAACTACCAGCCGCTCACCGGAAGAAAGATGAGGCTTTCTACTCCCGTAAGGACTTACACCCTCAGAAATCCTGTACAGGGTCGCTATGGGTCGGAACCGACTCGACGGCACTTAACAACAACAACAACAACATTTATACATAGATTATTTTCAGTCCCTTCTCACCCAGTAACAGTAACCAAGATTGTATGCACACATGCCAGACAGCTCCCACAGGGCATCCTTTCTACTTTAAAAGTAAACAACATCACTTAGCCATTTACAAGGGTCCTTTTGTCTTTTTCAAATACTTTTGTGTGCACTCTAGTTTTTATTGTGAACAACTTTCACTATTACCAACAAATTTTGTCTAGCTACTGAAGCACGGTGGATAAAAGTGCACTTTTTAGATATTTGTGATTTTCAAATTGGTAAATAAATACAATTCCCTGCTCCTCTAGTATAATTTTACCGATATTTCTTTTAAAAAAGGACACAAATGAGTTTTTGCTTAGTTTGTATGGTCGAATTTTATTCTACTTGCAGAAATAGACTTACTGCTACTCTGTTCTGTTATATTGATTTACTCAGAGACTTTACATTCAACTCTTCTACAACCCCACACCCAATTCTGAGGCAATATTTCTTTAAATCTTGAAACAAATGCCACAAAACATGCAATAATAAATGGTACTGGGGATTCCAGTCATATGTCACTAGCCGCTTATTTTTCAGTTGCATGGTTTTATAACTTTTTAATGAATTGTCACGTGTCCTAAAAAAACATGAAATTAATCTTATGTAGGTTCACTAAATTAGCCTGTAAATAATGTAACAAATCATTAAATTGAAAAGCTTATTCAAAGTATTTAAAAATAAATCTATCATGTTGTATTAAAAATCTTAAAGTGTTAATGGAAGTAAAATAAGTATGGCAAGAATGAAAGCTATTTCTTAATTTAGAAAGAAAAATATTGAGCATGAGATATGTTGAGTCCCTCTTATTGATGGTGGAAAAATTTTGCTGTTGGTTAAAGAATAAAAATCTATGTCTAAGATGTGACCTCAGCTGTGACCTCAATGCTCTGCTTTATTTTGAGAGGCTGTATTTGACCATTGAGAACTCCAATAATACAACATGTAGAAAGAATGTCAACTAATTTCCAATATGTTTAGTATCTAGTCTCACATAAGTAAACCAATTATTTCTGATATCTTTAGAAGTCATCCATAATTTTGAAAACAAAACAAAACATGTAACTACATCCTATTTTGTTAAAAGAAACATGCTTAAATAATATGTCAACACTAATTGATACAATTTTATTGACTGAAAGAGCACTGAGATTTATAGAGCTTTGAAGTTTATTATTAATTACCTGCCACATCAGAGTGATTTGTAAACATTTATGTATATCTAAAGTTGTTTGCCAACAAAACTTCATACTTGCATGATGAGGAAAACACACACACTGAGATATGTATTGTTGTTGTTGTTGTTAGTTGTAGGTGCTGTCGAGTTGGCACTACCAGTGACACAAAAGAATGAAACACTACCAGGTTCCTAGTACTATCAAGTGTCTCATATGCATTCCAAAGTTGAACAGTAAATAAGAAAGAATGAAAAGGAATCGATGCCTTTGAATTATGGTGCTGGTAAAGAATATTAAAGACCTTGGACTGAAGGTTATCATGACTAGTAAAGTAGAGTGTCATTGAAGAAGATGAAGACCCTCACCGAGATGCATTGACACAAAGGTTGCAATATCGGACTCATACATAACAAGAATTTTGAGGACCGTACAATACAGGGAGTGTTTAACGCTTTTGTACACAGTGTTGCTATGAATTGGAACCAATTATAGGGCACTGGGAGTCCTATTGTAATGCTGTGGGTTAATGCACTGGACCACAAGGCAAGACTGGTTTGAACTGCAAGGTCGATTGTTCAAACTCACCAGCCGCTCCTCAGAAACCGGACACAGGGTCACTATGAGTCACAACTAGTTCCATGACACTTAACAACAAGAACAACATAGGTCATTTAGGAGTCCTGGTTTAGTACTGTAGGAAAAGCACTGGACTGCTATCCGATAGGTCAGCAGTTCAAACCTACCAGCCACTCCTCAGAAACACTACAGGGTTACTATGAGTTGGAGCTGACTCAACGTCGCTTAACAACAACAACAAATAGGACATCTTAAAACAACAATCCATAATGAAGGCTATTTGAAGAAAAACGTGGCATCGGGGTCAGAGAAATATTCATTAACATCTTTCAGTATGCCGATAGCATAGGCTTGCTTGCTGAATGTGAAGACTTGAAGTACTTAATGATGAATATAAAATACTTCCTGAGCAAGTGCCTCAAGTACTCTTTACTTTCAGTAAACATAGTTGTGTTATCTCCATAAACTAAACCACACCCACTGCCATTCAGTGTAGCAAATATATTGGACAGAGTAGAACTGTTTCTTTGGGTTTCAGAGTCTTTACCATAGCAAACAGCCTCATCTTTCTCATATGGTGGATTTAGACCATCTAACTTGTGATTAACAGCCCAGTGCTTAACTCACAGAACCAATAAGTCTTCTCATCTGCATGAAGTAAGTTGCTGATGAGACATCCTCTAGGCAATATCCTTGGTGGAACAGTGATTAAATTCTCAGGTGCTAGTGAAAAGGTTGGCTGTTCAAACCCACTGGCCTTTCCTCAGCAGAAAGATGTGAAGGTTGACTTCAGAAAAGATTTTTTAACATTAAGTGCCATTGAGCTGATTCAACTCATAATGAACTTGTACAGAGTTTCTGAGGAGCAGCTGGTGGATTTTGAGCTTCCAACCTTGTGGCTCACAATCCAGTGCTGATCCTAAAGCGCCACAGCCAGAATACTTGGAGAATACTACAGTCATTGAAAATCAATAGGTCAGTTCTGCACATCCTTTATCATTCTTCTGTAGTGGGAATGGAAAGATGGGAGTGAATCTACTCTGAGAATTTGAATATCTAGAGTTTGCAAAAATACATATGCCTAGAAGAATTGATGCATTTGAGTTATGGTGTTGGAGGAGAATATTGAAAGTGCCACGGGATGCCAAAAAACCAACAGATCTGTGTTGGAAGAAGTGCAGCCAGAGTGTTTCTTGGAGGCCGAGATGGCCAAACTTCATCTCTCATACTTCGGACATATTGTCAGAAGGGACCAGTCTCTGGAGAAGGATATCATGTTTGGTAGGTTAGAGGGTCAGAGAAAGAGAGGAAGACCCCCCAGCGAGATTGATTGGCAAAGTGGCAGCATCCATGGACTCAAGTGTTACAATGATAGTGAGGTTGGCCCAGGACTGGGCAGTGTTTTGTTCTGCTGTGCTTAAGGTCGCTATGAGTCGCTACCGACTGGATGGCACCTAGCAACAACAACAACATTATGGTTTTTATTTCCAATCCAAGCTGAATTCAGATGTGAATATTTTTATAATCATTCATATCTCATATAAGTGTCTCCACTTGAAAGACACCTTCCCTGACCACAGTATGGGAAATAGCCACTCTATTCCTATTCTTTACTCACTATCACTATATCTAGTTTCATGAGCATCTTAGTACTTTCCTGTCTCAAAATTATCTTTCTCATTTTTTGGTTGTTGTTGTTAAGTGATTTCAAATTGACTCCAACTAATAGCAACCCTATGCACAACAGTTGTTGTTGTTGTTAGGTGTAGTTGAGTTTTATCCAAAAAAGTAGTCTTTAGACTAGATACTGCTTTAAATTTTCCATTAATTGTAGAATTCCATGACTTTAATACTCCTGTCTTTTCCATAGAAATTATTTTAAATAGCCTACTTTTCAAAGGGGTAAACATATGTGTTCAAGGGGCAAATATATATTTTTATTGTTTTCAAAGCAAATGATACTTCAGTTATGAATTGCCATGTAACAATTGACTTGCTGTTTTTAAAACCCATCCATTCAAAACTCTTTCCCTGAATATAATCAAAACAAAGGTGTATTTTGTCAATATGAGCAGACTACGAAGGGATCAGGAAGGTGAGTCTGTAAGGTTCACCCTTGGACTTTTCAGAACTTTTACCCACACAGTGTTGTCTCTATGAGTCAGAACAGATTCAATAACACTTAACAACAAAATAAGAATGTCAGACCCTCTAGGATTTTTCCTTTCTTAGATGTTTTTACTTAAAATAAGACATAATCCAAAAAAGGCTTCATGTTACTGCCAATTATGTCTAATCTTAAAATGATTCTAATTTTTAAAGAATTACTAAAATTAAGTTAAGAAATAATGAAAATTTTGAAAATTGTGTTGCTAACAAAATAATTTACCTTTTTTTTTTGCTTTTTTGTAAAGGAAGTATACAAGTTTCAGTAAAATTCATGATACTCTATGAATTCTGGAACAAAGGTTTTAAAAGTTAATTAGAACCAATTATTGATTTTTAAAAAGCTCACTTTATCCAACTGTTTTCTCTCTCTTGCACACTTACTTATGTAAGAGAATTTAACCAAAGAAAGCCAGCATTCTAATTCAATTTCTCCTCCAAAGTATATAATTTTATTTCATCATAATGGCTGCTTTTATTTCCAGGGTCAGATTTTATTTAAATTTCAGTCCATTAGGAACAAAAACTTGCCATTTTCTGATAAACAAAATCAGCAGTGGAGCCTCTTCAAACGAGAAATGTGTTTCCATCGACCTTTGTTTTATTTGATCTAAATGACAGGTATACACCACTTTTCCTGTGTTTACTTTCAAAGATTCTGAAAAAAAAGGGGGTGACATTTTAAACAACAAAACTAGCAATCACCCTAGTAGTCCTTTTGACAGGCAGATGGAAGAAATGATAAAAAGATGTAATCCATTGCTTTAGACCACCAAAGAGGCCTAATATGAGTCATTAGCAGAAAACCGTTAATTTTCTTTTTTTTTTTTCTCTCTCTCTCTCTATTCTGACTGTTGTTTGTAGAAGTGCCCAACCTCTTAGGAATTGGAACATTTAACTGTTTCTTGCTATTTTGCAACAGGAACACTAAAGCATTAGCAGAATGGAATCAAGCAATATGTGATCAATTGTACAATTTAAGAAATCTGAGTGATATAGGTAACATTTTAGAGACTCTTAGTTTGAGCTTGATAATAGTTAATAAGAAAAAAAAAAACAAAAAAACAAAACAAAAACACTTTCAAGGCACTTTTAAAATTATATAGGCCTTTCACAGACATTATTTATTTCCTGATTCTGAAAAGCAACACTAAATCCATTGCCATCGAGTTAATTCTGACTCTAAGCAATGCTGTGGAGGGTTTCTAAGGCTGTATATTTTTATGGATGGAGTCCTGGTGTGGCACTATGGGTTAATGTGCTGGACTGCAAAGTCATTTGAACTGCAAGGTTGGCAGTTCAAGCTCACCA
>NW_006408530.1:15038255-15050330 GCF_000296735.1 Chrysochloris asiatica
CAGAGTCATTGTACCAAAAAGAAATTGTCAACGTTCACTCATTTCAAGAGGCAGCATATGATCAAGAGCCAATGGTACTGAAGGAAGAAGTACAAGATGCACTGAAGGCAATTCATAAAGAGCAAAGTTCTGGGAATTGACGGAATACAAATGAAAATGTTTCAACAAACTGATGTGGCATTGGAGGTACTCACTCATCTATGCCAAGAAACTTGGAAGACAGCAACCTGATTGGGAAAAGTTCAGATTTGTGCTCATTTGAACAAGTGGCAACCCAAAGTAATGAAGAAATCATCAGACAATACCATTATTATTGCATGCAAGTAGAATTTTGCTAATGATAATTCAAAACTGTCTGTAACAGTACATTGAAGGGAAATGGAAATGGTTCAAGCCAGATTCAGATGAAGATGAGGAATAAGGGATATCAGATATTTTATATTCTTGGCTGAGAGTAGAGAACACCAGAAAGATGTTACCTGTGTTTTATTGACTGCAAAGGCTTTTGACTGTATGAATAATGACAAGTTACCGATAAAATTGCAAAGAATAGGTATTCCACAACACTTAATTGTGCTCATGTGCAACCTATACATAGACTAAGAAACAGTTGTCTGAACAAAGCAAGGTTTAAAATCATAAAGGTGTGCATTAGGGTTTCATTCTTTCACTATACTCATTCAATCTGTATGCTCAGCAAATAATCCAAGAAGCTGGATTATATGAAGAAGAATGTGGCATAAGAATTGGAGGAAGACTCATTAACAACCTTTGATATGCAAATGAATAATCTTGCTTCTTGAAAGTGAAGTGGGCTTAAAATATTTACTGATGAAGATCAAAGACCATAGTCTTAATATGGATTGCATCTCCAAAGTAAAGAAAGCAACAATACTCATGTTAAATAAAGGAAAGTTTAATATTGTAAAATACTTCATTTTGCTTTATTCCACTTTCAACACTCTTGGAAATAGCAGCCAAGACTCTAAATTCTAATCAAATGATTTATTGCATTCAGCAAGACTGTTGCAGAAAGTAAACATGTCAATTTGAGGAGTAAGGTGCACCTGACCTAAGCCATGGTATTTTCAATAGTCTTATATGTATGTGAAAATTGAACAATGAATAAGGAAGACCATAGAAGAATTGATGCATTTGAGTTACGGTGTGGGAAAAGAATATTGAAAGTAGCATGGATTGCCAGAAGAACATACAAATTTGCCCTGGAAGAAGTACAGCCAGAATACTCTTTAGAAGCCAGGATGGTGAGACTTAAGGAATATTATAAGGAGAGATCAGTCTTTAGAAAAGGATATTATGCTTGGTTAAATGAGGATTAGGGAAAAAGAAGACCCAAACAAAATGGCACAGTGGCAGCAGTAATGAGTAATGGGTTCAAGGACAACAATGATTATGAAGATGGCACAGGACTGGGAAGTGCTGCTTCCTGTTTTATATAGCGCCAACATGAGTCTGAACCTACTTGATGGTACATAACAACAACTGCAAGTCAAGTACCTTTGACCCCAAATACAAGACAATCTTTCACCGTGTAGACCAGGCTTGGGGAACATCTGGCCTGTGAAATAATTCCATTTCTGGCCCTGCTAAGGCAACAGAAATTCCAGTCATCATACTAGGGTTGAGATAATTAATGTTTGACCAATATAACTGGCTAATTTTTAAGTTGATAACTTCATATGACCCAAGAATGATGTTATAAATTTTAGCAAGAAAAAGTTCCCCACTCCTTATGTGCTATTATTTTGTTAAGTGCTGTCAAGTTAGCTCCAACTCATAGCGACCCTGAAGGATTTCCAAGGAGCAGCTGTTGAGCTTGAACCACTGACCCTGTGGTTCAAACTGATCTTGTGGAGTCTAACAAAAATTAAGGTTGTTGTTGTTATTTATTATTATTATTTTTGTGGTTTTTCAGTCTGAAAAGATGGAAGCAATAATTTTCCCTGAAATCTGAATTAGAGAAGACCAGTTTGTCCTTAAGGTCATCAGTTCTCTAGAATGTTAATGCCTTTGAATGTTGAATGCCTTTGAACACTTGGGGAGGAAAGAAGAATTTGTGGAAGCACAGAGTTTTGTGAATTTATTGTTATACAAAGTAAAATACATCATTCTCAGTAGGATGTTTAGCTTTTGTATGCATGTGAATTAACTGAAAACACTATGACTGAGTCAGGTACACTTTAGTTCTCAAAGTGACATCTTTGCTCTTTAACACTTTTAAAAGGTCATTTGTAGCAAATTTTCTCAATGCAATATATGGTCTGATTTCTTGATTTCTGTTTCCATGATTGTGTGTTGTGATTTAAAGTGAAATGAAATCCTTGACAACTTCTATATTTTCTCCATTTATCATGATGTTGTTAATTTGTCCAGTTGCGAGGATTTCTCTTTTTTTTTTTATGTAACCATGCTGAAGGCTGTCTTCTTTTATCTGCATCATTACTCCAGTCCTCTTCTCTTTCAACAAGTTAGGTGGTGTTATCTGCATATCTTGTTGTTGTTAAGTGCCATTGTGTTGGTTCTGACTCATAGTGATGCTGTATAGGGTTTCCAAGGAGCACCTGGTGAGTTTGAACCTCCATCCTTGTGATTCGAACCGACCTTAAGTACCAGTGCATATCTTATAGTGCCACACCAGGACTCTACATATAGTAGGATATTAATGAGTCTTCCTTCAATACTGATACACTGTTCTTCTTCATGCAGCCATTCTTCTTGGATTATTTGCTCAGCATATAGTTTAAATAAGTGTGGTGAAATGATACAATTCTTATGGACCCTCTTGTTCTGTTCAAATGACTGCCTTAGATTATATGCACACATTCTTCGTGAACACAATGAAATCATCTGGAATTTCCATTCTTCTCAATGTTGTCCATAATTTATTGTGATCAATTCAGTTGAATACCTTTGAACAGCCAATAGGATAGAAGTAAATATCTTTTTGAAAGCCTCTACTTTCACCCAACATCCATCTGAAGGCAGCAATAATATCTCTCATTCTATGAATCGGCCTTGAGTTTCTGCAAGTTCCATGTGTATACACTGCTATAGATGTTTTTGAATTATCTTCAGCACAATTGTACCTGCATATATTACTGATACTTTTTGACAATTTCTACATTCTGTTTGGTCATTGTTTTTTGTAATGAGTACAAGTATGTATCTCTTCTAGTTGGTTGGCCAGGTATTTTCCAAATTTGTTCACACAACGTGCTTCCAACATTTCATTTGTTTATAGAATCATCTCAATTGATATCCTGCCAATTCTTGGAGCTTTGTTTTATATCTGATGCCTTCAGTGTACTTGGACTTCTTACTTCAATACTATGACCTCTTGGTCAGATCCTACCTCCTAAATTGGTTGAAAGTTGACAAGTTCCTTTTGGCTATGGCATTGTTTATTCCTTCCATCTTCTTTTGGTGCTTCTGGTCATTCATTGTTTTACTCACGTTGTTGTTATTGTTACTAAGTGCCATAGAGTTGGTTCTGACTCAGAGTGACCCTGCAGAGGGCTTTGAGGGAGTGGCTGGTGGGTTTGAACCACCAACCTTGTGGTTAGTAGTCCAATGTTTTTTCCTGGAGTGTCATACAAGTTCTCCATTTTGCTCATAAAATCCTTTAATATTTTCAACTCAAGTCTCAAAATTATTTCAGTTTGAGAAATGCTGAGCAAGTATTTATATTTTGTTTTTATAACTCCATGTTTTCATACATTTTATTATAACAATTTGCTTAGTCATCTTGATCTGCCCTTTGAAATTTTCTGTTCAACTAAAATTTTAATGGCTTAGTAATTCAGTATGTTTAACTGTTATAATGAGATGAGTTATACATGATGATTAATGAGTAGCCAAGTATTTTGAGTTCTCATGTGAAGAAAGGCATGACTTTGACTGTTGGGAGCAGAGATTATAGAATATATTTACATAAAGTCAAAGCAAAAAGGCATTTTTATAATACTCTAAAAATGGTGGATTTCAATAGCACCTTTTTCTTTTCTTTCCATTTTTTTGTGATTTACTTGACAAAATATTTCCATGTCTAGCTTAGGGGACAGCCAAAAATCACTTAGGTTTCAGAGTGATATTTCATACTCCCAAGTAAATGTCCCCCAGTAGGGTTATAGGGTATTTACAAGCAGGCATATTTAGGTATTAACCCATAACATTTTTAGAGTTCACACCTACAAACTGAGTTTTCTTCCTATAGCCTAGGGGATTTAGTGACTTAAAATCATGGGTATGATTCCAAAAAGTACACCTGGCTCTGCAGACATTTTCAAATCCTGATTTTTTTCATGACAGAGGGAGACTATTGTATATGTTTATCTGGAGCTAAAGAAATAGCTTCAGAAACAAGGAAACCTATTTTATTCTCATTGCTTCCTACTGAGAGGAAGTTGCACAATGCTGGGCAAGCAGGCCATCTTTGTTCTACTTCAGTGAGAGCTTCAGAATTATTACTTATCCACCCGCCCCACCCCCCAAAAAAAATCCATTTTTAAAGTGTAGGAGATTTTTGTTTTTTAAAGATACAGAATCCAAATTTGACGGTGTACTTAATTTGTTTTTAGAGGAAGACTAGGATGGTGTATACTTATAGTCCAGAAGACTAAGTGTTTACTAGCAGAAGAAAAGAGCCTCTTCAACTCTGTGGACTGAGTTGTTTGATGATTTTAAACTATACAACAGTTTATGAACTCCTTAATATCCACAAAAAACATCACAGTTAATCCAATTAGTTAATGCCTGAAATGCTTTCACTGCAGATTCAGCTAGTTTCCAATGAATTTTCTCAAAACACAGTATTTCATCTACTTGAGCATCAATCAGTTCTCCTTGTGTGCACCCAAACTGGATACAATCAGATCACTTCCAAATGAACCATCTTTCTCCCACATTTTGACTCATATGGCCCATTCCTAATGATTAGATTTCTAGGACCAGCATTTTAAAGGGCCACCCTTCTGTGTGTGCATTTAACACATTTTCAAATGCCAATTGGCATATGTTGCTTCCTGTGGGGTAATTAGGCATGCAAATGTAGTAATTGCACATGCAAATTTCTGAGTTCAGAAAAGATGGGAAGTTTCAAAACTCATTCCCAGAAAGATCTCTCTTTTAACATTTCTCTGGAAACTCCTTTCCACTTGAAGCCAAGACTCAAAATGGGGATAAGTAATGTTTATCATTGGCTCTTTTTCTCCTTTTGTATTCATTATATTTCAGAATTTTAATCCTTTTAAAACAATTTTAAGATGTGTATTTTTGTTCAGCTTCTATGTTGAAAATCTCTCAATGTAAACTATACATGACTAGAGCATTGCTTAAGTTCAGTAATACTTGGTAATCAGGATTTGTTTTAGGTATGTGTGTTTAAGCACTTGAAGAAACTTAGTGGGGTTATGAAAAGCAACTGCTATGGGTGTCTAAAGAGCAAAGTTCATATGGCTACTCTTTCTCCAGCTTTGTGAACTTGAACAAGACTCTGATTTTTCTGAGCTGGTTTTGTTATTGAGCCCTGATGTGGAGGTGGAGGCTAAGCACTGAACTATTAAACACAAGGTCAGTGGTTCAATGCCACTAGCCACTCCTTAGAAACCCTATTTGGTGTTTCTATGAGTCAGAACTGATATGACAGTACAAAACAACAACAGTTTTATTATTATATGTGAAATTACTGTGGTATATGTTTTATTTATTAGACTTTGAAGTTGTTTAAATCCCTGCGTGGTGAAAAGGTCAATTAATTCTGCTTCTACCAGAAAATCTGGAGATTAGAATCTGTCCAAAAATGCCTCAGAGTTCTGATGTGGCATTGTAGAATTAGCACTGGATAGCTAACTGCAAGGTACGTGCACTTCAAATCCACTAGTCAGTCTTTGGAAACACTTTATAGGGTCCCTAGGAGACAGTAGTGACTCAATGGCACTTAATAACATGAGATACCTTAGAAGAAAGGACTGCGATCTACTTCATAAAATCTGTCATTAAAAACTCTGTGGAGCATGACTTTTATTCTGATACACATGGGGTTATCTTAATTTGAATTGATTCCATGGGAACTAGTAGTGGTATAGTCTTTAATGTTTTGAAAAATTCTGGGAACTGAAAAACAAAGTTTGTGTTTTTCTGTCTCTTTTCTTTAGGTAAACTCTTGACTGAGATCCCTTAGCATGTTATTATAGTATTCTGACCTGACCAGATTTAAGATCTTCAAGCATTTCTTTTATTCTTTCTATTCAACCGTCACTTCATCCTTATTCCCTAGTTCAATCCATTTTTGTTCATTGGGGATTTATTGGTTAGGTTCTCATTAGTAAGTCAAGAGAATAACTTTCACACATGCTTGAGTATTGTACAGATATCTGTGCTAAATAGAACCATAATGATCATCCAGTCTTGTTTATGTTTTAAAACATTAACAAGGGTTCTTCTACTTAACTAGCAAATTCAATTAACATCCCAAGCTCCACTTGGTAATTAATCTTAGTGTTCATATTTCTTTTAGGGACTTTAGAATTTTTTCAACACAATAAGAGTTTGTTTTCATTGTTCAAGATTGAATACAGACTTCATGATTTTTTTTTCTCTTTTGTATCATCATCATCAGCTTGAAAAGATTTGTTATTTCTGAATCAGAGATGCTTGACTATACTATCGATGACTACAATTTAATTCTATAAACTGGATGGCAAATATGCTTATAGTCTTGGTGCAGAAATTGTTATTTTAATATATACAAAGTTCATTATATTAAACAGTCATTTTTATACATTAATCGTTCATTAGAATTAAACTTTAAAAATGGTTTCCTTAAATGTTTAAATATATGCAAGATATTAATCAGTTATAACCCGTTGCCTACAAGGGAATTACAACTCTTGAGTGTCAGAATTGAGCTGTGCTCCAGAAATTTTTCAATGACTAATTTTTCCAAAGTAGATCACCAGACTTTTCTTCCAAAGTGCCTTTGAGTGGATTAAAATGGCAAACCTTTTGATTAGCAGTTGAGTGTTTTGCATCAACCAGGGATTCCATTCAAGATATTAGGCAGTCTTTGGGTGACATAAATAGTTAAGCACTTGGCTACAAGCCAAAAAATTGGCAGTTTGAACACATTGGCATCTGGAAAGACAGGTCTGGTGATCTGTTTCTGCAGGTCACAGTCTTGAGAGTCCTATGGAGAAGTTCTACTATATATACCTGGTATCTACCTGAATCTGAAACCACTGGATGGTAACTAACAATTTTCAACATTCAAGAAATATTTACATTAATGTCATTCGCAGTTATGACCTGATATTGTAAATGAATTTCCAATATATATTTGGTGGTGGTGGTAGTTATGTGCCATGGAGTCGGCTCCAACTCATAACAACCTTGTATAGGGTTTCAGAGACTGTAAATCTTTATGAGAGCAGAAAACCTCATCTTTCTCCTGCGGAATGGCTGGTAGTTTCCAACTGCTGACTTTATGATTAGCAGCCTGAGTAGTAACCACTATGCTCTTTACTGGTTGTAAAGAAACCACTCTGTGGTAGCTGTTTTCATTACATTTGTTTAAACTACTAACATCTCATACAGATTATTTTGTTACAAACCTTCTATTACAAACTCTAGGGAGTACAGAATATTGGATAGTTCAGAATTTAGGAGTTTTGGAAAATGTCCAAACTCATAGCAACTCTTCTTTCTGGCATCACAAGATTCTCAAACTCTCTCTATATATCTGTTTCATTTTCACCTCTCTAATTTTCTCTGTTATTCCATACTTGTCATTTATATGAAGAATCTATTGCCATGATTTTGCACACAATACCTTATGGGCTAGCTTCACAATCATTGCGACACCTGAGTCCACTGCTGCTGTCTCTGTGCCAATCCATCTCATTGAGGGTCTTTCTCTTTTTCTCCAGTCCTTCATTTTACCAAACATAATACCCTTCACCAGGGAGTGGTTCCTCCTAACAATATGTCTGAAGTTTGAGAGATGAAGTCTGGTCATTTCTTCCAACATAGATCGGTTTGTTCTTTTGTCAGTTCATTGTAAGTTTAATATTCTCCTCCAAATGGACTCAGAATGCATCAATTCTTCTCTGGTCTTCCATATTCACTGTTTAACTTTCATACACATATGAGGTTATTGAAAATATCATGGCCTGGGATGGGAACAACTTAGTCTTTAAACTGACATCTTTGTTCTTCAACACTTTAAAGAGATCTTACGCAACAGATTTGCCCAATGCAATACATTGTTTGATTTCTTGTCTGCTGCCTCCATCAGTGTTGATGGTTGATTTGAGAAAACAAAGTATTTGACAACTTCAATCTTTTCTCCATTTATATGGATGTTATTTATTGGTCCAGTGGTAAGGATCTTTGTTTTCTTTATATTGAGATGCAACCTATACCAAAGGTTGAGGTCTTTGATCTTCATCAGTATTTTAAGTCCTTTTTATTTTCAACAAGTAAGGATTTATCACCTGCATATTGCAGTTTGTTAATGAGTCTTCCTCCAATTCGGATGCCATGTTTTTCGTCATATAATCCAGCTTCTCATATTATTTGCTCAGAATACAGATTGAGAGAATGGTGAAAGAATTCAGCCCTGGCACATACCTTTCCCAATTTCAAACCATTCGGTGTTCCCTTGTTCTGTTCAAACAATTTGGTATATGTATAGGCCTCTTGGTCTATGTATAGGTTTCTCATGAGTACAATTAAGTGTTCCAGAATACTTATTCTCCGCAATATTGTCCATAGTTTGCCATGATTCACACAATGGAAAACTTTTGCATCGTCAGTAAAGCACAAGTAAACATCTTTTTTGTATTCTCTGCTTTCAGCCAAGATCCATTTGACATCAACAATGGTATCCCTTATTCCACATTCTCTTCTCAATTCGATTTGAACCTCTAGTTGTAGCCATTTTGGTATTATCTTTAGTGGTGGGTACATGATCTAGTTTTTCCTTTTCTTAGACTCATCACTGTGATGTTTGTAATTATTCTTCTAGTCCAGTTTCCCTGACCTGCTTGCTGACATTTCTGGAACATGGCAGGTTCAGTCTCATTGTTTAGAATTCCCTCCATTTTGAAAACATTTCTGTTGTATATTTGTTTGACTAGACTTCTCTTACCTCCTCTAAAACTTTTGCTCAAATGCTATACTCCCAAACAAAATTATGATTCACCCCATTTCTATCCCCTTACTGTGGTGCAGTGAATTGCGTTTATATGACCTTTCTTGCAATGGCCATGTAACTCCCACAAAATGGTTCACTGGGACTATGCACATAAAGTGTTAAAACTCTTTCAGGGATTGAACAAATTTACTGGTCATGATGCTTAATGTTTTGTGTCAGTGATGTATGGGCCATGATTCCCAGTATTAAGTTTGTATCCTCCAATTTGTAATCTGGCTTAATTATCCTCCATTTTATGATATTACATAGCTGTCCTCCATTTTCTATGTTGTAAATTCTAATTTCTGTATATTAATGAGGAATCCTGGTGTAGCAATGTAGGATAATTGCTGCACTGCTAACTACAAGGTGGTTGGTTCAAGTCTATCATCACTGCTTGGGTCCAATTTGATAAATCCAGTCTAACATGCCAATTTCCCTAAGTTTTTGGATACTTATTTTACAGTGTACCAAGGTAGATGTGGCACTTCAACATTATTTAATATTGTTGCTGTTAAGTGCCATTTGAGTCAGTTCTGACTCATACAGATGACCATAGATCAAGTCTTATGCTTAATCAAGTCACCACCATTATCTGCGACAAGGGGGGATTCTGTGAGGGTGTGGCTATGTTCAATACATTTTGGATCAAGGAATTAACTTGACAGCATATAAAATGTGACAATGGACCCATGTTCATGGAATTCACTATTACTACTATGTTCCCCATCCCCATTGGCTTGATAGAACAATGGAATAACCTCCTAAAAACACAATTATGTATGATCTAGGTGGCAATACTTGACTTTGCAGGGTTGTGACACTGATCTTCGGGAGACTGCACATGCTCTAACAGTGTCTAACATATGGTGCTGTTTCTTCTATAGCCAGTATTCATAGGTCCAGAATGCAATGGGTAAAGATGAGCCTAAAGGATTGCCACCTGGTCCATGTAACAAGAGTTAAGCACGTTCAGGCAGTAGTCTCCTACAGGTGTTAAAAGAGCTGTAAAACTCACCCATGCAGGGCAGAAACATGAATGTGCCCTGTGCAGGGGGTACTTCAGAGAATCCTGTGCCGCAATATTCCTCCATCCTGATGAAGCCACATGCCTTTGGGCAGAAGACTTTCCAGCAGGACTGTAAGAGTTACAACACATGCTTGTGCAGGACAAGAGAGGTCTTAGTGTGCCCCATAAAGTGTTTGCATGCCTCTTGTCCTAGGCAGCAGGGGCTCAGGTAGCATGAAAGCCCTGTAGGTCTGGGTTGAGTACTGACAGTCAGTGTCAGAGGCTTGGAAGATCCTGGGCAGTCTGAAGCAAGTTACAGCAAGGTCTAAGGGTAGACCGAATCTTTGGAGCTGTGCAGGCCCCTCAGCAGCATGGCAGCAGTCAGAGACAGTGGTGATGTGAACACACCATTTGTCTTGAACCACTGCATGTCTGCTCAGCTGCATAAGAATTAAAATGAGTAATTTGGGAAAGAATAACTGATTATCCTTTGGGAATCTGTTATCATTGTTTCTTGTTGACTTTCTATAATGATAATAATAGCTTACACTTTGCTAACACTGTGTGCGTTATGTATCAGGTTCAGTCCAGATGTATGTAACTCCCAGAGGGTGGTTAATGTCATGGACCTATTTGTGTCATTTCTAGTTATCTAACTGCTGCCAAGACATTTGAGGTACAGCCTGTCTGCATGTGGGATGCAGATAGACAGACATACATCTACAGTTTCTGAGCATCTAGTTTGTCTTCCTCCATTCTGATGAAGCCAGCACCATCTAATATATTCTGTCATATCTGATTAACTCTATAGTTTATTGCCCATCATTCCTATTAGATTATGTTGTTGCTGTTGTTAAGTGCCGTCGAGTAGGTTTTGACAACAGTGACCCAGTATAGGGTTTCCAAGGAGCTGGTGACCTTGAACCACAAATCTTGTGGTTCAAACTGACTTTGTAGTCCACCCATTAGCCCATTGCACGACACCAGGACTCCTATTAGATCATAAGTCCCCCAAAGTAGGAATTTCTGTCTCTTTTATTTTCTGTTGTTTCTTATTTACTGAAAATAGTTCTAGTACATAGTTGTCCCTTGAAATATATTTGTTTAATTGATGCATTAATGATGGCCTTTCGCTGTTCCACTCCAAAGGACTTACAAAATCCAGAACAGCATCAACTATTACATCAGCCTAAATTATCAACTTAAAAAATGAAATGCAATTCACTCTGACCAGCTAATAGATTTTCCCCCTTAACTATCTATTTACACTCAAATTTGTTGAGAACAGTAGAACTGTATTTCTAAATCCATATGCCATACAGAAGTCTATGTGTGGGGGCATATTTTCTGAGAAATAGCTTGTGAGGAAGAGGGGATTTGTCTCCAATCCAACTTTCTTTTATCAACTATCTCTGCTATGTTATTTTACTTCCCAAAGTACTTTTTTAAAAAGTAGACTATAAACACTGTTGTTGTTGTTAGGTGCCATCGAATTGGCACTGACTCATAACGACCACATGCACAGCAGAATGAAACAATATCCGATCCTGGGCCAACCCGACCACCGTTGCCACACATGAGTCCATCAATGATGGCACCTGGCCAATCCATCTCTCTGGGGGTCTTCCTCTCTTTCTCTGACCCTCTATCTTACCAAGAATAATATCCTTTTTCAGTGACTGTTCGTTCCTGACAATATGTCCAAAGTATGAGAGATGAAGTTTGGCCATCTTGGGCTCTAAGGAGCACTCTGACTGCCCTTCTCCCAAAACAGATGTATTGGTTCTTTTGGCAGCCCATGGCACTTTTAGTATTCTCCTCCAACACCATAATTCAAAGGCATCAATTCTTCTAC
>NW_006408530.1:15053197-15064254 GCF_000296735.1 Chrysochloris asiatica
TTAGCCCATTGAGACCTGTCTAATTGTTCTCCCATCTGCTTTGTTCTTCCATTCCCCTCTCCCTACTTGTATATTGCCCCCTCCCTAGCACCCAAACTATCCTGTGTCTAATCCCTGCCCTGTGCTCCACCTTCCCCTCCCTCCCCTCACCGACCCCCAACATCCCAATAATCAACAAAGAATTCCCCCCACCCCCTTTAGTATGGTTCTTTCCCTTAGTCTTTTACAGTAGTGGTCCTATGCAGTATTTCTCTTTTTGTTTTCATCTTCTCTTGATACTTTCTGCATCATTCAATAAATATAAATAATAGCATTATTTATGTTTTGCCTACCAAACCTAACCCACTGTAACTTAGTCAGTTCCAACTTATAGAGACTCTAGATAGGGTTTCTTAGACTATAAATATTTATGGGAGCAGATAGACTCATTTATTTAATGCAGAGTGGCTGGGGTTTTGAACTCCCTATCTTGCGATTGTGAAGTTGGCCCAGGACCAGGCAGTATTTCATTGTGTTGTGCATAGGGTCGCTATGAGTCAGTACTGACTCAATAGCACCTAACAACAACAACAAACCTTGCATTTAGCAGTCCAGTATCTATCTGATCAATCAGTATTTTGTTTAAAAAAATCAGAAAGAATGAAGTAATTTAGTTAGACTAATGAATTGAATTTATTTATAAAAATGTTCTAAATGCCATTGAAAAATGTTGGTTTGAAAATTGAATGCTCTGACTTCTAGTCTTTATTCCACCACATCCTGTGATATTGCACCAGTAGTATCACATTGTTTGTCCTTAGTTTCCTCATGTATATAATGTTACTTGATGAACTTACATTTGCATACGTAGTTCTAGAATTTATAGTATTCCTAAATAAGGGAAACATAATTAGTTCAGGCAACTTCATGAGCAAAGAAAAAGAACCAAATAACTTATGTGTTGATTTATAATTTCTTATATATATGTTTCTAGAATGAGAGTTGTCATTCATCATTTGTACTACTTTGTATTCTAATGTTAAAGCATAGCAATGGTGTCATTTGGTGGACTGAATAAACGTGAACTTAGTGAATATTATCCTTGCTGTGTTGATGATTATGAGTTGATATTATTGTTGGGCATCATTAAACAACAAAAATGTATAAAGAAGAAGCTAAAAGAGTAAGTAAACATAGATATGAAGAAAGATACATGTATTCTTAATTTTTGTTTTAAATGAAACTGTTTTTTTAAATGTAATATTGATAGATAAATGAAGAGCTTTGCAAAAGTTTGTAAAAAAATTTCATTTTCTTTTAATTTAATTTTTCCAGAAGCTTTTTGAAGCTCCCTTATATATTATCTCCTGAGCTAATGTTAAAAACACCTTCAACTTTTTCTGACTTTAATCTAGAAAGTGTCAATCAAATAGTTATTGAAAATTTTATAATTTAATCTATTAATTTGTTGATGTTATGTCCCTTCCAGTTGGTTCTGACGTATAGTGACAAATGGATTGACACAGTGGCATCAGCAATGGTCTCAAGTGTAGCAATAATTGTGAGGATGGTGCAGGACTGGGCAGTGTATCAGTCTGCTGTACATATAGCCAATATGGGTCAAAACTGACTT
The DNA here is from genome assembly GCF_000296735.1 of Chrysochloris asiatica. Classification (NCBI taxonomy): domain Eukaryota; kingdom Metazoa; phylum Chordata; class Mammalia; order Afrosoricida; family Chrysochloridae; genus Chrysochloris; species Chrysochloris asiatica. The sequence goes on from NW_006408530.1 coordinate 15,054,810, forward strand.
GATGGAACATAGCAACAGCAACAGACATGTCTAACTTTATAATAGTAGATAAAATGCAATGTATATTTGCCAATTCTGAAATTGCTTTTAGTATGATCCTAATTTTAATCATCTCAAACTGCACAACAGAGTGCTCATCTTCATCCCCAAAATGACCCTTAATGTACAACGATTCAAGAAAAACTCAATTCATTTTCCAAGTATTAAAATAATATTGTTTGCCAGCTTAATTTTGCACAAGAAAAAAAACATTGCTTGGGTCTGTCCCATTTTTGCAATTGTTGTTATGCTTGAGCCCATTGTTCCTGTCACTGTGCCAATTCATCTTGATGAATGCCTTCTTCTTTTTCACTAACCCTCCACTTTTACAAGCATGATGTCATTCTCCAGGGACTGAACCATCTTGACAACATGTCCAAAGTGTAGGAGATGAAGTCTTGATATCCTCATTCTAAGGAGCACTGCAGTTGTACTTTTTCTAAGACAGATTTGTTTCTCTTCTGACAGTTCATGGTACTTTCTGTCTTCTTCACCAAAACCATACTTTGAATGCATCAATTCTTCTATGGTTTTCTTTATTCATTGTTCAACTTTCATAAGCGTATTGTTGTTGTTAAGGGCCGTCGAGTCGGGTCCGACCCATAGCGACCCTGTACAGGGTTTCCGAGGGTGTAAATCTTTACGGGAGTAGAAAGCCTCATCTTTCTCCCGCGGAGCGACTGGTAGTTTCGAACTGCTGACCTTAAGGTTCACAGCCCGATTCGTAACCACTACGCTACCAGAGCTCCTTTTCATAAGCGTATTAGGTCATTGAAAATACCATGGGTTGGGTCAGGCTCACCTTAGTCCTCAAAGTGCCTAATTCAATATTTTGTTTGATTTCTTGATTGCTGCTTTTATGAGAAAAATGAAGTCTTAGCCAACTTCAGTCTTGTCTCCATTTATTATGATATCAGTTATGATAAATGGGGAATTTTGAGGAGCTTTGCTTTCTTTACGTGGAGGTGCAATATAAATTAAAGATGATAGTCTTTGATCTTCATCAGCAAGTATTTCAAGTCCATTGACTTCCAGCAAGCAAGGTTTTGTCATTTGCGTATTGCAAGTTGTTGGTATATCTTCCTCCAATCCCGATGCCGTGTTCTTCTTTATATAATCCAGCATGTTGAATTATCTACTCAGCACAGAGATTAAATAATTAAGGAAAAGATACAACCCTGATGCATACCTTTTCTGGTTTTGAACTATTCAATATCCTCATGTATTATTCTAAGGACAGCCTCTTGATCTAAGTACACATTTCTCATAAGCGCAGTCAAATGTTTTAGAATTCACATTCTTCACGATGTTATCCTTAGTTTGTTATGACCCACAAAGTAAAATACCTTAGCATAGTCAATAAAGCACAAATAAACATCTTTCTACTATTTTTGGCTTTCCGCCAAGATCTAGCTCATGTCAACAATGATATTCCTTCTTCTATGTCTTCTTCTGAATCCAGCTTGGATTTCTGGTAGCTCCTTGTCAACGTACTGCTGCTACCATTTTGAGTTATCTTTGGCAAAATTTTACTTACGTGTAATATTAATGCTTTTGTTGTTGTTAAGTGCTGTCAAGTTGGTTCTGAACCATAGCAACCCTGTATAAGGTTTCCTAGAGGTGACTGTTGAGCTTGAACTGCCCATCTTGTGGTTCAAACCAACTTTGCAGTCCAGCACATTAACCCACAGCACCACACCAGGACTCCTTAATAATTTCTGCATTCTGTTGGGTCACTAATATCTAATGCATTAAATCTGTTCTTGAGAAAGCCTTTAAATTCAGGAGGGATATTGTTGTTGTTGTTAAATGCCATCAAGTTAGTTCCAACTCATAGAAACCCTGTATAAGGTTTGTGAGGAGCAGTTGATGAGCTTGAACCACCCACGTTGCGTTCAAACCGACTTTGCAGTTCCGCACATTAACCCACAGTGCCACACCAGGACGTACTAAGGTCATATTTTTACTCTCGTGGACTTGTTTAAGTTGTTTTTAGCTTTAACCTGAACTTGTATATGAGCAATCAATGGTCTGCAGCACTGACATTGTTTTGTTTAATGATATTGCACTTCTTCATTGTCTCTTCCCACAATGTAGTCAACTTGACTCATGTGTTCTCCGTCTGTTGAGGTCTATGTGTATAGTATCCTTTCATGTTGCTTTAAAAAAGGTATTTTTTAATGACTAAATCATTGGTCTTGAAAAACTCAATCATGTGGTCTCTAGCATCATTGCTATCACCAAGGCTACATTTCCCAACTACTTATCATTCCTCTGTTTCCATCTTTTGTACTACAATCACCAGTAATTACCAAAGCATCTTGATTGCATGTTTGATCAATTGCAGATTGAAGAAGTTGGTAGACTTCTTCCATTTAATTCTCATTGGCGGTAGTGCTTTGTGGATAAACTTGAATAACAGTGGCACCAGCAGGTCATCTTGTAGGCATATAGATATTATCCTATTGCAGATAATATTGTACTTCAAGATAGATCTTGAAACACTCTTTATAACAATGAATGGAACATCATTCTTCTTCAATTTGTCATTCCTGGCATAGGGACATATGATTATCTGATTCAAAATGGCCAATTTAGTCTCGGCAATACCTGGGATATCGATTTTTATGTATTCCATGTCATTTTTGACAGCTTTAAATTTTCCTAGATTCATACTTCATACATTCCATGTTCCTACTATTAATGAGTGTTTGCAGTGGTGTCTTGTCATTTCAAATTGTGCCCCTCAGCAAGTGAAGGTGCTGAAACCTTTACTCCATCCATGTCTTTAAGCCCAACTCTACTTTGTGGTGACACCTCTTTCCCAACCATATATCCAGCCTGGGGTGATCATCCACTGGCACTATATCAGACAGTGCTATTTATGATATTTTCAGTGGCTAAACTTTCTCTGTTGTTTCCTTCTTCCTAGTATGTCTTAGTCTGAAAGCTTCATGGATCCAATACCCTGCTGGTATTTAAAATACCAGTGGCATAGCTTCTAGTATCTCAGTCATACACAATCCACCCCAGTATGATAAACTGACAGAGGAGTGGTGAATAATTTAATGGAGCCAAGATAATATTCCATGAGATAATCATAATGCCCAAACTTTATATATACATACTTCCTTTATTCCTGTACTTTTAATTATTACCAAATATGATATTTGTTATACTACTTACTTTTTTATTCAATTTTCAGGTAAACACTTATTAAGGTCTATGTGCTAATCATTGCAGAAAATAAATGAATAATACAGAGCTCTTTAGGGAATTCATATTTTGTAGGTAATTATGATTCATAAATAAGCATCAACAGTAGATTTAAATAAAAATGAAGGTCAATGGAAAAGAATGGAATCATTGAGAGTGAGCATTTTTAATACATGGAGTTCATGAAGGGATGTGGGGAACTGCCTATTGACAAGACAGAAGTGAGATGAGTATTTGCAACGAGGTTACAGAAGAAGATACATTTTAATCAAATAATTAACTTCTTCAGTTTTGCATTTTCAAAATAATGCGTTGTCAGGGTTTGTTCTTTGAAATGCTAGCTGAAATCAGTGTTGTTTTTGTAAAAAGAAAAACTGAAAACAAAGGCTCTGAGCAATCTTACTGCAACCACACTGTAATTTCATATTTTATGCTTATTTAAGTTGAATTTGTTAGAGACACTATGTCTATTCTTTAAATCCAAATAAATCAATAGCATTTTAATTAATATACTTTAATAACTATGGATAAAATTCTGCAATATAGAAACTATATACACAATATAGACACAACACCTATTCTGTCTCATAATATGAGGCAAAATAATTGCCTGAAATCCCTTATATCCTGGTGTGCACCTGTAGGACAAGCACTGGACTGCTAATCACAAGGTCAGCAGTTCAAGCCCACCAGTCACTCCTTGGAAACCTTATAGAGTGTTGCTATGAGTGGGTACCAACCTGATGGCACTTAAAAACAACAGCAATCATCGTATTAGAATTCTTGATTCTTACCTACTGCTATTGATAGCAGAGTGATGGCTTCTTAAGTTATATAATTCAAGTTAAGTTACAGGATGGAAGTGAAAAGGAGGCAATTCTAGCACCCACCTGAACAAAAGCTCCAAAGGGATTCTGAGCACCTCTCAGAAAGTTAGAGGAAATAGCCCAGTAGGTTTGTTATTTCACTATAGTTTCATACTCTAATAATAATAATTAAAAAAGAAACACAACACTCTCTTTTCTTCTTCACCTCTCTGATTATTTCCTCAGTATGGTTACTAATGAATAGGCTAGCTCTATAATTTAACAGGTATGTCTTTAAACCTCCCCTAAGTGATGTACAAAGTTGATAAGCACTGTGTCAGTTCAGTGTGGCTCCATCTCTCAACTCAAATAACACTTCTTCTAACTCTTCTATAAATGAAGTGAACAAATATAAATTCAAAAACAAAACATAGCTTTTGTAAAAAGCTACTTTGGTTTGCATGATTATGAGGAAATTTTTGGGACAATATTATGGGACATTGTTCCACCAAACAACTTTTTTTTCTAGATTAAAGTCATTCAATGATTGCTAGTAATGATGTTGGAAACTATGGTGTTGTTGTTGGTAATAATGATACTGGTGCTGGAAAGGATGAGAAAGATAATATTGCTCTTTTGGCAATAAAAAACGATCCTTTCTACTTTATTTTGGGTAAGTGTCTTCTTCAAAGTCCAATTTGGTGAACATGAGTATGCTCGAGCCATCTACAGTCAATTATGAAATGGTTTCTCTTTTAACCATAACTCTAGCTGGAAGAATACAAATTATCCATTGGTGAGAAACTTTTAAAACTTAATATGGATTAGTTTAGTTTGTTATTTTTGATGGTTTTGTCATTCTCACCAGCATAAATGGGGAGCACACAATCAAGTTAATACTAGCCTCTACAGGACCAAATATTCCCTACTGAGTGTGTTTTCTGCCCAGTTTATATTTGCGTGTCTATCTTTGAACTGTAATGTTGGCAGTTCAAGCTCACCAGCCACTCCTCAGAAACCCTATACAGGGTCGTTATGAGTTGGTGACAACATTTGAAAACAACTCCAACATGTGTGCCATTGTTTATCAGGTTTAGCTTAGTAATGGTTCTGCATCTTCATTTTCCTTTTACTTCAGAAGACACTTTTGGAATAAAACCCTCTTACCAGACATAAGCCCCCCAGAGAGCATAGAGTGGTTTGAAAAAGATAAATAAATACATAGAAGGCTTTGTCAAGCCAACACAGCTTTAATTACATATTTCTACTGGCCTACCCCATTCTCCCCTTTCCTCACTCACTTCTCTTTTCTTCTCATTAGACTTTTGTATGTACTGAAAAAAATATGTTATTATAATGAGTACTGTATATTTACAATGATTTTCAGTGGATTTGGTAGCCAAAAAAGATGTAGCTATTTTATTAACAGCAGCTTTCCAATGGAGCTAATATTTATAGAATGGTCCCAAGTGTTTGTATTTTCAAAGATAAATAAAATGAATAATATCTAAACATGATAATCAGAATGTCAGTTTCCAAGTACATTGGCATTTAGCATGAATGCTTGCTACAGACTTATTCTGTAAAGAGTAAAGGATAGGCATTAGTACCAACTCCCTGGGGAATGGCATTTTCAGCATTATTTAAATATGAACAATCTTCTTTTGTTTACAACAGGTTTAATGTAACCATAGGAGGAAATGAAAAATTACTGATGTATGCAAAGTTTTCATCAAATCCTCTTGGCATGAAAATAGCTCGGTACCTTTTTATTCTACTGTCATTTGATTCACTGAGTAATAAAACATATTTAAAGGTTAGCCCTTTAGCATTGCTCACATATTCTGAGTTCTCCAGAAGCTTTTTGTATTTGTTTATTACACCATTTGTGTAGGTTCCCCCTCTGGAAAGGTCACATGATCTTCACAGCAGTGAGGGGTTGGGGAAACACCCGATATTTTTTCCTAAATTGTATTATTCTGGAAGCTCCAGGGGAAACCTATTTAGCATCATAACAACGAACAAGACTTCTCTAACAGAAAAGGTGCCTGTACATGAGATGCATTGTCCAGGAATGGAACCTATGTCTTATAGAATCTTACGTTAACTGAATATCTTTTTGACTATGTTGAGAATCTGTACAGCAAAATTGAAAAGAATTCCTCCTCACAAAGAAATCTTCCCTGGTTGAGGATCCAAGTCCTCTGCTACCTGCTAGCTGGGTGACTTTTGGTAAATTGTGAAATTTTATTAATCTTAATTGTTGTTGTTGTTATGTGCCGTGGAGTCGGTTCCGATTCATAGCGACCCTGCACAGGGTTTCCGAGGCTGTTAATCTTTAAGGGGGCAGAACGCCTCATCTTTCTTCCGCAGAGCAGCTGATAGTTTCGAACTGCTGACCTTGTGGTTAGCAGCCCGATTCGTAATCTTAATAGCACATTTGAAAAATAAGAATAATCTTTTTTAATTAAAAAATTTCTATTTAAAAATAAGAAAAATCAATTTTGAGACTTGATGAAAAAGATTAAGAGAAGCACCTTTCACATAGCAAGTACTCCGTCCATATTAGATGTTACCTTTATCTATACCTCCCTGATAAAGGGTTAGGGTTGGACTAACTGTTGATGATATTAGTGCTACTATCAAAGGCAATGTTTAAGATTGGTGATGTCCTAAGACATTGTACAAAGCGTATTTGTCATGGTGTGCTGGTAAATGTTTAATAACCAGCTCTAGAGGAGGTAGTGCTGTGTTTTGGAAGTTTGCTGAGTTCTCTGTTGTCAATACACCCACCATGGATAATTTTAAGCTATTAATGAGACATCTTTGAATGCAGAGTTGGTAAGAAATGCACAGTAACATACAATGTTAATGTACAGATAAAATAGATGCAAATAGCCTCAAAAGCATATAGTAGTGAAAGGTCATAGAGTGCGTATTAAGTGATGAGCTTTGAGTATGTGTTACCTTTGTTTTTAATATAACATATTTAACTGGATATATATATATATATATATATATATAATTTAAGTTTTAATAATTATGGCATTTAACAAAATTCTGGAAAATTTTAATTTTCTGTTTTCAGCAGCCAGCAAAGCAGACTCCACTGTACCTATGCAGATATACCAGCAAGTTTCTTGCCCTATAAAGTTAGTAATACGGGATAGAATCAAAGCTAAGCAGCCCTTTGAGAAGAGCATGTACTGATACAAAAACAAGTATATCATTTGCAACATGTGCAGTTAAGTAAATGTTAGTGGCATGGTGCTAAGTAATGAGAATATGTGTATAGATAAAATGAGACCCAAGGGAAATTAGTACCCCTCATCTAATGAGGTGGAGATGAATCCCACAGGTCAGAATGCATTCCCAGGGAACTGGCCTTCTTGCCAGACCCTTATGGAACATTCTGACCATCCTACCTTTTAACAGTTTGATGGCAGAATACACAGTCTATTTATTTGAACTGGTGTGTCCCCAAAGGGGGGTATTTAAGGGTGGTGTCTCTTTAAAACTGTGTTTTAATGAATTTAATTCATCTTGTTTGTTTTTCCCATTGTTGTTTCCCTTGTTTATCTCTTTGTTTTACCTTAAACTTGTGCCCATGTCTATTTATTGCACAGAGCATACCTGTTTATTTATCACTAAACACAACCTAATTAAGTTGATTGTTTTATTATAATTTTTTTTGGAAAAACATATCAACATGAACAAACTGTGTTTGGGTATACAAGAGGTAATTCCAGGTGAAGGACATTGAAACAATTACATTTCTAAGACATTAGGATGTTGATTTTCCTGCTTTAATTCTTTGGAGACATTTGGAGATATTGCCCAGACTTTGAAGGTACCTGTCTTCCATGATGATATTGCTTAATCCTATTGAAAGGTAATTCATCTTTTTTTCTAGGTGTAAGTATCACCTCCCAGGGTTTCAAACTATATCCAGAGCCTGATAATTGATGACCTTATTACCACTCTTGGAGCTCTGCTGGTGGCATGCTGAGACCTATTTCCTTGCGGCAGAAACCTAATGACCCACCCCTTCCATCCCAAACTCCAGTGGAGATTTCAATCTCTTTAAATCATAATGAAAAGAAAAAAAGCTACAAAATCATTTTGTACAAACATAAATATACATTTACAGATGCCCATTTGCTTGACTGATAAACTGTGGCAAAGCACATCATGTTTCTAGAAAGTGACTTTCACATTCTGCTCTCAATATTTACACAATATCATATTTTGCTCTCATCTAAAGGGGATGAATTTCCAAATAATATCTTATTTCAATGCATGCACAGAAGTAGGGTATGCTACAAGGATGGTTTGTTAAATGATTGTGTTAAAGCTGGTCAGCTTCAGTCATATCAAGGTGCTTCACAAAGCCCATGGAAATTTTTCATTATCTTTTAATTCTGTTTTTCTGCAAACTTTTGGAAGCCCCCCTTGAATAATTACCTATATAAAAAATGGCACACATCTGGAATGCATTGTCTTTTTGTCTTGCTTGAGCAGACATTTTAAAGGTATAAATAAAGTTTGTTTCTAAACTCTGACTTGAATGAGAGTCCACATCAAAATGAAACACTAGGCAGTTACTATCAATGGGTCTGTTTTAACCTGGCAAGAGAAAATGATCTGAAATTTCTGGTCTATGTGATAGGAATCCGTAGTTTTATTTTACACTATTAAATATTATTTTTAGTAAGATTCTCAGCCATATGTAAAAACAAAGATATAGAATTTTTTTCATCTAAATGTTTTCAAAAATTGCTTTTTAAAGTTATATAAATAAAATGCATTTAGATAGTTATTGACTTAATAACTATGAGACATATGTAGTAATAATTATTTATCTATTTTATTTCTCTCTACATTCTTATAGAGAATTGGATAAGAAAAAACCCTAAAATATAGAATGCTGAAGTAATTTTACTAAGTTCAAAATCATATTGCCATGTTTATTGAAAAAGTGTGACAAATTGTAAATCTCTGATACTTCTCATTTTTAGAACTGTCATTTTTTGCTAAATATTGCATAGATAATATTTCCTTTTTTTGCTGTTAATTCTCTTTTATTGAAGTCAATAATCTCTTTCATATTTGTGTTTTACTTATCACCTTCTTTAGCCTAAAGGAATTCAAGAGGGAACTTTCTAGAATCCAGCTTTCAAATATTAGTACTGTATTTTCCATGTCATGCTTCCCATTAAAGACCCTTTTTGAGAACTACTATAGATATATATATACTGTATGGCGCTCTGGTAGCATAGTGATTACAAATCGGGCTGCGAGCCTCAAGGTCAGCAGTTCGAAACTACCAGCTGTTCCGCGGGAGAAAGATGAGGCTTTCTGCTCCCGTAAAGATTTACAGCCTC
>NW_006408530.1:15064354-15065526 GCF_000296735.1 Chrysochloris asiatica
CTTAAATGTTTTATTATGAATTATGTGATAGTTTACATGGGAGAGCATTAGTTTTACATTCATTCTATCATATATCATTTCATTGCCATGGTTACAATGTCCTCCATGCAATCATTCCCCTGTACCCCCCTGGTCTTCAGCACACAGTCGCTCTCCCTCTCTGGATCTAAAGTCTCCAGCTGCTCCATCGCTCACATTATCATCTGGCTCCATTTCAGGTATCACTTCTTCTCTGGGTAGGGTTCCGCTCTCTGCTCTTCTCCCTTGATGGTCCTAGGGACCTCCACTCTTAGACTGAAAAGTTAATCACTCCCCTCCTTGCTATAAAACGTCTACCTTTACATTTCCAACCCTCACAATCAGTCCTGATAACAGTTATTCACTTTTGTATCACAAATGCATTTCATTGTATCAGATTGAATACTACTCACTGGAGATTCTACCTTCCTCCAGTTCCCTCTTGAAAGCTTGTAAGCCAGTCAATTCTTGCCTTTGTAGGCCCCCACCCCCCATTTTGAGTAGCCAATGTCCAAGTTGCCAATCCCTGTCTACTCTGTGTGTGGAGGGGGTGGGAATGATTCTTGCTGTAAGGACTTGTTCCCTCTTTTGAGCTACTGCTTCCACAGTTGTTGGTTGAGCTCTGATCATCCAGTCACTGAAGCCAGGATAAGTGGGTATTATCTGCAAGTGTGGGCATCCTTATGCATATAATCTGGACCCTCTCACTCTCCACTCTAGTCCTCTGTGGCTATGTTACTGACTCTGGGCCCAAGAGTCCCCAGCTCTTGCCACACTGCTGGTCAACCAGGTCTCCATCTGGGTTCACAGGAGTCTGTTGAATGTTGTATTCTTAGCTCACCGCTTCATTGCTGTTTTTCCCTCACTTCCCCTTATCGGTGTCAAGCATGGTCACCAATCACAGCGTGTATTCCCATTGAGTCTTAGTCTTGGAAGGGGGTTTGCACTGAGGGGACCTGAATACTTGCCTTGATGTTTCCTGGGCAAACATGTTGCTTGTTCTTGTAGTAACAGTCGTTCTGCCTATGTTGTTTAATATTTTTCCTGTAGGTCGTTCTTTCAGGAAGTATCTTCTGTTCTTCTAGCCACTCCAGGTTGGTCTGCTTGTCCTTTCAAGTGGGAATTTCCCATCTCTGGAGATCTGGATGTGGTTC
>NW_006408530.1:15074001-15077711 GCF_000296735.1 Chrysochloris asiatica
TATTGTGTTAATACTGAACTTTATGAATATATTTTTATAAGAACTCTTGAAATCTGATAAGCCAAGATTCCTTTTTTAAGTATGTCTTAGCTATTTTCTGATTTTTTTCTTATAAAATAATTTATAAGCTTCCTATCAAGCTATAAAAAATAAACTTATGATAATAATAATAATAAAAGCACTTTGGACTTTGTCTGGAATTGAGCAAATTTCAGTATTTACAGGTTATTAAGGAATATTGACTTTTGATATTGATCTTACCTATACACTGTATTTTATTTTTTAATATATTTTAATATGATTTTGTTATTTTTATTTTATACTTAATAATATATGGTATCTTTTTTGATACTAGGTGCCTTACAAATTTTTAGGTTATTATGAATGTTGACTTAATGCACATGTGACAGTTGGCATTAAGTCCAGCTGCCTGTGAAAGTAAATCCGAGATTTCATTTTCAAATAATATATGAATGTGTTTCTATCACATTCAAACCACCATTTGTCTGTCATTTGTCACACTATGGTGTGTACAATTGTATGTTGCTGTGATGCTGGAAGTTATGCCACTGGTATTATATGTGCCAGCAGGCACACAGTGGACACATTTCAGCAGAGCTTCCAGACTAAGACTAGGAGGAAAGGTGGACTATTTCTGAATGTCTAGCCACTGAAAACCTTATAAATGGCAGCAGAACATTGTCAGATATAAGACAAGAAGATGAAAACATTACGACTAGCAGTGGACCATTCTCAGATAAAGTGCTGAAAGATGAAATCCTCAGTTTGGAAGGTACTCAAAATACCACTGAGGAAGAGCTGTCTTCGCAAAGTAGAGTTGATCTTCATTTTCTGATAAGCACCTTAATTTGCTGATGGGGCAAAACATAGAGTGAGAAGGAACAGTTGCAAATAGCCTTTAGTAATTGGAATATGATTGTACAAAATATGAATCTAGGGAAAAAATATGAATCTAGAAAAATTGGAGTTGTCAATAATGGAATGAAACACTTAAATATTGATACCCCAGTCATTAGTATGCTGAAATTGGCCATTTAAAATCTGACAGTCATATGGTTTATTTTGCTGGAAACATCAAATTCAACAGGAATAGCATCACATTCAACACCAAAAAGAACATTTCAAGATCTAACTTGAAGTACAATGGTGTCTGAGATAAGATAACATCCATATATACCTTCAAGGAAGACCACTTGATACCACTATTATTCAAATTTACACACCAATAGGTAGGGAGTCCTGGTGTGGCACTGTGGTCTAATGTGCTGGACTTCAAAGTCATTTAAACTACAATGTCAGTGGTTCAAGCTCACAGGTCACTCCTTGGAAACCCTATACAGGGTCACTATGAGTTGGAACCAACTTGACCACACTTAACAACAACAGTAAAGCCAGTGATGATGAAATTAAAGAATTCTACCAATTTCTTCAATCTGAATTTGATCACACATACAATCAAGATACATTGATAATTACTGGTTATTGATATATGATAGTTGGCAACAGGAAGGATCAGTAGTTGGAAAACATGGCCTTGGTGATAGAAACAAAGCTAGAGATCACATGATACAATTTTGTAAGACCAATGATAGATTCATTGTAAATACCTTTTTAAAACAGCATAAAAAAGTGATTACACATGTGGACTTTACCAGATAGGTTACACAGGAATCAAATGGACTACATCTGTGGGTAAAGTAGGTGGAAAACTCCATATCATTAGACAAAACAAGATGGGGCAGATTGTGGAACAGACCATCAATTGCTCATATGTATGTTCAGCCTGAAGTGCCGAAAATTGAAACAAGACAATTAGAATCAAAATATGAATGTAAATATATCCCTGAATTTAGAGGCTATCTCAAGAACAAATGTGATGCATTAGACATTAATGACCAAAGACCAGAAGAGTTGTGGGATGACATAAAGAACATCATACAAGAAGAAAACAAAAGGCCATTAAAATATAGCAAAGAAGAAAATATAAACATGGATAATAAAAGAAACTCTGAAATTTGCTCTTGAGCATAGAGAAGTTAGAATGACTGAAATATATGAAGAAGTAAAATAACCGAGCAGAAAATTTCAAAGGGCAGCTTGAGAAGACAAAATCAAATATTATAATGGAATGTGCAAAAATCTGGAATTAGAAAAAAATAATGTAGAAAATGCTTTGCATTACTCAGACTGAAAAACAGAAAAGAAAAAAAAAAATCAAACCTTGACTTGCTATATTGAAGGATTTATGGGAAAAATATTGAATGATATAGAAAATATCGAAAGAAAATGGAAAGAATACCAAAAATAAATGGTCAATGTTCAACTTTTTCAAGATGTAGCATATGATCAAGAACCCATAGTACTGAAGGAAGAAGGCATAGGTGAAAAATAAACATCCAGGAATTGACAGACTACAAATTGAAATATTTCAACAAACTGATGCAGTATGGAGGTGCTTACTTATCTATACTAAAAGATTTAGAAAACAGCTACCTGGCCAATTGATTGGAAGAGATCTATATTTGTGCATATTTCAAAAAGAAGGTGACCCAACATAATGTGGAAATTATAAAACAATATCATTAACATCACAAGGAAGTAAAATTTTGCTGAAGGTAATTAAAAAATGGTTGTAACAGTACTCAGCCAGGAAATAGACAGAAATTCAAGCTGGATTCAGAAGAGGACAGGGAAGTAGAGATATCATTTCTAGTGTCAGATGAATCTTGGCTGAAAGCAGACAATACCAGATAGATGTTTACTTTTCCTTTAATGACTATATAAAGGCTTTCAACTGTGTGTATTATGACAAACTATGGATAACATTGTGAAAAATGGATATTCCAGAACTTTCAATTATGCTAATTAGGAACCTGTACTTAGACTAAGAGACAAAATGGCTCAAATAGAATAATGAAATACTTCATGATTTAAAATCAGGAAAGGTGTTTGTCCGGGTTGTATTCTTTCACCATACTTATTCAATCTATGTGCTAAGCAAATAATCTGAGAAGCTGTATTATATGAAGAAGAATGTGACATCAAATTGGAGAGAGACTTATTAATAACCTGCCATATGCAGTTATTAAGCCTTGCTTGCTAAAAGTAAAAAGGGCTTAAAATACTTACTGATGAAGATCAAAGATTATAGCCTACAGTATAAATTCACCTCAATATAAAGCAAAAACTCTTCACAACTGGATCAATAAATAACACCATGATAAACAGTGAAAAGATCCAAGTTCCCAAAGACTTCAGATTGCTTGGATTCTCATTAAACACTAATAGAAGCAGCAGTCCAGAAATCAAACTACATGTTTCATTGGACAAATTTGCTTAATTAAGTTTAAAAAGTTTACCACTTTAGGGTGTTCCTGACCCAAGTCATGGTATTTTCAATAACCTCATATGCATGTGAAATTTGGACAATGAATAAGCAAGACCATAGAAGAATTGATGCTTTTGAGTTATGGTGTTGGAGAATAATACTAAAGTACTATGGACTTCCAAAAATCCTTACCACTGGACCAATAAACAACATTCTTATCAACGAAGAAAAGATTTAAGTTGTCAAGTGGCGGATGCCATCCTGCCAAGGAGCACAACTGCAAGAAGCCTTATGCATGAAAAGTTCATTGTTTAGCAGAGCGACAATAAATGCCCCCCTTGGTTAGCAGAGCTACAAGGGA
>NW_006408530.1:15079311-15119875 GCF_000296735.1 Chrysochloris asiatica
CTCCTTAGAAGCAAGGAAGGCTAGAAGTCTCGCATACTTTGGACATATTATCAGGAGGGAGAAGTCCCCGGAGAAAGACATCATGCTTGGAGAAGTGGAGGGTCAGCAAAGAAGAGGAAGACCCCAAAGATGAATTGACATAGTGGCAGCAATCTTAGCTCAAATGTAACAATAATTGTGAGAATGATGCAGGATTGGGCAGTTTTTTGTTGTTGTGTATAGAGTGCCTATGAGTTGAAACCAACTGGATGGTCTCTAACAACAACATCAACATCATATTTCAAAGAAATTGGAGATATGTGTTATAACATTTAGTTCCCAATTATAAAAATGTCTTCTCATGGAGCACAATCACACTGCCTTTTGGATCACATTCAAATTAAAAGTAAGGCAGACAAATTCATTAAAAAGTAACTTTTCTTCCTTTAAAAACACTGCTCAGAAGTTGCAAAACTCCTCCCCAAAGAACCAACCTGTTGACTATCTCCTTGACAAAACTGTTAAATGTGTCTGGGAAATATAATTTTTTCCTCGACACCCATGTTGCTACAAAATATGTGTTTTATCATTAAAGAAAGAAGGAACAATAATATAAAACAGAAGGAAAAAAAAATACCCAACCCTACTTCCATGTAATCAATTCAAACTCACAGATAGGATAGAGTAGATAGAGTTGTCTATAGGATTTCCAATAGTGTAATCTTTATAGAAATGGTCACATCTTTTTATCCATAGAGTGTCTAGTGAGTTCAAACTGCCAGCCTTTTGGTTAACAACTGAGCACTCTGACCACTGAGCCACCAGTACTCCTTAAAGTCAACATGTTGTTGTTGTTGTTGTGCACTGTTGATTCAGTATCGGTGAGAGACAGTGTATATGGTTCACAAGAGCTTCTGGTGAGTTTGAACTGCTGAGTTTGCCATTAGAAGTTCAGTGTTTATTCTGCAGCATCACACCAGTGCTCAGCATTATTGTTGTTGTTAAGTGCCATTAAGTCTGTTCCAACCCATAGCAACTCTGTGTATACTGTGCTCAAGGAGCAACTGGTGAGCTAGAACTCCTGACCTTGAGGTTCAAACCGATTTTGCAATCCAGAGTATTAACCACAGTGCCATACCAGGACTCCATGATTCAGCATTTGTTGTTGTTATTAGGTGCCGTTGAGTTGGTACCAACATAGGGACCTATGCAAAACAGAACGAAACACTGCACGGTCCTGGACCAACCTCACAATCGTTGCTATGCATGAGCCCATTGCTGCTGCCACTGTGCCAGTACATCTCATTGGGGATTTTCCACTTTTTCTCTGATCCTCCATTTTACCAAGCATGATATCCTTCTTCAGTGACTGGTCTATCCTGATAATATGTCTGAAGTATGAAAGATGAAATTTGGCCATCCTGGCCTCCAAGGAGCACTCTGGCTGTACTTCTTCCAACACACATTTGTTTGTTCTTTTGGCAGTCCATGGTACTTTTAATACTCTCCTCCAACACCGTACTCAAATGCATCAATACTTCTATGGTCTTCCTTATTCACTGTCCAGCTTTCACATGCATATGAGGTTATTGAAAATACCATGGCTTGGGTCAGGTGCACCTTAGTCCTCAAACTGAAATTTTAGTTTCTCAGCATTTTAAAGAGTCCTTGTGTAGCAGATTTTCTGCCAATGTTTGGATCCTCTGAGTCGTAGCGTGGTGCTATGGATTAATGCACTGGACTGCAAGGCCAGTTGGAATAGCATGGTGGGAGGCCTAAGTTGACTAGCCTTCCCTCAGAAACCCTGTACACTGTCGCTATGAATCAGATTTGACTCAAACCACTTAAAAACAACATGTTGATGTTCAGAGTCCTAGTATGCCACTATTGGATAAATAAGCACTAATCACATGGTTGGTAGATAAAACCCACCAGCCTTTCCTTGGAAACTCTATGTAGCATCACTGAATCAGATACAACTTGATGACACTTAATAACAAAACAACATTGATGTTCTCAGAATGTTCAGATAGCAATGATTTTGTTTATTCATTTCTAATTATTATATAATAATATAAAGTTGTATATACTTATGTTATCACTATTGTGTGCCATTGGCTAGGTTAGACTCAGCCAGCCTGTATAGGATTTCTGAGGCTGTAAATATTTACGAGAGCAGAAAACCTCATCTTTCTCCAGAAGAGTAGTGGGTAGATTTGGACTGCTGACGTTGTGTTTATATGTTGTTGTTGTTGTTGTTAGGTGCCATCGAGTCGTACTGACTCACAACTACCCTATGCACAACAGAATGAAACACTGCCCAATCCTCAACCAACCTCACAATTGTTGCCACGCTTGAGCTCATTGTAATCAAATACTTCTCATATTTACACAAATAATATATAAATATGAACTTTTTATTTACTGTGGTGTTTATGTAATTTTATATATTTACATAATACACAAAACTCATATATGTTTCCTTATTAACATATTTTTGTATATATTCATGTGTCATTCAAAGGACAAGCACTGGATTGTTAACAACAAAATTTGTGGTTCAAACCCCACAAACCCGCACCTTGGGAACCCTATGCAGGATCGCTATGAGTCAGAACTCACTGGATAGCATTTAACAACCACAACAACACAACCAAGACCTTCAGTACTATTAATACAAATTATGGTATTGCACATTGTTTTGTTGCTACTAATCATTAATGGAACATTATCTACTATTTCATCATGGTGTCTGATAATTGCAGTAGGATTTCAAAAAACACCATTTAAATATGTCTAACTTGCTAACAATTTTTCATCTAAAGAGTACATAAGTCTTATCAAATAATTTTTCTACATTTTAATTGGTATTTTTAGTACTTTAAAATATCTCCATGTGCTTAACTTTTTCCTGTTTGGCACTACATTTCAAAATGTCAGCTACATCATTCTTGTACCTTGAGGGTTTTCTTTGGTGCTTGGACATGTCATGCTTGAAGTGCTAGAAATTTATTGTTGTTGTTATTGCTAAGTTTCATGGAGTTGTTTCTGACTCATAGCTACCTTGTATAGGATTTCCAAGGAGCAACTGGTGGGCTTGAACTACCAACTTTGTGGTTCAAACTGACTTTGCAGTTTAGCACATTAACCTACAGCACCACATTGGTGGTGGTAGTTATGTGCGGTGGAGTCGGAACCGACTCATAGGAACCCTGTACAGGGTTTCCAAGGCTGTAAATCTTTATGGGAGCAGAAAGCCTCATCTTTCTCCCACGGAACAGCTGGTAGTTTTGAACTGCTGACCTTAAGGTTTGCAGTCCGATTAGTAACCACTATGTTACCAGAGCTCCTTACAGCACCACATTACACCCTAGCAATTACATTCAACCAATGACTGATGAAAGTGGGCCTGTAAATGTGAAACTTGCTGGTTCCTCAAGTACATAATACTGAGATACATATTCTACATTGATTCCCAGAGTCCGTCAGGCAAATTAAACAACTCGCTTGATAATGTCCATGTTGGTATCTGACTTTATGATGCATTATTTCCTATCACTATGTCCTGGTTCATCTCCCAAATAAACTGTGTATGTATTTCTACTGGAAAAATCATCTTTAAAGCCATAGTTTAGGGGAAAAAACACAAAAAACAAAACTTGAAGAACTACTGTTTTAGCAAGTATTCTACATTCTGGATAGGCTTAAAGAAAACCTTTTCAATCATCTCAGACAATTATTATTATTATTACTATTATTGCATAAATTTGGTGTGTTCTGACCTTAGCAGATTTGTAGTGGATAATTAATATCTTATAAAACTGCTCAAAACAAAAGGACATTAACATCCAGAGGGTTTAGTAATCATGGCCAGATTGATGCTGACGATTCATAGCAAAGACATCTCTGTACCATAGCAAAAAACACCCCAGCTTTAAACATGGACATTTTTTGTAGCTCACTGGCTTCTCCTGTGGCTTTGCTAAACACAGAATTTTAAATGGGCTTATTGACTTTTTCAAATCACATCAGCATACCTCTCTTCTAAATAGCTGGTAGTAGGGACTTGCTGTATTCCATTGTTAGTAACACTTAGTAAAATCAGTTATAGAACAGTGGGAGTAAATTCACAGAGGGATATAAAAGCTTGCACACTAAAATATTAAAGTCCAACTGTGAAAAGCTTTCCATGATTTTTTTTCCATATCAAAATGTGTTTTAAACATTTTTTGAGTATTATTATAATTAACCATAGTAGCTTTGTAAGCAGTTCCCTTTGTAAGAGAAAAACGTACTATCACTTAGAGGTTACTGGTTTTTGACATTGAGCCTTTAAGTGGATAATTATATTTATTGAGAGCTGATGCTCACTTGACCACTCGGTGTTTTGCTTTGGGCCAAGGGAGACCAGGCAGGTGATGTGTTTTTATTTATAATGTAACAGATATTGCTATTGTGACCCCATTTTTCTTGTGTGGTTGGTTAACTAGATCTTTATTTCTAGAAACTGAAATGTTCTTATCTGTTTTTGGAAAATTAAAAGCTTCTTTTTACCTTAGAGAAATGAATGATACATTATCCACTCGCTCTAAATTGAACCCATTTGGAGCTATTTGCATCTTGTAGAAACCTACAGCTGAGTGCTGTGCTCAGAGGTGTAATGAGTGGTTGTCACAACACACTGGAGGTGGCCCCATAACAAAATGATCCCCTGTCAATCCCCTCACAGGAAATGCCTTGGCAACCTGTAATTCGGCTCCAGTATTAACATCCTGCCTGGGTTTTGTTAAATGGCACTTTCTAGGAAGTAGATCTGGGGAACTTGTGTTTAATAATGTTTTAAGAGGAATATTTGATGGAAGTTTTAGAAAGCATCACATGGGGTTAACAGTGATTTGTCATTTGTTTCTAATTAAAGGACCTAATCTCTTATCACTGAAGCAGCCTTTTTTTATACTAAAGGCACAGATGTGAATGGAAACATATTAATGAGATGTCATACTACATAGTCATTTAGTGTTTTGTTTAACTTAAACATAGCAGAAAATGTGTGTCTAAGTAGACACATGTAATGACATCCTGATAGAATTATAATTTCCTGCATTTGCCTAATCTTCAGTAAAATTCACACACTAGGTTCACCTTGCATTGCTAATTTCATTTCCCAAATCTGCATTTTTAGAAAATTAAAGAAAAGTCAGACCTAAAGTACTATGGAGCAGAAAGGGTTTATTGTTAGTTCCTTCAAATTAAAACTGGAATTGTAATTTAAATATTTGAGTGCCAGGTGTTTTGAAAAGTGAGAGGAATCATTCAACCAACAGGAAATTTTGCATTTCCGGAAGCTATTTAAAATACTCTAGGCTAAATCATCACAGGAGCTTGGCAGGTCTCTGGTCTGAGATAGAGCTGAAATGTGACTCTGGGCTTGGGGAATCATGTTTGTCTGATCAATGCCCTGGTGTGCCCAGTTCCAGGATTCCGTGAGCTATAACTTCCAAGAGTCAGTCAGGTAATTGGGCAATGAGGGAAGCAGCAGGAGCCCCCTGATGTGTACCACATGACTCTCCATTAGCCCAGCAAGACAACTCAGGATATGGGTTAAAATCAGGTGATCTCAAAATAGTTTTGAGATGTGGCAAGATACTGAAATTAGACATCCACCTCAGATTATTAGCATGTTTGTCAGTAGGAAGACATAATTATCCCAAGGTCTGGTTGAAAGTTACTTTCAAAAACATTCCCAAGTTCTATCTGAATAACACATTGTGCTTCAGGGATCCCATTCATTTAATAAACAAATATTTATTCAATATTACCACTAACCAGCTATTGTTAAGCATATGGGTATTCCTGCTCTCACACAAAAAAATAGCACATTTATTTACAGGTGTAGGTTACTTTTTATTAATAAAATATGACTCTTTTATTACCTTCACAGGAAAACAAAGATGAAAAGCAATTCATAAACATTTTACTTTTTATAAACATTCTTATCCCTTGAATTGTGTTTAAGTTCTACTAGGATAATACATCACAACAGCTTTAATGGTCTCATTTGGCTAAACATAAGCACTTATCCATGCCCAGTTCAACACAGAATAGCCTACCAGATGAAAGGGGCAAGAATTAAAAATAAGTTAATGTAATGTATATATGAAGTTCAAGGAGCTCTGATAGTATAGTGGTTACGAATAAGGCTGCTAATCTCACAGTCAGTAGTTCAAAACTACCAGCTCTTCCACTGGAGAAAGATGAGGTTTTCTGCTCCCGTAAAGATTTACAGCCTCGGTAAATTTTTGCAGGGTCGCTATAAGTCAGAACCAACTCCACAGCACAACATAACAACAATAGCAATATATGATAGCCAACAATGGTAACTGAAATATTTAAATGAAGGGTTGTCAAACAAAAATGAGATTTCCTGAACACCTTTTTAAGAGATTCCATTCTCATTCAGAGTACTGATTGGGGATCTATATTTTACACAGGAATCTAAGATTATAATGAGTTGACTCAGGACTAGACATGTGATATCTGTTTGATAGTTTAGATTATGGACCATGATTTTCAGTGGTTTGACAAATATAATGTAGTCATTCCCCATGATGAGATCTGATATAATATATTTACCTCCATGATATCTGCTATGAGTAGTCAATCAAATGAAAAGGAGTTTCCTCAAGGGTATGATCTGCTTCCAATATATATGGATGTTCTGGGAAATCTTACTTGATTTCTGCTAGATCGGATCCTACATCTGGCTTTTCATTATCAGATCACTGGTTCTTTAGACTTAAATCTGAGGACTGCCTATTTCCTGCCAGTCCTGAGAGTCCTCCGCTTCTATAATCTGTGTGTGTTAGCATCCTACTATCTTGTCAATCATAGATCCATTTGCTTTCACAGTTAGCAGCCATTTGACCTGCTGATCTGGAGTCCCTAAACACCTGAAGGTGTCAGGAGAAGCCTCCAGTCTGACATCAGACCCACAAATTTCATACTTACCAGCCTCTACAAATGCATGAGAGTCCTATTATGGTGCTGTGAGTTATTGTGCTAGACTCTAAAGCCATTTTGAACCCCAAGTGGCTGTCCAAGCTCACCAGACACTCCTTGGAAATCCTATACAAGGTAGATGTGGGTTGGAACTGACTCAATGGCACTTAACAACAACAACTGCATGAGTCATTTCCTTGAGACAAATCTATATATATATATAAAGGGTCTTTAAAACTGCATGGAACTTTTCCATAATCTTTAAATTTTATTTTTCCACTAATTGTTAAAAGTCCCCTCATATAGTCATATAAGCTTCACTGGTTTTACTTCTGTACAGATTCCAGCCTAAGGCAGTTGTCAACCTTCAAATTAAAATGTGTCATGGAGATGCACTTTAACTCTATTATTATTATTAGCAAAGATGACTTGTATAAGTTTTTATACAGATTGTGAGCTTGAATAATTTTAATTTATTTTATTAGTGAATTAAGGCTGAAGTTTATAGTTGTAATTTCTGGAAGACTAGTATGTATCCTTTGGTGATTTTTTAATGCATTTTTTTATTTTGCTTTCTAACAGGCAAAGCTGCTATTCACAGTATCCCCATGTGTTAAAGGGGCTTTTGAGTTGAAAGCCAAAAGATCATTTTGTGATTGACAATTGTAGATTTTTTTTTTTTTTTTGGATTCCTATGCAGTTGTTTTTACCACCAGTCATTGTTTGTCAAACTGTGGTTGCTTGTGTGTTGTTGTGATGTTAGAAGCTATGCCACTTGTATTTTATATACCAACAGGGTCAACCATGATAGATAGGTTTCAGTGAAACTTCCTGACTAAGCCAAGCTAGAAAGAATGAGAGGCAGATCATTCTGAAAGTTTAATCACCAAAAACCTTATGAACAGATGTGGAACTTTGTCTGATTTACTGCTAGAAGATGAGCTCCTCAGATTGGAAGGCATTCAAATATGACTGGGAAAGAGTTGCCTCTTCAAAATAGAGCTGACCTTAATGACGTAGTTGAAGCAAAGCTTTTGGGACACTTATTTGCTGATAGGGGCACATCTCAAAATGAGATGACCCAGATGAAAACATCAATTAATAATCAGTATGAATATTGTGTAGAGTATGGATCTAGGAAAATTGGAAGTCACTGAAAATGAAATGTAATGTATAAAGATTGATATCCTAGACTGAAATTTACTGGTATTGCCCATTTTGAATTGGTCATAATCAGTTTACTATGCCAGGAACAAATAAACTGAATAAGAACGATGTCACATTCATTGTCAAAAAGAACATTTCAAGATCCATCTTGAAGTATAATTGTTTCTGTTGGTGTTGTTAAGTGCTATTGAGTCAGTTCTGACCCATGGCAACCCTGTATAGGGTTTCTGAGGAACAGCTGGTGAGCTTGAACCACTGGCCTTGTGTTTCAAATTGACTTTGCAGTCTAGCACATTAACCCATAGTACCACACCAACACTCCTGTCTGTTAATATTACTGTACCTAAAAGGAAGATCAGTTAACATGACTATTATTCAAATTTACACACCAAACCCTACAGTCAATTCTGAGGTAATTGAATGATTCTACTAGCTTTTTTGTCTAAAATTGGCCAAATATATAATCAAAATAAATTGATAATTACTGGTGATTAGAATGTGAAAGCTGAAAACAAAGAGCTGGGTTTGGTAGATGGGAAATACAGTCTTAGTAACAGAAATAATGCTTGAGATCACATGATAGAATTTTTGCAAGATTAATGACTTTTATATTGCAAATCCCTTTTTTTCAACATTAACAGAGACTATACATGTGACCTTCACCCAAGGAAATCACAGTATTCAAAGAGATTATAGCAATGGGAGGACAGTTGTTGTTGTTAGGGGCCATTCAGTCAGTATCAACTCATAGAGACCGTATGTATAAAAGAATGAAACACTGCCAGGTCTTGTGCCAATCTCACTACTGTTGCAGACTTGAGACCATTGATGCTGTCACTTTTGCTAATCCATCTTGCTATGGGTCTTCCTCTTTTTCTCTGACCCTCCTCTACCTTACCAAACATGATATTCTTTTCCAGAAACTGGTCTTTCCTGACAATATGGCTAAAGTATGAGAGACCAAGTTTGGCCATCTTGGCCTCCAAGGAGCACTCTGACTGCACTTCTTCCAACACAAATCTGTTGCTTCTTTTGGCAGCCCATGGCACTTTCAATATTCTCCTCCAACACCATAACTCAAAAGCATGAATTCTTCTATGGTCTTCCTTATTCACTGCCCAGCTTTTGCATGCATGTGAGGCTACTGAAAGTACCATGGCTTGGGTCAGGTGCACCTTAGTCCTCAAGCTGACATGTTTGCTCTTCAACATTTTAAAAAGATCTTGTATAGCAGATTTGCCTAATGCAATATTTAGTTTGATCTCTTGACTGCTGCTTCCATGAGTGTTGTTAGTTGATCCAAGAAGAATGAAGTCCTTGACAACTTCAATCTTTTTACCATTGATAAGAATGTTGTTTATTGGTCCAGTAATGAGGACTTTTGTTTTCTTTACATTGAGATGCAATCCATATTGAAGGTTGGGCTCATTGATCTTCATCAGTAAGTGTTTTAAGTCTTCTTCACTTTCAGCAAGCAAGGTTGTATCATCTGCATATCTCAGGTTGTAAATGAGTCTTCCTCCAATATTGATTCCACATTTTTCTTCATATAACTTAGCTTCTCATATTAATTGCTCAGCATACAGGTTGAATAAGTATGGTGAAAGAATCCAACCTTGTTGCACACCTTTCTTAATTTTAAAGCATTCAGTGTTCCCATGTTCTGTTCAAACAACTGTCTCTTGGTCCATGTACACATTTCTCATGAACACAATTAAGTCTTCCAAAATACTCATATTTCACAATGTTGACCATAGCTTGTCATGACTTACACAATCAAAAGCCTTTGCATAGTCAATAAAGCACAGGTAAAAACCTTTCTGATATTCTCTGCTTTCAGCCAAGATCCATCAGACATCAGCAATGATATCCTCATTTCACAGCCTCTTCTGAATCTGGCTTGAACCTCTGGAAGTTCTCTGTCAATATATGCTTGCAGCTGTTTCTGTATTACCTTTAGTAAAACTTAACTCACATGGGATATCAAAGATATTGGCCGATGGTTTCCCCATGGTTATCTCTGTTTGGGGTGCTTGTCTTGTGGACTTATTGAGAAGTGCCATCGAGTCAATTCTGACCCACAGTGACCCTGTATAGGGTTTCCAAGAAGCTGCTGGTGAGCTTGAACTGCCGCCTTTGCAGTTCAAACAGCTTTGCAGTCTGGCGCATTAACCCACAATGCCACACACATAGAGAAGCTAAAAACCTGGAAAAAATTATGAAACAAAAGAGTTGAAAAGAAAATTACAAAAGGCAGGTCAAGGAGAAAAAGTAAAGTATTATAATGAATTGTGTCAAGACCTGGAGTTACAAAACCAAAAGGGAAGGTCACACTTAGCATTTCTGAAGCTGAAAGTACTGAAGAAAAAAAAAAATCAAGCCTTGATTTGCAATATTCAAGAATTCTTCAAGAAAAATATTGAATGATACAAGAAGTTCAAAAGAAGATGGAAGAAATAAACAGTTACTGTACCAAAAATAATTGGTTAATGTTCAACCATTTCAAGAGGTACTATATGATTAAGAACCAATGGCACTGAAGGAAGAAAGTCCAAGCAGCACTGAGGGCACTGTTGAAAAACAAGTCTCCAGGAATTGACAGAATACCTATTCAAATGTTTCATCAAATTGAACCAGTGCTGACGGCACTCAATCATCTGTGCCAAGAAATTTGGAAGACAGCTACCTGGCCAACCATTTGGAAGAGATCCATATCTGTGACCATTCCAAAAAAAGGTTACTCAATGGAATGCAGAAATCATCAAACAATATCACTAATATCACATACAAAAAATATTTTACTGAAGATAATTCAAAAAGGATTGCAGCAGTACATTAGTAGAAGGTTGCCAGAAATTCAAGCTGGATTCAGAACAGGATCTGGAATGATAGATATCACTGCTGACATCAGATGGACGTTGGCTTTAAGAAAAAAAATATCACAAAGATGTTTGCTTGTGCTGGATCATAACTTACTATCGGTAACACTGTGAAAATGGGAATTCCAGAACACTTAAGTGTGCCCTTGAGGAACCTGTACATAGACCAAGAGGTGGTCATTAGAATAAAACAAGAGAATACTGCATGGTTTAAAATCAGGAAATGTATGTTCCAGGGCTGTACAATTTCACCTTGTTTATTCAATGTGTACGTTGAGCAAATAATCTGAAAAAGTGTATTATGTGAAGAATAATGTGTTGGCAGAATTGGAATTCATTAACAACATGTGATTTGTAGATGACACATTTCTAGCTGAAAGTCACAAGGACATGAAATACTTACTGATGAAAATCAAAGACTACAGCCTTCAGTATGGATTGCACCTCAATGTAAAAGTGAAAATCCTTACAACTGGACCACTAAATAACATCATAATTAACAGAGAAAAGAGTGAACTTGTCAAATACTTCACTTTGCTTGGATCCATAGCCAACTCACATGGAGTAAGTAATCAAGAAATTAAATGACACATTTCATTAGGCAAATCTGCTGAAACATAATTATTTAAAGGGTTGAAGAACAAATATATCACTTTGAGTATTAAGGTGATTTTGACTCAAACCACAGTCTTTTCAATTGCTTTATACAAAAACCGTGTGGGACCATGTTTGACTTCCCCTGACTTCACAAGGAGTTTACTAAGGAAGTGAATAGGATACAAATCAGGATCAAAACCAATTTAGGATGCAGAAATGCCTCTTGTCAGCCATACTGCTGGCACACAGCACTCTAGTTTTCGGCTTCTTAGCCTTGTGACTCTTTGGCCTCACCTCTGCTCCAGCAAGTGATACAAAGCTCTTTTAGCTAGGCTGTGAATTCCCAAAGGGCACACACGTTGTGCAAGCCAATCTCTTGCCTGTAGGCGAGTATCTTTACTCAATCCATAGGCCTAAAGCTGCAAAATGTCACTGTCTTTGCTGTTTTCTATGCCTTCGGCTTTTCACATCTCATGCTCTATTCAAGCTTTTTATTCTTGAAGATACTGGGATCTTTCACCTCTGTTGCCGGGTGGCTTCTTTTAAATATAGCTGGTGGGCAAAACTAACCAATCCCAGTCTTGTTGTTTTTGTTTAGTTCCTCAAGTCAGTTCCTACTCATAGCAACCTTGTATAGGGTTTCTGAAGAGCAGCTGGTGAGCTTGAAACACTGACCTTGCAGTTCAAAATGACCTTGCTATCCAATACATTAACCCACAGTGCCATACCAGAGCTCCATATAAATGCTGACAGCACCTGGAATTCCCAAGGCAGTATGCCATCCAAGTACTAACCAGACTTTCAACTGCTTAGATTCTGAAATCTGAAGAGATTGGGTGGTATGGCTATAGACAATCCCAGTCTTAGAATCCTGTATAACTTATTTGCATGGTCCCACCCAATCACTTGGTGATAATCCAATAAGACTTTGAATAGAAAAGCCATATTGAGTAAATTCAAGGCACCATACCTTATTTGTATGTGAAAGTTGGATTATCAATAAGGAAGACAATTGAAAAATCAATGCATTTAAATTGCAGTGTTGGCAAAGACTGCTGAAAATACCATGGGATGCTAGATGACTTCGTCTCTCAAACCTGGCATGTTGTTAGGAGTGGATAGTCAGTCCCTGGATAAAGACATCATGTTTGGTAAACTGGCAAAAAAAGATGAAGAATTAATTATTGCATGAATAATTTCTTTTACAAAGATCAGCATGCCATTTGTCCCTATGAGTTGGAGGTTAAAAATATCCCAGCAAGTTATATCACTCCATGTGATTATTGTTAAGTACCATCAAGTCAGTTCTGATCCATAGCAATCCTGTGTAAGGTTCCCCAAGAAGCATCTGGTGGGTTTGATTTGTCAACCTTATGGTTCACAGTCCAGTTCTGATCCTACAGCACCACACAAGTATATTTCATGATCCTTGGTATTCATCACCCCTCCTCCCCTTCCTTACGTCTCAGGGTTTTACAACATGCTTAAATGTCTCACAAAATCCACAATTGTCATGGGAAATGATTTACACAATTGTGGGGACTGGCAAGTACCAAATCCATAATTCAGAGATCAGTCTGGAGGATTCTCTCATTCATGCGTTCTCAGGAATTGAGGAACCCAACCAGCAGGTCAGATGGAACATTGTTGATGCAAGAGGCAGCAGGTCAGGTGATGAGCTGAAATCCCCACCAACTGGAGGTCAGACCTAATGAGCCAGAGGCAAGATCCAGGGCAAGACTGAGAGCTTTTCCTAAACAGTCCTATAAAGTGGAGTCAGGTCACGCCCCCAAGGAAAACTAAGGGAATCCTTAATCCTTGCTGTTAAGTGCTGTTGAGTCGGTTTTGACTCATAGTGATCCTGTATAGATTTTCCGAGGAAGGGCTGGTGAGCTTGAACCTGTGGTTCAAACAGACCTTGCACTCCAGTGCATTAACCCATAGCATCACACCAGGACTCCACCTTTATTATAATTTGTTCTATCATAATCCTTGTTCTTCAGTCCCACCTTAAACTTTACTCCTAGATCTACCTTAATTCTACCTCATTAAAATAGGTACATAACCAGGCATAGAAGCTAGGATTTACAAAATATCACAGAACAGAGAAATTTGACTAAAAGGGCCTTAATAAATAATTAGCCCTGCCACCCTCAAAGAGATTGATTGACACAGTGATGGCAATTGTACCAATTGTGAGGATGGCACAGCCCCAGGTATTATTGAATTCAGCGGTACATGTTGTTGTTGTTAAGTGCCTTTGAGGCAGTTGTACATAGGGCTGCTATAAGTTGGAAATGGTACTGTTAATATTCTCCAACACTATAACTCAAATGCATCAATTCTTCTGCAATCTTTGTTATTCATTGTTCAGCTTTCACAAGCATTAACATATAGTAATTAACATATTGTTGTGTGCTGTCAAGTCTGTTCCAACTCATAGACCCCTTTGTAGGGTTTCTGAGAGTGGATGGTGGGTTGGAACTGTTGACCTTGTTATCCTACAGTGCCACAGGGCTCATAATTAACATATAATTATAGCAAAACAATATAAAGTATTAGAATCTATTTACAGAGCATTTTATAATGCTCAAACTCAAAAGTTGCTTTCAGTTTATATAGTTCCATAAATTGGCAGATACCAAGAATAATTTAAAATATGTACTTATAAAAAAATCTCATTGTATCATTCACATGTGGAAAGTCTTCATTAAGGTCATAGTAGTAACAACTTTTTATCATATCACTGAAGATGGGAAAGAAAGCATCTTTATTGCGTCTAAGCTGTCAATTAGAGCAAAGCAAGAAAGATGAGTATTTTAGAAAGAATGAATTTCTGGAGAAGAACCACATATGCCACTGATTCCAGGAGATTCTTGACCCTGGCCGTCAAACATGGCCATTGTTGTGTCCATAGAATCTGTTGTTAAATGCTGCCAAGTCCATTCCAACTCATAGCACCCTGTATTGTGGAACTGCTAGTGGATTTGAACCATTGAACTTTTGGTTAGCAGCAGTCCAGTGATTATCCTACAGTACCATACCAGGAGTCCATAGGATAAGGTGATATAGATTAATACACAAGCAGCAAGGGATATCTCTTTTCTTCCCATCTGTGGAACAGTCCCAATATTCATCATTTGGGTCTATGCCATTTTTTCATTCAAACAATTCAGCACCTATAGCTTCAAAGTCCTCCTTTATAGATGATTTCTAGAATTAAAACTTCTGCTTTGACATATCTTCTTTACTTCTTCAAATTTCCAAGGAGTTTGATATAGCTCTTCTGTTAGCCAATTGTTGAAAAGATTAAGAGATGGACTCTGTGGACAAGGAGAGTAAAACATTCTTGAAGGAAGATATAAATGTCCTTAGTATTTTTCATGATCCTGTGTTGGAAATATTAAAGTTTCATCTCTGTCTAAAATCTCTCCTTGCTTAAAGGCAAGAGGAACAAAGAATCAAAATGATTTACTCTATAGTTATCCAGTCCTGGATTTTAACCCTAGCGCTACCATTTACTATGTGAGTGAAACTAGGCAAATTACATTCTCACATTGAGTAGCCACAGATACTGTGTCTGTTAAATCAAGGATAATAACTTCTTTAAATATTTTTTGAAAGGATTAGGTTACTTATAATAAAAATCTCCCAGTGATTGATTGAAAAATAACTCCCTATATCCATGCATTTTACAGTTTGACTTGGTAGTTCTTGCCATCTTGAAATGTAATTTATTTCTCCACTTTGTAAATCAGAGTTGGCCTGGTAGCTCACTTTGGCCAATGATATGCTGAGAAAACCGTACCACGCTAGTACCAGAATAAAGCTATAGAACACCTTGTGCCCTTTTCTCTCTCTCATAACCCAGGCAAGTCAGATGTTACCAAACCTCACTTAGTCTGCTAGACCCTGAGAAACAAATGACCTGGTCATCCATATTGCTCCAGTTAACATAAAGTCAATCTCAAAAGATGTGGGTGAAGCCATTCTTGAGGAATCAGACTCAAGTCAACATACCAGCTACCACAGAGACATAAGTGATCCAGCAAGACCAGAAAAACTGCCCAACTCTGCTGACCCCAAATCGCTGCTAAAGGTAACTAACATGCCTGACATCAAATAAAAACTGGTTAAACAATAGTATCTGCATTCCTCCATTACAATTGTCTTTACTGGTTTGTTAAAAGAAATGACTACTATCTTGTCAATATTTTGATAGAGCATGTAGTAGTTCATGATTTTTTTTCTTGTGTATAGGTTCATAATCCAGGGACTCTGGATTTTCTATTAACTCCATGAAAATTTGGGCACAATACTATGTTTGTAAGGAGTTCTGATAGTGTAGTGTGTTATGAGTTGGGTTGTTAACCATAGGTTAGCAGTTTGAATCCACTAGTTTCTCCAGGTGAGAAAGAGGAGGCTTTCTGCTTCCATAAAAATGTATGAGTTGGAATCAACTCGATGGCCATAGATATTATCATTATTGCATATTTTTCTTTAGAAAAATTTCATAAACTATATAAAATTTCCTAAGGCATGTGTGACTTCTAAAAGATTTCTCTGAAATTCTACCTCTATAGAGTAAATGGTAGCGTAGTGGTTACGAATCGGGCTGCGAACCTTAAGGTCAGCGGTTCGAAACTACCAGCCACTCCGCGGGAGAAAGATGAGGCTTTCTACTCCCGTAAAGATTTACACCCTCGGAAACCCTGTACAGGGTCGCTATGGGTCGGACCTGACTCGATGGCACTTAACAACAACAACATAGTTATTAAATAATACTATAGAACATTTGTCCTTCTATTCCATGATGTCTCTTCTATAATGATAGCTTGGCATTAGGTTCCATAAGCATGCAATTCATATATTTATTCTAATGGAGTAAGTTAATTTCATCAAGGATCAATGACTCTTTGACTTCTATAGCACAAATACCTTGAGGACAAGATGGAGATCTTTTATTCACTATCATACTCATTGCTTCCATATACAGTGTTTCTGCGTGTGAAACAAAGAAGCTACTTGGGAGTTTTTAGTAAATGGAGAAAGAAGAAAAAAAAGGAGACTGGTAGGGGGATCCTATGAAGTGTTAATTCCATGAGACCTGCTTTTTTTCTAGTATCTGTCCTACCTTGTATGTTGTTCCTAGTAACAATTTGCAAACAAAAGGTAAAAAAGAAAGAAAAGAAAAGAAATGAAGGGATTAGTCAATACTAGACTATCAGTTATTGCTTCAGAGTGAGTATACAATGACCCTTGAACAACATGCTTTTGAACTCAAGAGGCTAATTTACATGCAGACTTTCCCCTCTGTCTCCTATAGTTATTGTGGTAAGATCAAGTGTTTAGAGTGTCTGCTTAATATGGTATGTGACACTACTCATCACCAAGTGAGTATTGTGTCTCTCCAGCATGAGAGATGATTACAATCACATGGCATTTTAAGCAGATACTCACAATTCTTGAGCTTACCACAATAGCAACATGAAAAAAAAAAAATGTAAAAGTGAGTTTGCACAATTCAAATCATGTTGTTCAAGGGTCAAATGTGTATATACTTTGTTAACTGTTTGCAATGAGATAAGTAGCTTACACCAAAATGTCAATCAATGTATTGCTTCTTTTCATTGAAAAAGTCGTGCAAGACCAACAAAATGTCTTGTAAGCTTCACAGTGTGCTCAGTAACCAGATTGATTTGCCTTTTGGCGTGAGCTTTTTATCTCATTTCAGAGAAAATTCATGAACTGGAGTTAGTCCCTGCATCACATTTTAAGTAGCACTGATTAAGAAGATTATGAATCAAAGATGGCATTGAGAGTAGCTAGGCATGTTAGCAACTCCTGTTTCCTATATTAGTCCCTCTTGCTCCCCAGTTTGCATGACCACCATCCAGAAACGATTAACTCTGGTTTATAAAATTAAGTGTGGAAACATGGGTTACCTCTCACACTCAGAATTACTGTAAACTACATCTAAAAATATAGAAGGGAAAAAATATTCAGAATCTAAATATACTGCATTGTCAGTTTGTTATACTGTGGTAGCTTTCATGTTGATGTGATGTTGGAAACTATTCCACCAGTATTTTAAATACCAGAAGAGTTACCCATGGTAGCTGAGCTTCCAAAGTAACACAAACTAGGAAGACAAAGAAGCAAAATACTTTTGAATGCTTAACCACTGAAAATTTTATGGTTAGCTGCAGAACACTGTTAGATAAAATATTGGAAAGTGAAATAATGCACTGGTATTGGATATTTTGTAACAGACAACATATAGTTTACTAAGCCAAGAATGAAAATTTGAAAAGGAATGGCATCACATTTATAATCAAAAAGAACATTTCAAGATCTATCTTGAAGTATAATGCTGGTACACAATAGTATCAATAGTATCCATAATCCAACAATGAAGACCAATTAATGTCACTATTATTCAAATGTATGCACCAAGCACTAAAGCTAGGGTTATTTAATTGAAGAATTCTACCAACCTCTTCAGTCTAAAATCGATCAAACATGCAATCAAGATGTATTGAAAATTACTGGTGATTGGAATGTGAAGGTTGGAAACAATGAGGAAGTATACATAGTTGGAAAATATGGTCTTGGTGATAGAAATGATGCTGGAAAACATATGTTAGAATTTGACAAGATTTAAAAATAGGTATTAATTGAAAACACCTATTTTAAACAACATAAAAAGTGATTATGCATATGGACATCACCAGAAGGAATAAACAGAAATCAAATTGACTTCATCTGTGAGGAGAAACAGTGAAAAAACCACATATCATCAGCCAAAACAAAGCCTGTAGCAGGCTGTGGAATAGACCATAAATTGTTCATATGCAACTTCACGCTGAAGCTGAAAAACTTAAAAATTTTCATGAAAGTCAACATGTGACCATGAACATATCCTTCCTGACATTAAAGACAATCTCAATCACAGATTTGATGCATTAGAAATTAGTGATTGAAGACCAGAAGACTTGAGGGTCGACATTAAGAACATCATACAGGGACAAAGCAAAAGGTCATTAAGAAGAGAAGAAAAAAAAAGAGAAGACAAAAATGGATAATTGAAGAGACTCTGAAACTTGTTTTCCAGTTTAGAGATGCTAAAGCAAAAGAAAGAAATAAAGAGGTAAAAGAGCCTAACAGAAAATTACAAAGCTAGAGAAGACAAAGTCAAGTATTATAAGAAAGTTAGCAAAGACCTGGAGTTAGAAAACCAAAAGTGGAAAACATGCTCAGTATTTCTCAATCTGAAAGAACCGCAGAAATAATTCAAGCCTTAGTTTAAAATAATGAAGGATTCTATGAGCAAAAACCCACCACTCATCTCTCAGATTGTCATGTTGTGATAGCTTGAATGTTGCTGATTCTGGAAGCTATGCCATGGGTATTTTAAATACCAGCATAACCACAATCATGGTGGGCAGGTGTCAGCTGATCTTCCAGACAAAGACAGGCTAGGAAGAAAGTGAGATGGACTATTTCCAAATATTTAGTCACTGTTAAATTTTATGAATAGCAGAAGAAGGCTGTCAAATATAGTACTGGAAAATGAAATCTTAATGAATATCACTAGAATATTGTCAGATACAGTGCAGGAAGATGAACCCTTCAGGTTGGAAGGCACTCAAAATGCAACTGGAGAAGAGCTTCCTTCTCAAAGTAGAGTTGACGTGATACACTAATGGAGTAAAGCCTTCGGGATCTTCATTTGCTGATGGGGGACAACTCAAAATGAAGAAAAAGAGCTGCAAACATTCATTAAAAATCAGAACATGGAATGTATGAAATATGAATTTCAGAAAATTGGAAGTTGTTAAAAATAAAATGGAATGCATATAAATATTGGTATCCTAGGCATTGGTGGTTGGTGGTTATGTGTCATGGAGTCGGTTATGCATAGTGACCCTATGCATGGTTTCTGAGGCTGTAAATCTTTACAGGAGCAGAAAGCCTAATATTTTTCTCATGTAACGGCTGTTAGTTTCAAACTGCTGACCCTGTGGTTCGCAGTCCAATTTGTAACCCCTAGGTATTAGTGATCTAAAATGGGCTGGAAACAGCCGGTCTGCATCTGACAATCACATGGTTTACTATTCTGGGAATAATAAATTGAGGAGGAATGGTGTTGGTTTCATCATTCAAAATGAACATATCAAGATCCGTTGAAGTACAATGCTATACATGATAGGATAATATACATATGACTACCAGGAAGACCAGTTAATACAATTATTATTCAAATTTACACACCAACCACTAAAGCCAGAGATGATGAAATTAAATAATTCTACTAATGTCTTCAGTATGGAATCACTCAAGCATGCTATCAAAATGTATTGATAATTACTGATGACTGGAATGCAAAGGTTTGAAAGAAGAAGGATCAGTAGTTGAAAAATATGGCTTTGGTGATAGAAACAATGCTGGAGATTGCATGATAGATTTTGCAGGGCCATGATAGATTTTCATTGCAGATACCTTTTTAAACAACACAAAAGATGACTTCGCACATGGGCCTCACCAGATGGAACACACAGAAATAAACTTGACTGCATCATCATAAAGAGACAGTAGAAAAGTTCCATATCATCAGCCAAACAAGGCCAGGGGCCAACTGTGGAACAGAACATCAATTGCTCATATGCAAGTTCAGGCTTAAGCTGAAGAAAATTAAAACAAGTCCATGAGAGCCAAACTATGACCTTGAATATATCCTACATGAATTTAGAGATCATCTGAAGAACAGATTTAATACATTCAATACTAAAGACTGAAGACCAGAAAACTTGTGTGATGACAACAAGACTATCATACAGGAAGAAAGCACAAAGGCATGAAGACGAAAGAAAGAACACAAAGACCGATGTCAGAAGAGACTCTGAAACTTGCTGTCCAGCATAGAGATGCTAAAGCAAATGGAAGAAATGAGGAGTTAAAAAAAAAAAGAAAAAAATATATCAAAAGGCAGCTTGAGAAGATAAAGTAAAATATAACAAATTGTGAAAACATTTGAAGTTAGAAAAACAAAAAGGAAGACTATGCTCAACATTCCTCAAGCTGAGGAAATAAAAAATTCAAGTCTTGAATTGAAATAATGATGGATTTTATGGGCAATACCTTGAGTAATACAGAAAGCATCAAAAGCAGATGAAAGGAATACACAGAGTCATTGTACCAGAAAGGGATTGTCGATGTTCAAATATTTCAAGAGGTAGTGTATGATCAGGAGCCAATGATACTGAAGGGAGAAGTCCAAGGTTCATTGAAGGCATTGGCAAAGAACAAGGCTCCCAGAATTAATGGAATACAAATTGAAATCTGTCAACAAACTGATGCAGCAGTGGAGGCACTCACTCATCATCTATGCCAAGAAATTTGGAAGACAACTATCTGGCCAACTGACTGGAAAATTCCTTATTTGTGCCATTCCAAAGAGAGGTGACTCAACAGAATGTGTAAATCACTGGACAATATTAACATCCTAAGCAAGCAAAATTCTGCTAAAGCTAATTAAAAAATGGTTGCAACCATATATTGACAGAGAACTTCCAGATGTTCAAGCTGTTCTCAGAGGAGGAAGTGAAACAAGGAATATCATTGCTGATGACAGATGTTAGACATGTTTTAGTGGAACTTATGTGCTCAGAAAGACTCTTGTTACTGTTAAGTGCCATCGAGTTGGTACTGACCTATAGAAACCCATATAGGGTTTCTGAGGAGTGCCTAATGAGTTTGAGCCACCGACCTTATGGTTTAAACAGACCTTACAGTCCAGTGCATACACCTACAACACCATACCAGGAAAGAGGCAAAGGCAGACCATTTCTGAAAGTTAGCTTCTGGAAACCCTATGAATGTTGTTGTTGTTTAAGTACCTTGTGGTTAGCAGTCCAGTGATTATCCTACAGTGCCATACCAGGAGTACTTAAGAATAGCAGCAGAATAATCTCTGCTATAGCATTGGAAGGCACTCAAATATGACTCGAGAAGAGCTTCATCCTAAAAATAGAGCTGACTATAATAGCATGGATGAAACAAAGTTTTGGACTCCTGGTGCTGATAATGCACAATCAAAATTAGAATAAACAGCTGAAACATCCATTAGTAACGAAAAACTGGAATGTGTGAAGTAAGACTCTGAAAAAATTAGAACTCACAAGGAACAAACAAAAATGAATATGCTAGGTTTTAGTGAACTGGACTGATAATAACCATTTTGAATCAGACAATCATAAGGTTTGCTATTCCAGGACCATCAAATTGGAGATAAATGGTATTAAATTCAAAGTAAAAAAGAGTTTTTAAAGATTTATCTTGTAGTACAATGCTATCTGTGATAGGATAATATGCATACTCTTACAAGAAAGAAAAGTGAATACCACTGTTATTCAAATTTATGCACCAATCACTAAAGTCAATGATGATGATATTGAAGAATATACTGTTTTCTTTGGTCTGAAATTGATCAACTATATCATCAAGACTCTGATAATTACTGGTGAATGAAATGTGAGAAATGGAAAGAAGGAGGAAGGATCAGAAATTGGAAAATATGGCCTTGGTGATAGAAATGATGCTGGAGACCACATTATAGAACTTTGTAAGACCAACAACTTATTCATAGCAAATAAATAAGTTTTCTTTCATATATTTTCCTTTTATGTTTTTAAACAACATAAAAAAAAAAAATTCTTGTGTACCTCACCAGATGTAAACATGTAAACACACAGAATCAAACTGACTACATCTGTGGGAGAGATAATGGAGAAAGTCAGTATCCTCAGTCAAAATAAGGCCAGGGGCTGAATTTGGAAATTGTTCACATGCAAGCTCAAGTTAAAACTAAAGAAAATGAAATTAAGTCCATGTAAGCCAAAATATGACCTTAAGTATATCCTGCCTGAATTTAGAGACCATCTCAAGAACAGATTTGACACATTGGACACTAATTACTGAAGACCAGAGGAATTGTGGAATAGAAACAGGAACATCAATCATAAAGAAAGCAAAGGGTCATTAAAAAGATGGGAAAGAAAGAAATGACCAAACTCAATGTTAGAAGAGACTCTGAAACTTGTCATTGAACGTAATACATGCTAAAGTGACTGGAAGAAATAAAGAAGTAAAGGAGTTGAGCAGAGGATTACAAAGGACTTTATAATATTTGAGTTTGTTGAAAAGATCAAGTCAAATATTATAATGTTATATGCAAAGACTTGGAGTTAGGAAACCAAAAAGAAAAACATGCTTAGCATTTCTCAGGCTCAAAGAACTGATGGAAAAATTCATGCCTTAAGTTGAAACACTGAAGGATTCTATGGACAAAACACTGAATGATGCAGAAAGCATAAAAAGAAGATGGAAGGATCTACAGATTAACTGTACCAAAAATCATTGATCAATGTTCAAACATTTCAAGAAGTGGCATATGATCAGGACCTGATGTCACTTGAAGGAAGAAGACCAAGCTGCACTGAAGACATTGGCAAAAAGAAAACTTCAGGAAATGATGGAATACAAGTTCATTGAAATGTTTTGATAAACAGATGCAGCTCTGGTGGTGATCACTTATCTATGCCAAGAAATTTGGAAGACAGCTATCTGGTTTACTGATTGGAAGAGATCCACATTTATGTCCATTCCAATGAAAATGGAATGTGAAAATTATTGAACAATATCATTAATATCACATGCAAGCAAAATTTTGCTGAAGATAATACAAAACCCATTGTAGCAGTACATCCATAAGAAGCTGCCAGATAGTCAAACCTGATTTAGAAGAAGAAATGGAACTAGGGATATCATTGCTGATGTCAGATTGATCTGGACTGAGTACAAAGAATACTAGAGGGATGATTACTTGTGCTTTATTGATTATGTAAAGACATTTGACTGCATGGATCTTAACAAACTATGAGTGATATTGTAAGAATGAGTATTCCAGAACACTTAATTGTGCTCATGAGTAACTGGTACATAGACTAGGAAGCCCTAATTATACTAGAACAAAGGGGTGCTGAGTGGTTCCAAATCAGCAAAGGTGTGTGTCAGGGTTTTATCCTTTCACAATTCTTGTTCAATCTGTCTTCTGAGCAAATAATCTGAGAAGATGGATTATATGAAGAAGAACATGGCATCAAGATTGGAGGTAGACTCATTAACAACTTGAGATATGATGATGATACAATCTTGCTGCTGGAAGTGAATACTTGCTGTTATATATCAAAGACTACAGCCTTCCGTATGGAATGCAACTCAATGTAAGAAAGTAAAAATCCTCCCAACTTTAGATCATAATAAATCAAAAAACGATTAAACTTGCCAAAGAGTTCATTTTGCTTGGATCGACAGTCAATGCTCATGGAAGCAGGAGTCAAGAGACCAAAGATCTCTTCCATAAGTCAAAAGACCTCTTAAAGTACTAAAGATCAAAGAAATTATTTTAAAGACCAATATTCACTTGACCCATGCCATAGTATTTTCAATTGCCTCGTACAATTGTCAAAGTCCATTATTGTGGAGGAATCATTGCGTTTGAATTATGGTGTTGGTGAAGAATATTGCAAGTTCCATGAAATACCAGACCTAACGAATCTGCCTTTGTTTAGCCAAAATGCTCTTTAGAAGTTAGGATCATGAGACTTTAATCTCTTGTACTTGAATGTGTTTTCAGGAGGGAACATTTCCTGGAGGAGGACATCATGAGTGGAGACTCAGTGAAAATGAGGAAGACACTGGCCATATGATTTTATGCATGGCAACAACAATGGGCTCAAATGTAACAATTGTGAAGATGACAGAGGACTGGGCAGGATTCCATATGGTTGTGCATATAGCCTCTATGAATCGGAACTGCTCTGATGTGGCACTGTGGGATAAAGCACTGGACCACAAGGTCAGTTTGAATCAGTGAGGGGAAGCATCACCACAATGAGCCAGAAGAGGGAAAGAAAGGATTAATTATATTCCATACACTGACAGAAAGAATTAGTTCCTTGAACACTCGTTGATTTTATGTGGTTTTATGTATACTGTTTATTCTGAAAACAAACCTTAAAGTCACATGTTACTTTCTTCCTAGGTCAGGGGTTGTTATGAAATAACTAAAGAGATCACACTACAAAGGTTTCCATTGCTGTTGATTGTTGTTGTTGTCAAGTGCCATCGAGTCAGTTCCAATTCACAGTAACCCTGTATAGGGTTTTCAAGGAGCAGCTGGTGAGTTTGAACTGCCAACCTTGTGGGTCAAATCAACCTTACTGTCCAGGGCTTTATCCCACAGTGCCACACAACGACTCCTTTCACTCAAAGAAATTAAGTGAAAGCTACAATTGCCTAAAACCAGAATCAGGCTTCTGTTGCCTAACACCTTTG
Source organism: Chrysochloris asiatica (assembly GCF_000296735.1). Lineage (NCBI taxonomy): Eukaryota > Metazoa > Chordata > Mammalia > Afrosoricida > Chrysochloridae > Chrysochloris > Chrysochloris asiatica. Next base: position 15,104,331 of record NW_006408530.1, read on the forward strand.
CCAATAGTACCCATTTTTAGTAGTGCAGGCCCTGAAGAGATTATTGCAATTGCACGAACAGAAACTGCTGACAATGATACTATTGCCACCATCAATATCTCAGCTATTTTGTTTTGCCAAGCTTTCTTTAGCCCCTAGGACTCCCACAAATGCTGAGATATATATATTATGGTTTCAGTGACTATATGAAATAAACAGGGATTTGGTTTATTTATTACTTTCATCCTCTTTCCAAAGAGTCAGGCCTGAGTTCACAGGAAGGCTTGTAGTCACAAACCAGTGGTGATAGGTATGACCTACATGTAGCACTATAGGATCAGCACTGGATTGTGAACTACAAGGTCAGCAGTTCAAACCTACTAGCTCCTCTTCAGAAATGCTATGTGTGAGAACCACCTTGATGGCACTTAACAACAACAACAGCATCATGCTGTACTCTGAATTATCCTTCATTGACATACCCATTACTGTTAAACCTACGCTATTGTCTTTTCCTTTAAGGTGCTCCTGTCCCCACACTCAATGATTCATAACAATTCATCCAAATGGGCTCATAATGGGTCCCTTTCTTGGTCTTCAGATTAGTGTAGATACCTTTGAATTTTAAAACTTGGTGATATTCAAGGTGAATATTATACTACAAGAAAAAGAGGGAAAGAAATTTAGACTGTCACTTGGGCTTTCATTTTCTTCTATTTCATAAATTGACCTGAAATTGTATCATTAAAAAAAAAAAAAAGAAGGGAGAAAGAAGAAGCACACATACACATATCATGATCATGCAGAAAAGAGTGGAAAATAAATAAAAGATGATAGTACATTCACCAGGCTTATAGAAGAATTTACAAAATGACAAGAACAAAGCAGCAAGAAAGTGTTCTGACAGCAGCTGCACAGTGCTGATTTCTGCAGTGCCAGTGGCTTTGCACAGGGAATCCTTGGGAAAGAGAGTGGAGGGGTGTGATGTTAGCAGCAGTGGAGCAGCCCCCAAGGGATGGCTGCTATGGCTAACACAATCATCACTGCAGGGTGCACACTAGAGGTTATGTGACTGTTAACTGCATTGGAGAAATCAATTAGGTAGGCTATGGCAAAGTTTAAACTGGAAATCAGAAGTGTTTGATATTTTGGTAGATAAAATTCCTAGGAAACTGGAAATTGAGGACTTATGGAAAGATACTAGGAAGTATTCTAGAGTGGAGGAAAAGGTAAAACAAAGATTGTTTACATCCAAAGGGCTCAAAAAGAAAAAAATTATCTAGTGTAACGATGGAAGGAGTAGTAGTAAGGATAGTTGTCAAACAACAGCTTTCTTCTGAAAAGTACTGAGCTTAGGTATTAGAATAAGGACATGTAGGGTTGACAAGTGTGTTTTGCTTGCTCTGAGCTTCTGTTTCTTCAATTATAATGGAAGGAACATGCAACATTCAGGGTCATTTTCAGAATAAACAGTGTACATAAAGCCACATAAAATCACTTCGGTGGTGATGGTAGTTATGTACCGTGGAGTCGGTTCCAATTGCGACCCTGTACAGGGTTTCAGAAGCTGTAAATCTTTACGGGAGCAGAAAGCCTCATCTTTCTCCCACGGAGCAGCTGATAGTTCCGAACTGCTGACCTTGAGGTTAGCAGCCCGATTCGTAACCACTACACTACCAGAGCTCATTAAATCACTCTTGCACTATGATTTTTATGGTATTATTTGAAAACTAAAATAGTAATAGATTGTTAATTTGGAAAGTAATTTAATTTTTCCAAGTTTATTATTCTGAAAAATTCAAACAAACAAGAAAGCTGAAAGAATAACATAAATAAACATATTCTTCAGTTGTTTGCATCTCTCTCACACTACTTCTTTCTTCCTGTACCTGAAATAATTTAGCAAGCATCTCCTAAGAATAGGAACATTCTTCTATAGTGTTGTGGTTGCTGTTGGTTATGTGCCATGGAGTCAGTTCCGACTCATAGCGACCCTGTATAGGATTTCTGAGGTTGTAAATCTTTACAGGAGCAGAAAGCCTCATCATTGCCCCTGCGCAACAGCTGGTAGTTTCGAACTACTGACCTCCAATTCATAACCACTATTACAACCAGAAGTTGAGGTTAGTTACTGCCAAATTGGTTCTGACTCATTGCGACCCAATGCATAACAGAAAAAAACATTGTCTGGTCCTATGCCATCCTCACAATTGTTGTTATGCTTGAGACCATGCTTGTAAATGCCACTGTGTCAATTCATCTAGTAGGGGATCTTCCTCTTCTTCATTGACCTTCCATGTCACCAGCATGATGTCCTTCTCTAGGGACTGAAACCTCTTGATAATATGTCCAAAGTTTGACAGACGAAGTCTCACCATTCTGGCTTCTAAGGAACATCTGGCTGTACTTCTTCCAACACAGATTTGATTGATCTTCTAGAAGTCTATGGTACTTTCAATATTCTTCTCTAACACCATAATTCAAATGCATCAATTCTTCTACAGTCTTCCATATTCATTTTCCAACTTTCACATGCATTTGAGGCTATTGTAAATAGGTAAATAAGGTCAGGCATACCTGTCCTCAAACGGACACTTTTGCTATTGAATTCTTCTCCATAGCATTCAGGAAATGTAACATTAATACTATTATGCTACCTAAAGTATGTTGTTGTATCAACAGAGAAAAGATTGAAGTTGTCAAAGACTTCATTCTTCATGGATGAACTATCAACACTCACGGAAGCAGCCATCAGGAAATCAGACGATGGATTGCATTAGGAAAATCTGCTGCACAAGACCTTTTTAAAGTGTAGAAGAGCAAAGATGTCAGCTTGAGGACTAAGGTGCGCCTGATCCAAGTCATGGTATTTTCAATAACCTCATATGCATGCAAAAGCTGGACAGTGAATAAGGAAGACTATAGAAGAATTGATGCTTTTGAGTTATGGTGTTGGAGGAGAATATTGAAAGTGCCATGGGCTGCCAAAAGAACTAAGAGAACAGTTTTGGAAGAAGTGCAATCAGCACTTGGAGGCTGGAGGCCAAGATGGCCAAACTTTGTCTCTCATACTTCGGATATATTGTCAGGATGGATAAGTCGCTGGAGAAGGATATCATGTTTGGTAAGGTGGAGGGTCAGAGAAAAAGAGGAAGACCCCCAACGAGATGGATTGGCCAAGTGGGAGCATCGATAGACTCAAGTATGGCAACAGTAATGAGGTTGACACAGGATTGGGTAGTGTTTTGTTCTGCTGTGAATAAGGTCACTATGTGTTAGTACCAACTCGATGGCACCTAAAACAACAACAACAAAAGTATATTGTTAAATGTCCTTAAGTGGGTTCTGACTCATAGTGATGCAATATAGGTTTTCTAAGGAGTAGTTGGTGAGTTTGTACAGCTAAACTTTCAGTTAGCAGTTCAGTGCTTATCCTACAGCTCTACATCAGGACTCCACTAAAGTTTATTCCACTTTTATTTCTTCCTCAATTATTCCAATATTGTTCTATTGTAGTACTTTTGGTTTTTTTTAGATAAAAATCAAATTCTATTATTTTTTTCTGAACACCTGATGGTGCCATTTCTTTTAACAGAGAAAATTTTGACATAAGTACATTAAAGGGGAAAAGGGCTTAAAAATCATATGTCTTGTGTTTTTTAATTTTAAATTATATATATATAGTAACCTTTTTAATGTGAGTTGAGTGATAGTTTACATGTGAGAACAATGGTTTTACAGTCATTGTTTCATTGCAATGATTACAATCCCCTCCATGCATCATCATTCAACAGTATTTGCTTGTATTCCCTCTGTTGTTGTTGGTTTTTTTTGTTTTTGTTTTTGTTTTTTGTTTTTTTTGTTTTGTTTTTTTTCGGAGGGGGTGTGGAATGTACACCAAAACATTCAGGAATATATAATCATCTAAACAACCAAAGGGCACATTCTGCAAGCCTGTCTCCTGGGCGCCAGTACACAGTCTTTCTCTTTCCATGAGCCTAGAGTACTTAGCTGCTCTCTCTCTCCATGCTCTCATCTCTGCCTCCATCTCTGTTGTCACTGCTTCTCAGGATAGGGTCCCACACTCCACTTGTGCTCTTCTCCCTTGATGGTCCTAGGATCCTCTGTTCCTGGTATGTAAGTCTACCTTACTGTAGCTGTTTTTGTTGTTTCTTTTATTTTCATTTTTTACTTTGTTTATATTCCATAGTATAACCAAGTATCATACATTGTATTTACTTGTCCTTCAGCATCTAAAAACATTGATAACACTGGATTTAAAAATATTACATCATAATATTACTCAATTTGGTTATTTTCTCATGGTTAGATTCTGGTTAATATTTTGGCAGAACTACTGTGTAGACCAGCTGGTTTGTGGGAGAAAGATGAGGCTTTCTGCTGCCATAAAGATTTGCAGCCTCGGAAACCCTGTGCAGGATCACTATGGGTTGGAACTGACTCCATGGTACTTAACAACAACAACTGTGTAGACCCAGCACTTGTTTGTCATCATGTTGTACTATGGTGGCTTGGTGTTGCAATGATGTTGAAAGCATCATACAGGAAGAAATTAAAAGGTCAAAAGACAGGAAATAAATAAGAGATCAAAGCAGATGTCAGAATTGATTCTGAAAGTTGTTCTTGAACATAGGGAAGTTAAATCACTGGAAAAAAATTAGGATGCTAAAGAGCTGAATAGAAAATTTCGAAGGGTAGTTTGAGAAGACAAAGTCAAATATTAAAATGAAATGTGTAAAGGCATTGCTGGAGTCAGAACACCAAAAGGGAACAGCATGCTCAGCATTTCTCAAGCTGAAAGAACAGAAGAAAAAAAAAATAATAATCAAGTCTCAGGTTGCAATATTGAAGGATTCTATGGACAAACTACTGAATGATGTTGGAAACATCAAAAGAAGATGGAAGGCAACCACAGAGTCACTGTACCCAAAATTCATAAACGTTAAATCATTTCAAGAGGTACCGTATGATCAAGAACTGATGCTATTGAAACAAGTGGAAGTTGCACTGAAGGCATTGGTGGGAAACAAGGCTCCAGGAACTGAAGGACTACAAACTGAAATATTTGAATAAACCGATGCAGCACTGGAGGCACTCATTCATCTATGTAAAGAAATTTGGAAGACAGATACCTGACCAAGTGATTGGAAGAGATCCGTATTTGCACCCTTTCTAAAGATAGGCGACTCAAAGTGGACATCATTGAACAATATCATTAATATCACAAGTAAAACTTTCAGAAACAATTTTAAAAAGATGTTAGCAGGACATCAACAAGGATCTGTCAGAAATTCAACCTGGATTCAGAAGAGGACATGGAATGACAAATATCAGGATGATTCTTGGCTGAAAGAAGAGAATACAACAAAGATATTTACTTTTGCATTTTTGACTATGCAAAGACATTTGACTGTATGGATCATAACAAACTATGGATAGTACTGAGATAGATGTATATTCCAGAACACATAATTGTGCTCATGATGAACCTGTAAATGGACCAATTATACAAACAAAACAAGGGGATACTGAATGGTTTAAAATCAGGAAAGGTGTGTGTCAAGCTTGTATCCTTTTACTTTACTTACACAATCTGTATGCTGCGCAAATAATCCGAGAAGCTGAATTTTATGAAGAAGAATACGGCAACAGGATTGGAGGATGGGTTATTAGCCACTTGAAATATGCAAATGGCACAACCTTGCTTGCTGGAAGTGCATAGGACTTGAAATAAGTACTGATGAAGATCAATGATTTCAATAATGTAATGAAAATGAAGATCCTCACAACTGAACCAATAAATAATACCATGGTACATGGATAAAAGTTTCAAGCTGCCAGATTCATCAGTTTGCTTGGATTCACAATCAATGCTCATGGACACAGCATCAAGAAATCAACTGACACATTGTCTTAGGCAAATGTGTTGTAAAAGATCTCTTTAAAATACTCAAGAGCAAAGAGGTCAGTTTGAGGACTAAGGGGTGCCTGACCTTAGCTGTGATCTTTTCAGTTATCTCATGGGCATCTGACAGTTGGAGAATTAATAAGGAGCACCATAGAATAATTGATACATTTGAATTATGATGATGTCAAAGAATATTAAAAGTACCATGAACTGTCAGAAAAACAAACAAATTTGTTTTATAAGAAGTATAGCCAGAATGTGTTTTAGAAGTGAGCATGGTGAGATTTCATCTCTCGTGCTTTGGATTTTGAAGACCAGGTGGTGAGCTTCAACCACCAAGCTATGGTTCAAATTGACCTTGCATTAACCTGAAGCCTCATACCAGGACATTAATTAATTTAATTGAAAATGAAAATAAAACTGTAAGTCTTTAACATTGCCTGAAGCTTCTGATATCCTACCTACACTCGTTAGCCTTAGCTCAAACTGTCTGTCCATTGTGTGCTTGCCCATCCAGTTTCTTGTAATAGGTGTTTCTCTCGCTTGTTATTGGTACTCTACGCACAGTTTCATTTTTCTGGAATACATCCCATCTCCGGTTGTCTCCACTGTCATCTGCATAATTATTTCTAAAGTGTTGTATGTTTTTTTTTTTTTTTTAATTTTTAATCAATAAATTAGAATAACTCAAAAAGTATTGTTACAAAATCATAGTAGCCTTTATTAAAAAAAATAAGAAAATGTGAAGCTAATGTTTCTTGATATATATTCCATCTAAAGTTATACCACTTCTGAAGGTAGTGTTTCCATCTCTCTAACCATTCCCTGAAGAATTCTGCAACTCTTGATTTATACCACCTCTGAATGGCAGTTTAGAGTTCTGGTGTGGTCCTGTGGGCTAATGTGCTAGACTGCAAAGTTGGTTTGAATGGCAAGGTCAGTGGTTCAAGCTCACCAGCCATTCCTTGGAAAACCTACACAGGGTCACTTTGGATCAGAACTTACATGACAACAACAACAAACGACAGTTTGGGCAACAGGAACTCAAATCATGCTCGTTTTAATTTTATTTTTTATTTTTCAGGAACAAATGAAGTCTGAAGGGTCAAGATCAGAGCTTTAGAGTGGATGGGATAAGATTTCCCCCCAATGAAATTCTAGTAAGAATGCCCTTACTCTCAAAGAATGAACAAATACTTTATTGTGATGGAAACATTTTTCTGCTCAACTTTCTTGGACTTCTTCTCACTAATGCAGTTCTCAATTTTCTTAAAAAAAATCTTCCTAATTAGTTCATGGGATCTTCCTGTGCCCTTTGAGAAAATTTATCATGATTACATCTTTGGAATTACCCCAAAATAGTCACCATAATGTTCTGAGTTGAACTTTCTACCTTGAATTTAACTGGCCCAGCAGATTCCCTTGAAAACTACTGTTTTGATTGAATCTTTTTTGAAGGCACCCTAAGGGGACTAAGGTAAGTGAATTACTGAGAGAACTTGTCTGAAGTCGTCCGCTGATCATAGAGACATGTTTAAACACTTTTTGTTTGGAATAATATTAAGTGGAATTTTAGTAGCAATACTTTTTTACTTATTCTCACATGCTAGATATTTTCTTTAATTAATAAAGGAACAAACTAGAAAGGTTGACAGCTTGAGTCTACCCAAATGCACTGCAGCAGAAAGGTCAGGCAATATAACTCCAAAACATCAAGCAGTACTCTTAGCCACATGGGTCACTTTGCATTTGAATACTCTCTATGGCAACTGATTTTAGTGGGATATTAAGATTGGTTCAAAGAGGATTTCAAAAATGACATTTTATATATATATAAAGAGAGTAAGAATATATACAGATAGAGAACAGTGAAACAGAGAGAGAGACAGGAAAAGAGACACAGAGACAGTTAATTAAAGAACGAGGAAATGAATTTACAAATACAGGTAAAACTGATCAACAGTCACAGACCAACAAGCAAGTGAATTAATTGTATTGGACAAATGGTTTGCAACTCTACAGACAAGAATCATTTGCATACCATCTATTTTATATATGTCAACTGTAAATGCCTTAAACATATGATAGTTGTATATAACCTGTCATGTTCTAGTCATGATGTCTAGGAAATTTTTTGCCTGTTTCAAAGTCTTTCAGAATGTTTTCTGAGCAACTTCCCCATTACAATCATAAAAATCTCAATGAATGTCCTTTGACATAATAAAATTAAGATGCTAAGATTAAAAATGCCACAAAATTAAATTCTCTCTGGAATTCTTCATAAGGAATCTCAGATTAAACTTTAAAAACCTTTATAATTTGTACTCCCAAGGGGGAAAAAAAAAACTAAGAAACTCCACTATATTTCAGCAGCTGCACCTATAAATTTTGGTGAATTCCTTTCCTCAATGTCCTCAAAATTTGCTAATACTCCTAACCTGTCCCTGTAAGACTGTGACTCCATACACCGAGTAGTGTCCCATGAAGATTCTTTGACATTGCCTCCATATGTCAACCAATATTCCCTCTTTAAAAATGGTCTATCTGATTAAATGAGTATAGTCCTCAAATAGAATACTCCAGAAAAGGTTCGGTTGCAGAACTGATGTTTCTAATCATGTCCTCAAGCCCAGGTGATGCTGTAGAAATAAGCATTGAACTGCTAACTGAAAGTTGGCCAATTCAAATCCATCAGCCACTCCTTGGGAAAAAGATGAGGCATTCTGATTTCATAAAGATTTACAACCTCTGAAACCCTACACAGGGTCACTATGAGTAGGAACTGACTCCATGGCAGTGGATTTGGTTTCTGGATTTTAATCATGCACTAAAAATGGAGGGCAGATTTTTGTTGAATCTGTATAAATAAGTATGTTGCCAAATAAATAGAAAGATTTATTAAGAGAGTCTGGGTTCTGGAGGGAACAGGGGTTCTGATAATTAGACATAATTTTTAAATAATTAATTTCACTTTGTTGAAGCAAAGATTGTGATTTTTTTTTTAATAGGAAAAATTATCTTTCAATATTTCTCATGTAAACTCAGAACTTGGATTCCTTTTAAGAAGTAACTGGTTTAACTGTTTACAGGCTTTCTGACTTCTCTCCCTTGTTAGTGAAACCTGTAGTCCCCTATCAATCTTGGCTGCCACAAAAGCAGGCAGACAGAAAGTACTAGGGACTTTTTTCTTGCATCTGTAGTGTGAACCTTAGAAACAGACAGTAACTGCGCCAGTTCTGTCACACAGATGCATTTTCATTCTGACACGTAGGCCTTTTCAGATACACTATATTGTTTTTCCTTTGTACAGCAGCTATCCCACGTGCCAACTAGAAGCTCATCTTCTAAAGCACATCTTTTTCTGTAAATGGCTATAGAAGTTACTTACAGTCTCTGCCCCAAACACTGTTGTATTGTGAAAGCAGCCATAGATAACACGTAAACAAGCATACGGCTGTGTTCCGATGAAACTGGACATTAAAATTTTCATATGCAAGCCATTCTTTGGATTCTTTTTAACCATTTTAAAGTAAAACCTATCTTAGCATGTTATTGTTGTTGTTGTTGTTATGTGCCGTGAAGATGGTTCCGACTCATAGCGACCATGTACAGGGTTTCCGAGGCTATAAATCTTTACGGGAGCAGAAAGCCTCATCTTTCTCCCGCAGAACAACTGGTGGATTCAAACTGCTGTCGTGAAGGTTTGTATCCCGAGTAGTAATAGGTAAAACAAGTCAGGACGGTTTGCCTATCCCTGTTCTAGTAACGATGCCAACACCAGGGAATTTGACTCATTGTGAGAGACTTCTAGATTTCGTTAGAACTTGGTTCTACTCCATTTATAATAAATGATCTCTGACAATACGTAGCTTCCAATTATATTAGCCTCTTTTTTTTTATGTTAGGACCATAGTTGCTCCCTTTATTTCGATCAAGAATCATGAATTTTGACTCTTGATTTTATTCTCCAATTTCACAAACATTGTTTAAACTGTGGAAGTGATCTGAAGACTCTTACTTCAGTACTGTATTGAGCCACAGTCCAGTTCCAGCTTCTCCAAGAGCACTCACTACAGGATGAATTTAGTTAAAATAGTCAACTAAGAGGCATTCTCAAATGACTTTAAATGCATTTTATTTATAGACAACCTACACATTTTTGTTTTTTCCCCTTTAAAAAAAAAAAATACCTCTGCGCCAAATAAATGAAGGTCTCAAGATGACATCAGTCCCATTTTGTCCAAGTCCTGGTGTTGTGTGGATGAAGAGCAGCAGCCAGCTAGGATGACAGGTGACAGATCCAAATAATTGCCAAATTTGTTAATATTTTTCCGTTTCTAAACCATCTTTAAAGAAAGTCATATATAGGGTTACACTATCTTCATGATAATTCAGCAGAGCAACCATCCCATCTGGATTCCTATTTTCACCAATAAAAAACCGATGGTTTTTTTAATTCGCCAGGATTAACTTACTCCGCAGCCCCTGTCGTAAAGGGTTTTACTCTCTGGTATCTGTTCTTCAAGTTTGCCTTTGATTGATTTCTTGTAATCTTTGCTGTACTTCTTGTAGGCTTCTTTGTGAAGCTAGTTTCCTGCAGGTGATGGTTCATGACAAAGCCAACAACCATGGCTATTGTGCTTTCGTTGCTTTCACTGTTCTGCCTTCAGCGGAGGCGTTTCCACTGATGAGCAAGTCATCAATGTTACCCTCTGTCCTACTGACCATCTTCCCCTCCACTTCCAATCACAGCCCAGCCATGATATCCTGCATCTTGTAAAAGTCGGAGACCATCTCATCATGACTGATGAGGTCCGGGCAGAGGATCGTGATGGCGGCTGAGGGGACAACCGCAGCGTTAGCTTAGCAGGAGCTGGGAGCTCGGCATTCTTGGGGAGGGAGAGCAGGCAGAAAAGCAAAGATTGCTAAATTTTTGTGGATTTGAGATAATTTAAAAGATTGAAATAGAGTTCCTTTTATATTAGAAAAAGAGAACACTAAAAGGATATCAAGGTAGTTCTGGTAACATAGTGGTTACGAATCAGGCTACGAACCTTTAGGTCAGCAGTTCGAAACTACCAGCTGTTCTGTGGGAGAAAGATATGGCTTTCTGCTCCTGTAAAGATTTACAGCCTCGGAAACCCTGTACAGGGTCGCTGTGAGTTGGAACCGACTCCACGGCACATCACCACCAAAAGGATATCAACCATGCCATTGAGTCAATTACCACTCATAGTGAGTGACCCTACACAACAGGGAAGTGTTTCTTTGGGTTTCCAAGACTTTACTGGAGGAGACAGCCTCATCTTTCTCCCTCACAGCTGATCGGTGGGTTTGAACAGCCCAGTGATTAACTAATCATGATAAAATGTTCTCTGTCTTATCATTCCGTCTTGTTGTCCTGTTTTACTGATTCTTTTTCTGCTGAATCTTGAATTAGCAAAAGGCAGGCTTGGCATTTGTGAAGTGTTACCTAAATATGGTCTCATCTGTATCTGAACCAAAATGAGTTTTGAAAATTCAGACTCTGTCCACTGATACAGTATGAAAGTTTAATAACTGACGTCAGCTCAGAAGCCTGCATTTAAGAGTTTATTATTCAAAGTAGCAATAGTTTGAAGGCCTGGTACATTCCCTTAAGGTTCTGAGTCTATCCTTGTTTTAAGAAATAAGCAATAGCCTAGAGCTTTTTTCAGCGTCTTCATGCAAACATCAATTAATACAAAATTTAATTTTAGATGACAAGTGTTAATGGTTGTCATTATTTTATTATTGAATATCAAAATGCATGAGCACATAGTCTTTCAAGGTAGAGAAAAAATCTTAGAAGAATTTTAATCAGGATTTCTGCTGAGGGTAAAAAACCTAGTATGGTTAGCAATGGCATTGACAATTCTTGAGGGATTTCCCATTGACACACCATTAGTGAAGTATTTATATTAATAATGTTTTGTCTATGCAAATTTAACCTAAGGCACATTACTTGTCATCTCTGATCTAATAACTCTTCTCATGCTACCATACAATAATAGTACAGCTAAGAAATGTTATTACTTCTAGCATCTATCTTTTTTATAAGGTAAAATAACATACTTTTTAATTATCCCGTAGGTTTTCAGGGAAATTTCAAAACTAGATTTAGGTGCCAAAATATCGTGAAACACTTATGTTGTTTCATTTCATATTTAAGAACTGATTTGGGGAAGAAAGCTCTGCAATATTTGTCAAAGGAGAGGTGAATAACTATAAAGAGATGGGATCACTGGTGTCTGAAGATATTTGGCTACTCATTTGATAAAAGTAACAGAAAAATAAACATAAAAGGCAACTTGATTATAATGAACCCTATTTTTTTTAAAACTTTTTATTGTGAATTGACTGACAGTTTACAGAGCAGCTCATCAGTTTTACATTTAACAAATCATATACATTACTTCATTACAATGGTTATGATCCCCTCCATGTACCAAGGAACTCTGATAGAGTAGTGGTTACAAGTTGGGCTGCTAACCTCAAGGTCAGCAGTTCCAAACTACCAGCCATCCTGCGGGAAAAAGATAAGGCTTTCCTCTGGTAATGATTTAAACTGACTCCACAACACACAGTCACCACCACCGCCATGTACCAATAGTTAGTAGAATTCACCTCTATTCACTTTAACTGTTGTATTTTGTTGTGTCGCCAGCTACCTCATCTTTTCTTTGCTAACCTTCCTCTTGTATATTGTCTGCCCTATCACCCATGTTAACATGTGTCTACCCTCTAGCCCATGAATAATTTTCCCTGTCTCTTGCCCACCATCAACCATCATAGAGTATTTTTTTTCAAGAAAACCTTTTCTTAACTTTTTATAACTTTGATCTCATATGATATCTATCCTTGTATGATTGACTTATTTCACTCAGTATAATATCTTCCATGTTCAATCATGTTGTGAAGTGTTTCACAGATTCATTGTTACTCTTCAACTTTGTGTAGTTTTCCATTGTGTGTATGTACCAAAGTTTGTTTAAACATTCTGTTGTTGATGGGCATTTAGGTTTTCTCCATCTCTTTGGTGTGTCTCTTGTAGACAGTATATTGAATGGTTCAATTTTCTTATCCATTCTGCTTTTGCTGTCTGTTAAGTGGTACATTTAATTCATTTGCATTCAGTGTGATTATTTATAGATATGAACTGATGGCTGTCATTTTGTTATGTGTTTTTTTTGTGGTGCTGCTGCTTTCTTTGTTTCACAGATTTTCAGGATTGAGTTCATTTTGTTTGTGGGTTTGTTTTTTTTCCATTACCATTTTTTGTGTGTTAATGTTTGCTAAACCTTTCTGACTTTCCTCTTTTTTAATTTTGATGTGCAGGTATATTAATTTTCTTTGAGGTCATCCTGTAATTTACTAATTATCTCCCTGTTTGAAACAGTCTGTTTTATGTTGAAATCTACTCAACTTCTTTGCCATTTGGAATTCTTGTTTCTACACTACTTCCTCTTTTTGCTTTGTAGTTGATTTCATTATAAATTAATATCTCAGGTTTCCTTTTTTTCAATAACTTTAAGATCAGCAGTTTGAATCTACTAGCCATTTCTTGGGAGAAAGATGAGAATTTTCACTCCTTCCAAGATGTATAGCCTTGGAAACCATACACAGGGACTCTATGAGTTGGAACCAACTTCAAGGCACTAGTTCTTGATGGACTTCTGGCAAAATGGTGGGTTAGGCATACAAACCCCCCAAACACTCTACAACAAAGACAGAAAGAACAAATGAAAATATACTGATGATAATCTGGGGACTATGAATTTCAGAGGAAAGGATAGAGAAGTGGATGGAATATTGACTAGAAAAAGAAACTGAATAAAAGTGGAAAGAGAGGAAACAGATGAAACAAGTGAAGAGTTCACTGGCCTGTCATGATGCAGTCATTTAAAAAAATTGCAAGTAGTGTGTGAATAGGGCAGTATCCTAACAGCACAAAACCCCACACTAGTGGTTGACAATCAGTAAGGTCTAATCCTCCCCTTATTTCTGTCACTATCCTGGTTATCAGCAGTGTGACTACCCTCCACTCTCACCTGTCTAGTGACCAGTGACACCTACCCCTTGCATAATCCCTGGCCCACTCAGATTGGAGCTGTGCCCTACTGGATCAGGTACTTGGTGCATGAGTATCCCATGCATCATCAAAGCAGCAGAACATGCAGTGCCAGATGGGTTGTCTTCTCCTGGCCACCCTTGGATGAACAGCAAATCCTTCTATAACCAGCTTTCCTGCCCTGAGCTGCATGCTGGGCTCACCAAAACCTTCTAGATCAGGTAACCTGGCCTCAGACACTATCTATGTCAGCAGGAACTCTGTCGAGCAATAGGCAACCCTGAACAACCCCCATCCCTGTGGCCTCCTTGACTTGTAGAAGGCATCAGCCCTACTCTCTGAAAGTTTTCTCCTCTCTGGACCATTCTCCTTACCCCAGTTTTCTCCTCTCTTTTCCTGTTTTCCTTATCTTTTCTGTCCCTTCCCTTTGTTTTTCCTATACTTCTCTGCATTTCTTTTTTCATTCTGTTTCTCCTTTATTTTTCCTTATCCTTCTTTTTCTTCTCTTACTTTTTCATTATTTTCTCTTTGCTCTTTCCCTCTCTAGTTTTATTTCTGTTTTCCTGTTTTCTGTTTTTTAGTCTTCACTTGTTTATATTTACCTTCCTTTTTGTAGCTACTAAATTACTTTTTTGATTATTATTATTTTGCTTTTGTTTGTCTTTTATCTCCAATTACATTTTTTTTTTGTTTTTGTTTATTTCCTTTCTCTTGTTCTTTAAAAATAATTTTCTTTGTTCCATCCAGGAGGATCCAGAAACCATACCCACATGGCCCAGACTGAATCTCCTGAGGCTTAAGCTACTGGGTAAGCCCACTACCTGCTATTGCACCACTGACAATGACAGACAGTGGCCAACACCAGCCAAATCCACCCTCAACTGCACTACATGAACAGAGACTTGTACACAGGCTCCAGGAAATAGGTAGTAATAGCCTGAGAACACATCAATATACAAACACCAATAAAGTACAAATAGAACACCACCACAATGTTTCAGAGACAACAGACAATATCAGATCACTTGAAGCAATAAGACAGAGTGGCTCAAACAAGAAACAAAAATACAGAACCAGAAAATCTTTTGAGGAAAAAATGACCTAATAAGGAATTCGAAAGGGTAATATTTAGGTACTTTGAATAACTTGATAGCAAAATCAAGAAGCAAAAAGAGGGAATAGCAATGTAACAATAGAATTTCTAAATGGTAAAAAAGTTGAGGACAAGTCAAGATAGAACAGATTGTTTTAAACTTATGAAGAAACTGATAAATTGCATGGTAAACACAAAGAAAAATAAGAAATGTTCTTATCAAAACAAAAAATAAAATTATACAGATTTGTTGTTGTTGTTCTTGTTAGGTTCCATCCAGTAGGTACCAACCCATAGTGACCTTATGCACAGCAGAACGAAACACTGCCTGATCCTGGGCCAACCTCACTACTGTTGCCATGCTTGAGTCCATCGATGCTCTCACTTGGCCAATCCATCTCGTTGTATGAGAGACGAAGTTTGGCCATCTTGGCCTCCAAAGAGCACTCTGACTG